>NC_133524.1:127347000-127978000 GCF_049354715.1 Callithrix jacchus
CCTTTCAGTCTCTAGACAACTAGATGCCCTTGAGACTATCAGAACACATCCTGGCTCCTGCTTTATCACAGCTGGAACAGGCCTATCTTTGGTGTTCTCGTACTGTTGCATCAAAAAACCGTGATAGAGTAATACTGCCTGAAAGCCTCCTAACACTTGCTCCAAGGGACAGAACACGAAACACACTCATCCCAACCACACACAGCATCTACTGTCTCCGGAAATACCTGAAGAATAGAATATGTAATGCATGGGAACAAGCTGTGCTCTATTAAATGATGAGACCATGAGATGACACTGAGTAATCTCCACGGGAACTGAGCATAGGGACTATGAGGATCACGCCATGTGGAGCATATATGGCAGGGAGTAATGACTGCTGTCTGGTCCTCACTCTATGGCTTACATCAACTTTTTGCCTACAATACAACACATGAGGCTAGAACATGAAGAACTGTCCAGTTGTCCAAGAGAGGAACCAAATTAAAGACCACCAGGATTTGTAAATTGTTTGCCAAAGATCTTCTCCATGTTTTAAATAATTTTTTCCTTATTTTACCGTCATCCACCCAATTTATCACCTGAAAAGACAATTTGATGCCATGGAACTTGCTGGACCTGTGACTTTGTGGAGTAAATCATATCCAGATAGACTCAATGAGGAGTATATTTAATTTCTGGAAGAACAAGATTCCTGATGAGTATGAGTGGTTTAGGCTTCATTTTGTTTTCAGATGGAAAGAAAAGTAAAACTTTAATAGTGAGCCCAGGTGCACCAAACTGGACAAATCTCCTGGCACCCATGTTTAGTAACGCCTTTGTCTCCGTGAGGCGTTTTTTCAGACAGGAAGGGCGGGAGAAGAGGGCGCCTAGACAAGGCTTCCATGAAAATATGAAGCACTACTGCCACCGTGAGGAAATGGTTTGAAGACAGAATCCGCCATTACAGCGTCCTTCTCGGAAAGACTCGCTATGGGGGAAGGTCTGGTCTGTGCAGAGGTGGAAGAGGATTGGGCTTCAGGCTAGGACTTCTTGGCTTCTCCTCTAAGGTCTCAGGAGATGCCTGGACTTTGGTGGTATCTTGGTGTAGAAACTAAGAGGGAGGGGCTTAGAGTGAATCAGCGGTTTCCAGGCGGTCCTGGCACAGGAAGTCGTGGGGCGGGGCCACGGTTCCCCCTGTTGTGGGCAGGACTGCAGGAACCCACTCAAACACACATGCAGGCTATTGTGGGCATGTGTCTCCTGTTCCTGCCCCTTGGAGCAAGAGTTGGCAGGCTCTCACGTGCTTGCATCTTTCTACGGGTCTTTGGGTCTCTGGTAGCATTAGTACCGCAGACAAGGAACAGGGTTTTACCAAGGGACGTTTACAGGATTTCCTTTCCTTCACTCTTCAGGTTCTATAACAAGATACCGTCAGTGTCCAGGTTTCTTTTAAGGCCTTAGATGAGAAGACAAAGATGAGCAGCATGGAGATCAAGCCTCTTCCCCCTCCCCATAGGCCAGACCTTCCCAAATGGGTAGTCCTCAGTGGAAGGACATTGAAATGGCGTAGTGCGTCATTAAACTGCCTCCTCACGGTGGCAGTAGTGCTCTAGATGTGCCAAGAGGTGTCTTGGAGCCCTTTTCTCCCGCCCTTCCTGTCTGAAAAAACGCCACCCAGAGACAAAGGCACAGGAAACATGGCTGCCTTGTTTTTTGCCCAGTTTGGAGCCATCTGGTCTTACTGTGGCACTTTCGCTTTTATTTTCCATCTAAAATCAAACCAAGGCCTAAACCATCCACTCTCATCAGAAATCTTATTCATAAATTTAAATTCCTCCTCACCTAGTCTTTATGATTACAAATTACCACAGAGTTATAGGTCCAGTACTTTCTATAGCATCAAACTGTCTCCCTCAGGGGATAATGTTGGGGATGAAGGCACAAGGAGAAAATTGCTTGAAGCTTGGAGATCTTCTCTAGAAAACAAGCTACAAATCCTGGTGGTCTCTGACCTGGCTCCCCTCCCAGACAACCAGGGAGTTCATGTTCTAGCTCATCTGCTGCATTGTCGCAACAATTTGGAATGAACCATAGAGAAGGGACCAGATAGCTGTCATTACTGTATCTTATGCATGCCATATGTGTTCCACGTGGCATGATACTCATACTACACAGGTTCAGTTCCTATAAAGGTTATTCAGAGTTGCATCTCATGGTCTCATCATTTAACATCAAAACACAGCATGTTCCCATGCCACTACATATTCTTCAAGTATTTCCTGAGACTTCATGGGGTGTGTCTGTGTGTGTGTGTGTGTGTGTGTACATGTGTGTGTCTGTATTTTATAATCTGTCTTCAAGACATAAGTCTTACAGTATTCTCCCACTAGTTAATTAAAGAATAATGCCTGGCTGGGTGCGGTGGCTCACACCTGTAATCTAAGCACTTTGGGAGGCCAAGGCAGTGGATCACCTGAGGTCAGAAGTTCAAGACTAGCCTGGCCAAGATGGTGAAACCCAGTCTCTACTAAAACTATAAAAATTAGCCAGGTGCAGTGGCAGGTTCCTATGATCCCAACTCCTCAGAAGGTTGAAGCAAAAGAATCACTTGATCCTGGGTGGCAGAGGGTACTTTGTGCCGAGATTGCTGCACTCCAGCCTAGGCAACAGAGTGAGACTTCGTCTCAGAAAACAAAAAGAAACAATAATGCTTCACGAAGATTTGGAAGAATCCATGTACTAATAAAGAAGAAAGCACGACCATAAAATTTGTCAAGGCAATAAATAAATAAATTTGGATTATTTTCATATATATATATATATATATATATATAAACACTCCTTTTTTCTTTGGACCAAAACTCTGTAACCCAGGCGGGAGTGAAATGGAGCCATCTTGGCTGATTGCAAACTCCAGGTTCAAGTAATTCTCCTGCCTCAGCCTCCTGAGTAGCTGGGATTACAAGCACATGCCACCAGGCCTGGTTAATTGTTTTGTGTTTTCAGTAGACATGAGGTTTTGCCATGTTGGCCAGGCTGTTCTTGAACTCCTGACCACAAGTGACACAATTACCCTGGCCTCCCAAAGTGCTGAGATTACAGGTGAGAGCCACTATGCCCAGCTATACATTCCTAATTTCATGCAAATAACAAACATGTATTGAAATTCGGTTACACGTAATTTGGAACAGATCAACATTGTGGTTTGGAACAGATCAAGTGTGTATTTTAACAAAGCTTTCAGGAGCATTAATTCATTTGAATATTACAAATACTAAACATTGTTTTCAACGCTTCAAGTCTTCAGGGTAAATGAAGGTAAATCTGAAAAATACACACTCAAAAGCATTCTTTTAGAAAAGTAGACACTACTCATTTTTTGTTTGAATTTTTACAGGTACATCACAATGTGCATACTGGCTCTCTACAATACATACCTGACTATATGTTCGGTTTAAGGTTATGACATGTTAGAAGTAGAGTAACATACACTTTGCTTTCTCATTTCTCTTACGGTGGGGTACGTTTAATCCTCAAGGTTCAATAATATGCTTTTCTCCCTAAATCAGAGACAGGGAATGGCTGTTTATGAGGACACAGAGAATGCAATTCAGATTTTGTGAGGGGCCAGACACAGTGGCTCACTCCTGTAATCCCAGCACTTTGGGAGGTCCAGGAGGGTGGATCACTAGGTCAGGAGTTACAAACCAGCCTGGCCAATATGGTGAAATCCCGTCTCTACTAAAAATACAAAAATTAGCTGGGCATGGTGGTGTGCACCTGTAGTTCCAGCTGCTCAGGAGACTGAGGCAGGAGAATCACTTGAAACCAGGCTGTGGAGGTTGCAGTGAGCCAAGATCATGCCACTGCACTTCAGCCTGGGCGACACAGCTAGACTCCATTTCAAAAAGAAAGGACTACCTGGTGTAGGTGAATGACATGTATCCAACCTAAATGGGAATGATAGGCCCATTGCCCCTCCACACTATCCTCCCTTGCAGAAGAAACCAGTCAACCTCCTTGTCACTACCACGGGTACTCGGCTACATGTGATATTCTTCCCAGGCTTCCATCCACTAGTTGGGCACATAGGCTGTATTAAAGATAGTTAGCAAGGGGTGAATAAAAGATCCCTCAGCCTAAATAATTCCAGATTTGGGATCACCAGCATTTCTACCTTCAGATATGAGACACTGTCCCATAGGTAGGTCCATATTCTTCCATGAAAGTGGTCGGCTTAAGCTATTCCTCCATAGGAGGCAGTTTAACAGCTATCTAAGTCTACTTTAGATGAAACACTCTGGGGAGGTAAGATACCCTTCTTTTCCTTCCCAGAAACAAGGATCATAGAGAAATGCTTCCCAGATGGTTTCCAAGACACTCATGTGTGTCAATAGCATCTATGTCTGCAAACCATCAGTCAACTCAACAAAACCAGCTAGAGGGAGAGCTACACACAGTCAAAGATGTCAAAAAAGCCAGTGCCTTACCCTGCCTGGAATGCCTGTCTGAATCCTCGGAGGTCATGAGAAGCCATCCCCAACAAGCTCTTGAACCACTGTAATGTCACAGTGCAGAACCAAACTAACGTTAATTTCTTTCACTAATAATTCAGATAGTGAGATAATAAACTCTGAAGAAGAATGTCATGAGAAACAAGTCACCCATGCAATTTTAGTCACCCTTTTGATTCTTCACTTATGAGTCACAGAATGTCTGGAGGTCTCCAAACCAAAGGTTGGATATCTTATTAGGACATAGATTTAAAGCTGGTACAGAAAATACTAGCTAGGACGCAATAAATAATGATTTCCTCAGGCCTAAACAATGCCGTAATTCTAAGGAACATCGAACAGAAAAGAGCCACCTAACTGCCCTCTTCGAGAGAACTGAGATGACATCGGCATCCTATTATGACAAAAGACTTTCTCCTGAACTTATAAAGTCACAGAAACTGCTGGCTAGTGCACTCCAATAATTTCTCAGGCCTTCCATCACATTCTTGGCCTGCATCCACTTTAGCAAATCGGCTCTCCTAAAAGATGAACTGGCCCACATAGGCATGTCAGTGTATCCCCACTCCTCTACAGAGGTCCCTCTAGCTATAGGCAATGGTGTTTAGAATTTTCCTGTATCAAGGACCATGTGAATGACACTGGGTTCAGATGGATCTTCCCTGGAACTGGCCTGTCCATTGTCACCTGACAATGCTGCTATAAATGTCACATCCCCGTAACACAGGGACAGCCAGATTGCCAAAACTCCCAAGGTCATATTCATAATGTAAATGCCCCAAGGGTGTGTACTTGGCTTTGTCACTTCTAGTCTTGTCCCCACTATGAGGAAACTGAGGCCCTGTCCTCTATTTCCTGTGCCAAGACTTCCTGGAAGCAGCTGGCTCAGTCCTGGTCCCTCACTCACCAGCTACTTCACTATTGCATTTGTCCATTGCTTCTGCCAGGCCTCAGAGAAAACGGTAGGAAGGCCCGCGGGGCTCAGGCCTGTTCAGCCTGCAGGCTTTTCCTTCTTCAAGTGCTAGGGCTTACATGGAGGAAACCCTCACGGCTTTGGATGCTTTGAAACTATTTCCGCATGATGGCAGTATTGCCCGAGAAAAGCCCACTAACTTTGTTCCGGGCACTCCTCTCCCGCCCATCACATTTCAAAAAAAGGCCAAGAACAGCCAAAGACACCAGAAACTATGGCTACCTAACATTTTGCTAAATTTGTGTAAAGGTATTCCATTCTTAGCATTTTGCTTTCAGCTTCCATTGGATATGAAACTGAGATGTAATCCATTTACCGTCATGAAGCATCTCCTTTTTTCAGGAACTCACTTTCCACACATCCAAGTCTTCCAATTTCTACTCTTTTTCACACAGCATTATGTCTGCCATGTTTTATTATAACATCAAATTGTCTTGTAGTATTGGGGCAGATCTCAGGGATTCATGCCTAAGGAAACAAACAAAAATAAACCCACAAATGTTGACACTAAGGTCTTGGAAAAGGGCAAATCTAGGCACAAGGTCATGTGATTCTTGTTGTGACTCTCTACCCAGGTTCTCTGGGAGTTCTATTTCATGTTCTGAACTAGGCTTTAGGCTTTATATGATGAATGGGTGATTGACATTTAGTGGAGCTCTAAGATAAGGGACCAGATAGCGCTCAAACTTGACAATGACACAGAACCCGACTTGAATTGACACAAATACAGGAATGACTATAAATTTTAATCAGATGGATCACAGGATTTTGTCTCATGGTTTCATTATTTACCATTGGAACACAAACGTTTTTCTGTGTCATTAAATGGCCTTAGCTTAAGACTGTGTCATATAACTTTGGTGTATATGTGTCACTATTTTCCAGTTAGGATTCAGGCCTATATTTTCGCATTAGTGGAAATATAAAAGGTGGAATTTGCAAAGAAGTAAAAAAAAAAACCTATGTGCTGAGCAAGAGAAAAGCAATTTCCTAAAACTGTGTATTAAACACTGATACCCTTTACCATATTTATTCCTTTTTTCAATACATAGATAAAAAGTTCTATATATATAGTCAACACAATAAATTTACATTTAAATTGGATTTAGTAATACACTGTATTTTATTATGAATATTCTGTAGTATGAATTAAGATTTTCATTCTAAAATTTGATTTCTCACCAGTGTTTGACATTGTCGTATAAAATTTGCAATTTCTGGATTTTGAACAATAAAATATTTGCAAAGAACTATATGATTGGACTAGTCATTAAGAAATAAGATCTCACTTTGCTCTTTATAATCTATATAATCTATTTATACATAAACACATATATAAATATGTATTTTACATAGTTATACCTCAGAAAATTAGGATTTTAAAATTATTCTTGAATTTTTATCTCTAATTCTTACTTTTAACTTTTGTCTTTAAAATCTCAAAAGAAAGAAGAAAATTAATAAATGATCATTTAAATGGGCATTTCTCATATTCGGTCACTTAGATGTGAACCTCAAGAAAACTTTAAGCTGGATGCATTCACACCACTCACATGCAGCTATAATGTTTCATTAATGTCTCTGTTTATATAACTATGAATTAAAGATATATATTTGTTGGCCAAAAATACCATATTCAAACACATACTCAGTATAACACTGACCATGATTTAAAATATATGGCATTGGCCAGACGCAGTGGCTCACAACTGTAATCCCAGCACTTTGTGAGACTGAGGCAGGAAGATTGCTTGAACCTGAGAGTTCAAAACCAATTTAGCAATTCATGATTTAGGCAATTTAGCGAGTCCCTGTCTCTACAAAAAATAGCTAGGCATGGTGGCATGTACCTGTAGTCCCAGCTATTCATGAGGTGGTGGTGGGAGGATCACCTGAGTCCAGGGAGGTTGAGGCTACATTGAGCCATGATCATGCCACTGCACTCTAGCCTGGGCAATAGAGTCTGATCTTGTGTAAAAAACATATATATTATATTTAAACATTTGTATAAGCATATAAACAGATATGAATACACACAGAGTCCCACACACATTTTACTTTCAATATAATTGGATTCATACTGTTTGAAATTTTATACAAAATCTGTAGCATCACCTTATAATCTTTGAATATATCCATATCAATATATACTTTTGAGTGCTTGAGTTTTTTTACATTTTACTCTAGAAGAACCTTAAGAAATTATAAGCAGAAAACATATGGTAAGTCAAACATAGTGAGAAGAAAGAATCACTTTTACAACGTCTGGGCTATGTATCATGATCCGTTCCTTTGCACAAATAATATGTACATTTATAAACTAATGTTCAAATTCCCCTGTAGTATAATTGCTGAAACAAAGTTTCTTCACTGATAACTTCAGTAATTTTCATATATAATTATCATTCTTGGAAATAATGACAGGTTTAAAAATATTGGCACATTTTAAAACTGTGTTGGTATAATCATGTAACATAAAATTAACCATTAAAATGTGTGAAATTCAGTGACATTTAGTACATTCACAATGCAGTGCAAGCATTACCTCTATCTATTGGCGAATCATTTTCATTACCACAAAAGAAAACCCTGGACCCATTAAGCAGTCATTCCCCATTGAACTCTCTGGCCAGCCCCCAGCAAACACTCATCTACTTCCCCTCACTACTGATCATCACAATAAGGGGCCTCCATCATGTGTCTCATAGAGGCTATTCTAATGTACATTGCAGGCAGCATTATACAAGCATTCCTCTTTCCCTGCCTCCTAGCCAACATCTGTTACTTTCTTTTTTGTAAGAGACATTTGAACTGGTGTAGTAAGGTATCCCATTGCAGTTTTGATTTGCATTTCCCTGATGATTAGTGATGTTGAGCATTTTTTCATGTATCTGTTGGCCATCTGTGTGTCTTTCTTTCAGAAATGTCTATTCAGATCATTTGCCCATTTGTAAATCAGATAATTTGGTGGATTTTTTTTTTTGCTATTAAACTGAGTTTGCAAAGATATTCTCTTTCTGTAGGTTGTCTTTTCACTTTGTTTTCTTTGCTGTGCAGAAGCTTTCTAGCTTGATTTACTCTCATTTGTGTATTTATGCTTTGATTTCCAGTGCTTTTGAGGTCTCCTACAGAAAATCGTTGCCCAAAATGATGTCTTAAAGCATTTCCCCAGTCTTTTCTTCTAGTAATTTCATATTTTCAGGTCTTTTCTTAAATTTGTGGAGACTTGTTTTGTGGCCTAACATATGCGCTATACTGGAGAATGTTCCATGTGCTGATGACAAGAATGTATATTCTACAGCAATTGGATGAAATATTCTGTAAATGTCAGTTAAGTCCATTTATTTGGTCTAGAGTATAGTTTAATTCCAATGTTTCTTTGTCTGGATAAGCTGTCCATTGCTTAAAGTGGAGTACCAACATCTCCCAGTATTGTTGTATACCAGTCTGTCTCTCCGTTTAGATCTCCAAATGTTTGCCTTCTATATTTGTGTGTTCCGCTGTTGGGTACATACCCATTTTCAATTGTTAAATCCTCTTGGCCAGGCGCGGTGGCTCGCACCTGTAATCCCAGCACTTTCGGAGGCTGAGGAGGGCAGATCAAATTCCTGAGGTCAGGAGTTTGAGACCAGCCTGGCCAATATGGTGTAACCCCATCTCTACTAAAAATACAAAAATTAGCTAGGTGTGGCAGTGGGCCCCTGTAATCCCAGCTATCCCAGAGGCTGAGGCAAGAGAATCGCTTGAACCTGGGAGGTGAAAGTTGCAGTGAGCTGTGATGGCGCCATTGCACTCCAGCCTGGGCAACAAGAGCAAAACTCCATCTCAAAAAAAAAAAAAAAAAAAAATCCTCTTGCTGAACTGGCATTTTCATTGTTATACAGTAACCTTCTTTGTCTCTTTACAGTTTTTGACTTTAATCTATTTTATGTAAGTATAGCTTTTCCTGTTCTTTTTCCATTCCTGTTCATTTTTTTGCTGCTATTGATGTCCATCTCTGGTGTGAGGTCTTCTTTGTCTAAGGAAAAGAGGAGTCCCCAGATTGAATACACTGGGGGTGGTAGCTTCAACTCCACTTTTAATCTCAGACTGACCCCTCGGGGATTTTTCTTCCTACAGGCAGTCAGGATGCCTGCTAGGGATTGAGGCCAGAATAGCATTCCTGCAAAGACACCAGAATGGAAGAAAACCTAGCTCTCTACATTGCTCTCACATTTTACAGAGGAAACTGTGTCCAGGGGGACTTCTTTTTTCTTTTTTCTTTTTGGGATGGAGTCTCACTATGTCCTCCAGGCTGGAGTGTAGCGGTGTGATCTCAGCTCACTGCAACATCCACCTCCCAGGTTCAAATAATTCTCCTGTCTCACCTTCCAGAGTTGCTGGGATTACAGGTGCACACCACCACCCCACCACCCCTCCCCACCCCGTTTAATTTTTGTATTTTTAATAGAGATGGAGTTTCACCATATTGGTCAGGCTGGTCTCAAACTCCTGACCTCAGGTGATCCACCTGCCTAGGCCTCCCAAAGTGCTGGGATTACACGTGTGGGCCATCGCGCCCAGCCAAGGGGCACTTTTCTACATGGTGCCTAGCAGCTTTGGGTTGGGGAATCATGGAGACAGAAGTCCTTTAGTCTTTCCAGCTGCTCATACTTTTTCACTTCCTTGTGGCCCCACAGATCCTCACAGTCTCAATTTTCAGTTCTGGAATATTGTTTCTGATAATCTTATCTCTACACAGCTGTTTTAGTTTTCTTTGCAGTAAAGTCAGACCACTTCTACTCTAGCATATTGCTGATATCTCTCTCCCTTTGCCTATTTTTTTTAATTGGGTTATTTGTCTCTTTGTTTTTGAGTTTTAAGAGTTCTTTGTTTTCATTAGATATTAGATGTTTATAAATAATTGATTTGGAAATCTTTCCTCCCATTCTATAAGTTGGATTTTCAAGTCCTGAATTCTGTACTTTGATGCAAAAGGTTTTTAATTTCAGGGAAGCCCAATTTATCTTTCCTTTTGTTATTGGTGCTTTTGGTGGTATAGCTAAAGAATTACTGCCAAATCTAAAGTCATGAAGATTTATCCCTATAATTTCCCTGAAGGTTTTATAGTTTTAGCTCTTATCTTTCGACATTGGATACATTTTGAGTTAATTTTTGCGTATGATGTGAGGTAGAGGTCTAACTTCATCCTTTTCCATGTGGATAACCAGCTGTCTAAGCATTATTTGTTAAAGACTCTATTAACTTCTCATAAAATGACCTTAATCACTTTGTTAAAACTGAAGTGTCCACGTCTGGGTTTATTTCCAGACTCTCCATCTCTTCCATTAATCACTGTGTGTATGCTCATTTGATCATCACACTGCTTTGACTGCTCTAGCTTTCATAGTAAGCTTTGAAATCTAGAAGTGTGAGTCTTCCACCTTGGTTTTTCTTGTTCAAAGTTTACATTGGCTATCAGATCTCTTGCAATTTAATAGGATCTTTAGAATTTGTGCTCTTCGTTTTTTTTAAGAATGCTCATTGGGATAACAATAAAGATTACATTAGATCTACAGATCTTTTTGGGTAGTGTTGCCATGTTAAAAATATTTAGTCTTGAGACCCATTACCAAGGATATTCTTTTTTAAAATCAAGTTTATCTTTAACAACTTCTCCATTATTTTGTGATTTTCTATGTACAAGACTTTCATCTATTTAATTATTGTCATAAAATTGTGATTTATTTTGATGCTATCGTAAATGGAATTGCTTTCTTAATTTAATTTTCAGATTACTGATTGCTAGTGTACACAACTACAACTGATTTTTCAGAGGTAATTTTTCTATCCTATGCTTGCTGGATATTGTTCACTAGCCCTAATACTGGTTTTCTGGGGTTTTAAGCTTTTTTTATTTTTTTGAGACTGGAGTCTTGCTCTGTCGCCCAGGCTGGAGTGCAAGGGCACCACCTTGGCTTACTGCAACCACTGCCTCCCGGGGTCAAACGACTCTCTCACCTCAGCCTCCCAGGTAGCTGGGATTACAGGTACCCACCATCATGTCTGGTTAATTTTTGTAGAGATGAGATTTCACCATGTTGGCCAGGCTGTTCTTGAACTCCTGACCTCAAGTGTCACATGCATTGGCCTCCCAAGTCCCAGCACTTTAAGAAGCCGACGTATGTGGATCACTTGAGGTCGGGAGTTCAAGAACAGCCTATAAGATTTTTTAGAAGATCATTGTATTTGTGAAGAAAAATCATTTTTATTTTCCCTATCCAACTTGGATGCCTTTTATGTATCTTCATTGCCTGATGACCCCGGCTAGAGTTTTAAGTGTAATGTTCAACAGAAGTGGCAAAAGTGGGCGTTCTTTTCCTGTTCCTGATTTTAGGTGCAAAGCTTTCAGTCCTTCCCTCTTGACTGTATTATTAGCTGTAGGTTTTTAATAAATGCCCCATATATCGTGCTGAGACAATGATTGAATTGTAGAAACACTTATGCTTCTTCAAAACGTGTCTCACATAATAGTAAATACATGAAAAAGTAGTTATAGGTAGTTAGATAGGCAATGAGGAGGGCAGGAAAGGGCTCTCTCCCACCCATTAGGAATGTCCCATGATCTTTCGGCAATTATCACATCACCTCTCTGAAAATGATAATTTGGCGGCCAGGGAGAGACAATCTCCTGATGGTCCACACCTGTTAATATTAAAAGTATGAATTGAATGCAGTCCACAGGGAGAAGCAGCTTTTTGGGCATGCATGTTAAGAGACAAAATGATGAAATATGATGTTCCGGGTACATGCCACTGGAGAAAGGAAGAAATCCGCAGATGGGCATTTGTATACTCCCTAAACACTGTGTGCAGTACTGAATTTAAATGGTAAAGAGAGCACTGCGCATATGGAAAGCTCACCCTAAAGGAAGAATCATGGGAAAGAGGCGAGCCTGTAATATCCCAGGATCAAGGTCAAAAGGTCTTTTTGTTCTCTTGGCCATTCGGGCACCCACTTGGATCTCTTCCAAGGGTTCTTTCTTTCCTGTTCTAACGCCTTTTAAATAAACGTTCACTCCTGCTCTAAAACTTGCCTCAGTCTCTTTTCTGCTTTATGCCCCTCAGTCCGATCCTTTCTTCTGAGGATAGAAGGACTGAAGTTGCTGTGGACCCATACGGATACACCACCTGTTACTCGGGGTAACTCGGTTCTCTACCACCACTAACAAAGTGAGATCATGGGTAATGTTACCTCCAATAGACAAGTACTTTTAAAATATAGATTGATTTTCAATCCTTTTCACTCTTTTTGGTTCCCATCCCTTTATGTGTAACAACTCCACTGAGAAAATAAATAAATAAAATAGCTGGGAATGGTGGCTTATGCCTGTAATCCTAGCATTTTGGAAGGCCAAGGCAGGTGCATCACCTGAGGTCAGGAGTTCAAGACCAGCCTGACTAACATGGTGAAACCCATCTCTACTAAAAATACAAAATTAGCCAAGTTGGTGGAGCCCACTTGCAGTCCCAGTTGTTCAGGAGGCTGAGACAAGAGAATCCCTTCAACCTGGAAGATGGAGGGTTTAGTGAATCAAGACTGTGCCACTGCAATCCACCTGCGCAACAGAGCAAGACTCCATCTAAAAACAAAAACAAAAAACAACTCTACTAGAAGACATAAAACTTTTGGTTCTTCCAGTCTCTAGACAACTAGATGTCCTTGAGACTATCAGAACACCTCCTGGCTCCTGCTTTATCACACCTGGCACAGGCCTGTTTTTGGTGTTCTCGTACTGCTGCAGCAAAGGACCATGATAGAGTAACACTGTCTGAACGCCTCCTAACACTTGCTCCAAGGGACAGAACATAACACACACCTCTATCCACCCCACACAGCATCTAATGTCTCACGAAATACTTCAAGAATATTTGATGTATGGGAACATGCTGTGTTCTATTGTTAAATGATAAGACCATGAGATGAAACTGAGTAATTTCGAAAGGAACTGAACATAGGGACTATGAGGATCACACCATGTGGAGCATATATGGCAGGGAGTAATGACTGTTGTCTGGTCCTCACTCTATGACTTATGCCAAATGTTGACTACAATGCAACACATGAGGTTAGAATATGAGGAACTACCTAGTTGTCTGGGAGGGAAGCCAGGGTATAAGCCAGGGTTTGTAAACTATTTGCCAAAGATCTCCTCCAAGTTTCAAATAATTTTCTCCTTACTGCACTTTTACTCACTAAATGTATCACCTAAAGGAGATAATTTGATGCCATGGAACTTGCTGGACCTGTAACTGTGTGAAGTAAATCATACCCAGATAGACTTAATGAGGAGTGTATTTAATTTCGGAAAGAACAAGATTCTTGAGGAGCAAGGGTGGTTTAGGCCTCATTTTGTTTTAAGATGGAAATAAAATAGAAAAAATTCAACAATAAGACCAGGTTGCACCAAACTGGACAAATCTCCTGGCAGCCAGGTTTGGTGGTGCTTTTTCCTCTGAGTGGCGTTTTTTTCAGACAGAAATGGCGGGAGAAGAGGGCTCCTAGACAGGGCTTCCACAAAAATGTGAAGCACTACTGCCACCGTGAGGAAATGGTTTGAAGACAGAATCCGCCATTACAGCGTCCTTCCCGGGAAGCTTCGCTATGGGGGAGGGTCTGATCTGTGCGGAGGTGGAAGAGGCTTGGGCTCCAGGCTAGGTTTTCTTGGCTTCTCCTCTAAGGTCTTAAGAGATGTCTGGACATTGATGCTATCTCTGTGTAGAAACTGGAGTGTGAGGGGCTTGGAGTGAAGCAGTGGCTGCCAGGCCGTCCTAACACAGAAAGTTGGGGGCGGGGCCTCGGTTCTGCCTGGTATGGGCAGGACTTCAGGAACCCACTAAAAGACCAATGCTGGCTCTTGTGGGCATCTGTCTCCTGTTCCTGCCCCTTGGAGCAAGACCTGGCCAGCTTTCCCATGGTATCATCTTGCTACAGGTCTTTGGATCTCTTGCGGAATCAGTATCCACGCACAATAAACAGGGTTCTTCCAAGGGAAAGTTACAGGATTTGCTTTCCTTCACTCTCAAGGTTCTTTACCAAGATACTGCTATGTCCAGATCTGATTTACTGCCTTAGACAAGAAGGCAAGAAGGACCAGCAAGGAGCCCAAGCTTTTTCCACCTCCCCACAGATCAGACCTTCTCCAACAGGTAGTCCTCAGGGGAAGGACACTGACATGGCGTAGGTGTCTTTAAACTACTACCTAACGGTGGCAGTAGAGCTCTAGATGTGCCAAGACTTGTCTTGGAGTCCTCTTCTCCCGCCCTCCCTGTCTGAAAAAACGCCACCCAGATACAAAGGCACAAGGAAACATGGCTGCCTTGCTTTTTCCCAGTTTAGAGCCATCTGGTCTTAATGTGGCACATTTGCTTGTTTTCCATCTGAAATTAAACCAAGGCCTAAACCACCCACCCTCATCAGGAATCCTATTCTTTCAGAAACTTAAAATCCTCCTAACCTAGTCTATATGATTATGAATTACCTCGGAGTTATAGGTCCAGTAGCCTTGACAGCATCAAACTGCCTCCTCCGGGGACAAATTTGGGCATGGAGACGCAAGGATAAAATTGCCTGGGGCTCAGAAGAGATCTGTAGGAAACAAGATACAAACCCTGGTTGGTCTCTGACCTGGTTCCCCTCCCAGACAACCACGGAGTTTGTTCTAGCTCATGTGTTGCTTTGTAGGCAATAATTTGGCATGAACCATAGAGGAAGGACCACAAATCTGTTACTACTGCATCCATACGTGCTCCACATGGCATTTGACTCATAGTACATACGCTCAATTCCTGTCGAGGTCAGTCAGAGTTTCACATCGCGGTCACATCATTTAACATCAAAACACAGCATGTTCCCATGCCACTATATATTCCTCAGGTATTTGCTGAGACTTTATAGGGTGTGTCTGTTTGTGTGTGTGTGTGTGTTTTTAATAATTTGTATTTTAGATATAAGTCTTACAGTATTTTCCTACTAGTTAATTAAAGACTAATGCTTGACAAAGATTCAGAAAAATCAATGCACTAATAAAGAAGAAAAGCACTACCATACAATTTGTCAATGCAAAAAATAACCATTTGGATTCTGTGTGTGTGTGTGTGTGTGTGTGTGTGTGTGTCTGTGTGTACTTTTTCTTTTTTAGGGGACGATAACTTTCTCTGTCACCCAGGCTATTGTGCGATGGCACAATCTCAGCTCATTGCAGCCTCCAGCTTCAAGCTTATCTCCTGCCTCCGTATCCTGAGTAGCTGGGATTACGGGCACATGCTGCCAGGCCTCGTTAATTGTTTTGTATTTTTAGTAGACATGGGTTTCACCATGTTGGCCAGGCTGGTCTCGAACTCCTGACCTCAAGTCATCCAGTCACCTTGGCCTCCCAAATTTCTGGGATTACAAGTGTGACCCAATGCACATGGCTATATATACATTCCTAATTTCATGTGAAAAATAAATCTGTATTGAAATTTGGTTACACTCTACATTGTGGTTTGGAGCAGATCAAATGTGCATTTTAACAAAGCTTTCAGGAGCATTAATTCATTTGAATATTATAAATGCTAAGCATTGTTTTCAACATTTTAAGCCTTCAGTGTAAATGAAGGTAAATCTGAAAAATACACGCTCAAAAGCATTCTTTTAGAAAAGTAGACACTACTCATTTTTTGTTTGAATTTTTACAGGTACATCACAATGTGCATACTGGCTCTCTACAATACATACCTGACTATATGTTTGGTTTAAGGTTATGACATGTTAGAAGTAGAGTAACATACACTTTACTTTCTCATTTCTCTTACGGTGGGGTACGTTTAATCCTCAAGGTTCAATAATATGCTTTTCTCCCTAAATCAGAGACAGGGAATGGCTGTTTATGAGGACACAGAGAATGCAATTCAGATTTTGTGAGGGGCCAGACACAGTGGCTCACTCCTGTAATCCCAGCACTTTGGGAGGTCCAGGAGGGTGGATCACTAGGTCAGGAGTTAGAGACCAGCCTGGCCAATATGGTGAAACCCCGTCTCTACTAAAAATACAAACATTAGCTGGGCATGGTGGTATGCGCCTGTAGTTCCAGCTGCTCAGGAGACTGAGGCAAGAGAATCACTTGAAACCAGAATGCGGAGGTTGCAGTGAGCCAAGATCATGCCACTGCACTTCAGCCTGGGCGACACAGCTAGACTCCATTTCAAAAAGAAAGGACTACCTGGTGTAGGTGAATGACATGTATCCAACCTAAATGGGAATGATAGGCTCATTGCCCCTCCACACTATCCTACCTTGCAGAAGAAACCAGTCAACCTCCTTGTCACTACCACGGGTACTCGGCTACGTGTGATTTTCTTCCCAGGCTTCCATCCACTAGTTGGGCACATAGGCTGTATTAAAGATAGTTAGCAAGGGGTGAATAAAAGATCCCTCAGCCTAAATAATTCCAGATTTGGGATCACCAGCATTTCTACCTTCAGATATGAGACACTGTCCCATAGGTAGGTCCATATTCTTCCATGAAAGTGGTCGGCTTAAGCTATTCCTCCATAGGAGGCAGTTTAACAGCTATCTAAGTCTACTTTAGATGAAACACTCTGGGGAGGTAAGATACCCTTCTTTTCCTTCCCAGAAACAAGGATCATAGAGAAATGCTTCCCAGACGGTTTCCAAGACACTCATGCGTGTCAATAGCATCTATGTCTGCAGACCATCAGTCAACTCAACAAAACCAGCTAGAGGGAGAGCTACACACAGTCAAAGATGTCAAAAAAGCCAGTGCCTTACCCTGCCTGGAATGCCTGTCTGAATCCTCGGAGGTCATGAGAGGCCATCCCCAACAAGCTCTTGAACCACTGTAATGTCACAGTGCAGAACCAAACTAACGTTAATTTCTTTCACTAATAATTCAGATAGTGAGATAATAAACTCTGAAGAAGAATGTCATGAGAAACAAGTCACCCATGCAATTTTAGTCACCCTTTTGATTCTTCACTTATGAGTCACAGAATGTCTGGAGGTCTCCAAACCAAAGGTTGGATATCTTATTAGGACATAGATTTAAAGCTGGTACAGAAAATACTAGCTAGGACGCAATAAATAATGATTTCCTCAGGCCTAAACAATGCCGTAATTCTAAGGAACATCGAACAGAAAAGAGCCACCTAACTGCCCTCTTCGAGAGAACTGAGATGACATCGGCATCCTATTATGACAAAAGACTTTCTCCTGAACTTATAAAGTCACAGAAACTGCTGGCTAGTGCACTCCAATAATTTCTCAGGCCTTCCATCACATTCTTGGCCTGCATCCACTTTAGCAAATCGGCTCTCCTAAAAGATGAACTGGCCCACATAGGCATGTCAGTGTATCCCCACTCCTCTACAGAGGTCCCTCTAGCTAGAGGCAATGGTGTTTAGAATTTTCCTGTATCAAGGACCATGTGAATGACACTGGGTTCAGATGGATCTTCCCTGGAACTGGCCTGTCCATTGTCACCTGACAATGCTGCTATAAATGTCACATCCCCGTAACACAGGGACAGCCAGATTGCCAAAACTCCCAAGGTCATATTCATAACGTAAATGCCCCAAGGGTGTGTACTTGGCTTTGTCACTTCTAGTCTTGTCCCCACTATGAGGAAACTGAGGCCCTGTCCTCTATTTCCTGTGCCAAGACTTCCTGGAAGCAGCTGGCTCAGTCCTGGTCCCTCACTCAACAGCTACTTCACTATTGCATTTGTCCATTGCTTCTGCCAGGCCGCAGAGGAAACGTAGTAGGAAGCGGGTAGGAAGGCCCGCTTGGGTCTCAGGCCTGTTCAGCCTGCAGGCTTTTCCTTCTTCAAGTGCTAGGGCTTACATGGAGGAAACCCTCACGGCTTTGGATGCTTTGAAACTATTTCCGCATGATGGCAGTATTGCCCGAGAAAAGCCAACTGACTTTGTTCCGGGCACTCCTCTCCCGCCCATCACATTTCAAAAAAAGGCCAAGAACAGCCAAAGACACCAGAAACTATGGCTACCTAACATTTTGCTAAATTTGTGTAAAGGTATTCCATTCTTAGCATTTTGCTTTCAGCTTCCATTGGATATTAAACTGAGATCTTATCCACTCACCCTCATCAAGTATCTCCTCTATCCAACAACTCACTTTCCACACAACCAAGTCTTCCCATTTCTACTCTTCTTCGCTCAGCATTGTATCTGCAGTGTTCTATTATGATTATCAAATGTCTTGTCGTATTGTGGACAGAACTCAGGGATCCATGCTTAAAGAGAAAGAAAAATAAAGTGTTGACATTTAAGGTCTTGGAGGAGAGCAAATCGAGGCTCCAGGCCATGTGGTTCTTGTCCTGACAACCTGCCCAGTAAGAGTCCAGATAGCTCTCAAGCTGTACAGACACACAGACGCCTACCTGAATGTACAGAAATACAATAGTGAGTATAAATGCTAACCGGATGGATCCCAGGATTTTGTCTTATGGTTTCATTATATGACACTGGAACACAAATGTTTTCCTGGGCCATTAAACTGCAATGGCTTACACCTGTGTCCTGTGAGTTTGCTTTGTGTATATGTTACTGTTTATGAGTTAGGAAATCTGTCCTGTATTTTCATATTAGTAACAAAGAGGTGGGATTTGCAAAGAAGTTAAAAAAAATGTGCTGATATGCAGGAAAGCAAGGCCATACAACTGTGTATTAAACACTGAGATTGCAACAGAGGGAGAGTCTGTCTCAGAAAAAAAAAACAAACAAAAGAAAATTAGATATAATTATGCATTGTATTTTAGAGTAAAAATTTTCATTTTAAAATGTGATTCCTGACCAGTTTTTGCCATTGTCATATAAATTTTTCAATTTCTTGATTTTAGACAATAAATTACTAGAAAAGAACTTTGTGATTGTACCAGTCATTAAACAATAAGTTCTGTTTGCTCTTTTTAATCTAAAATGTGTTTATACATAAATACATATAAATATGTATATTATACATACTTATGCCTCTGGAAATTAGGAGTTTGAAATTATTCTTGAGATTTTAACTCTAATTTTTTTGTTTTGAGATGGAGTTTTCCTCTTGTTGCTCAGACTGGAGTACAATGACACAAACTTGGCTCATTGCAAACTCTGCCTCCGAGGTTCAAGCGATTCTCCTGCCTCAGTCTCCTTTATAGCTGGGATTACAGGCAGATGCCACAACACCCAGCTAATTTTTAGTAGAAACAGAATTTCACCATGTTGATCAGGCTGTCCTCGAACTCCTGATCATGTGATCCACCTGCCTTGGCCTTCCAAAGTGTTGGGCTTACAGGCGTCAGCCATTGTGCCCAGCCTTAGCTCTAATTCTAACCTTTGATTTTTATCTTTAAAAACTGAAAAGAAGACAAAATTCAATAAATGATGATTGAAATAGGCATCTCTCACATTCAGTCACTTAGATATGAATAAGAAAACTGTAAGCTGGATGCATTCACACCACTGACATGCAACTACAATGTTTCATTAATGTCTCTGTTATATAACTATGAATTAAAGATATGAATTTGTTGGCCAATAATATCATATTTAAACATATACTCAGTATAACACTGACTATAATATAAAATATATGCCATTGGCCTGATGCCGTGGCTCATGACTGTAATCCCAACACTTTGAGAGGCTGAGGCAAGAGGATTGCTTGAGCCTGAGAGCTTGAGACCATGCCGGGCAACTTAGCAAGACCCTATCTACAAAAAATACAAAATATAGCTGGGCATGGTGGCATGCACCTGTAGACCCAGCTACTCAGGAGGTGGAGATAAGAGGATCACCTGAGTCCAGGGAGGTCGTGGCTGCAGGGCTTCACGCCACTGTACTCCAGCCTGGATGACCGGGTGAGACCCTGTCTTAAAAAAAACATATATAAGGCATTTTAAAATACATGTAGGCATATAAACAGATGTGAATACACACAGAGTTGCACACACAATTTCCATTCAAATAACTGGATTCATACTGTTTGAAATTTTGTACAAAATCTTCAGCATCATTTTATATTTGACTATATCCATATCAATATATGCTTTTGAATGAGATTTTTAAAAATATTTTACTCTACAAGAACTTTAAGAAATTATAGGCAGAAAACATATGGTAGGTCAAACATAATGAGAAGAAATAATCACTTTAAAAATGTCTATGCTACGTATTATGGTCTCTTTCCTATGCACATATAGTATGTACATTTATAAGCTAATGTTCAAATTTCCCTGTAGTATAATTGTTAAAACAAGTTTTCTCCACTGATAACTTGAGTACTTTTCAAATATAATTAGTTATTTTGGGAAATAATGATAGGTTTAAAAATATTGGCTCTTATTAAAACTGTGTTGGTAAAATTCATGTAACATAAAATGAACCACCAAAATATGTCAAATTCAGTGGCATTTAGTGCAATCACAACGCAGTGCAAGCATTACCTCTATCTAGTGGCAACTCATTTTTATTACCACAAAAGAAAACCCTGGACCAATTAAGTAGTCATTCTCATTCCACTCTCTGCCCAGCCCCTAGCAATCACTAACCTACCTTCCCTCACCACTGATCATTGCATTAAGTGGCCTTTTTTGTCTTTCTTCTTTTATTTAGCATGTTTTCAAATTTCATCCATGTTGTAATATATGTCAGTACTTCATTTGTTTTCGTAGCTGAATAATATCCATATGTATATATCACATTGTGTTTATCCATTCATCCGCTGATGGATGCTTGCTTGTGTTCACCTTATGGGTATTGTTAATAAATATATACAGTGAGTATATACATGTACTTGTTTGAGTATTTGTTTTCAATTATTTGCGGTGTATACTTAGGATACTTAAGAGTAGAGTCGCTAGCTCATACGGTTCCTTCTATGTTTAAATTTTTGAAGTACTGATAAACTGTTTTCTGTAGCAGGGGCACAATTTAGCATTTCCACCAACACTGTAGAAGAACTCCAATTTCTCCACCTCCTCACCAATACTAGTTCTTTGTAAGTAATTCCCATTCTAGTGGGTGTGAAATGGTATCGCAAGGTGGTTTTGACTTACGTTTCTGAAGAGACTAATAATGGAAGTATCTTTCATGGAATTGTTGGCTATTTGTACATCTTCTCTGGAGACTTGTCTATTTAAGACCTTTGCCTGTTTTTAAAATTTGTACATAATTATACGTATACAGAACATATATTTTCATGCATCCATACAATGTGTAATAACCAAAAAAGGGTAACTGGGATACTCATAACCTAACGCATTTATTATTTGTTTGTGTTGGGAATATTTCAAATGTTCTTTTAGCTATTTGGAAACAAGCATTAAATCATTGCTAACTATGGTTGCCCCAACTTTGCTATTGAACACTAGAACTTACCCCTTCTGTCTAACTGTATTTTTGTAGCCATTAACCAACCTCTCTTCATTCCCCTCCCTTCCTAACTTCTGGTGTCCACCATTCTACTCTACACTTCTGTGACATAGATTCTTTTAGCTCCTACATATGAGTGAGGACATGTGATAATTTGTCTTTAGGTATCTAGCTTATTTCACTTAACATAGTGTCCTACAGTTCTATTCATGTTGCTGCAGAAGACAGGATTTTATTCACCTTGCTGGCTCAATCATCTTCCACTTTATATGCATGCCACATTTTCTTAATCCGTTCATCCATCAGTGAACACTTAGGTTGATTCTATATCTTGGCTATTGTGAATAATGATCCAGTAAACATGGGAATGCGTGTATCTCTTTGCTGTACTGATTCCCTTTCTTTTGGATATCTACTCAGCAGTAGGATGGCTGCATCATATGTAACTCTATTTTTAGCTGTTTGGGGAAACTCCATACTTTCTCTCATAGTGGCTGTATTAATATACATTTCTAGCAACAGTATACAAGCATTCCTCTTCCCCTCCTAGCCAGCATCTATCATTTTCTGTCTTTTTAGTAAGAGCCATTTGAACTGGGGTAATATGGTATATCACTTTGGTTTTGATTTGCATTTCCCTGATGACTTGTGATATTGAACATTTTTTCTTGTGTCTGTGTGTCTTTCATGTCTTTCTTTCAGAAACGAGAAGCCATTTGTGTCTTTCTTTCAGAAATGTCTATTCAGATCATTTGCCCATTTGTAAATCAGAAAATTCGGTTTTTGGCTATTGAGCTGAGTTTGTTTAATATTGTGATTTATTATTCTATTGTTAGATAAACAGTTTGCTAAGATGTTCTCATTGCTGTAGGTTGTCTCTTCACTTTATTGATTTCTTTGCTGTGCAGAAGTGTTCTAGCTTGATTTACGCTCATTTGTCTACTTTTGCTTGGATCGCCAGTGCTTTTCAGGTCTTATACAAACATTTGCCGCATCATATGCAAAGATTTTTGCTCAGAATGATGTCTTAAAGCATTTCCCCAGTCTCTTCTTCTAGTAATTTCATATTTTCAGGTCTTTTCTTAAATTTGTGGAGACTTGTTTTGTGGCCTAACATATGCGCTATACTGGAGAATGTTCCATGTGCTGATGACAAGAATGTATATTCAACAGCAATTGGATGAAATATTCTATAAATGTCAGTTAAGTCTATTTGGTCTAGAGTATAGTTTAATTCCAATGCTTCCTTGTCTGGATAAGCTGTCCACTAGTGAAAGTGGAGTATTGACATCTCCCAGTATTGTTGTACACCAATCTTTGTTTAGATCTTCAAATGTTTGCCTTCTATATTTGTGTGTTCCAGAGTTGGGTACATACATATTTACAATTGTTATATCCTCTTGCTGTACTGTCATTTTCATTGTTATACAGTGACCTTCTTTTTGTCTCGTTACAGTTTTTGACTTTCAATCCGTTTTATCCAAGTATAGCCTTTCTTTGAGATGGAGTCTCACTCTGTGGCTCAGGCTGGAGTGCGATGGCAAGATTTCAGCTCACTGCGATCTCTGCCTCCTGGTCTCAAGGGATTCTCCTGCCTCAGCCTCCCTAGCTGAGATTACAGGCATGTGCCACCATGCCCAGCTTCTTTTTGTATTTTTAGTCGTGACATGGTTTCACCATGTTGACCAGGCTGGTCTTGAACTCCTGACCTCAGGTCATATGCCTGCCTTGGCCTTCTGAAGCGCTGGGATTACAGGCGTGAGCCACCATGCCCGGCCAAAGTATAGCCTTTCTTTTTTATTCATTTCTGTTCATTTTCATGTTGCTGATGCCCTCTCTGGTTTGAGGTCTTCTTTGTCTGAGTAAAAGAGGAGTCCCCAAATTTAATGCACTGGGGTTGCTAGCTTCAACTCCACTTTTTGTCTGTAGCTGCTCTCAGAGATTTTTCTTCCTATAGGCAGTTAGGATGTTTTCTAGGGTGTGAGGCAAGAATAGCATTGCTGCAAAGGACACCAAAATGGGCAATAAGGTAGCTGCCTACCTGGATCTCACGTTTTACAGAGGAAACTGAGTTCAGGGGGACTTTTCTACGTGGTGCCTAGCAACTTTGGGTTGGGGAATCATGGAGAGAGAAGTCCATTAATCTTTCCAGCTGCTCATATATACTCACTTTCTTGTGGCCCCATAGATCGTCAGTCTCAATTTTCAGTTCTGCAATATCACTTGTGATAATCTTGGCACTAGACAGCTGTTTTAGTTTTCTTTAGGGTAAAGTCAGATTGCTTCCAATCTACCATTTTGGTGATGTCAGTCTCCCTTTGCCTATTTTTAAAAAATTGAGTTGTCTTTTGTTGTTTTTAGGAGCCCTTTATATGTATTGGATATTAGAGTTTTTAGATAATTGATTTGGAAATATTTCCTCACATTCTGTAAGTTGGCTTTTCAAGTTCTGAATTATGTACTTTGATGCAAAAAGTTTTTTAATTTCGGGGAAGTCCAATATATTTTTCTTTTGTTATTGGTGGTTTTGGTGGTATAGCTAAGAAATCATTGCCAAATCAAAAGTTGTGAAGATTTATTCCTATAGTTTCCCTGAAGGTTTTATAGCTTTAGCTCTTATCTTTAGACATTTGATACATTTTGAGTTAATTTTGCATATGATGTGAGCTAGAGGTCTAACTTCACCCTTTTGCATGTGGCTAACCATCCGTCTAAGTACTGTTTCTGGAGGAGTCTATCCATGTCTCATTAAATGAACTTGGTAACTTTGTGAAAAGTCAATTGACCACAACATCTGGGTTTATTTTCAGACTCTCCATCTCTTCCATTAATCACTGTGTGTATTCTTATTTGATTATCACACTGCTTTTCTAGTAACTTTTCAAATCTAGA
Source organism: Callithrix jacchus (assembly GCF_049354715.1). Lineage (NCBI taxonomy): Eukaryota > Metazoa > Chordata > Mammalia > Primates > Cebidae > Callithrix > Callithrix jacchus. Next base: position 127,371,777 of record NC_133524.1, read on the forward strand.
AGTGTGAGTCTTTCACCTTGGTTTTTCTTATTCAAACTTTGGTTACTCAGATATATTGCAATATAATAGGATCTTTAGAGTTTGTGCTTTCTTTTTCCCAAAAATAAATACTCATGGGAATAATAATTAGGATGACATTAAATCTACAGGTCTCTATGGCTAGTATTGCCACATTATAAATATTTAGTCTTCCAACCCATTACCACAGGATGTCCTTTTTAAAAATCTAGGTAATCTTTAATTTCTTCTCTGATATTTTGTGACTTTCAATATATAAGTCTTTCATCTGTTTAGTTAAATATTCTCCTTAAAATATGATTTATTGCCGGGCACTGTGGCTCATGCCTGTAATCCAAACACTTTGGGAGGCTGAGGCAGGTGGATCACCTGAGGTCGGGAGTTTGAGACCAGCCTGACCAACATAGAAAAATCTCGTCTCTACTAAAAATACAAAATTAGCTGGGTGTGGTGGCGCATGTCTGTAATCCCAGCTACTCAGGAGGCGGAGGAAGGAGAACCATATATGTATGATTTACTTTGATGCTATTATAAATGGAATTGCTTTCTTTAATTTTCAGATTGTTCATTTCTAGTGGATACAACTGATTTTTCCATGTTACTCTTCTACCCTGTGGTGCTTGCTGAATATCGTTCATTAGCTCTAATATGGATTTTCTGCATTTTAAAGCATTTTGATAAGATCATCGTCTTTATGAAGAGACATAATTTCCATTTTTTTCTTTTCAACTTGGATGCCTTTTATATATTTTCATTGCCTGATGACTCTGGCTAGAATTTTAAGTGTAATGTTCAAGAAAAGGGCAAAAATGTGCATTCTTGCCTTGTTCACGATCTTAGGAGGAAAGCTTTCAGTCTTTCACTCTTGAATATATTACCTGTAGATTTTTTTATAAATGCCCCCTATGTCATGTTGAGAACATTATCTAATTATAGATTCCTGATTGTTTTGAGTTGCCTTTCTGGAGAGATGAAATACAGAAGTTCCTTAATGCATAATTTTCATTGATGTCACTTTTGCCACTTGGTTTTGAATTTGTAGAAACAATCATGCTTCTTGAAAACATACCTGCTATAATAAGTCATATATGATAACGTGAAGTGAGATCACAGGTAATACCATTTCCAGCAGACAAATACTATTAAATTGTAGATTGATTTTCAATCCCCTTTCTATTTTCGGTTTATGTACAACAGTCCACTGGAAGATGTAACTCTTCTTTGATTGGCTCAGTGGTTCCATTTCTCTTTATGCCCTTCTAGTCTCCAGGCAATTGGGTGCCCTTGAGACCCTCAGAAAACTTACCCGCTCCTGCTACATCCCACTTGGAACTGGTCTATCCTCGATGTTCTCACATTGCTTTAACAAATGACTCATGCCTCACAGCAAAGTAACACTGCATGAAAGCCTGCTAACACTTGCTCCAAGAGAGAAAACATAACATACCCATCCATTCCCCACATAGACACTGTGTAAAGTCTTAGGAAATACTTGAAGTATATGTTATGCATGGGAAAATATTGTAATTGATGTTAAATGGTGCAACCATGAGATATAACTCTGAGTAACTTCGAGAGGAATTGAACATATGTACTATGAGTATCATTTCATGTGGAGTATATGTGGCGTACAGTTATGACAACTATTGCATCCCTCCTCTATGGCCAAATTACTGCCTATAATGTAAAACATGAGGCTAGAACGTGAAGAACTCCCTGGTTGTCTGGGAGGGGAGCCAGGTCAAAGAACACCAGAGTTTGTAAATTGCTTGCCAGAGAAGATCTCTAAGTTTCCAGTAATTTTCTCCTTGTGCCTTCATCCCCTGAAGATGATAATTTTATACCATGAAAGGTACTATCTCTGTAACTCTGTGAAGTAGATCACACCCTCCAAGACTTGGTCAGGAGGACATGTTTGAAAGAACAAGATTCTTGATGAGGGCGAGTAGTTTAGGCCTTGTTTGATTTCAAGCAGAAACAAAAGCAGAAGCGCAGCAATAAGACCAGCTGGTCCCAAACTGGGCAAAATGCAAGGCAGCCATGTTCGGTGGTGCCTTTGCCTATGTGTGGCGTTTTTTCATACAAGAAGGGTAGGAGCAGAGGGCTCCAAGTCAAGACTTCTTGTCATATCTGGAGCACTACTGCCATCATGAGGTTGTCGCTTAACGAAACCCTACGCCATTACAGAGTTCGAGTGAGGACTACCTGTTGGTGGCAGTGGTCTGGTAAGAGGTGGAAGAGGCTTGGCCTCTATGCTGAGAGTCCCTGACTACTCATCTAAGGTTTTAAAAGAGACCTGGACGTTGGCAGTACCTTGGTGTAGCACCTCGAGAGTCAAGGTTCTAATAGCAAATCCTGTAAAATTCTCTTGGAATAACCCTGTTGATTGTGCACTTTAGTGATTCTACCAGAGACCCAAAGATCCATAACAAGATGTCAGCATGAGAAAGCTTGCTGACTCTTGCTCTAAGGCACAGGAATAAGAGACAGATGCCCACAAAAGCCTCCATGTGTATTTGAGTGGGTTCCTGCAGTCCCGCCCACACCAAGTGGAACCGAGGCCCCGCCCCATGACTTCCTGTGCCAGGACCTCCTGGAAGCGGCTGGTTCACTTGAACACGGTCACTCTCCAGATTCTCTTCAGGCCTTACATACCGCCAATGTCCAGGCGTCTCTTCAGGCCTTCGAGGAGAAGGGAAGAAGACCTAGCCTCCAATCCAAGCCTCTTCCACCTCCGCACAGCCCAGACAACCTCCACACGGAGGCTTCCCAGGAAGGACGCCGTAATAGCGTATTCTGTCTTTAAACGATTTCCTCACGGTGGCAGTAGTGCTTCAGATTTTCAAAAACGCCCTGTCTTGAAGCAGTCTACTCCCGCCCTTCCTGTCTGAAAAAACGCCACCCAGAGACAAAGGCACAGGAAACCTGGCTGCCTTGCATTTTGCAGTTTCGGGCAACTTGTGCATATTCCTGTACTTTTGCTTTTCTTTTCCGTGTGAAATCAAGTCAAGGCCTAAACCACTCATCCTCATCAGGAATCTTGTTCTTTCAGAAATTAAATGTCTTCCCGACTTAGTCTATGTGGGTTGGCTCAGCACTTTCACATGGCATCAAAATGTCTGTCTCAGGCAAGAAATTAGAAGGATCAGAAAAGAAAAGCGAGCATAAATTGTCAGAAGCCTGGAGATCATCGGGGGCCACCAATTCACAAGTCTAGGTAATCTTTGACCTATTCCCCTCCCCAGAGAACTAGGGAGTCCTCTTTCATTTTCTCAGCTTATGTGATGAATAATCAGAAACTGCTTGGCAGGAGTCCTAAGAGAAGGCCAAGACAGTGCACATCACTGTATGTAATACACTGTTCCACAGGGCATGCTACGCATACTTACATCTGTATAAACTCCCATTAGAAGTTACACAGTTTTGGGGCAGACTCGGGGGCTCACGCCTGTAATCCTAGCACTTTGGCAGGCCAAGGTGGATTGAGGTCAGGAGTTTGAGACCAGCCTGGCCAACATGGTCAAACCCCATCTCTACCAAAATACAAAGATGAGCCAATTGTTGTAGTGCACACCTGTAGTCCCAGCTACTCTGGAGGCTGAGGCAGGAGAATCGCTTGAACCCGGAAGATGGAGGTTGCAGTGAGCTGAGATCAAAAGTCACAGAGTTTTAAAAATTGTCCTATGTTTAACAGTAAATAATTTATATTTCCACATTTTCCTATGCCCTTAAATATTTTTCAGCTTCTTTTGTGACTTGAATGTGCGTGTTTGTTACCTGTTATCTCTTAGGTATCAGACTTACAATATCTTCTTAATAGAAATGGTGTTTGCAAGCCAGGTACAGTCTTGTGTGCCCGTAGTCTCAGCTAGTTGGGAGGCTGAGGCAGTAGAATCGCTTGGGCCCAGGAGCAGAGCAGCCTGAAAAACATAATGACACCTTAGTCTCTAACAAAAGCAAATAAATAAATAAATAATGAACTAATGATGTTTGCCATGTAGTTAGAAAATAATCTTGTGTACCCAAAGAAGAATAACACCATTATAAAATCTGTGAAGAAAACTGATAACCTTTTGGGTTATTTTATTGCATACTTTTCAGTGTATACATACATACATCTACTATATTTAGGCTCACACAAAAAATAAATCTATATTAAAATTGGATTAATCCGTACATTGTGGTTTGGATCAGACCAGATGTATATTCTGACAAAATTTTGAAGGGAAAGTATTTGCTTGCATTAAATGCATACATAAGCGCTCCTTAACATTTTGTTTTGTATAAATAAGCACATATACACATACATATGTATATAGGCACAGAGCATGGTAACTGTAATGATTTCCATGATTAAAATAGTGAACATGTGTACACACATAAGTGTATATATATTAATGTGTATGTGTTTCTTCAAACACAATTGAACATACATTGAAGGCAATTTTAACATCATCATTATGTTATAGTTTCTATGTTCATATATATGTAAATTTCTTTATATTCCACTGCCTTATCATTCAAGAGATTTACAAAAGTAATTCATACTAATGGCAAAGTGTTCAAACCCTGAACAAAATATAAAACTATAAATAACAGGTCTCTCAATCCCAAGAGGAAATGACTTTTAAAGTGGTTTTATCACACATTCACATCTTCCACTGGTCATATAAGAACTTCTCTATTTAAAGTTCCCATGTATCTGTATATCCAGTGTTCAAATATATTCTCTGTATTTATTGTAACTTAAACATTTGCAAACTTGTTAAACATTCTTAAAGTTTATTCTTAAATATTTTGGGGGATGCTAGTTTTTTTTTGAGTGCCTTCTTGTTTTTGGTATTTCTCAAAACTAGATCTGCTTCTTTACAATATTTTCAGATACAGTAGTCCTGCATAAAGAAAAGCAGGTAGGTCACAGTTAATGCCACCCCACCAAGAAACAAGCAATTTCAAAGTGTGGGGCTATTATCAACATTCCCATTTTCTACGTTTCAAAATTATAAATTACTGAATTCCATCTGAGATCAATAAGGATTTTGCACCAACTTTTTCAACAGATATCTGGTTTTGATTGCTTCTCAAAATATAAATATCAGCTTTTTGAAAAATCTCTTAGAATATTCAGATCTATGAAGGACAAATAAAAACACCTCATTGTAAATCCCATTTTCATGAAGCAACCACTATCAGCAGCTTGATGGCTACATGCACTGATTGTTCATGAGAGATGAGCATTTAACTAAATCAATAGAGGCTTATCAATATAATCCCTTATTATACAAGGTGTTCAAAACACATACACATACAAACAATCACATTAGTTATTATGTTTAATTCTATCCTTATTAAACTATCGGTACCATTTAGTGCCTTGAATATTTCACACAATATTAGGTAATAGGAAATTTCCAGTGGCATGGAGTAACTAACAGTACTTTATTGCTAAATCTCGTAACATTTCTCTATTGTTCAAAAATAAGAATGAGTTAAATACTGCTCACATCCTAAGGATAATATAAGCATTTGGCAAAAAAAAAAAAACTGAACAATTATAACAGAAATTAATGAGGTATATTCTCTATTGTAGAAGGTCAATCAACTCAATTACTGTTTTTCTCAATTGCATTCTGCTTGTTATTCTATTTGTATTATATTGGGGGAGGTAGAAGGAATTCATATGTGCAGGAATTTTTTTGTTATAAACATCAAATGACACCATTTATGTAAAAGTTCCTTCTGGTTATTTTTCCTTCTCTCATTTTTCTCAGGTTTTATGTGGAAAGGCTACTTAAAATGTCAGCAAGCATACTTCAGCTAATTGGATTTTGTGTTAAGCAATAATTTGCTAGAAGTTTTTAATTTTCTTGACTAGTAGGAGCAAGACATTTAATCATCCCAACATGTAAATAGTGCTGCTTATTTTTAGATATAAATATGGTATTACTCAAAATGTTATCAGTACTAAGCCTTATTTGTCAATGTGTCAAGGCTTCATTATAAATAAAAGTAAAACTGGAAAATGTGCTCTCAAAAACTCAGCTTCAGAGAAGTAGACACTGTTAGTTGTTTTGCTTGAATATTTTACAATTTACAGACACATTACAATGCGCATATTTGCTCTCTAGAATAAATACATGTTTAGACGTTTGGTTCAAGGTTATCACATAAGTTAGAAGTAAAGTAAAATGCCCTTTACTTTGTTATTTCTCTTACCTAGTGTTAGCAAACTTACATGGTTTGATGCCTAAGGTCCAACTGTTGGCTTTTCTCCCTAAATCAGAAGCCGGGAATGTCTCTGCCAATCAGGCCACAGAGAATGGAATTCAGATTTTGTGAAGGCAGAAGGGGCTACCTAAGGGAGCCTAGCTCATCTAGTCAAGGCTTTCTCTGAGTGTTCTTTAGATGATATATAATGGGAAGGTTAGAGGTCATTTTTCTCTTTCACAGATACCTGAAAGACCTCATGCTTGCTTCCCAGAGCCTCTACAAGGCAATCCTCAGTGTCAGTACACCTATGTCCATAGGCCATCCTTGAAATCAACCACAATAAGTTAAAAATAGACTCAGGCACAGGCCAGGATGTCACAAAAGCCAGTTCCCTTCTCCTGGTACAGCACGGTCAATATGGTAGGTGATGGAATCTTACCTTTCAAGGTAAGATTTGCTTTTATATCTTTTAGGTCTTGTTGACTTATAACTTTGCTCACATTCTCTAATTCCTTAATATCTTCAGTTTAGTTGTTTCATCCATTATTTAAAATGGGGTATTGGGCTGGGTGCAGTGGCTCATACCTGTAATCCTAGCACTCTGGGAGGCCAAGGCGGGCGGATCACTTGAGGCCAAGAGTTCAAGACCCGTATGGCCAACATGGTAAAATCCCTTCTCTGCTAAAAATACAAAAATTAGCTAGGCCTGTTGGCACACACTTGTAATCCCAGCTATTTGGGAGGCTGAGACATGAGAATCGCTTAAACCCGGGAGGCGGAGGTTTCATTCGAGACCATGCCACTGCACTCTAGCCTGGGCGACAGAGCAACTCTGTCTCAAAATAAACAAATAAATAAATAATAAAATAGATGAAGTTGGGTATTGAAGTCACCAGCTTATTTTTTAGAACTGTCTATATTTTCCTTTAGTTCTGTTCAGTTTTTGCCTCATGTATTTGGGGATGCTTGTAAAATAAATCTTGACAGACTGACCTTATCATTATGTAATGTCCATCTTTGTCTCTTGAAACAATTATTGTCTTAAGGTGTATTTTGTCAGGTATCAGTACAGTTAGACCAATTTTCTTTTGGTTACTTTTTGCATGAAATCTTTTTTTTTTTCATCCTATTACTCCTTCCTAACCATTTATGAGTTGGATCTAAAGCCAGTCGCTTTTAGACAGAATAGAATTGGATGTTCTAAAAAACCCATTCTGCCAATCCTTTTCTTTAAATTGGAGAGTTTAATCCATTTAAAGTAATCACTGGTAAAGAAGGAATTACTCCTGCTATTTTGCTGTATATTTTCTATATGTCTTAAAGCTTTCTTATCAATTCCATCATTCTTACCTTCCTGTGTGATTAACTGATCTTTTCTAGTGCACCATTTTTATTCCCTTCTTTTTCTCTATATACTAATTTTTTTTCTTTATGGCTACCCAGCAGAATACAATTAATATCTTCATTTTATAGCAAGCAATTTTTATTAAACCACAAAGTAGTTTACATAGTACCTAAAACCTACTCCTTGAAAGCTTTAATGCCTTTTGTGTTATTTTTACAAACTACATCATTAGACATTGTGTACTTATTAATACAGACTTATAATTATTGTTTTCTGCATTTGTTTTTAAAATCATATGGAAGGAAAAGGGAATTACAAACCAAAAGCATAATACTTCTGCCTTTTTTATGTATCTATGTAGCTACCTTTTTCCTTGTTCATTATTTCTTCATATGGTTTTGAGTTAACTATCTAGAATCTTCTCATTTCATCCTGAGAGACTCTGTTCTGCATTTCTGTTATGGGAGGTCTACAATTGGTGGAATCTGTCAGTTTTTTATATCTAGGAATGTCTTAATTTTTCCTTCATTTCTGAAAGTTAGTCTTGCTGGTATGGAATTATTGACAAGTTTGTTTGCTTTTAGAACTTTAAATATGTTACCCCACTGCCTTTTGGCTTCCATGGTTTCTGAAGAAAAACTGGCTGCTAATTTTATTGAGAAGTTCTTGTATATAATTAAGGCCTTTCTCTTTTGATGCTTTCAAGATTCTTGCTTTGTCTTTGTCTTATGACAGCATGATTAATAGGATTTGTCATTGTAGATTTCTTCCTGTCTGTCTTACATGGAGTTTGTTGAGCTTCTTGCACATATATATCCATGTGTTTCAGTTGCTCTAGCTTCATATTCACTGACTTTTTTCTAACTGTTCTAATCTGCTGTTGAAAACTTCTAGTGATTTTGTTTTTCATTTCAGTTTCTATAGTTTTCAGTTCCAAAAGTTCTTTTTTTTTTTAATAATTTCTCAAGCCAGGCTCGGTGGCTCATACCTGTAATCCCAGCTCTTTGGTAGGCCGAGGCGGGTGGATCACCTGAGGTCAGGAGTTTGAGACCAGTCTGACCAACATGGAGAAACCCCAAAATACAAAAATTAGTTGGGTGTGGTGGCATATGCCTGTAATCCCAGCTACTCAGGAGGCTGAGGCAGGAGAATCACTTGAACCCAGGAGGTGGAGGTTGCAGGGATCTGAGATCGTGCCATTGCATTTCAGCCCAGGCAACAAGAGCAAAATCCATCTCAATATTACTACTACTACTAATGATAATAATTTCTCTATCTTTATTGATATTCTCTACCTGGTAAGACATTATTCTCTTGGTTTCCTTTAGTTCTTTGTATTTCATTGACTGTAAGACTTCGAGCATATTTAAGAGAGTTGACATAACGGTTCTAGTAAGCCCAATGCCTGGGCTTCCTCCTGCACGGTTTCTTTTCCCTGTGAGTAGATCATACCTTTTCGTTTTCTTTGCATGTCTTCTTTCTTGTTTATTATTAAAAATTAGATGTTTCGAATATCATACTGCATCAAGTCTGGAAATTAGATTTCTAAACACACTTACCTCCCTGCCCCATGGGTTTTGTTGATACTATTTGTGGATTGTTCTTATTTGCTTTTTTAGTAACTTTTCTTAAATATTTTTGTCAAGTCTACATTTTTATCATGTGTGATCACTGAAGTCTGTGGTCTCCTAGTACTCTCACAGTTGCCTTAAACTCCTGGAGCCTAAGAAAGAAAGAGAAGTAATCTCGAAGTCCTTGAAGACTGGCTTTGTGTGTTGGGGCACTCTTTCAACCATCCAGGCTGTAGTCTTCACTTCTATCTTGCAAGGGGCCTAAAAGCTAGTGAGATATGAGACCTTAATGTCTTTGGCATTTCCTGAATAATTGTTCATCCCTGCACGTGTGCATGCCTTTCTTATTTCTCTAGTATATACAAGAACTTTTCAAAGTTCTTACTCCCCCAAGTATTTCCTTTGATAACCTTTTCCTTCCCATGCTTTTCCATCTGTTTGTTGTTTATTTTAACTGTCATCCCTTGCCCCAGACTCTTATAGCCAATACTTTTGTCTTTAAGTTCTTTCAACAAATACCCCTCAGGAAGCTGTTCCAAACCTGGAAACAATCCAAGCAAGGCAAAACAAAAGCAAGCTCTTACACCAATCCTTTAGGGAGCCAGAGGACAGGTCAAACTGGAATGCAACAATTCTTTGAGAATAAGTTCTGTGTTATAACTATGCACCAGGGTAGGAGCTATATTCAAGGCACTGTGGAGGTTGGGGGATGCTAGACAGGCAGCTCATAATGCCACAGCTCACTTGCTCTCTCACCACAAAGCAGTCACTTTTTTTTTTTTTTGAGACAGAGTCTTTCTCTGTCGCCCAGGCTGGAGTGCAGTGGCGTGATCTCAGCTCACTGCAACCTTTGCCTTCCAGGTCCAAGTGACTCTCCTGCATCAACCTCCCACACAGCTAGGATTACAAGCACCTGCCATCATGCCCAGCTAATTGTTGTATTTTTGTAGAGATTGAGTTTCACCATGTTGGCCAGCCTGGTCTTGAACTCCTGACGTCAGGTAATCCGCCCACCTTGGCCTCCCAAAATGCTGGGATTACAGGTCTGAGCCACCACGCCTGGCCAACAGCCACTTCTTTCTTCACCAAGCCTTCCCTGGCTGTGTAACTTTTTGACAAGCTCCAGACTTGTGAAAATGGATTCTGACACTTTTTTCTAGTTCATGCCTGGCTTGTTGCTTTTTTGGAGGAATGATGTGCCAATGTGTCCTCCTTCATGATCTTCAGGGACGTCATTTTTTGCCGCCTGATTTTTGCACTTCTAGAAATAATCACATTTCTTTACAATATTCCTCCTACAACAGGCATGTATGAAGTCATAGAGTGATATCACAAGGAATGACACCTCTGGCAGGCAAGGACTTGGAAATGTGTGTTCATTTTCAATCCTTTACACTCTCTATGTCGAAATAAATAAATATTAGTTAACAGCTTAGTCATATGTAATACATATAAATGAGATTGAATTCTACTTCATTTTTTGTTTATGCTTGGCTGACATATTTGGACCACTTCTTCTCCATCTGTTTTTTCCTATCTGTTCCCTTAGACGTTTCATTACTTCTTGGTTTGGCTATGTGGTCCTACTTCTTTTCAATTCCTCCTGGCTGCAGGCCATGAATCTCTAGATGTTTAATTGATCTGAGATCCTCAGCAAGCATACTTGCCTCTGTAATATGTCACCGGGAATTGGCCTGTTCCTTGTGTTCTGACATGGCTGCCACAAGAAACCCATGCCCCATAGCTTCCTTGAGGAATCCTTGTATATAATAAGGCCTCACCATAGCATGGTAGTACCACCTGAAAGCCAGCTAACTTTTGCTCCAAGGGGTAGGAACAGGAGACAGATGCCCACAAAAGCCTGCATTTGTGTTTGAGTGGATCCCTCCAGTCCTGACCACACGAGGAGGAACTGAGGCCCTGCCCCATGACTTCCGGTGACAGTACTGCCTGGCAGCAGATGGTTCACTCCAAGCCCCTCACTCTCCAGGTTCTACACCAAGATCCCGCCAATGTCCAGGTCTCTGATAAGGCCTTAGAGAAGGCATGGAGGCTTAGCATAGAATCCAAGCCTCTTCCACTTCCCTGCAGACCAGACCTTCCCCAACAGCTGGGCCTCAAGGGAAGAACGCTGTAATGGCGGATTCTGCCTTTCAACGATTTCCTCATGGTGGCAGTAGTGTTGCATATTTTCAAGGAAGCCTGACTTGGTGCAGTCTTCTCCTGCCCTTCCTGTCTGAAAAAAACACCACCCAGAGACAAAGGCACCACCAACCATGGCTACCTTGCATTTTGTCTAGTTTGGGGCATCTTCTCATACTGCTGCGCGTTTGCTTTTGATTCCATCTGAAATCAAACTGAGGCCTAAACTACCCACTTTTACCAGGCAATATTATCTTTCAAGAACTCAATTTCCATTTAACCTAGTCTTTGCAGTTCTGCTCTTAACTCAGTTTGACATCTCAAGCATTTTCCCTAAACTATCAAATTGTTTACTTCTAGGAGCAAGTCTCAAGGAGCTAGGCCTAGGAGGAAAACGACAATTCTGGTTTTGTTTGTTTGTTTGTTTTTGAAACAGAGTTTGACTTTTGTTGCCCAGGCTGGAGTGTAATAGTGCAATCTTGGCTCACTGGAACATCTGTCTCCTGGGCTCAAGAGATTCCCTTGCCTCCGCTTCCCAAGTAGCTGGGATTACAGGCACCCACCACCATGTCCAGCTAATTTTTTTGTATTTTTTTAGTGGAGACACGGTTTTACTATGTTGGCCAAGCTGGTCTCAAACTCCTGACCTCAGGTAATCCACCTGCCTCAGCCTCCCAAAGTGCTGGGATTACAGGGGTGAGCCACCGTGCCCAGTGGAAGAAGACAATTCTGAAAAATTAAGGGCAGGATTGGGGCATTTCTAGGCATTAGGCCATATGTTCCTTGACTTGGCTTGCTATTGTTAAAGACAAAATTGTTCTGGCACTTGTTAAAGTGGTGAGGAAGACTCTATTCAAGACTATTGCAATAGGGACATTGCAATAGGCGAGAAAAAGATCAGACTTCATTCTGAGCATAGCAAAGACAGCTGGGGATTTATAGTCAATAAGCAGAGTGACAGCGGTCAGTGCATGGAACATCACAGAGGAGACATCAAGAGTAGGGAAATTCTTGCTAAACTGAGTTAAGATTCTTATTAAAACTGGACTAGGTAAGCCAAAGACAGGACTCAAGAATGAGTTCAGTCAAAAAGAGGGCTCAGAGGAACCTGTCTACAACTTGGTCAAGGAGATAGTCTTTGTCAATATTCGTGCCCTGAAGGAGTCTTTCTCCATTTACGGGGTTAGACTCTGTAAAATGAGAGGCACCTCTTTGCTTGGAGCCCTAAGAGGAAGGCTTAGATACTGCTCATCACTTCAAGCCACAAATGCCGACTTTGAGTAATATACGTATGTAAGTATGTATAAGCTTCTGATTGGGGTTTATACATACTTACATACTTTTTCTTCAGAAAGTTAAGGAAAATATGCATTGAAATAAATGACAAATATTACTGAACAGCTTAGTCAAATTTCAACTCATTAAGTAGATTTAGGCTAATTCAGTTTTTGTTTATGGTTGGCTATAATATTTGGGCCATTTCTCCTTCATATCTTTCTACTGGAAACAAAATATACCAGACGAAATACAAAATTCTCCTTAAAAGTGTCAAATAATTCACAAAAGAACAACTCACAAGGAACGTAAGGGACCTCTTCAGGGAAAACTACAAACCACTGCTCACCGAAATCAGAGAGGACACAAACAGATGGAGAAACATTCCATGTTCATGGTTAGGAAGAATTAATATCGTGAAAATGGCTATACTGCCCAAAGTAATTTACAGAATCAACGCTATCCCCATCAAGCTACCATTGACTTTCTTCACAGAACTGGAAAAAAACACCTTGAACTTCATAGGGAACCAAAAGAGAGCCCACATAGCCAAGTCAATTCTAAGCAAAAAGAACACAGCGGGAGGCATCACACTACCGGATTTCAAACTATACTATAAGGCTACAGTAATCAAAACAGCATGGTACTGGTACCAAAACAGAGATATAGATCAATGGAACAGAACAGAGGCATCAGAGGCAACACAACATAGCTATAACCATACAATCTTTGATAAACCTGACAAAAACAAGCAATGGGGAAAGGATTCCCTGTTCAACAAATGGTGTTGGGAAAACTGGCTAGCCATGTGTAGAAAGCAGAAACTGAACCCCTTCCTGACACCTTACACCAAAATTAACTCCAGATGGATTAAAAACTTAAACATAAGACCCGGCACCATAAAAACCCTAGAAGAAAATCTAGGCAAAACTATCCAGGACATAGGAGTAGGCAAGGACTTCATGAACAAAACACCAAAAGCATTGGCAACAAAAGCCAAAATAGACAAATGGGACCTAATGAAACTCCACAGCTTCTGCACAGCAAAAGAAACAGTCTCTAGTGTGAATCGGCAACCAACAGAATGGGAAAAAATTTTTGCAGTTTACCCATCTGACAAAGGGCTGATATCCAGAATTTACAAAGAACTCAAACAGATTTACAGGAAAAAAACAAACAAGCCCATTCAAAAGTGGTCAAAGGATATGAACAGACACTTTACAAAAGAAGACATATATGAGGCCAACAATCATATGAAAAAATGCTCATCATCACTGGTCATCAGAGAGATGCAAATCAAAACCACATTGAGATACCATCTCACGCCAGTTAGAATGGCGATCATTAAAATATCTGGAGACAACAGATGCTGGAGAGGATGTGGAGAAAAAGGAACACTTTTACACTGTTGGTGGGAGTGTAAATTAGTCCAACCATTGTGGAAGACGGTGTGGCAATTCCTCAAGGCCTTAGAAATAGAAATCCCATTTGACCCAGCAATCCCATTACTGGGTATATATCCAAAGGACTATAAATCGTTCTACTACAAGGACACATGCACACGAATGTTCATTGCAGCACTGTTTACAATAGCAAAGACCTGGAATCAACCCAAATGCCCATCGATGATAGACTGGATTGGGAAAATGTGGCACATATACACCATGGAATATTATGCAGCAATCAGAAATGATGAGTTCATGTCGTTTATAGGGACATGGATGAATCTGGAGAACATCATTCTCGGCAAACTGACACAAGAACAGAAAATGAAACACCGTATATTCTCACTCATAGGCGGGTGATGAAAAATGAGAACACATGGACACAGAGAGGGGAGTACTAAACACTGGGGTCTATGGGGGTAAAGGGGAGGGCCAGTGGGAGGGGGAGGTGGGGAGGGATTGCCAGGGGAGAAATACCAAATGTGGGTGAAGGGGAGAAACCAAACAAAACACACTGCCATGTGTGTACCTATGCAACTGTATTGCATGCTCTGCACATGTACCCCAAAACCTAAAATGCAATAAAAAAAAAATCACAAAAGAGAAACTCTCCAATTAAAATTCTATAGGCAGAGAGAATTAAGGGGAGCACCAGTCCCTTTGGCCTTTGGGGCATTTGCTTAACTGGGTACTATTGGCTTTCATTTTCAGGGACCTCACACAGAGCAGAAGCTAGAAAAAGCTTTAAGGGAACTATAAGTATTAAAAAATAAAACACACTTAGGGACTTCCCTTCAATGCAAGCGCCCATCCCAGATGGTTATAGGTTGGTTCTATGATTTTTTTTTTTTTTTTTTTTGAGATGGAGTTTCACTCTTCTTGCCCAAGATGGAGGGCAATGATGCAATCCCAGCTCACTGCAACCTCCACCTCCTGAGTTCAAGTGATTCTCCTGCCTCAACCTCCCAAGTAGCTAGAATTACAGATGCATGCCACCACGCCCAGCTCATTTTTGTACTTTTAGTAGAGAAGCCTGTAATCCTAGCACTTTGCTGGCCCATTGCTTTCCATTTTCCTTTGTATTGAAATATTTTATGCAGTTCATCCTTCTAGCCTCTCATTTACTGTCAATTGATCTCCCTTTCAAAACCCTTCCTAATGGTTTAGTGTCTTCCAATAGAAAGGCTTTTGGGAGGCATCTGAATTTTAATAATTTCATATTTCTTTTTAAATTCAAGTTGTCATTTTCTCATCTAGCGATTGTATTTGCTGAGTCAAAGGTCAGCTCATTGAGAGGCTTTTAGGGACTTATCTAAAGCTGCTACGGCTCATTTAAGTGGGCTACAATTTATTTTCCTGGAATTACTAAGTAACAAGTAGCTGAACCTTTAAGTGGGCTACAATTTATTTTCTTAGAGTTACTAAGTAACAAGTAGATGAAATTTCACAAGTGGTAGAGTATAAAGTGTTCTTTACTTTTGTAAGCTACTGGAATACCACCATCAAGGATAATAGCTAACAAATATCAAGCACTTAACCACGTACCAGGGAATATTCTAAGAGTCTGAATACAAATTCATTTATTTATTCTTCACAGCATCCTTCTAATGTAAGTAGTATAATTCTAGCCACTTCATTAATGACGACAGGTAGCAAAGAAAGTTTAAATACCTTATGCAAAGTCACAGAAGAATAGTTGAAAACAAATTTTAAAATCAGATTAGTCAGGCTTCAGAATTCACATTCTTAAGATCTAGGTTAGGCAAACTGTCACCTCACTCCTGAGGCACTTTGAGGAAGCCTCCCAACTTTTATTGGTTTTCCTGCATATTCCAAGTCTCAGGTCTAGGGAGGACTCAGGTAACAAATTCAGTTCTATCTTGTATACTTGGCATACAGGAACAACTGGCAAAAATAAGTCTGACTCAGTTGACCTTTCAATTATTAGTCCACCTGCTTCTCAGGTCAAGCCCTTTCCACAATCTGTTCCCTTTCACTGCAAGCTTTAAAACTTCAGAAAGGCCTGTAAACTGATCTTCAATTGCATAAGCTGCCCAAAGGAGAAATTCCCATAAAGGCTGTACTTATCCCTAGCTACCTATAGGCTCCCTTTGGGTGAGAAAAAGAAGATAAATTAGAGTTGGGAATGTAGAAATATACAGTCACATTCAGGTTCCAATGTTTTAAGTTTTAAAAATGCTGACATGGTTTAACTATATTTATTGGTATATGGGTATTCGTTATGGCTGTTTACCAAATATTTCCATTACTCCCCCTAGATACTGTTAAGAGAGTGGTATTTGGCTAAGGAGTGGAGTCAAACCCATAGATCTGATTAAATAAATACCTAAACTACTCCTGAAATCTTGCCAGAACCCTTTATAGGGGAACATAATGAGGACCCGTAGAGTAAGACAGCCAGATTACACAGTCCATACAGGTTAGCCATTTGATACACAGAGAAGTAGAGAGAAATGAAGAGTGGATTCAAGAGGAGAAAATAGAAATACATATGAGGGGGGAAAATCCAACATACGATATTATGTAACTTGTGTTTAAAGTAAAAATATATACAGATCATAGTAATAAGATAGGTCATTTTCTGTTCACTTATCTGAATTCTATGTTTTCTAAATATTCTGTATTGAAAAAGAGTCTTAGAAATAGAAATAGTTCTACATATATTTCTATAATTAGAAATACTTCTTATCAATAAATAGCTATTTTCATATTTTTAAATCATACTTTTGGATAACTAAAGTACTACTGTCAAAATGCTCATAATATAACAAAGAGAAAAAGCATAAAAGAAAAAATATGGAGAACAATGCCCAATTTTTGTAAACATGTATGTGTATATACAAATGAAAATTTATCAGCCAGGCACAGGGGATTACACCTGTAATCCCAGCACTTTGGGAGGCCAAGACAGGCAGACCACCTGAGGTCAGGAGTTCGAGACCAGCCTGTCCAACATGGAGAAACCCTGTCTCTACTAAAAATATAAAAATTAGCTGGTCCATGATACTGGTACCAAAACAGAGACACAGACCAATGGAACAGAACAGAGGCCTCTGAAGCAACACCACACATCTACAACCATCTGATCTTTGACAAACCTCACAAAAAAAACAATGGGGAAAGGATTCCATGTTTAATAAATGGTGTTGGGAAAACTGGCTAGCAATGTGCAGAAAGCAGAAACGACCCCTTCCTGTCATGTTACACTAAAATTAACTCCAGATGGATTAAAGATTTAAACATAAAACCTAATACCACAAAAACTCTAGAAGAAAACATAGGCAAAATCATCTAGGACATAGGCATAGGTAAGGACCTCATGACTAAAACACCAAAAGCAATGGCAACAAAAGCCAAGATAGAGAAATGGGATCGAATTAAAATTCAGAGCTTCTGCACAGCAAAAGAAACTATCATTAGAGTGAACCAGCAACCAACAGAATGGGAAAAAAAATTTTGCAATCTACCCATTTGACAAAGGGCTGATATCCAGAACCTACAAAGAACTAAAACAGATATACAAGAAAAACAAACAAACAATCCTATTCAAAAGTGGGCAAAGGATATGAACAGATACTTCTCAAAAGAAGACATATATGAGGCCAACAAACATATGAAAAAATGCTCATCATCACTGGTCATTAGAGAAATGCAAATCAAAACCAGATTGAGGTATTATCTCACACCAGTTAGAATGGCGATCATTAAAAAATCGGGAGACAACAGATGCTGGAGAGGATGTGGAGAAATAGGAACATTCTTACACTGCTGGGAGTGTAAATTAGTTCAACCACTGTGGAAGACAGTGTGGCGATTCCTCAAGGACCTAGAAATAGAAATTCCATTTGAACCAGCAATCCCATTACTGGGTATATACCCAAAGGATTATAAATCATTCTATTATGAAGACACATGCACACGAATGTTCATTGTGGCCTGTATACAATAGCAAAGACCTGGAACCAACCCAAATGCCCATCAATGATAGACTGGACAAGGAAAATGTGGCACATATACACCATGGAATACTATGCAGCCATTAAAAAAAAAAACGATGTGTTCATGTCCTTTGAAGGGACATCAATGAATCTGGAAACCATCATTCTCAGCAAACTGACACAAGAACAGAAAACCAAACACCACATGTTCTCACTCATAGGCGGGTGTTGAACAATGAGAACACGTGGACTCAGGGAGAGGAGCATCACATACTGGGCAGTTGGGTGGGGGCTAGGGGAGGGACAGTGGGGGATGGGGAGGGTGGGGAGGGATAACATGGATAGAAATGCCAGATATAGATGAAGGGGGAATAAAGGCAGCAAACCACTTGGTTATGTATGCACCTATGCAACAACCCTGCATGACCTGCACATGTACCCCAAAACTTAAAAAAAAAAAAAAAAAAAAAAGCTGGTCACGGTGGTACACGCCTGTAATCCCAGCTACTTAGAGGCATAGGCAGAAGAATTGTTTGAACCCAGGAAGCAGAGGTTGCAGTGGGCTGAGATTGCATCACCACACTCTAACCTGGGTGACAGAGCAAGGCTGTCTCAAAAAAAAAAAAAAAAAAAATCAATATATTTAGCTAAATAAAGCCTAAAGATGTGATCAGTGTTTGTCTCAAGACTGTGAAATTATAAATAGGATGAACATTCCTTTCACTTTGCCTTAGGAAGTCTCAGTTCACACAGTTGTCCAATGTGGACAATAAATTATATAATTATCTAAGGAGGACACACAATGTATATTCTCTACCCAACTGCCCAATTAATTATTTAAAATGTGTTGTTTCTATATTCATTCAAAGCATCACCCATGTGAAAATTAAAACATGAATATATATGAGGCATAAAAACATAAAAGCATAAGAAAAGGTCATAAGATAAAGTTGATAATGTTGCTTTAACATATTAGTTCAAAACCTATGGAAGAGCTTAACTCTAATGTCCTTAAATGATAGTAGCTAAATATGAGTATTTACTTTGAGCATCAAATTTGAGCAACTGTAATATTTATTAGTGAATTCTCCATCGGGAAAGACATTTAAAAAGAAGGATGTCATTTTGGTTACTTTCTAAAATATGTGAGCCAGAAAATGAAGTAGGTAATAAGAGCCTGGGAATTGAGCCAGGTCAAAGACCACAACATTTGATGGAGAGAGATAGCTTCATACAAGCTTTGGAGTTCCAGAAATTTCTTTTCCTCATGCATGGATTCCTTGGGACTTGAACCTTATATCAGAAAACTTGAAAATGAGGAAAATCCTACATATCTAATGGTGACTGATGAGGAGATCTGTGAAGCTGCGGTAGAGGAAACTGAATTACTGAAAAGAAAAGATGCCTGATGAGAATGGGTGATTTTAGGTCTCAGTTTGATAGTACATGGAAACCAAAAGCAAAAGAGCAGCAATGTGAGCAAGTTTCTTCCAATTGGGTAAGATACAAGGCAGCCATGTTTCCTGATAACTCTGCCTTTTCGTGTTTTGTTTTGTTTTGTTTTTTTTCAGACAGAATGGGCGGGAGAAGAGGGGCTGGGAGGTAGGGTTAGTTGGCTTTTCTGGACCCATACTGCCATCGCGAGGAAGTAGTTTGACAAAAGCCAAAGCTTTGGGTTTGAATGTCCCTCCTATCTAGCAGTTAGGAAAGATTTGGCCAGGCACAGTGGCTCAGGCCTGTAATCCCAGCACTTTGAGAGGCCAAGGCGGGCAGATGACCTGAGATCAGGAGTTCAAGTCCAGCCATGGCCAACATGGCAAAACCCCGTCTCTACTAAAAAAATACCAAAATTAGCTGGGCGTGGTGGCGGGCGCCTGTAATCCTAGCTATTCAGGAGCCTGAGTCAGGGAGAATCGCTTGATCCCAGAAGGCGGAGGTTACAGTGAGCTGAGATTGTGCCACTGCACTCCAGCCTGGGCAACAGAAAGACTCCCTTTCAAAAAAAAAAAAAAAGATTTAGTAAATTCAAAGTTTCAACATGCCCTGACCCCAAGATGGGACTTTTCCATTTCAACTCTTGGGCTTTCCAGGAGACCAGTCTGGACAAAGGAAAAATCTCAGTGAAGAAGCTGCTGAGTTAGGGGCCAGGACTGGTGCAGGACTTTGGTTTCTTCTAACTGTGGGCAGGACTACAGAAAAATTACAAGCTTCTGGGCATTGGTCTCCTGGCCCTGCCCCTTGGACCATGAGGCCGTTGGGTTGGCAAACAATATGTGAGCCCCAGTGTTAGTAACATTAGAATGTGGGGACAAGGGAATGAATCCCATTCGGGGTGGCACGTAACAGCAGCTGGAAAGCTTTCCGAATCTTGTATCCCAGATTGTCTGCCTCTATAAGAAGGAGCAGGGGCAGGAGGCAAACAATCAGAAGCCCTGAACTTAGCAGTGAACTGCTTCCTCTAGTTCCTCCTGTACTGGGAGGACACAAAAGATCCACCTCCAGGACTTCCTGTGCATGAATTTCCTGTCTGCTCCCTGTTCAGTTCTGGCCACTTCTACAACTATCTTATGCCTTTGTCCACAGATCCTAGAAGGTCTGAGAGATGAAAGCAATGACATCACGCTTGAGGCCAGAGGCCTTCCCGACTTCCCCAGAGGTCCAAAATTCCTCAACTTCCTGTTATTTTTGGGAGGAATTGTTCGTGTCTTTGAGTTTCATCAACCGATTTCCTCACGATGGCGGTAGTGCTCCAGAAATGTCAACCAGCCCAGTCCGCAGGACCTTTTCTCCCGCCCATCCAGTCTGAAAAAACGTCAACAAAAGACAATGGCACAAGGAAACAAAACTTTCGATCCTAGCCCAGTTTAAGGAAACTTGTTTACACCATTGTGCTTTTGCTTTCTATTTCCATCTCAAATCAAAATGAGTCCTTAACCACCTGGCCCTCATCAGGCATCTTCTCTTTCCTAGCATTAAATTTCTTTCTTTTCTTTTCTTTTTTTTTTTTTGAGACGGAATTTCGCTCTTGTTACCCAGGCTGGAGTGCAATGGCACGATCTCGGCTCACCGCAACCTCCGCCTCCTGGGTTCAGGCAATTCTCCTGCCTCAGCCTCCTGAGTAGCTGGGATTACAGGCACGCGCCACCGTGCCCAGCTAATTTTTTGTATTTTTAGTAGAGACGGGGTTTCACCATGTTAACCAGGATGGTCTCTAGCATTAAATTTCCACCAGATTTTCGGCTTCACAGTTCAGCTCTTCCTCACTCAACATTAGTTCTTCAGCATTTTCTCAATTTATTAAGCTGACTTCTCTTAGGAATAAGACCCAGGATTCCAGGATGAAATGGGAGAAGAAAATGCCATTACTTCCAGGCCTGGAGAAGGTCATCTCTAGTCACCTGGAATCATGGTCCTTGACATAGCTTTCTAGGTTACCAGGGAATCTGCCTCCATTTTGTTGGAGACTAATCTTTTTGTTTGGTGGAAGTCTGTTGTTTGACCGAATTCCCGAGATTATTTTCTTACAGCCTATATAGCTCTCATTGGTTTCATACGCCATACATGACATACCAAATGTACCTTTATGTTTATTTATTTATTTATTTTTAAGACGAAGTCTCTCACTCTGTTTCCCAGGATGGACAATCTCGGTTCACTGCAACCTCCACCTCCAGGTTCAAGTGATTCTCATGACTCAACCTCACCAGTAGGTGGGACTACAGGCACCCGCCACCACGCCCAGCTAATTTTTGTATTTTTAGTAGAGGCAGGATTTTACCATGTTGGCCAGGCTGGTCTTGAACTCCTGATCTCAAGTAATCCACCCATCTCAGCCTTCCAAAGTCTTGGGATTACAGGCATCAGCCGCCAGGCCTGACCTGTTCTTAGGAAACTTCTAATGAAGAAATGTATTAAACAAAAAGGGAAGTTCTTATCTAAAACCAGTTTTCAGGCATAAATTTCTTTGCACTTTGTTGTGTCTATTTTTTCATATACTTAAAAACATAGTTATTAAGTACATCTGTCATGTGACCAATTTGTAATTACTTCTTACACTGCTAAATATGGAAGTACAAACACACACACACAGAGGCACATTCACAGACACACACACACAGAGGAACATTCATAGACACACACACACACAGAGGCACATTCACAGACACACACACAGAGGCACATTCACAGACACACACACACACAGAGGCACATTCACAGACACACACACACACACAGAGGCACATTCACAGACACACACACAGAGGCACATTCACAGACACACACACACAGAGGCACATTCACAGACACACACACACAGAGGCACGTTCACAGACAAACACACACAGAGGCACATTCACAGACACACACATACACACACAGAGGCACATTCACAGACACACACACACACACACACTCCTTTTCCACTTATGTCATTACACTGAATTAACAGGTTTGCCTTTTACTATTTTCCTTAACCAAACAATAATCAATATATGTTTTTTAAAGTTTATAAACTGAATCTCCTACATTATTTTCTTAAAGGAAACCAATTTTAATATTTCTCCATACTTTATTCTAAATGTTTTAGTCAATGAGGGCTGCCATAAAAAATATCATAGATTTTTAAGCAAAATAAATATACTTCTCACGGTTCTGGAGGCTGGGATGCCTAAGATCATGGTGGCAGCCAATTCAGTTCCTGGCTAGGGCCCTCTTCCTGGTGTGCAGATGGATACCTTCTTGTCGTGTACTCACAAGGCAAAGAGAGAAAGCTCTGGTCCCTTCATCTCCTTATACGGGCACTAATCATAATGCAGGCTCCACCCTTATGACCTCATTTAAACCTAACTACCTTGCAAAAGTCTCATTTTCAAATACCATCACATTGTGGGTTAAGGCTTCCACACTGAGGTGATACAAACTTCCAGTCCATGTTAGGTTTTCTTTGTTTTTTCTTCCCCATGTGTTGGCATTGTATTCGTTATGTCTTGCTATGTAAGAAATTACTTCAAACTTAACAGCTTAAAACAGCCTACATTTATTATCTCAGTTTCTGTGAGTCAAGAGTCTGGGCACAGCTCCGTTAGGTCCTTGGCTCAAAGCTGCCCTCAAGGTGTTGGTTAGGGCTGGGGACTCATCTGAGGCTCAGGATCCTCTTGGAAGCTCATGCGGTTGTTGGCAGAATTCATTTTGTTGCAGCTACAGAACTTGTAATTGCTTACTTCTTTGAGGCAAGCAAAAGAGACGATCTCGGACCACTAAGCCCTCTTCCCTGTCCTAATCAGATCAGGCTACAAGGGTAATCTCCCTTTTGAGATCCTATCATTTTTGCCATATAATATAAACGAATCACAGGAGTGAAAATCTATTACATTCACAGGTCCCACTCATACTTAAGGAATTATACAGGGAGATGGAATCATCTTAGGACTCTGCCTATATACCACAAGGGTGGATGGATGGATGGATGGATAGATGGATAGATAGATAGATACAGTTTTGAAGATTTTAAATCAAAATTATATATGAACACATTTTTCAATGTTAGTTATTTGTACAATACTTTACAAACAACATTATGCCATCTGACATTCCTCCAAGATTGAAACACTTTTAATACTCTTAGCTAATAAGTTTTTTACTTACTTCTATATCCCTTAACAGAATGCCCATATTATCAATTTAAAAACTAACCTACACATTCGTAATATACACTCTTCCTTCTAGAAGAATCTTTCACTTTCCTTGCCCTCACTACACTTCACTAATATCAATATTACTATTTCACTTATATCCTTCCTTTCTCCCATCCTCCCAATGTAGCTATAATTGCTTGTGTCAATGTTTAATGCATACAGTACTATGACAATGTGAATACCTTGAGATGATCCACTTACTAAATTGTGTTTGCTTTCCTTTTTCTGAACATTTTTTTCCCTAGTCTCTGTCCCCTAGAATAATTGAATGGTCATTTCATTTGATGGTCTGTGTACTCATAGTTCATTCAAACATATACGTATATAAGTTGACTAAAATATGTCTCAAGAGTCTCATTCATATTATGGATTTTGATCAATTTAATTTTCCTTGCAAAATTTATCTCAAAATGTTCTGACCTCCTCCATTGTGTCCAGTTTCCCCTATGTCTGGTGCTTAACTGCCAATCTGATATTCCCTTCATCAACATTCTGAAGAATCTCATCTCACATCTTCCCTATTAGATCTACAGATTCATGAAGCCCATCTCTTCTTTCTTACTATTTCTAAATCTTATTTTGAAGCACAGGCTAAATAGCTTTTTTTTTTTGAGACAGTCTTACTCTATCACCCAGGTTGGAGTGAAGTGGCATGATCTCAATTCACTGCAACCTCTGCTGCCCGGTTCCAGTGATTCTCCTGCCTCAGCCTCCCGAGTAGCTGGGATTACAGGCACGTGTCACCGCACCTGGCTAATTTTTTTGTATTTTTAGTAGAGCTGGGATTTCACCATCTTGGCCAGGTTGGTCTTGAACTCCTAACCACGTGATCCACCCACTTCAGCCTCTCAAAGTGCTGGGATTATAGGCTTGAGCCACCATGCCCGGCCCAAAAATGGTTTTTTTTTTTTTTTTTTTTAATTTAAGGCTATATGAGAATTATAATTTTAAGACCTTGCATATCCGAAGATATCTTTTTTATCTTTATAGTTCATTACAATTTGGCTAGGTATAAAATTCTAAGTTGGAAATACATTTTCTTCAGAATTTTGAAGGCACTGCTTCATTGTATTCCGGTTTCTGGCGCTGATGATGAGAAGTCCAAAGTCACTCTGATTCTTCATGTGTATGCTATCCCTTTTGGCAGGTTCTATGATCTTCCCTCTGTTACCAGTGTTCTGAAATTTTAAAGTGTCCTCAGGTAGATCTCTTATCACCTACTGTGCTAGCAACTTGGTGGCCTCTTTCAATCTGAAATATCATGTTCCTTATTTCTGTAGAATTTCTGGGAATTCCTATTATGTCAGTAATGAACCATGTTTACATATGAACTCCAATTTTACTTTTCCCCTTTTCACTTTTTGTGCCACTTTGCTGGATATTTTTCCAAAGCTACTTTCCAACCTCTTTGCTGAGTCTTATGTTTCTGCTACGTTGTTTTTAATTGTAGTGCTCATATTCATTATTTGTAACTTTATGTTTTTTCATTGTATCCTTTCCTTGTTTCAAAGTTGCAATATTATGTTTTGCCTGTCTGGTAATATTGGAGATAATTACTTCTTTTTTTTTTTGAGACGGAGTTTCGCTCTTGTTACCCAGGCTGGAGTGCAATGGTGCGATCTTGGCTCACTGCAATCTCCACCTCTTGGGTTCAGGCGATTCTCCTGCCTCAGCCTCCCGAGTAGCTGGGATTACAGGCACGCACCACCATGCACAGCTAATTTTTTGTATTTTTAGTAGAGACGGGTTTTCACCATGTTGACAGGATGGTCTCAATTCCTTGACAGCGTGATCCACCCACCTCAGCCTCCCAGAGTGCTGGGATTACAGGCTTGAGCCACCGCGCCCAGCCGAGAATTACTTCTTAAAGTTCTCCTTTAAAGTTGGTCTTCTTCAATGTTGGGAATAAAAGTTTGGAGTTGTCAAGAAAATGAGCATTTAAGTAAAGGATTTTTTAGTAAGGCAAATTTACTTTTGTAGAAGGGTGTTGTTTGTAGGCTGGTTGTTACGAGAATACACTGAACAAAGAAGGGAAAAGGTTTTTATTTTTAACGCAGTTTGCTTTTGTTACTGTTTTGTCTTTATTGGTTGGAGTTGGACTGTACAATTTAAGTTACACTTGATTGGCTAACTTGAAGAGCACAGGGTTGTGTGTAATGAGGAGGGCAGGGCAGTTTTGGTAGGAAGAGCCACTGTGGTGGGAGGGGTAATTTATACAGTGAGTAGTAGATGTGGGCTCTGTAGGTTAGGACTGGCAGGAAAGTTCTTTACTGAAACTAGGTCATGGAGGCATGAAGGATAAGGAAATCTGGCCTTGAAAGCGGGGAACCAAGAACAAGGGAACCAAATAAACTAAACTCTTTGAAGAGGAACTTCTTCTTGTGTCTAACACTCAGTGTATTTCTTCTATGTCTTGGTCTGCGTCTTTCATGGTGAAGTTCCCTTTAGATGCCTGGGAGTGCAGTCCTAAGTGCTGCACCGGCCTTACTGAAACTTTTTATCATGCTTTTTTTTTTTTTTTTTGAGACGGAATTTCACTCTTGTTACCCAGGCTGGAGTGCAATGGCACGATCTCAGCTCACCACAATCTCCGTTTCCTGGGTTCAGGCAATTCTCCTGCGTCAGCCTCCTGAGTAGCTGGGACTACAGGCACACGCCACCATGCCCAACTAATTTTTTTGCATTTTTAGTAGAGACGGGGTTTCACCATGTTGACCAGGATGGTCTCGACCTCTTGACCTCGTGATCCACCCGCCTCAGCCTCCCTATCATGCTTTTTTTTGTATCTGTTGAAATGACCATATTTTTCTTCTCTTAATCCGTTAATATTTAAATTATATTATTTGGTGGAATTATATTTATTGACTTGTGAATTTTAAACAAACCTTAAGTATCTAGAGTGAATTCCACTGGTTTTGATGTGGTTGCCTTTTTATATATTGCTGGACTGAGTTTGGTAATATTTTTGTTGAGGAATTTTGTGTCTATGTTCATGAACAAGGAGTATTGGCCTATAGTTTTGCTTTCTTTTAACATCTTTGTCAGGTTTCTGAAAGGCATTATGCCTTCTCTATGCCCCTGTGCCTGAAAGTCTTTGTATTCATGTTCTCACATGCTTTCCAGTAACAAACTGCTATTTCTTATTATTTGATGTTTGCAGGTGGTGAGAATTCTCTATTGTCCTGTTTCAGCCTCCATCTTAGATAGGTCCTGTGTCCCTGGGTGTCAGAGAATGACTACTCAGTGTTTCTGTCCTTTTCCCAGCAGTAGGAGACATCTACTACTCTGGAGAGTTTACAACCCCTCTTCTAGGTTTAGAGGTTTTTTTTAAAACTTTCCCTTCCCTAAGCTGCAATAGGTTTTCGTCTGTGCTCTGGCTGCAGCAGAGTTTGTTGTTCTTCCTCCAGTGACTTAAAGCTTTTGCGCCTTAGGGGAGAAAGTTTTAGATAGGGCTTGTGCCTTTCCCAAAGCAGTAGTTGCTCCCTTCCTCCAGACCTCCAGCACTGAGGAGGACTTTCTCCAGTCTCTTGCTCTGTCCTTAATGATTCCCATGAATCTCAAGTAAAAGTTCGTGACTTTCAGGGCTTCTATACTCTCATACCAAGCCTTGAGTAATTCATTAGAAAGTTCAGCTGAAATCTTCTCATCTGCTTTTATGGTGGGTCTGTCTTATTCTTATCTTCTGCCATATATGAGCCGGAACTTTCAACTTGTCTGTCCTTATAGGTAACTGTCTTTGCTTAGATTTCAGTCCAATTGTTTACCTTGACTCCTCAGCTCTCTTCAACTCTCTGATGGATCCAAGAAACATTATGCTTTTTCAGATTATCCAGGGTTTTTTGTTCTTGATTTAGGACGAAAACAGCACTTTTTCTGGCTTCCTATATCTCAGACAAAGCCAGAAGTCCCCAGTTGCTTCTTAAACAACTTAAAACCAAAATCCTTCATATTTTAATGATACCTGCTATACAAGGAGAAGCCCCTGTATCAGGTGAAGCAAATTGTGTGTGTGTGTGTGCATGTGCGCACATGCAAGTATTTGATTTAAATCAGGTTGGTTCTCCACTTTTCCTTCTGTTGTATCAGGACTAATCTTTCTCTCATCTGTTATTCATTTATCATTTCTCTGTCTTCTCTCAGCTTCTAAATACTGCTGGCCTTGTCTCCTCTTATTTTTTCTGTCCTTTTAGAAAAATCTGTTTGGTTCCATCTCGGAAGGGCATCAGGAGAAATCAATATTAGACATCAGTGCTCAACCTGCCACCTTACTTGGAAATCAAAGTTTCTTTATCTTTGTATCATGAGTACTTTTCAATGTCACTTAATACCCCTTGTAAGCCTGACAACATTTTTATCTCTCTTTTTGGAAACTGATTTATCCTTTGTCTAAATTGTACATGTAATATAGGCATAATGAAAATAATTAATAAAATAAGTTATCGAGCAGTGCTCAAAGGACGCCCTTGACCCCTTTTCTTTATACAAGTGCAAATATGTTTTGATTTGCTCTATTATTTTCTTACATATTATCTTTGTGAATGGGTTAGATGTATATCATATGGGAGAGAATCTTGAACTTAAAACTCAGGATTAAGAAACTCACTCAAAACCGCATGACTACATAGAAACTGAACAACCTGCTCCTGAATGACTATTAGGTAAATAATGAAATTAAGGCAGAAATAAATAAGTTCTTTGAAACCAATGAGAATAAAGACACAATGTACCAGAATCTCTGAGACACACTAAAGCAGTGTTTAGGGCATTTATAACACTAAATGCCCACAGGAGAAAGCAGGAAAGTTCTACAATTGACATGCTAACATCACTATTAGAAGAACTATAGAAGCAAGAGCAAACAAATTGAAAAGCTAGCTGAAGACAAGAAATAACTAAGATCAGAGCAGAAATGAAGGAGATAGAGACTAGAAAACCCTTCAAAAAAATCAATGAATCCAGGAGCTGGTTTTTTGAAAAGATTAACAAAACAGGTAGACCGCTAGTCAGACTAATAAAGAAGAAAAAAATCAAATAGACACAATAAAAAATGATAAAGGGGACATCACCACTGATCCACAGAAATATAAACTACCATCAGAGAATACTATAAACACCTCTACACAAATAAACTGGCTGTAATGCCAGCTACTCGGGAGGCTAAGGTGGGAGAATTGCTTGAACCCAGGAGGTAGAGGTTGCAGCCAAGATCAGGTGACTGCACTCCAGCATGGTGACAGAGCAAGACTCCGTCTAAAAAAAAAAAATTAGCCAAATATGGTGGCACAGGCCTATAATCCTCTCCCAGCTACTTGGGAGGCCGAGATGGGAGGACTGCTTAAACCTGGGAGGCAGAGGTTGCAGTGAGCTAAGATCGTACCACTGCATTCCAGCCTGGGCGAAAGAGCAAGACTCTGGTCTCAAAAAAAAAAAAAAAAAAAAAGACTCTTACTATTGATGATACTTAATAATCTGGAATTGTATTTTTAAATATATTAAAACAAGTGGTGTTTCTTATATTTTATAAGGTATTCTTACATGTAAAAAAAGTTTTGTCAAAAAGAGGCATGAGCACCCATTCATACATAGTATATGGTAGTACAGTAACTACTGTTTGCTCTTTGCTGTTTATCATCTCAGATCTCTCAATAGGTAGAGGAAATCATACATTCCTTTAACCAATATGTATCTACTTCCTGCCATTTTCCAGGCACTGTTCTAAGCCTTAGGGATTAAAGAATACTAAATAGCATATTTAATTGAATAAAATCATTTAACTGAATACAATTATTTAATATTTAACCTAATATAATTCAGTTATACTTATTTAATATATCAGTTATAATTAATATTTAACTGAAATAATATGTAATTGAATATAATATTTAAGTGAATAGAATTATTTTAATTGCACACACACACATTTACACATACATGTCTTTATATATATAAATACCTCTACATTTATAAAAATTATATATAACTTAATGCATGTGCATAGATACGTAACAGGTATGTATGTATAAATATAGGATTATGTGCAAATACTGTTGTATATATTTATAAATGAACACAATATATACATAAACACAATGTGTGTATAGAATTGGAACATCCTAAACAGTAGTAAAATTGAGTATCTTTTCATTTATTTAATAAACAGCTGGAATTCTTCTTTTGTAAATTGCCTGTTTAATTCCTTTACCAATTTTGCCCTTGGTGTAAATACCACAGAAACAGAAACTTTTAAATTTTTTACTTACAGCACACTTAAACACGCAAACACACATAAAAAACCATCTTCAATTACTCTACAAGGCCAGATGCTAACTGAGTGAGGAAAGTAGAAGAGGGCGCCAGAATGATTCTCCATTATGCAATGAATCCCAAATAATTCTAAACATTCTCCAACTTGGGAGCAAGAAGTATGGGTTGTCGGGCTTACCAGGTATCCGCATCTGGAGCTTTTTATGAAGCAGTAACAGAGAACAACAATTGTTACCTAGGAGGAAAATCATTAGATTTCAAGGAGTTCAGCATCCTCTGGGAGAACAAATAAAGAGATAAGCACTCCTCCCTTTTCCCCATCAAACCCACCAAGAGAACTGAGATGACAGCAAAGCTCTATTAGGGGACAATCCTTGGCTATAGGCATAACATTTTTTGGCCTCTTTGTGCATGCCTCTCCTCTCTAAGCCGGAGATTTGGCCTTTTGTGGCTTGGGAGGATGGCTCCCAGTGCTTCTTCATTTCCCTCCTTGCTCGAAGGCAATGGGGTCCAGACTTTTGCTGTGTGTGGGATCCCTCAGCAAGCACAAATGCTGTTGTAAGGTATCTCCTCAAATTAGCCGATTTTATGAGTTGTGATGCTGCTACCATAGGGAGCCAGGTTTATGGCTCCAGAACAAGGTGAATTGGCCTGAACCATCTTCTGCGGGGCAGGGACAGGAACGGGAGACGATGGGCAAAACCCTGCACTGGGCCCCTGAAGGTTTTCCTCAATGGAAGCTCCACCCAACAACTTCCTATGCCCGGACTTCCTGACAACTATTGGCTCCTTCCTGACCCCCCAACAACCCGCGCTTACACCTGGATATCAGTTTTGTCACATTAGCATCAAGTCTTTGCCCAGAGCTCCTGTAATAACTCAGAGAAGTCTGGGAAGACTAATTTGGGGTCAGGGCCTATTCAATCTCTCCGCTGAGTGGACATTTCAAAACCGAAAGACCTCACTGGACTGATGCTGTAATGGCGTAGGATATTTCAAAACTATTTCCTCACGATGGCAGTAGTGCTTCAGATACGCCAACAAGTACTGCTGCTCCCTAGTTCTCCCGCCCTTTCAGTCCGAAAAAACGCCAGCAAGAAAAATGTGCCAGGAAACATGGTGGCCTTACTTTTGCCCAGTTTGGGACAGTCTGATCACGCTTCTACACTTTTGCTTTTGGTTTCTATTTGAAACGAAACTGAGACCTTCTCTTTTTAAGAATTACATTTCCAATAGGTTTAGCCTTCACAGTTGTGTTCTCACTCACTCAGCATTGCGTCTTCAGTATTTTTCCAAGTTATCAAGTTGTCTGCTTCTGGATTCAAGACTCGAGAATCCAGGAACTGAGCAGAAAAAGAAAATGCTGGAAACTCAAGGCCGGGAGGATATCTCTAAGTACCAAACCACATGTCCTTGCCTGGCTCATCCATCTGTAAGACTACCAAGGAATTCTGTATTTTCAGGTTAGAGATCTAAGTCTTAAGTATTGACTTGTTGGCAGCCATTGGGCTGGCGTCTTAAGAGAAGCGTCCAAATAGCTTTCATCCGAAGAGTTCTGTTTTGTGATTTCATTTACCATTTGAAGACACTTTCCGATGCCATAAATGGTTTCCAGCTGCTTCCTACGACTTTACTGGGTATGTAGGAGTGTGTGTGTGTGTGTGTGTGTGTGTGTGTGTGTGTGTGTGTGTGTGTGTGTGTATGTATCTCTGTATCTGTATTTACCATCTATCTCTAAGAGATAAGCCTTAAAACAACCATGCACTGATAAAGAGCAAAGCACTATCATAAAACCGATAAGACCACTGATAACTTTTTGGACCATGTCCTCCTACCCCTTTCAGTACACACAGAGTTTTATGTTTATGTCCACACATGACAGTGGATTTATATTAAAATTGGTTGTACATGATGGTTTACCCAGGAGATTGCCACTGCTGATTCTCAGTTTGGCCACATTATGTAAAATTTTTGTCTTCATATTTAGTAATCAAAACATTGCGAAAAAGTTTCTTACTGCTCCATTTATTATATATTTTAAATATGGCATATATAATACTGTTATACATATATATGCACATTTATTTCTCCTTAATTATAACTTCACTTATACTGGGCAAAGTTTTATACAAAGTCTTCTGCACCAACTTACATAAATTGCATGTTTCCATATATCAACATATATTTTCCCTAGCTGGAAATTGCTTTATACTTTATTCTACAAGGAGGTTTCTATTCCAAGGAATTATAAAAGTAACATCTGATGTTGGAAATCTGCTCATATTTAAAGAAATTACAAAGCTAAAAATCAATGGTATCTCCATGAAAACTAGAAGAAACAACTTTTAAAATGTCTTTCCCATACATTCTCATATCTTCCCTATCCATATATAATGTATATTTTAAACCTAAAATCCCAGTTACCTTTTATGTTAGACATGCTTTTCTCATTTATTATAATTTGTACTTCAGATATGCTTTTCTCACTAATGACAGTTTGAGGTCTTTGCAAACATCATTAACTACTCCTTGGAATATGCGATATTTTTAAAGTCGCTTCTTATATTTTTGCATTTCTTAAAATTAAGCATACCTGTTTACAAAATAACCAGACACATTAGCCTTGTACAAAGAAGTGCAGTGAGGCCACAAGTAATGCCCACTGAAGCAGATAAGGATTTTTAAAATGTAGGTGTCCTGAATATACCTGCTTTCTGATCAGTTGAAGATATAAATATATTAGGTCTCAAATAGCCAACAAATCACGTTTTCACCAGTAATTTCATCTGTACATATTTGTTCTGGGTTGATTCTCTGGATCCAGAGTCCAGAGTGCTCACCATTGCACCATGGAACCTCACAGGTTGATTCTCAAATTGCAAATATATTATCAGCTTCTTGAAAAATCTCTTAGAATATACAGTCTACGAAGAACAAATGGAAATACTTCATCCCAAATCCCACTGTTTTTGAGAGATCCACTATTGGCAGCTTGATGAGTACATTGGTTTAAATACTCAAAAAATTATATAAAACTGTTCAATAAGGAGTGATGTTATTTAATGAAATAAATTTAGTCTCTATCTCATCAATATACTCCCCACATTCCTCAGCACAATGCTAAACACACACACACACACACACACACACACTTCCATTTCTTTCCTTCAAATCCATCCTTGTTGGTCACACTACACATAGAATTCGGTGCCCTGAATTCTCAGCTCAACAGTGGACAATGAGCACTCTCTAACAGCATTAACTTTTCTTGGGGAACAAGGTCGTTTTTTACAGTTAAATCTCATAGCATTCTTTTACTGTTGATCAAACCATAAGAATCATATGCCTCTGGAAAAAAATCAGTAAGTGGAACAAAGATATAGCAGTAAAGAAATGATACTTTTAAGAAGGTGAATAGATATTTCATTGATGTCTGTCATATTGCATTCTGCTCTTTTATCTTTATTATATAATTGTACCTGTGTGGGCACATGAGGACAGGTTGTGAGTTTTTACTTACATGTTCCATGAGGAATATCCTTGCACTTTGAGTTGCTTCTTTCTATCATAGTTTTCTCAGGTCTCACATCACGTAAGTCCCATCATATGCCATTAAATATGCGTCAGAAAGCTGGATTTTCTGTTAATTAAAATTTGGAAATAGAATTCAGAATAGTGCCTTTAAATCTTGCATATGTATAGAAGTATATATGTTTTAAAGAAAAGCGTATCTTGTACTATGTTCTTTTCTTAATTATATATTGAGATGATGCTGGTTTCTTGGTTTTTCGAAAACTTGCAAATGAAAGCTTTTCTCATTTTCCACATTTCAAGGCTTTGGATAAGTGTAAGTTAAAACTTGAAGGCAAGTCATTAGAAACATCACTATAGAAAATTACACACTGTTAGTTGCTTGACTGGGAACTTTCCAGATAATTTCCTTTCTGCCTATTCGCTTTTCTGAACCAATATGTTTATGTATTCAACTTGAATTAATAATGTATGTAATTAAGAGAGAAAGAAAGACTTTATTTTTTCATTTTGATTTCTTTGCCATTAGCCACCAAGAATGGTTTGATTCCATTACAACATTTTGCATTTTCTTCCTTACATCAGAGGTGTGGACATCTCCCCCACTGAGGACTTGGTGAATGGATTTCAATCTTTCCAAAGGCTTAAAAAGACTACCTACTATAGCTGAACTTGCTGTAGCTGAACCTGGACAACAGATGCCTTGCCCCTCACCAATACCACCCTTGCAAAAGAAATCTCAGTGATCCTCTTTGTCCTCTCCTTTCTACTTTCCTGTGGGAGTTTGTCTGTGTGATCACTTTCAAGAGGGAGTCTCTGGACAAAGGGTATGCTAATGGGAAAAGTGAAATGATTTGACCAATTGACCTTCTAAGAGGTGAACCATTTAACAATGCTTCTCACCTGGTAGGAGCTTGTCCAATTCTACAAATCATTACAAACCTTGATATCAATGGATTCTTTTTCAGAGGCTTGCTCAGGGTTATGATGAAGATTTAAGGGCTTTATGGAAGAACACAATGAATTGCAATTTACTTCAGTACCGGTGAATTCGAGGCTGTGATAATAGAGGTGCCTTATTCCTTTGCCATCTTTCCTGCTGAGTGGTTTTCTTTTTAACTTCATTTTGAAACAGTTTTTGATCTGAGATGAGTGTCAATGATTGAATGTCACTGAGAGTTGGCAACAGTTACAATCTCCTGTTACTGGTCACGGTGTCATGTTTGAATTCCTGGGACTTAGCAAGGGACTGCTGCTTTAGGCCTCTATTCACTCTCCAACCAGATAGTCTCTAAATGTAAACCAAAAGGTGTGGGAATACAGAATTCCGGAGGAATTCCAGGGCTAGGGCTACCCCTCTGTCACCCACAATTCTAAGTTCAGATATGCTGTACTGTCTCCACACATCTGGCTTTTCTAGCCTAGCATATGGTCAAGTCAAACTATGACTCAACAGCAGGCGGCCTAACTCATCTGATGCAAGGTTTCTCTCAGTTGTCTGCTTAGCTGAAGTAGGCTGAAAAGGTCAGAGGTCACCTTACACCTTCATAGGGTATTTGAAACCGTTGAGACATGCTTTCTCAAATGTTTTCAAACCCTTCGTGGCCCATGTCAACCTGTAACAGCCTCAAAGACAGCTAGACCAAGGCATGAATAACAGGAGAGTCAGTTTCCCCAGGGACCCTATGGTCTTTATAGTAGTTGCTAAAAACTTTCCAGTAGATGTTATAGCTCTACCCTGGGCAAGTAGAATTCAGGTGGCGACCATATATTACATCAGTGCACGAGAATAACAGTACTTCCTCTTCTGTAAGTGGTCAGCCACTGACTCCATCACTGATACAGGAGAAAAGTCTCACATGCAGTCAATCTTATGAAATGTCTGCCTTTTCTTGCTGCAAAGCCACTGTGTTATCTCCTATCTTCTGGTTGTGTGTATCTGCACTCCTAATGATGTTCAAGGATTTATTGGCTTCGCAAAGTGACACACACTATCTTCTTCTCTGGCCTTACATGCTCTAGGCAATGGGGGCGCCAGACTTTTAGGTATCCTTGAGACCCCCAGAAAGTACACTGGCTGCTGTTAGATATCATCTGGAATGAGATGTTTCACCTGCACCCCAACATTGCTGACACCTTGTGCCAACCCCCACCTCACTGTTCAGCTAGGGGATATGTGGCCAGAAGTCCCCCCAAATAGAATCTGAGCCATTTGTCTTAGTCCCACCCTCACTGGATAGATACCTAAGCCCCAATACTTCCTATACTCCACCTGCCTAGCAACTGTCCCCTCAGTCCTCCCCCTGACCCTCTACGTATCAGCATCTCCCCCAGGATCCTGCCCTTGTCCAGAGCACCTGGAAGGCTTCAGATTTAAAGTGAAAGGGGACCTTCTTAGGGTTAGGGCCCACTCAACCTCACAAAAGGCCCAACATTTCTCAGTTGCTAAAACTTTGGGGAGCTCTAACAACTTTGGGTTGTGTTTTGTCAAGCTACATCCTCTTGATGGCAGTATTGCTCTGGAAAAGCTGATTAGTTCTGCCTGCGCACCCCACCCCCAAAGCCCTTCAACTCCCGCCCATTCAATCTGAAAAAAGCCCCCAAGACAAAGGAGCCAGGAAACAAGCTGCCTTGCTATTGGCCCTGTTTGGGGGAAACAAACAGGCCCTATTTGCTCCTGTTTTCCCTCTGAACTCAGACTGAGGCCCATACCACCCAGTTTCATCAGCCATACTTTGTTTAAAGAATCCCATTTCCACTCTACTACAGCCTTGTGGGTCTGCTCATCTTCATTCAACCTTGATCCCCAATATTTCCCCAAGTTATCTGCTCCCATGGGAAATTCTTAGGGGTCTAGGGCTAAGAAAGTAAAGAAAATAATAGAAATAACAGCCTGGAGAAGACCAAATTCTAGGCACCAGGCCATAGTGCCTTGTTTCACTGCCAGCTTCCCTGGGAGTCCTCCATTTTCTGACCTGAGCACTAGGTGTTGTGTATTGAGTTGGGAGCAGCCATGTTAGCAGAACCCTAAAAGGAGGGTCCAGATAGATCTCAAGGCTGAATTCCATACAATGTCCCTCTTGAGGTGACACATATACTCCAAACTAACAGAATTCCAGTAGAAAGAAACACGATTTTGTCTTATGGTTCCATTATTCAACTTTAGAACACAAGCAAGTTCTCATGCACATCATTATTTGACCTTTAATGGCTTCCTATGACTTTATTATGTATGTGTGTGCCACTGCTTAAGCCTAGAAATCAGTCTTATGGTGTTTTCTCTTAAGTAATTAAGACATGGTGCTTGTAAAGAGTTTAGAAAATAACCACGTGTTGATCAAGAACAAAAGCACTATCATAAAATTTTGTATTAAACACTAATAGTCTTGCATATTTACTCCCATTATTTCAACACACACACACACAGTTCTATATTTACAGTAATACACTGCAATACACTTATATTTAAATTAAATTTATATATGCATCATGCTTTAGATGCTACTTTTCACTACTGGTTCCTGGGTACCTGAAATTGTCATGAGATATTTGCAAGACCTGGATTTTAAATAATACAATATTTGCACTGAGTTTCTTGATTGACCAAAATATTAAAGAATATTAGGTTCTCAAGTTTTAAAAAATTTATACTCAGGATATAATGCCATCGCTTAAGTATCTTAATTTTGATACCTGCCTTACCTAATAATTATTATGCTGGAGAGACACCCCCCCCCCCACACACACACACTAACGTTGGAACAGGCCCTCCTTGCTTATGCCTCAGAATATCAGGGTTTCTTTTGTTTATGTTTTTCAAAACTTATACCAAAGTTTTATCTTAAAATTTTATTTAAAATCTATAAAGTTGAAACCCATACTCACTCTAACACTGACCATAATTATACATATATAAGCATCATGTATATATATGTACATACTTTAGATAGATAGGTCCAAGTTACCTAGTTACTACAGGTCTAGAGGGAAAAGAAAATGGTTGCACCTATTATATATATTTGCTCCTCTTTATTTATTTTTGTTCAACCTCCTAAAGCATGGACTATCCTTCTTTTTAAAGATAATTGAATGCGAACTGGATATAGTTTTACACAAATTCTTCAACACTACCTTATACCATTTGCATACATGAATAACAATGTATATTTTTGAGTGCTTGCATTTTTTTGTATCTTACTCTAGAAGACCTTTCTATTTCAAGAAATTACAAAAATTATACCCACTGCTGGCACTGTTTAGATTTTAAGAAATTATAAAGTAGAAAGTAAGGCCGGGAGCAATGGTTCACGCTTGCAATCCCAGCATGTTGGGAGGCCGAGGCAGGCGGATCTCCTGAGGTCGGGCGTTCAAGACTAGCCTGACCAACATGGAGAAACCCCCTCTCTACTAAAAGACAAAATTAGCCAGGTGTGGTGGTGCCTGTAATCCCAGCTGCTTGGGAGGCTGAGGCAGGAGATTTGCTTGAAGCCGGGTGGCGGGGGTTGTGGTGAGCTGAGATTGCACCATTGCACTCCAGCCTGGGCAACAAGAGCGAAACTCCATCTCAAAAGAAAAAGAAAGAAAGTGAATGGTACCTGAATCACACCAAGAAGAAACAGCCACTTAAAAATACCCTTGCCGTACATTCTCATATCTTCACTTTGCACAAACAATATATACTTTTAAAAAATAATGTTCAAATTCTCTTGTACTTTGAATGCTAAACAAATTTTCCTCATTTGTAGCTTGAATGCTTTTCAAATCTCATTAAGTATTCTTTGGAATACTGACAGGTT
Source organism: Callithrix jacchus (assembly GCF_049354715.1). Classification (NCBI taxonomy): domain Eukaryota; kingdom Metazoa; phylum Chordata; class Mammalia; order Primates; family Cebidae; genus Callithrix; species Callithrix jacchus. The sequence goes on from NC_133524.1 coordinate 127,410,029, forward strand.
TTAAAATCTTGCCACATGTTTTTGCATTTCTAGAAACAATCATGCTTCTTTACAATGTACCTGACATAACAGCCATCTATGGAGAAGTGAAGCAAGGTCACAGGTAATACCACCTCCAGCAGACAAGAACTTTTAAAATGTGGGTTCATCTTCAATCCTCTTCACTCGATTTTGGTTCCCAGATGTTTGTGCGTGGTCAGCTCTTAGTGCTAACCCTTCTTGGTTTGGCGGGCTGGTTTCATTTCTCTTCAAAGTCCTCCTAGCTGCAAGCAATTTGGTTGTACCTGGAACCTCCAGCAAGCACATGGCATCCTTTATAAGCCACCTGGTATTGTCTGGTCTCTGCACTGACTCTGCTATTACAAAGGTCCTAGGCCTCAGAGCCTGAGGGCACCACGTGGCAGCCTTTCCCAGACTCTCAGGGGCGGGGAGAGAGATAAATACCCACAGGCCCAGTACTTCGTTGGTTGGTGGCTTCCTCTAGTCCCGCCCATACTGGGAAAATACCAGGACTCCACCCTACAACTTCCTGGGCCTGGACTTCCTGGCAGAGGCTGCCTTAACTTTCCCTCCCCACGGGCCTGTTCCTGCACCTGGACTTCACTCTGTCCAGAGCTTCAGGTAGGCCTCAGGAGGTGGAACTAAGATCCAGCTCATGGTCCAAGGCTTCTCAGCCTCAGAGAGAATGGACCTTTTCAATTTAAGTCTTCTCAGGGATGGGCCTTTTTCCAGCAATTTCCTCACGATGGCGGTGTTGCCCCTGGAATTCCATCCAATACAGTCCCAAGCCCTCTTCTCCCGCCCTTCCAGTGTGAAAAAAATGTGACCAACAGACTAAGGCACCAGGGAATATGGCTGACTTGCTTCATGCCGAGTTTGAGAAACTTTCTCTCACTGTTGTGATTTTTCCTTTTGGTTTTCATCCTAAATCAAACTGGTGCCTAAACCTACCCTCTCATCAAGGATCTTTTGAGTTCAAGAACTTAATTTCCACTTGCCTAGTCTTCACAGTTCTTCTTTTTCTTCACTTAGCATTTTATCTCCAGCTTTTTCTCATGGTACTAAATTTTCAGGGGTCAAACCTCAGGGATCCAGGTCTAGAGGAAAAAGAAAATGGTTGCACCTAAGGGCTTGGAGAAGAGCAAATCCAGGCACCTGTACAAGTTGTTCTTGCTTGACTCGCTTCCCAGGTTTGCCCGATTCCTACTCCATTTCTGGCCTGGGAACTAGGCCTGTGTGTTGAGGGAGAAACAGTTGTCTGGGACCCTAAGATAAGTGTCTAGATGGTTCTCAAGACTGCGTGCTATACAATGCCCGTTTGGAGGGGTACAAATATGTATAAATTTCAGTCAGAAGAGACTGATACAGTCTCATAATCAAGATAATTTTAAGATCGTAACACAGGCATATTCCTATGTTATTATATGACTGTCAATGGCTTCTTGTGACTTTATTGTGTATGTGCTTGTCACTTAGGGGTCAATCTTACAGGATTTTATCTTAAGTAATTAAGACATGGTGCTTGCAAAGGATTCAGAAAAGAACCGTGTTCTGACCAAGAGTAAAGCACTGTCATAAACATTACCTATTAGTAATGCTGATCAACATCTGGCTTATGTTTTATAAACCAAAAAGTATCTGAGACAGGTCTCAATTGATTTAGAAATTTATTTTGCCAAGGTTAAGCATGCCTGTGCCTGAGAGGTAGGTCCGTGCCTCTCTTCAAAGATGAGTTTGAGGGCTTCAGTATCTAAAGGGGAAAGGGCAGATATTGGGGAAACAGGAAGAAATTTTGAAAAGATGTCGGTAGATAAGAGGCAAAGGGTAGCATTCTTTTTTGAGTCTTTGATCAGCCCTTCATAGGTGAGATGAGGGTAGAGAAATAGTCACGTACACATTCATCTAGTTCAGTGAAGCTGCATTTTTTACATAAAATAAACACGGAGGCGGAAAACAATCAGATATGCATTTGTCTCAAGTGAGCAGAGAGATGACTTTGTTCTGTCCTTTTTTCCATACCTGTGAAGATAAGCCATCAATTCATGTTGTCAGGGTGAAATTCACCAGAACTGTTTCAAGACAAAAATCTTGGGGCTCACAAGGAATCTCCCAGTGGGCAAATTGTGAGTGAGATATGTAGTTTTGTGTTATTGTCTTGTTCAATCATTGTAGCCGCCTTATTTAGGAAGAAGATGGGAGGCAGGTTTGCCTGACCCAGTTCCCAGCTTGACTTTTCCCTTTGGCTTAGTGATTTTGGGGTCCTGAGATTTATTTTCCTTTCACAGTTTCAATATACTCATGCAAACTCTTTCATATACTCATGCACTCATTTCAATATATATACACAAACACTGATATTTCTTGTCAGACACACAGTAAGTTTACATTAAAATGAGGTGTATTTTATGTTATGGTTTGGGATATATTTTCGCTTCTGTTTCCTAGGCAGTTGGTCATTATCATGAAAACTTTGCAAGACCTGAATTTTTAGTAAATGAAACATTGACCAAGAGCTTCTTGATGGCTACATTCAATAACAATATGGTCTCTGATGACATGTTCAGTTCATAAAACACTTATTAACAACTGGAATTTTAATTGCTATGATGTCCCCTCTCAGGTATCATGATTTGAAGAACTTCTAATCTTTATTATGCTAACATGTATATACTCTAAAACAAATATTGAATCACAACTGTAACATAGTGTGCCTCAGAAAATACAGGGTATTTCCTCCTCAAAATTTTAACCTACATTTTAATCTAAAATTTGATCTTATTTTATTTATTATTATTATTATTATTATTATTAGGGACTGCGTCTGGCAAGTCTATGCAATTACAGCTCACTGTAGCCTTGACTTCCAGGCTGAAGCAATCCTCCCACCTCAGCCGCTGGAGCAGCTGGGACCACAGGCACATACCACCGCACCCAGCTCTTCTTTTCTTTTTTATATTTTTTGTAGAGAAGGGGTTTCCCTATATTGCCCAGACTGATCTCTAATTGTAGGCTCAAGCGATCTTCCCATTCAGCCTCCCAAACTGCTGGGATTATAGACATGAGCCACTGCACTTGGCCTAATCTTATTTTATTACTAAAAAAATTTTAATAATAGATTTCAGTACTGTATAAATAAAGTCTGTGTTATCGCTCTAACACTGTGACTATGACCCAAACATGTATTCTATCAAAGCCTCAAGGTGAATGCATTCACATATTTTTATATTCATCTATAATCTTTTCTTAATGTTTTCCTTTATATTTATTTATTTCCTAAGAATTAGGTCTTGCAAATTTTTATAATGACAAAGTGCCAAGAAAACAGAAGTGAAAATATGATCCAAATCATGGTATATGAATAAATCCCATATCACTGTAAACTTATTATATATGAAGCTAAATATCAAAGTTTCTATGTGTGTGTATGTATGTGTATATATATATATATATATATACATGTACACATATATGTATACCTACACACACAAACACATATGAACATATGGACAAAGAGGGTGAAATTTAAGTGCATTGTTACTATAATAATCATGATTAAAAGTATATACTTTCTAAACATAAGTACACATATAGATGGATATGGAGTCATGCCTCATTTAACAACAGGGATACACTGAGAAATGTGCTGTTAGGTGATTTCATCATTGTGCAAACATCATAGTGTACTTACACAAATCTAGATAGTATAGCCTACCACACCCCTAGGCTATATAATATAGCCTATTGCTCCTAGGCTACAAAGTGTACAGCATGTTTTTGTACTGAATACTGTAGGCAGTAGTAACAGTGGTAAGTATTTGTGTATCTAAACATAGAAAAGGTACGATAAAAATACAATATTATAATCTCATAGCATAACCATCATATATGAAGTCAGTCATTGACCTAAGCATTGTTATATGGGGCATGACTGTAGATTAATGTGTATGTTTATTTACCTTGAAACATAATTGATTGATTACCGAAGGTAGTTTTGAACAGAATCATTGCCACTATCTTATACAATTTCCATATTCCCACATACATACATATATTTGAAGAACTTGAAATTTCTTTATTCCACCCTGGAAGGAGCCTTATTATCCAGACATTTTCAACAGTTGCTGTTGGCAAACTGTTCAGATATTGAGAAATCATAAAGCCAAAAATAAATGATGGTTCAATCTCAACAAGAATGAAGACTTAATGTCATTCTTCCAGTCTGGCAACATGGTGAAAACTGTCTCTACAAAAAAATACAAAACTTTTCCTGGCATGGTGGAATGTGCTTGTAGTCCCAGCTACTTGGGAAACTGAGGTGGGAGGATTACCTGAGCCCAGAAAGGTTGAGACTTCAGTAAGCCAAGATTGTGCCATGGCACTCCAGCCTGGGTGACGGAGTGGGACTCTGTCTCCAAAATACATATACCAACGAAATGTCATTCTCATCTCTTACTTATGTACACATAATAACATTAAAATTCATATTCAAATTCCTTTGTACCTTCGTTGTTCAAATACATTTTCTGTACATATTGTAGCTAGAGTACTTTCCAAACTTCATTAAACATTCTTTGAAATACTGGTTACATTTCAGAGAGTAGCCTTCTACTTTTGGGATTTCCCAAATCAGATATATTTCTTAATAATGTGTTCATGTACAACATCCATTTTTAAAGAAGCATAGCAAAATCATAGGTAATGCCACCTCAAGATGACAAGGATGAGCCAAATATGGTTATATCTTCAACTACATAGATTCCTTAGGACTCTCTTGTGTTCAACACAGCAAGTTTTCACACACACACACACACACACAGTGAAATGGAGTCTTACTCTGTTGCCCAAGCTGAAGTGCAATGCCATGATCTTGGCTCACTGCAACCTACACCTCCCAGGTTTAAGTGATTCTCCTGCCTGTCTCCCAAGTAGCTGGGATTACAGGCATGTACCACCACATCCCGCTAATTTTTGTATTTTTAGTAGAGATGGGGTTTTGCCATGTTGGCCAGGCTGCTCTCAAACCCCTGACCTCAGCTGATCCACCCACCTCGGCCTCCCAAAGTGCTAGGATTACAGGCGTGAGCCACTGCACCCGGCCCGGCCTTCTGCACATATTTATTCTGGATTTGTAATTGAATTACAAAGATAATATACGCATTATAAAAAATTTCATAGAGTACACAAATCAATGAAAGATCTAAGAAAATACTTTATCCCAAATCAACCTATCCCAAGGGAACCAGTGTTACCAGCTTAATGGGTACATGTATTCAAATGTTGTATATAAGGTGTACAACCACTCAAGAGAGCTGATATTATTTAACTAAATAAATATATCCTACTGCACATCAATAAACTCCCCTATTTGCTGACAAGGTGCTTGGAGCATACATACATCCATCCACGGCAGAATACATCATTATTTATTTTCTTCAATTACATTCTAGTTAAAACGTAGGTGGAGTTTTGTGTCATTGTTTCTTCACTCAACATTGAATAATGGATACTGAATAGCACATCTCTTCATGATAGTACTTTATTTTTAATCTCATATAATTGTTTTGTTGTTAGTTCTTAAGAATAATAGATGCATCTGGCAAAGAAATAATAAATGAGTAATTGTAAAATAGGAAGGAGGATACACTCAATCACATAAATTCAATTGATATTTCAATCTGGTACATTCCACATTTTCTTCTATATACATTTTTGCATGGGAGTTTTTGTGTTTGTGTACAGGGGATTTTTGGTATAATTTAAACTGACATGATCTACATATGGAATTCTCTTTTATTTATTTTTCTTTTTTGTGCTTTACTCGGGTCTTTTATAGCAAGGCCACTTAAAATGCCATTAGGCATGCTGAAGTAGACTGGATTTTATGTTAAGTAATTATTTGCCAAAAGCTTTTCTTTCCATGACCATTAAAAGTAGGACATTCAATCATTCCAACATGTATATAGAAGTGTGTCTATTCTTATGGAAAACAGAATGTAAAATAAAACTATATTGTATAACTTGTACCTTTATTAAATATATACTAGGACCATTTTTGAGTTTTCTGTAAATTTCAAAAGCAACCCTTTCTCGTTTTCAACATTCCAATTTTTAGGACAGAAATAGTTAAAACATGTAGACTCTAACTTGTATTTTTGAGACATAAACTATACTAGTGTTTGATTAGAAGCCTTCCAGTTACTGTATTTGGTATGTATTCACTCTCTAGAATCCATATACGTTTATGGTTCTGTGTAGCAGTACACAAACAGTCTTTCATAAGAGTAATCCTCATACCTTTATTTTAGGCACTGGTTTCTTAGGGATACCAAAAGCATAACCAACCAAAGAAAAAACTCAATAAACCAGATTTCGTTACGTTTCACAAAAGTTGTTAAACAAATGATATCATCAAGAAAGAAAAAATACTCACAGAATGGCAGAAAATATTTACCAATCATGTACTTGGTAAGGGACTTGTATCCAGAATATAAAGAACTCTTACAACTCATTCATAAAAAAGATAACTCTTTTAAAAACGGGCAAATGATCTGGATAGACATTTATCCAAAGAAGATATGCATATGACTAAAAGCATGTGGAAAAATTGTCAACTTCATTAGCTATTAGAGAAATGCAAATGAAAACCACAATGAGGTACTACTTCACTACCCCTAGGTTGTCTATGTTTTAAAAAGACAGATAATGACGAGTGTTGGTAAGGAGGTAGATAAGTTACAAGCTTCACGTATGGCTGGTGGAAATATCACATGGTACAGTTACTTTAGAAGCAGTCTGGCAGTTCCGTAAACATTTGAAGATTTTATCATCATATGACTAAGCAATTACAAACCCATTTATTCTCACAAGAGAAATGAAAACATGTCCACAGAAAAAGCAGAAACAACCTAAATGTCCATCAGCTGATGAATATTTAAATAAAATGTGGTATATCATACAATGGACTATTATGCAACCATATTGAAGAATGAATTATTGATATATTGTACAACATGAAAGATTCTTCAAAACATTATGCTGAGTGGAAAAAGCCAGATTCAAAAGCCATATCTCTTATGATTACAATTATATCTACTTTCCAAAATAGGCAAATCCATAGAGACAGAAAGTATATTAGTGTTTGCCAGGTACTAGAGGAAGCTGAGAATGAAAACTAATTGCTAGTAGGCATAAGATTTCTTTTTAGAGGGATGAACATATTCTAAAATTGATTATGGTAATGACTGTACAATTCTTGAATATATTGAAAACCACCACACTGTACATTTTAAATTGATGGAATTTACAGTGTTTGAATTCTATCGCAATAAAGCTGTTTTTAAAAGTTTCAAAAATTAACAGGTTAATTCACATTTATAAAAATAACAAGAAAAAGCACATAATAACCTCAAATTGTGTGGAAAAAGTATTTGACAAAAGTAAGCGTCAATCCAATCCTGATTTTTAAAAAAACTCTCACCAAACTAGAAATTGACGAAAATATATCTTCAATATGGTGAAAATATATAGCTAATATTGTACTTAACACTGAAAAAGTCAACACTGTTCTTAAGATGTAGAGCAATGTGAGGAATTCATCTCTCACCTCTTCTGTTCAATGTCATAGCAGATCTAAGAAGTGCAACGAGGCAGAAAATAAAAGAAGAGGGAAAGAAAGAAAGAAGGAAGGGAGGAAAGAAAGAAAGAGAAAAAGGAGAGAGGGAGGGAGGAAGGAAGGAAAGAAAAAGAAAGGGAGAGAAAAATTAAAATTTAGAAAGAAAGAGGTAAATATGTTTTCACAGATTATAGTATTGTTTACATAGAATGATTCTACAAAAACATTTCTAAGGCTGCTAATTTAAAGTTCATATCTGACAGACAAGGTATGATTGGTTTTGCTTTTCTATTCATTCAAAAAAACTGTGTCTTTTATGTGGAATGCTTAAGCATTAACGGCTATTGTATTTATTAATAGGTTTGAACTTGGGGCTATGATTTTATCATTTATATTGCTTGTCCTCATTGATTTGTATTCTTCCATTTCCCTGTTTTTTCCTTTTAAGTATCAGAACACTTCATCTTTTAGAATTCTATTATAATACATCTGTTGGCCTTTTGGCCATACCTCTTTGTGTTATTTTTTAGTGGTTATTCTAGTGATTGAAATATGTGTCCTTAACATTTTATAATATACTTAGATTTGATACTTTACCGCCTCATACAGAATGTAAAATCCTTATAACAATATACATGTGTTTACCATTCCTCAGTGTCCTTTACACTATTACTGTCATATGTAATTTATGTACATATATTATAAACACCACAAAATCATGTTAGAACTTTTGCATTAGGTGTTCAAGTGTATTTTAAAGGAACTAATGAAAATATGTTTTTTTTGTACATACTCAGACACTGAAAATTTCTGACGTTCTTTCCTCTGGAACATGTTCTGGCTCTGGAAGATCTATATTTTCTTCTGATGTAGTTTTCTTCAATCTGAAGAATGTCCTATAGCATTTATTTTATTGCATGCCTGCCAGTGACAAAGAATCTTAGTTGTCTTTTGTCTGAAAACAGTGATTTCACCTTGATCTGTGAAGATATTTTCAAGGACAGAGGACTCTGGGTTGATTTTTTTTCCTATGAGCACTTTCAAGAGGACGTGACATTGTCTTATAGCCTCCATAGTCACTGATGAGAAAGCCATAGCTTTTGAAATAAAACATGTGATGTATGACAGCTGTAGCATTTCAATTCTGTGGGGGAAATGACTGACTTTTCAATAAGTGGCCTTGGGAATACTGGGCATCCGCGCATGCAAATGAAACTTCTCCGGCACACTGCACACAAGACTCAATTTCATAGTCTTTTTTCAGGTAGTCATGGTGAGGAAATTCATCATAAACCAGCACTTGTACTATGGAAAGCCCAGGAGATGAGGGATGGATTTGAGAGGTGAGAATGAATGTCTAAGCCAGGGGTTGGCAAGCTGACTCACAGAACAGATGTGGCCAGTGACTTGTATTTGTAAAGCCTGAAAGCTAGGAGTGACTTTTACACTTTTAAGGCTTCGCTTAAAAAAGTGGGGGATAGGTGACCGAGGCCACCTGTGGCTTGCAGAGCTTAAGAGATTCCCCATCAGGCCCCCCTAGATGCAGGGGACAGCAGACTCCTTGTCCTGCTGTCCCCTGCATCTAGGACCAAAGTTACCTTGACCTGCAGTGTCTCCTATGTAGGGGGAGGACATGTTCTAGAAACCTCATTGTGGTCTAAGACACAACCTCTTCCTGTGGATGTCTTTGCTGACGTACACACAGGCCGCACCAGACTAGCATTCCATGTCAGGCCCCAGGCACAGAGTAGAATGAGATCCAGACACAAGTTGTAACAATGTCTGTGATCTGGCCTTACAGGAAACCAGTGGAAATCATGCCTCCATGAAAGGCAGAGGCTTAAGAAATGGGGTTGGAGCCGGGGTGTGTGGGTGGGCACGAAGGTTCACCCTTTCTGGGGGACCTCCCCGGCCACTATTGCACAGAATCGAGGGGGCACCTCCTGGACCTCTTGTCATTACTGTGTATCTTGTAGTCTTGATTTCTTAAAAGACAATGAGGTGAGAGGAGGGGAAATAGAGGAGCACGCGAGAGACCACTTGGATCTGGGGCCAGGACTATCCTGCCATCTAAGTGAAGTTGGAAACTACGGAACCTATAGACCCAAGATGTTGATTTTGTGAACACTGTGAGGTTCTTTTAAACTCTGGTTTCTGCATGTCATAGCGCTTTATGCTTGGAATGTTGTCCTGCACAGCCAATGGTTGTATTCTCAAAATAAGAACTTTCTAGGTGTTGGCCATCTGGGGTCTCAAGGGGGGAGTGGGGAGTGGCTGTTGTAACTCCTCCGCAGCCAGGCGTTGGAAGATGAGGGTGTGAAATGACATAGGACAGTTAGAAAGGGCGGCGAAGGTGAGGATAAGAGCTGGGGGGTAGAGAAAAGAAGAGCGGAGAAGAGTGAATTCCCTTACATGCACACACACACACACACACACACACACACGCATGCACACTCCCCCCTCTCTCAGTCATTAAAATCTCTACTCTCATCTCATTCTCCTAAAATGATTTTTTTCTCTTTTCCATTTATGGAACAAAGTTATGTCCCCATATCTTAGTAAAAAGAATGATTTTGAGTAAGATGATGGATCTGGATGGATTGAAATTTAGGAATATTTCTCATGTTACTTGATAAGCACATAATCATTGGCATTACAGGGGATAAAGGATCAGGTGTGTGTCGAATAGCTGGTGACAGTTAAAGATGGTGTCAGGACTAGTGACAAGATGAAACCAGGGATGTGTGCTTTGGCAGTCACATGAATTTTGAAAAAGAGTGATCTGTAGGTGAAAACGGTCTTGGAGGCAGTTGGGGATCATGTGAACATCAGATATGGGGCGAGTGAGGGTCAGGTATGTTCACAACGCAGGGTTTTTGCAGTTATTCTGAGTGTTAGGATCATCGTTAGGGATGGGATGGATTGGCAATTTTTTGAGGGTTGAAGATGTCTGTTTTTCATTTCCTTGATAATAGGAAGTACGGATTTTACATAGGGTAAGGGATTAGGTTGGAATTGGGGATAGGGAGGTCAAAGTAGGGGTGGAAGGAGAGGTGGAAGCAAGTGTGATGATAAGGGCTGTGCGGAGAATGAATACATATTGCTTCAGATAAGCAGTGCTTAGCACGATGGATTGGAGTCGAGAACAAAGTTGGGGGCTGCTATTCTGAAACATAGAGAGATTACACATGGCATCTCTGAGTCTAAAGGCGGGAGGAACCCGCAGGCCAGTGGTGGTGACTGTGAGCCCTCTGGAAGCTTCTCTGCTGTTTGTGGCCCCCAGAGGTGTCAGCCTGCTGTGTGTGCCTGGAATGCCTCCCTGCCTGAGCAGGAGCAGAGGGAAGCCTTCATGAGCAGGAAGGGACAGGCCAGGCCATCTGGGTCCCAGGCAAGGGAGAAACTATGCTGGCTGTGACTCCTCGGCAGCCACGTTCCCGAGGGACAGCTAAAGCCACATGGTGGAGTCGGAGTTGGCAGCTATGGAGAGGGGAGCAGGCAGGGTCCCTGGGCCTTACTCCAGATGGAGATAAGGAGAGCATAAGGGGCTTTGTCCAGCCTCAGAGGAAACCCAGGTTTCTGGGCAGAAGAAAGACTCTGGGGGCTTCAGGCCAGGCCCTGATAACCGAGAAAAGGCGAGGGACCCAACAGGATTCTGTCAGGGAAGGGGCCGCCCCTGTCCTCTCGATGCCCAGAGGGCCTCAGCCCCACCAAGAAGTTCCCGTGGGTGCAGATCCCCAGCCGGAGCCATCCCCAGCCAGAGCAGGTCTCTCTGGCTACCCTTTCCCGACTCTCCAGCTGTGGCCCTTACATTGTGTGTGTCCTAAAACCCAATGCGGATCTCATGGCAGCTGCAGGAAAATGCACCAGGATTGCTGATTCAGAGGATTCTAGGGATTTTGCTTTCTCAGGACCTCCCCGCCCCTCCCCTCGCCAAGCCCCGGGTTAGGAACCCCTGCTTCGCACATCTCTCCTCCCACCTGGGAGTTTCCCCATGGCAGGGCCTGTGTTGGGCGTCATACCTCCTAGTGGCCACTAGATGGCGAAAGATATCTTGGCAGGATGCCTCACCTCTTCCAGGGCTGAGGGCAACCTTTTCACAGGTCCAGTTTTTCCTGTTCCAATGGGTGAAATGAGGGCTCAGGACCACCCAGCGCCCCCATACCTCTTACACACATCTTTGAGGGAATGAAGGCTGAAAACCACTTTCTGCTGTCACCTGGGATACTCCTCCCCTTACCGTCCTCTTCCCTCTCAGATCCCACAGTGTGAATGAGCATCTCCACAAATAACACAGGTAGGATAAGGGCTGGGCATGGTGCTGTCTTTGGCTGTTCTTGTGTTCCTTGTACCTACTGCCTTCTCCCCCTACGTGGTAGGGGATGGGCGGCTCGGCATAATTGACGCCAACAACTAACAGTACTGTAGGCTTGACTGAGAACTGGGGTCACGTCTCAGTAGCTGTGTGACTTTGAGCTAGTTAATTAATCTTTCTGTGCTCGGGTTTTCTCGTGTATGCAATGAGGATTGGAATAGTGTACCTATGTCATAAGGTTATTGTGAAGCTGAAAGAAATGAACATTTCTAAAACACCGTGACAATGCTTGGCCCATAACTACATATCCAATATATGTTAGCTATTGTAACTTATTATCTTGGCCCGCAGAATAAGGCCTCAGTCATCTGCTTTTCTTGGCATTTCCTGTCTTGAGCTCCTAGGTTTCAACTATGGACTGTGTCTCTGGCATCATCAACTATGTCTGGCAATTGGGAACTGCTTTTTAAAACTTAATTAATTTTTGGCCGGGCGGGGTGGCTCACGCCTGTAATCCCAGCACTTTGGGAGGCCGAGGCGGGTGGATCATGAGGTCAAGAGATAGAGACCATCCTGGTCAACACGGTGAAACCCCGTCTCTACTAAAAATACAAAAAATTAGCTGGGCATGGTGGCGCGTGCCTGTAATCCCAGCTACTCAGGAGGTTGAGGCAGGAGAATTGCCTGAACCCAGGAGGCGGAGGTTGCAGTGAGCCGAGATCACGCCATTGCACTCCAGCCTGGGTAACAAGAGTGAAACTCTGTCTCAAAAAAAAAAATTAATTTTTAAAATTTACAGATGAAAATTTTATTTATTTATTAGGTACAGCATGTTTTGAAAACTGTATACATTGTGAAATGCCTAAATTGAACTAATATATACATTACTTCACATGTAATTTTTTAATGAGAATATCTAAAATCTACTCTCAGCGATTTTAAAGAATGTAATACATTTTTACTAACTATAATCACCATGTTGTACAATAGATGTCTTCAACTGATTTTCTCCTGTTTCATTGAAAGTTTGCATCCTTTAACTAGCATCTCCTCAACTCCCCCCGCCCACCCATATTAACCACCTTTCCACTCTGTGCTTCTATGAATACAACTTTTTTCGATTGCACATTTGAGTGAGATCATGTGGCATTTGTCTTTCTGCATCTGGCTCATTTCACTTAGTATAATTGTCCAGGTTCATCCATGTTGTCACAAATGACAAGACTTCCTTCTTTTTAAAGGTGGAACTCCATTGTGTGCATATGGCACGTTTTCTTGATGCGTTTAGCCCTTGATGGAAATGTAAGCTGATTCCATATTTTGGCTATTGTGAATAATGGTACTATGTACAGGGGAATGCAGAGACTTCTTCGGCATACTGATTTCATTTCCTTTGATATATACCCAGAAACGTGATTGTTGGAACACATGGTAATTCTAATTTTAGCTTTTTGAGGAAAGCCATATAATTTTCCATGATGGATGTACCAAATTACCTCCCCACAAACAGTGAGCAACCATTCCTTTTTCTCCATATCCTCACCAACACTTATATTATGACTTTTTGATAATAGCCATCCTAACAAGTGTGAGGTGATGTCTCATTATGGTTTTAATTTGTATTTCCCTGATGACTATTTATGTCGAACATCTTTTCATATGCCTGTTGACCATTTGTACATCTTCTTTTAAGAAATGCTGCTGGGCATGATGGCTCACGCCTGTAATCCTAGCACTTTGGGAGGCCAAGGCAGACGGATTGCTTGAGCTCAGCAATTTGACACTAGCCTGGCAACATGGTGAAACCCCGTCTCTACTAAAAATGCAAAAAATTAGTTGGGCATGGTGGTGTGCGCCTGTAGTCCCAGATAGTCGAGAGGCTGAGGCAGAAGAATTGCTTGAACCTGGGAGGCAGAGGTTGTGGTGTGAACCAAGATCACGCCATTGCAATCCAGCCTGGGTGACAAGAATGAAACTCTGTCTCAAAAAAAAAAAAGGAAAGAAATGTACATTCACATCCTTTACACATTTTTAAAAGTTATTTGTTTTCTTGCTATTAAGTTCCTTATATACTTTTGATACTAATCTTTTATGAGATTTATGGTTTGGAAATATTTTCTCTCATTTCATAAGTATCTCTTCACTCTGTTGATTGTTTCCTTTGCTGTTCAGAAGCTTTTTAGTCTGATGTGATCTCACTTGTTTATTTTTGCTTTTGTTGCCTGCACTTTTGAGGTCATAAGAAAAAAAATCATTGTCCAAACTAATGTCATGGAGCTTTTCCTTTATGTTTTCCTCTAGTAGTTTTACATTTCCAGGTCTTACCTTTAAGTCTTTAATCCCTCATTTATTTTCAGTTGATTTTTGCATGTGGTGTGAGATAAGGGTCTAGTTTCATTCTCTATATGTGGATATTCAGTTTTCCCAGCATCATTTATTAAAGAGACTGTCCTCTCCCGATTGTGTGTGCCTAACTCCTTTTTGATCTCGTTTTTTTGGTGTGTTTTTATTTTGATTTTTTAGAGGCACAGTCTCACTCTAGATTGATTGTACCACTCTAGAGGCAGTGGTACAATCACAACTCACTGCAGCCTTGAACTCCTGGGCTCAAGCGATCCTCTTGACTCAGCCTTTTGAGTAACTAGGACTCCAGGGTTGTGCCACCATGCCCAGCTAATTTTTAAACATTTTTTCTCGAGACAGGATCTTGCTATGCTGTCCAGGCTGGTCTTGAATTCCCAGACTCAAGCGATCCTCCTGCCTTGACCTCCCAAAGCATTCAGATTACATCTGTGAACCACTGTGTCTGTCTCTGGTGCTAGTTTTTTGTTTTGTTTTAACAGAGCTTTTATGTTGCTGTTACTGGGTAGAGAGAGGCCTGACATTATATTACTAGAGTCCCAGTGTTCTCTGAGAACACGAGAAAAATAGAAACTTCTCTCTCCGCCTAGAGGTTGAAATCCTTTCCTGCTGATATAAATATTTGAGTTGGAGAGCAGAGCTTCAGGGGCTGCTCTTGGGACACTAGTTGAACTGTCATCTAGCAGGTCCTGTGCCCTACCTACTCAAGAAAAAGTTCTGTCTGATGAAGAATGTACACAGCTCCCAAGTTCCCTCATTCCTACCTGTCTACCCTCAAATTCAGGAATGTCTCCATATGTTGACTGTGTTGACTTTTTCACTGTCCTAGTGGAGCTACACCTTAAAAAAATGGGAAACGGAGACAGTCCCATTTGGTAGAGCCTCCAATGTGGAATTAAGCATCATCCTCCAAAAGCCAGCCTGCAGGCCCTTTGGAGAGCTTATTAAAGTATAAATTATCACCTGTATTACATGACGAACCAGTTGTGTCCATACAGTAACTCTTTTGCTAATAAATGATGTCTAAATTCCAATAATAAAAGCAAGTGTCCCTAATGAATACATCACAAGAACAATTTCAGTGAATGGAAGAACAAGGCCCATTACCAAGGAAGGTGCTTGCAAGGATAAGTCTATTCAGATAGCGTATAATCCAGCTGGACAGCTTCATTAACATTTCCCTTTCTGCCAACGCCTGAGCTCACCCTACAAAAAACCATGACGCACTTCCAGATTTGTGTAAAGATAGGTGAGGTTATTCATACCAACCCTGCCTCTGGAAACAACTTTTAAAAACCCAAATCGTATGTAAACAGTGCCTTCTTTAAATAACTGAAGTGCTGAGAGGGGGGGGTGAGATGTTACCTGGCCAAAATAAATGGAAAATGAAGACCTAGGGAGATACATGAAAACTGGAAACCACTTTTGCCATGTGAATATTTGCCAAATCAGAAAATTGTAACTCTTGTTCTGATAGCCTCTTAAGGAAAGACAAACATAAATTAAAAGCCATGATATGTACAAAACAGGAAGTCTAACACAAGACACTTTCTTCCATAAGGTGGCCCTCAAAAAGGCTACACCACAGAGAACAGATAAATAGGATTTGGTTGAGCTCTCACACAGAATTTAATCTTCGGTTCTATTTGCCTAGTAATCCAGGGAACCCCAAGCCTTAAAATTTAAGATTGTCCTCAACTGAGAATAACTCCAGTAACTTGGCAGAGGTAAATGGAAATCTCTGGAGGAAAGTAACTTTATCCTATCCTTAAGTCATTGCTACAGATAAGTGTTAAAGTATGATGACCAAAATAAGCAGGCCCATAAACAAAGAAGACATGAGGGGCAAGACCAGGCAGAATAACAGGAAAAAATAGGCACAACATTTCAGTTAATGGAATTATTAGACATAGATCAGAAAACAACTATGCTTACAATGTTTAAAAACATGAAAAAGGAAATCCCACTTCTGGTCACTGTGGAGGAATAGAAACCAATTTGCTCTCATGCTTGAAATAACCAAAAACTACAAATATATGAAACAACAGTTATTGAGATCCTGTATCTCAGGTTACAAGGGATGATAACCCTTGGATATGGGCAACAGATGATTTAATCCCAACAAATATGTCAGCTTACTGCCTTAAAAGAGTTTTTAGGTTTCCAATGAGAACACATGGACACAGGGAAGGGAACAACACACACTGGGGCCTATGGGCAGGTGGAGTGGGGAGAGGGAGAGCTTAGGAAAGTCAATGCATGCTGGGCTTAGTACCTAGGTGATGGGATAATCTGCAGCAAACCATCATGGCACACATTTACCTGTGTAACAAACTTGCACATCCTGCACATGTAACACTGAACTAAAACAATAAATAAAATAACAATTCTAAATAGTTTCCAAAAAGGTGAGGTTAAGAATACAAGACTCCAGACTTCAATGACTCCAAAATGTAGCACTTAAAAGAACTCCCATTTCTTTTTTGTTGTTGTTGTTGTTGACACAGAGTCTCACTCTGTTGCCCAGGCTGGAGTGCAGTGGCACAATCTTGACTCACTGCAACCTCTGCCTCCTGGGTTCAAGCGATTCTCCTACCTCAGCCTCCTGACTAGGTACGGTTACAGGTGCATCAAGTTAACATGGCTAATTTTTATATTTTTTTAAGTAAAGATGGGTTTTGCTAGTTGGCCAGGCTGGTCTCGAACTCCTGACCTCAAGTGATCCACCTGCCTTAGCCTCCTAAAGTGCAGAGATTACAGATGTGAACCACCACACCTGACCAAAATTACAAACTTTCAAATAACATAGAAGTCAAGGTAGAAACCCAAAGGAAAATTAGAAAATATTTTCAATAAAATGAAAATTAGATCACATGTCAACATTTGTGGAATGTGACTAAATCAGTACTTGAGTAAATTTAAAGCACTAAACCACCTATGTTAGTCAAGACTACAGGCCTCAAATCAATGACCTCAGCTTCTAACTTTAGAATGAAAAAGATGACCAAATTAAACTCGAAGTAAGCAGAAGGAAGGAAGGAATCAAACTGGAGTTAAAGTAAAATAAAAAGAGAAAAACAATAGAGAAAAACCAGTAAAACCCAAAATTGATTCTTTAAAACAACTAATAAAATTTCAAAACCGCCAATCAAAATAAGTATTGCTAATTAGAATAATTAATAATTATTTATTCTAATTAATAATTAGCAATAAAAGAGTGAAGGCCCCCAAAAACCTATATGACAAATAA
The DNA here is from genome assembly GCF_049354715.1 of Callithrix jacchus. NCBI lineage: Eukaryota > Metazoa > Chordata > Mammalia > Primates > Cebidae > Callithrix > Callithrix jacchus. Next base: position 127,427,564 of record NC_133524.1, read on the forward strand.
AAGATAAGCCATCAACACAGATTATGCTTATTAAAAAATAAGGGGCCAGGCGCAGTGGCTCACTCCTGCAATCCTAGCACTTTGGGAGGCTGAGGCAGGGAGATCACCTGAGGCCAGGAGTTTGAGACCAGCTTGGCCAATGTGGTGAAACCCTGTCTCTACCAAAAATAAAAAAATTAGCTGGGCGTGGTGGCGGGCGCCTGTAATCCCAGCTACTTGGGAGGCTGAGGCAGGAGAATTGCTTAAACGCGGGAGGGGGAAGTTGTAGTGAGCAGAGATCGTGCCACTGCACTCCAGCCTGGGCGACAAGAGCAAGACTCTGTCTAAAAAAAAAAAAACAGTAATATTAATAACAACTTTATTTCATATTATATAGTTAAATATAGTCCCATTTGTCTAGCTTTGTTTTTGTTGCCTCTGTTTTTGAATTCTTAGCTATAAAATATTTGCCTAGATTAATGTCCTGAAGGGTTTTCCCTATCAGCATTCATTCTTGATGAAACCTCTCAAAAAAGGAATAAAAAGGAACTTCTTCAACCTGATAAAGGTTTTTATGTAAAACATATCATACTTAATGGTGAACAAATGAATGCTTTCACCCTAACATCTAGAGGACAATGATTCCTATCCCTACCATTTATATTCTAGTGTTCTGTAGATTTTAGCCAGTGTGACAAGGCAAAAAATCAACAGAGGCATTAAGATAGAAAAGAAAAAATAAAACTCTCTTTATTCACAGAGGAAGTAATTTTGTAGAAATTCTGATGGAATCTGGGACCGGGCGCGGTGGCTCACGCCTGTAATCCCAGCACTTTGGGAGGCCGAGGCGGGTGGATCACGAGGTCAAGAGATCGAGACCATCCTGGTCAACATGGTGAAACCCCGTCTCTACTAAAAATACAAAAATTAGCTGGGCATGGTGGCGCGTGCCTGTAGTCCCAGCTACTTGGGAGGCTGAGGCAGGAGAATTGCTTGAACCCAGGAGGTGGAGGTTGCGGTGAGCCAAGATCACGCCATTGCACTCCAGCTTGGGTAACAAGAGCGAAATTCTGTCTCAAAAGAAAAAAAAAAAAGAAATTCGTATGGAATCTACTTTAAAAGTCTCACATGAACTAATATGTGAGTTTAGTGAGGTAGCAGTAAAGAAAATCAATATACACTTAAAAACTATTTATTTCTATATACCCACAAAAATTGAAATAAAAATAGAATGTTGGTTATAGTAGCATCAAAATATATGAAATATTTATGCATGAAATTGACAGATGATGTCCAAGACCTAAAAACTATAAAATGTTCCTTGGAAAAATTTTAAAAGACCAAAATAAATAAAGAAATATACTGTGTTCATGGAAAATTTTCAGTCTTTTACAACTAAGTATGATGGTAGACACAAGATTTTCATATTTCCTTTTGGGAGTTTTCTGAGAGTTTTTTTTTCTAATGGGTTGGGAGAACTGTTGCCAAATTTTTACAAATGCTTTTCCTGCATATATTGAGAACAAGTGGTTTTTCTCATTAAGTCTATTAACATGGTGAATTACAATAATTCATTTTCAAATGACAAATCAAATTTCAGTTATACAAGATGAATAAATTTTGGAGATCTGATGTACAGTATGGTGAGTATAGTTAACAACACTGTATTGTATGCTTGATGTTTGCTAAGAAGGTAGATCTGAAGTGTTCTCACCACAAAATAGAAAAGAAATGGTGACTATGTGAGGTGGCAGAAATATTAATTAGCTTGATTGTTGTGATCATTTCACAATGTATTCCAATATCAGTACATCCGTCATCATACCTTAAAAATACAGTTTGGGCCAGGCGCAGGGGCTTATGCTTGTAATCTCAGCACTTTGGGAGGCTGAGACAAGAGGACTGCTTGAGCCCAGGAGTTCAAGAGCAGCCTGGGCAACATAGTGGAACTCCATCTCTACAAAAAAATTTTTTAAAAATGGTGGGTGTGGTGGTGGTGTGTAACCATAGTCCCACCTACATAGGCTGAGGCAGGAGGAACACCTGAACCTGGGTGGTCCAGGCTGCAGTGAGCTGCAGTGAGCCATAATCATGCCACTGCACACCCACCTGGGTGACAGAGGGAGTCTCTCTCTCTCTCTCTCTCTCTCTCTCTCTCATTATTGTATAATAACAAATATATACAATTTGTTATTAGTCAATTATATATAAGTAAATCTGAGAAAATACTAAATATTGTATCCCTGCGATAAACTCCATTATTTCTGATGTATTATCTTAAGCTTTTTCCTAACTTTAGTAGAAATGCATTTGGCATTTGCCAATGAAGATACTGGCTTTAACATTCAGATATGAACATGATTGATACAATTATGTTAAGGGTTTTTATTATCAATTTCTGATGATTGAGTGTCTTAACATAAATAGGCATAGGGTATGTCAAATGCTTTTTTTTTATTCTACATTTATGAGAAGGATCATAAATTTTTATGAGGTTCTATTAAAATGACAAATTATTTTAAAGGTTTCCTAATATCAAACCCCTTGCAGTCCTAGAATAATATGATTAATCATGAAATACTTTTATTTTGCTGCAGGATTTTTAAAATAACATGTAATTATTTGTGTCAATATAACTGAGTTTGGTTTATAGGATTTATGTTAGTTAGTTTGTTTTTTGGTATTTGTTTTGTTGTCTGTTTTAGAATCAGTGTTACAATTACTCCAAAAATAAATTTTATGTGAGTATCTCGGTTAACCACAGTGCCATAAATCTGAATCTCTCAGCATATCCTCTAGAAATCCAAACATAACAAAAGAGAAACAAATAAATATACATAGATCCACATCTATAGCATAACTAAAACATAGAAAACATTTAAACTTTGAAATCTGTACTTGGAAAAGTAAACTTCAAATCTCAGTGAACTTTCTTGCAAGGGCTCCTATCACATTTCTTCATGGAAAGCAATCTGGGAACACTGATTGGAAGAGGGGATAGAGGAACCAGCAATAGACCAAAAATTGATCTAAAATCACCACCAAATAGAGAAATTCATTCTAAGTGCAAATCTACTGTAAGAGTCCTAGTAGATTGGAGCTCATATGACAAGGAAGGGGCTTATAGAGCATATAAAATGACAAAAAACAACACCCACAACTTAATTAGAAGATGGACAATACCCAAACTTTATTTAAGTTACCAGTAAATAGAGTAAATGTAAGTTATTATTTAAGTTACCAGTAAATGGAAAATTCAACAAATCCCAGTGAGCTGCCTCTCAAGCACTCCTGTCACATTCCTTCACAGAGAACAAGAACAATCTGGGAAAAAATACACGGAGGCAGAAGTGGGGAAGCAGAACATCCGAGATAAATCTAAAGTATTTGTCAGAAAGACTAAATCATACTAAGTGTGAAAATACTGAAAATGTCCTAGAAGATCAAATATTTTACTATAAGAAAGAAATTTTAAAATGTCCTAGATTTGAGGTAAGACCAAAAGTCACTACTTCTGGTAGAGAAGAGGGTAAAAAAGATGGGAGAAGCGCCCTTCGAAGACTGGGTAGTGGAGACGAAAAGAAACAAAAGGGTAGAATACAAGATTTTGTCAGAAAAAAGAAAACCCAAATATGCAGAATACACAATCCATCCTATTACCACCAAAATGTTAAAAAAAAAATGCCAATAAAACATTGAAAAATAAAACTACTCTGCCAACCAAACAGAAGAGGGTGCCCTTGAACTACAAATGTTATACACTACTGCAAATTCATCAAATGATTAGGCCAAAATAAAGCTATCGTTATCATAAGAAGGAAAAAAAAAGAAAAAGAAAGAACCTCTGCTAATGAAATCTCCACCCCCAAAAGCTATGATGGTGAAGGAAATTAAAATAATACTCCTATGTAAGTTTCTTATGTTGCTGTAACAAATTACCTCTAGCTCACTAACACAAGTTGTTTACTGGCTTAAAACAATGCAAATATATTATCTTATAGCTTTAGAGGTCAGACGTCTGAAATAGATTTTATGGGTAAAATCGAGGTTTTGGTAGTCATTTGAAGGTTCTAGAAGAGAATCCATTTCCTTGTTGTTTCTAGCTTCTAGAGGCTGACTGCATTCATTGTCCTTTCTTCAATCTTCAAAGTGTATGAAATATGACAGGGGGAACACTAAACAGCACCAGGTTTTGTTAGATTGGTGTTAGAGGTATTAGTATGAAGTCACGGTGTGATAGATGATAAATGAACAGATAGATACACAGATAGAATGGCACAATGATGAATAGATATAGAAAGATATACGTTTATGTATATATTATGCATATGCATTTATATATACATTTACATATACATGTATTGATGTGCATACATATATATACATACACATATTTTCTAATTCTGTCTACTCAGAGAGTTTAGAAGCAGTGACACCTCAGTAGCAATAATCATGCTTGGTGCTCAGATCTTACTTGAGATCAACTATTCTCCACTAAAAGGAATCAATTCTTTGGAGAAATGGCTGATCGAAAAGCTGAGACTAGACAAGTACACGTCACCAGGACAGAGAAGCCAGATTATAGTGTGTACCAATGACCAAACCAGGGACCATTTGAACATTAGTATACATTATGACAGTAACATTATAACTCATAGAAAAAAAAGAATCCACTATAACTGAAATAAATAAGAAATTTTAAAGGAGAAAAAGTCTTCCTTATATTGGTTTATGAACTAATGAATGTAAAAAGAATTTTGAAAATTTTAAAAATCACCATTTGCAGCCATCATGGCAATAATTGATTCAGGCAATAATGAACAATAGATGCTAAAACTAGGAATAAGTGTTTGATGAGTAACCAATTAATTACATAGTCTCAAAATATCTACCACGAGATATTAATTATTTACAGAGGGAAAAATTTTAACTTCACAGTGGAGAAACCTGGCAGACACCACCTTAACAAAAGGATCACATCAAATGCTAACAGCAATGGTAAGGGAGCAAATTGACATTTTTTTGTTTCTTGATACAAGGCACTGTGAAGAACTTATCATTTCTGTGATATTCTCGTCAAAAACACATAACCTGAAAATGATCATGAGGAAATACCTGACAAACCCAAATTGAGGAACATTCTACAAAATAACTGCTATGCACAGCTCGGAAATGTCAAGGTCATGAAAGATAAAGAAAAATGGATTTTTTTTTTTCAGGTTAAAAGAATCTAAAGATACATGGCAATTGAAAATGACTCATAAGCCAGACTTTTCTTTTTTTATAAAAGCCATTATTGAGATAACTATTAAGATTCAAATAAGGTCTGTAGACAAGCTAAAAGTACTATGCTAATGTTAATTTCTTGGTTTTTTTGTAATTGTGCTTTGGTTATGAAAGAGAATAATCATGCTTTTAGGAAATACAAACTATTGTGTTTGCCACTTACTTTCAGTGGGTCAGAAAAATATTACACATATACACAGATGAATACATATATAAATACACACAGAGAATGATAAAGTAAATATAATAAAATAACTTTATGTTAATTTTTTTGAATGGTTTAAGGAAACTTTTTGATACTATGCTTTCGACTCTTCAGTAGGTCTGAAATTAGGTATAAAAGGTTTTTATGGCCATGTGTGGTGGTTGAGGCAGGCAGATCATCTGATGTTAGGAATTCGCTAGCGGCCTGGCCAACATGCTGAAACTGCGTCTCTACTAAAAATACAAAAAAATGAACAGGGTGTGGTGGCAGGTGCCTGTAATCCCAGCTATTAGGGAGGCTGTGGCAGGAGAATTGCTTGAACTCAGGAGGCAGAGGTTGCAGTGAGCTAAGATTGCACCACTGCACTCCAGCCTGGACGACAGAGGAAGACTCCGTCTCAAAAAAAAAGAGAGTTTTTACTTCTGCACTCCAGCCAGGATGACAGAGTAAGACCCTGTCTCTAAAAAGAATATAATTTTTAAAAATTCATCATACATAACAAAATGAAAGTATTATTAGAACACTCAGGTGGAAATTGTATGAGAGACAAGATATTTATACAGTGCCAAAATTTCTTCTCATGAAATAGTTATCATACAAAGGAGAAAATATGGTAATAACCTTACAGTAGAGAAACTGGGCATGCATGAATATATAACCAAATGTTTAATGTTCACATCATTAACAGTGGAACACGACAGGGTCATGTACCTCCCGATATTATGCAATGAGAAGGGCAAAATAACTTCTGTGGTGTCAGTATGAAAACCCGAGTCTAATGAGACAATGTTACATAACTCAAATGGAGAGGCCATTCTGAAAAATAACTGACCTGTATTCTTTAAAATGGTGAAAGACGGCCAGGCTTGGTAGGTCACACCTGTAATCCCAGCACTTTGGGAGGCTGAGGCAGGTGGATCACTTGAGGTCAGGAGTTTGAGACTAGCCTGGTCAATGTGGCGAAACCCCTTCTCTACTAACATTACAAAAATTAGCTGGGTGTCGTGGTGCACGCCTATAATCCAGCTATGTTGGGAGGCTGAAGCATAAGAATTGCTTGAACCCAGGAGGCCGACGTTGCAATAAGCCTAGATCACGCCACTGCACTGCAGCCTGGGCTACAGAGCGAGACTCTGTCTCAAAAGAAAAAAAAAAAGGTGAAAGTCATGAAAGACACACTGAGGAACTCAGTGGATAAAGAGACATGACTACTAAATGCGAAGCATGACCCCAGAAAATAAACTTTTTGTACTCTTCTTGCAACATTTCTGGTACCATGATTTTAAAATAAGAAGTGTATAAAAGGAATCTGAAAATGTTTCTTTTTCTAAGCTCTCAGGTTAAGTTACATTGGAATAATATTATTTTTGAAGGTTTTGCGGAATTCTATGAAATCTTCTTAGCCTAGTGCCATTTATTGGAGGGAAATCTTGATCAAAACATTTTTTTTTTTTTGAGATGGAGTCTCGGTCTGTCACCCATGCTCGAGTTCAGTGGTGTGATCTCGGCTCACTGCAACCTCCACCTCCTGGGTTCAAGCAACCCAGAGGATTTTTTTGTTTTTCATTTTGCGTACTAGACTTTTTGTCTCTACTGGAGTCAGCAGGGCAAGTTGAATTGTTCTAAAAAATTATCCAGATTTTCAAGGTTATTTGCATAGAATTGTCCAAAAACAGTTTCTTTTCCCTGGCTTAAAACAATAAATATTTACTAATTTTTCACAACTTTGTAGACTGGCTGGCTGATTTTTCTGGTTAGGACTATCTCTGAGGTCTGGATGGTTTGAGCAGGCCTCATTCACATATCTAGTGCTCTAGGCTGTCTTCTGAAGCATTTCAGTTCTCCTCTACTTGACCTTTTCAGTAGACTATTTAAGAATCATTCAGATAAATACAGTTTCAGAATTCCAAACTCAACAACAGAGAGAAAGTGCCAATGTATAAGAATTTTGAAAGCATCATATTTGTTAAAGCACTGTTAGCCAAAGCAAGTCACAGGGTCAAACCCTACTCCAAGGAATGGGATAATAGACTCTAACTCTTGATGAGGAAAGTCACGTTGCTAAGGGACAAACATCTAGGAATGGGAAAAATTTGTGTTCATTTTGCAATCTATCACATCTTGTCTACCTAAGTATCTAGAGTCTTCTTTAAAGTGGACCTATTCTGGTGAACATTTACATGGAACATAAATATAATCAGTACCCACTGAGAGAGGTCCGTCTACATATTTTTTCTCCATACTTCCTAGTCACCAGTCTTCTAATATTTCTCTCTTCAAGTTCCTAGCCAGTTGATCAAGCTGTGCTAATGTCCATGAATAGATCCATATTCTAGGCCATTTCTTCATCAAGTGGACACTTGAATTCTGACCAGTCGTACTATATCATTACTGCCTTTCTGGGATATCCCTAAGCAAGCCTGCAGTGTACCATCCATCCACATCTGGTAGCTCCAGCATACCATGATGATCTACCTGTAAACCAGTTCCATTCATTTCTTCCCCTGTTAACTAGTCATAGGAAACTTTCCCTGAGGGCTGAGGAAAAGGCAGTGAAGCATATACAGTGGAAGTCTGAGCCATCTTCTTACGCAGTTTACTAATGTTTTTCATGTTTATTCAGGTTTGTTGTTCTTTAACATTTTAAGTTTATAATGGAATACTGCCACATGTATCCAATCTTATGATTTGGTAGATTAACAACACTCACTTCATGATAAGAAATTCAGGTTAACTAGTTATTTAGTGTTCCATAATCTGATATTCCGTCTCTACCAGGGCACAGTAGGAGTTTCTTTTCCTTTCTTTTCTTTTCTTTTTTTTGGCATAAGATCTTCCTTTGTTGCCCAGGCTGAAGTGCAGTGGCATGATTACAAGTCACTGCAGCCTCAAACTCCAGGCTCAAGCGTTCCTCCCACTTTAGCCTCCCCAGGAGTTGGGACCACAGCCACATGCCACCATGCCAAGTTAATTTTATTTACTTCTTGTAGAGACAGGGTCTCCCTAGGTTGCCCAGGAAGGTCTGAAACTTCTGGGCTCAAGTGATCCTCCCACCTTGGCCTTCCAAAGTGCTGGGATTACAGGTGTGAACCATCACACCCAGCCAGGAGTTGCTTTTCTAATAGTTGTTAGCAAAAGAGGGCACACATCGCTCAACAACCCTGGGAGTCTGTGTAGTAATTCTCTAGTTGAAACTTGCAAGAGACTACACAGAACATTTCTGAGTGCCATGGACACTTCCACACTTCTAATTTCCTGATCTGTTGAAGCATAACAGTCAAGCAGTAGGGCAGTTTTTATCACAGCCTGTACTTGCTGCCTTTATTAGTTAGGGTTTCTTCCTTCTAGCCTCTATTAGTTAGGGTTCTCCAGAGAAACAGAACTAATAAGATATATAGATATACAAGAACAGACTTATTATCGGAATTGGGTCACGTGATTATGGAAGTCGAGAAGTTCCATAATGTACCATGTGCAAACTGGAGACTGAGGAAAGGCAATGGTGCAAGTCAGTTTGAATTTGAAGGCCTATAAACCAGAAGAGCCAATGGTGTAACTCAGTCGAAGGTCGAAGGCCTGAGAACCTGTGGGGTAGGTTATGGGGGGGAACTGACAGTAGGAGAAGATGGATGTCCCAGCTTAAGAAGCGAGAGAGAATTCACCCTTCTTCCTCTTTTTCATTCTATTCAAGCCCAAAACAGATTTGATGATGCCTGCCCACATTGGTGAGGGTGAATCTTTCTTATTAGGTCTACTGATTCAAATGCTAATCTCTTCTGTAAACACTCTCACAGGCACACCCCAAAATAATGTTTTACCAGCTATCCGAGCCTCCCTTAGCCCCATCACGTTGACATATAAAATTAAACAACATAAGTCCACCCTTTTTCAACTCGGCACCCATACACATCTCCCTAAACTGTACTTAATATCCAAATAATGGAAACAATGAGGATTTAATTCCACCTAACATGATATAACTATGCTACATGCAGCAGCAAACATACTAATCTCTTCCCCAGTAGAGGAAGTAAAGCTCTGAGTGATGTTTGTTCTTCTCCTGATAGCTCATAACTTAAATCCTATGATATAAAATTCACAATACTTAAATATCAATATAAAGTCAATACATTTTGTGTTAAATGACAAGGGAATAAGAGAAGAAAAAAGAAAGATATTTGATTACTATATGTATATACACACAAATGTATTTATTAACAAAACAAAGAGAAGACAATCATAACATAGCCCTACTCAAAAATGGCAATATTACATATAACCTGGTAAATGACTTGGAGCAAGCACAACTGAATGTGGTGTCTCCTCTCTCCGATATCCCAAAGAAGCCTACCAAATATTGTACTCTTTTCTTAGTTGTGAGTGATGCCAATGTGTAGCAATTTGGTTCCAGATTGCTGAACCCCCAATAACTTCTCTAATGAGTCAGGTCACAGAATTTGATGAGGTTTATCTCTCATGCTCTGGCACCAAATGTCTTATTAAGGTATCTAGGGTGCCTTCTACTTTCTGTTCATCAGCTCCATTAAGCATGATATCATCATTGTAAGTGGGCTATGCAATGATCTGTGTGACATCAGGATGATTGTGACATCTCTGACTATCTTGTGACAGAGCAAGACAACTGACATAGCACTGATCTAAGAAAGAAGAAAGCAAAACAGTTTCTGCAGTTTTCTCAAAGGCAGATTCATTATTACCTTGGTCCGGATGGGAGGCAAAGGCATTTGCTAGGTCAGTATCCACATAGTTGAAGTATCCACATCTTCATCATAGATGAAGAAGACATTGACTTTCCAGACCCAGAGATAAAGGGTGGAGGAGAAAGATCACACTGAAAGAGACATTCTGGTTTCCAGGATTAGAGAGGAGTTCACTAGTTAAGAACCACATGCATCTTACAGGCACTGCATCAATCCCATGCACAGAGTTGGAAAGGAATGAGGTGTTCATGAGAACAGTAGTAAGTATATATAGATGGATCAGTAAGAGTTAGAGCATGTACATAGGCTGGGTTTATATCTTGGAATGGCCCGAAGAAGGCCTGGAGAGTAATCCCTCCTTCACTGGTACACACACGCACATTTTCATGTGCCTCCTTTCCACATCACATTTTACACATGACTGTACAGTGCAGCACCTTTCAAGTGGCTAAAGGTCTTGGGAAGCATGGGAGAATGGTGTCCCTCTGGGACAGCACTAGAGTATATTCATGCTGACATCTGAATTTCCCCAGACATTCACATAAATACAGGATCATCAGAGGTTCACAGAGCAGCCTGGAGCCATAAAAAGGCTACCCCTACTCTACTATCCCTCTTCCCTAAAAGCCCCAACAGCAATTTGGTCTCCTCTCCAGGCCAGGTATCACCCAAGCTTTGTGTCTGGGCTTGCTAGGGGATCCAGGCTCTTCTTCCCAGAAGTCCCTCTAAACCAGTGACTTTGTCTCTTAAGTGATAGGATGCATTTGAACAGCTGGGCCTATCACCATAACTGACACTTCTCAATCACTAAGGACACTGTTCACCATTCCTTGATCTGAATACTTACATAGCTAGAGTCTACTCATTGTCACTAAATTCAAGATGACAGAGGAAATATTGTCTGGAACTTCTTGCTTCTGTCTTTTTTTCTATGTGAAAATATGATCTCTGTCCAGTTATACTCCCACCCCCAGCCTAAGCCTAGAGTGAAGTAGAGTAAATGCAGAGAAGTGGTCCTGTTTTCTTCAGAGTTCAGAAATGGGAAATTCAATATGTGTTTACAATGACAGCAATGTTAAAATAGCTCATCTTATGCAATGTTGCCAAATGAAGGATAACAGAGACATAAACACTGGCCTTAAAAAGAATCTTTTAGAAGAAAATTATGAATCGAATCATTTACTGAAGTACTGTTTGAACAGATGGTGTGATTAACAGCTAACATGTAAGCCATCTTGGGAGTTTATGGAAAAGTAAAGGAGTGCAGCTAAAAAGAAATCACTTTATTCCCCAAAAGGTTCTTTCATTCATTTTACTAAGCAAATTGGAAAGCCTGGGTTTTGAAGGCTGCATTTCCTTGGGGGATGGGAGGAGGGAGCAGAGGAGAGTCTCTTCAGAGCAAGACCAAGTCGAAGCAGGGTCAAGCTCCAAACTCACCTCCTGAGAAATGAGATGGTCTGAGGAGCTGGGCCCCTCCCCTCAGCTTCGCCAACCACTGAGGATGCTCTGTTCAGCTTGCTCGTCCCCAGTGGCCTCACACGTCTGAGAGGAGGAGAAAGGAGTTAAGGTTTCAGAATCAGTTGTTCCCAGCCCTCTGCTGGGCCCTTTGCATGGACTGTTTCCTCTAAGGCTAACATCCCTGGGTCACATGTTCTAAGGCCAATTTACCCAATAGGGAAAATGGGATTTAAAAAAGGAGCAAGTGGCCTGCCAAGGCTGTACAGATACTTCCTTCGTGGAGCTGCCATTGAAACCCTGTCTGTTGAGTTGCAGTGCTCTTAGGAGAGGCAGTAGATTATCGAGGAAAGAGCATGGAGCAGGATATCTGGAGACATCGGTATGAAAATCTGCTCTGCTAGATTGTGCCTTGAGGACAACCGCTGTTCCTTTATGCACCACAGCTTCTACATCTTTAACATGTGGGTGACATCCTGGATGGCCTTGAAGGGTCTCCATTTGGATATGGAAATGGCATCAGGATATCAGGTTGTCTTCCAGCCCCATTCCTGACCATCTTCAACTGACACAAGGAGTACATCCTTGGACACTGCTGTAGCTGAAGCTATGGTGCCACCCACTAAGGCAAACCTCTGAGGGATTGACTGATCCTTGGAAGAGCTCTCTTGCCACTGCCTGCACCAGAGGACACCCCTCTTGGTGATGGCTTGCCCCAAATTGCCCTGATGTTCATTTATTCACCTAATATTTATTGAGTGTGCACTAACACTCCAGGCAAGGAAGTGTGAAAACATGGTGAGCAAGAGGTATTTGGTGTCTCTCCTTCCGAAGTTAGACCCAGTGGGGAGACACAGAAGTGAACAGATAATTGAAATATAGAGGGATGAATATGAGTATAAGAAAAGGGAACTTGAGCTCTACCTGCGAAATCAAGGTCTGCTACTTGATGGTAGTGATGTTGACCCCAAACTAACTAGCTTTGTGATGGGCTTTTTCTTTTCCTCTTCTTTTTCTTAGACCTACCTCATTTGTCATATACCAAGCTAAATAATTTTTGTCAAACATCCAGATATTTAGAATGATCCAGTTGACTGTTGTAGATTTGCTTGCCTTTCATTCTGATATTGATACTACTTAGATGCCCATGTTGGTTTCCCAGGCCGTTTAGAATCAACAGTTGCCAGGAATGCAACAAAATTGCTTATATTTCCAACAATCTAGAGGCTTAATTAAACAGGAAAGCAATTTTTATGTTAATAATCCAGAAACAAAATTCTTCTCTTGGGCATGTCCCTATAAATGCTTCTGAGCCCTTTCATGTGAAGAGCCTTCTAATTGCCTCTCTGGGACCCAGTTCTGGAGGCTTTAAAATGATTTCCCTTTGCAATACTGAAACCCTTGATACTGTGTCCCCTAGCTGGTGTGACTCCACTTCCTTTGTGTGTGTGTTACTGTTATTATATTATTATTTTACAATACAGGCTTTGAGAATATTCTCCCCATTTGGTAAAAGAGGTGTGACTTTTGAGTTACAATTGAATTTCACTCCAGGTCTCTACTAACTGGAATGAAAAAGCCTGCTGTGTTTTCTGTGTTGACATTTGACACTCGTCAGAGAAAGGACTCCTTTCTTGGGTGGCGTGATCCATTGCAACATTGCTCCTGATCAACAGAAGGAAATTTCTGTTCCACCTCAGATACCCATCTGCTATAATTCTTGGCCCTTTGCCCCTTTTTATAGACACTTGAATCTGTGCCATCCTCATCACCCCTATACTACTGTATGTTTCTGCAGGCAACAGCAGTGCCTTGGGCTTCCTCTTGCTTAAGGCCAATTCCTTATTTGTAGTAGGTGCTCTTTCAATATTTGGCCAATGTCCAAACTTGCAACATGGTTTTATTGAGCTCTAAATACTGTTTCATTAGCATGTAAAATCCACCATAATTCATCTTCAAAGGCAGCCATCTTCATTCCTTTTCCACATAACACCAATTTTATTTCATTAATTTACCAGGTGGTAAAAATGTATACTGTAAACCATTCACTCTGAAGATCTTTTAGATTTTAAAATCCTTATATTTGTTCATCTCCAATAATTTGTCATGAAAGCTGATTTCTGGCCTTACAAACCATATGCTTCTCCTAGGACAGAGAGAAATGCCAAAATCAGCCTTTCAGTTCATGATGCTGGACTTTTCTCTTGAGTATAATCCAATAAAGGAACAATAAATGTTAATAAAGGATTGTATTAATTTCTTTTCAGTCTATAATAATTTTTATAGAGTTGTCACATTTACTTTCCATGAAAAACTTTATGTTGAGTTGATTCTTAACAATCAAATAGCATTCACTATAATTTTTCTTTATCTATAAGACAAAGAAACAAAAAAATACAAGACATCAAATGTACCTGAAAATCATAGAGATGAAAGCATTCTTAATGATTGTATAATGCCATGTGAAAATGGTTGAGTGGGAAAGCAGGTCATATATTTTCTGTAGTGTGATATAATTGCTATGAAAATATTTAGACATAGGAATAGGAAAAGGGACCATATGATGATAGTGGTCATGGCTAAACAGTATGAATCTTGGTGGTTTGTCCAATTGCCTATAGTTTCTATAGTTCCCACATTTTCTCTTTTGACAAACAAAACATTTATTGTACATAATAATTTTGTAATGAGATAATTTTGCTTTACAGATGAGAAAATTTTTTTATTGCATTTTAGGTTTTGGGGTACATGTGCAGAACATGCCAGATGGTTGCATAGGTACACACGTGGCAGTGTGTTTTGGTGCCTTCCTCCCCTTCACCCATATTTGGCATTTCTCCCCATGCTACCCCTCCCCAGATGAGAAAATTAAAGTCCAGGTGTTTTGGCAAAACCATGTCAAGAGATCTGGTCTCAGGAATTTCAAATTAAATTATACTTTGAATTCTGCTTTTAAAAAGACAGATTTATAATTTCATTTGTCAATTCATCTAAAAATTTGGATGAAATAAAAGTTCTGTAAAATTTAAAAGCAGGCTCTCATTCTAAAGTGGGAAAACACGGTTGTACATGAACAAGGAATATGTTTGCTAGGTTTCCTTTCTTTCAGATGGAATAGCCATCTGGACTCATCAACTTGTGAAAATATCTCTTGCTGTACTCCCGAGCATCTTCTGTCAGTTATCTGCCCTTCCCAAGTGACCATTGCCAATAGCTTCAGCCGTCCAGGGGTGCTCATAACCTCTGGTGCGAAAGGAGATTTGATAGTTTCGGCAAGTGGCTGTCAATGTGTCTGGGTATGAGTTGGTTTCACTAAAGGAAACCTGAATTTTTTTACATGACGAGTGTTATTTCTGCTAATTATTAACACCTCATAATTAGATTGGCAGAAGTTTCACACCATGTTCAAAAACTGGAAGACTTTAATGCAGACTTCTCTGAGGATGCTGAGACTGGAGACTAAAATCAACAGGATGTTTCCATGTCTCAGTTCCAGTGAGGGATTCAGAGGGCACAATGGACTCCAAAGGAATACTGTCTGTATATTTGGGATACGAGTCTTTTATTAGATATGTCTTCTGGAAAGATTCTCCTGGTCTGTGGATTGTCATTTCATTCTCTAAACTGCATCTTTTGCAGAGAATACATTTTAATTTTGACAAAGTGTAATTTATCAAATTTTTCTTTCATAGATCGTGTTTTTGCTGTTCTATCTAAAAAGTCATCACCAAACCAAAGGCCACCTAAATTTTATCCCATGTTTTCTTCTTGAAATTGCATTTTAAAAACTTAGGTCTATGATCTATTTTCAGTTAATTTTTATAAAAGGTATCATGCTTGTATCTAGATTCATTTTTTTTTACATGTGAATGTCCAGCAGCCTGAGCACCATTAGTTGGAAAGGCTATCCCCTGTCCACTGAGTTACCTTTGCTCTTTTGTCAAAGATAAGTTGACCATATTTGTGTGAATTCATTTCCGGGCTCTGTTTTATTCCACTGATTTCTTTGTCCATTCTTTTGCCAATACCACACCATCTTTATTACTATAGTTTTATAATAAATCTTGATGTCATATCATATCATTCATTTATTTGTTCTTCAGTATTGTGTGGGCTATTCTTGGTCTTTTGTCTTCATATTCAAAATTAGAATCAGTTTGCTAACATTCACAAAATAATATGCACGTATTTTGGTCAGGATTGTACTAAACCTATTGATCAAGGTGTAAGAATTGACATCTTAATAATATTGTCTTCCTACCCATGAACATGAAGTATTTCTTTATTTAATTGTTTTAGTTTTGTTCAAATATATACTTCTTATACATATTTTATAAAATCTACTTAAGTATTTCTCTCTTTTTTTTGGTGCTATAGTAAATAATGTTGTGTTCCTAATTTCAAATTCCAAATGTTTATTACTGGTATGTAGAAAAAGAATTGACTTTTATAAATTAATTTCTTATCCTCTAAACTTGACATAATTGCTTATTAGTTCAAGATTTGGGGGGATTTTTTTGGAGGGGGTCCTAAATAGGCAATCATATCACCTGTGGAACAAGACAGTTTTATTTCTTATTTCCTGATCTCTGTATCTTTCATTTTATTTTCTTGTCTCAGCACAAAGTTCAGTAGCAGGGACGAGATGGGACACACATGTCTTGTTCGTAATCCTAGGAAGAAAACATCTAGTTTCTCATCATCACTTATGATGATATTATCTGTAAGGTTTTTTATTGTAGATATTATTTATCAAGTTGAGAAACTTCCTCTCTATCCCTTGTTTCCTAAGAGTTTTATTATCAATAGATGTTGGATTTTATCAAATGCTTCTTCTTAATCTACTAATATAATCATATGATATTTTCTTCTTTAAGCTGTTGAAGCGATCAATTATATCACTTGATGAATCAGTCTTCCATACTTGGAATAAATTCTACTTGGTTGTGATATATAATTCTTTTCATTTATTTGTAATATATAATTCTTTATATATAACTCAATATTTTGGTGAGGATTTTGGCATCTATACTCATGGAAGATATTTGTCTGTAGTTTTTCTTTCTTGTGATGTCTTTGGCTTAGTATTAGGGTAATTCTGTCCTTTTAGAGTGAGTTAAGAAGTATCATCTCTGCTTCTATTTTCTGCAAGAGACTGTAGAAAATTTGTATCATTTTTTCTGTATTTTAATTGTATTTTACTTTAGGTTCTGGGGTACATGTGCAGGTCATGCAGGGTTGTTGCATAGGTGCATACATAACCATGTGGTTTGCTGCCTCTATTACCCCTTCATCTATATCTGGCATTTCTCCTCATGTTATCACTCCCTAACCCCCACTGTCCCTCCCCTAGCCCTCCCCACCAACTTCCCCCAGTGTATGATCCTTCTCTCCCTGAGTCCACATGTTCTCATTGTTCAACACCCACCTATGAGTAAGAATATGTGGTGTTTGGTTTGCTGTTCTTGTGTCAGTTTGCTGAGAATGATGGTTTCCAGATTCATCCAAATCCCTACAAAGGTCACAAACTCATCATTTTTTATGGCTGTATAGTATTCCATGGTGTATATGTGCCACATTTTCTTTGTCCAGTCTATCATTGATGGGCACTTGGGTTGATTCCAGGTCTTTGCTACTCTACACAGGGCTGCAATGAACATACGTGTGCATGTGTCCTTATAGTAGAATGATTTATAATACTTTGGATATATACCCAGTAATGGGATTTCTGGGTCAAATGGAATTTCTATTTCTAGGTCTTTGAAAAAGTGCCACACTGTCTTCCACAATGGTTGAACTAATTTACACTCCCACCAACAGTGTAAGAGTGTTTCTATTTCTCCACATCCTCTCCAGCATCTGTTGTCTCCAGATTTTTTTTTTTTTGAGACGGAGTTTCACTCTTGTTACCCAGGCTGGAGTGCAATGGCATGATCTCAGCTCACCGCAACCTCTGCCTCCTGGGTTCAGGCAATTCTCCTGCCTCAGCCTCCTAAGCAGCTGGGATTACAGGCACGCGCCACCATGCCAAGCTAATTTTTTGTATTTTTAGTAGAGACGGGGTTTTACCATGTTGACCAGGATGGTCTCGATCTCTTGACCTCGTGATCCACCCACCTCAGCCTCCCAAAGTGCTAGGATTACAGGCGTGAGCCACCGCGCCCGGCCGTTTCCAGATTTTTTAATGATCGCCATTCTAACTGGCATGAGGTGGTATCTCAATGTAGTTTTGATTTGCATTTCTCTAATGACCAGTGATTTCATCTAAATTATCAAATTTGTAGGCATAGGGCTGTTTATGATATTCCTTTATTATCCTTTTAATGTCCATAGTATAAGTTGTGATGGTACCTCTTTTATTTATGATATTAATAATATGCTGCTTCTTTCTGATTTTCTTGGTTAGCCAGGGTTGAGGTTTATCAATCCTGTTGATCTGTTCAAAAAACCAGTTTTTTTGTTTTGTTGAATTTTCTCTATTGATTTCTTGTTTTCAGTTTTATTGATTTCTACTTTCATTTTTATGTTGCTTACTTGAGTTTAATTTGTTCTTTTTTGAGTGTCCTAAGATGAAAACTTAGGTTATTGATTTTAGATCTTGCTTTTTAAATATATTCATCAACACTGTACATTTTCATCTAAATACTGCCTTTACTCCACTCCACACATTTTGATAAGTTGTATTTTCATTTCCAGTTAGCTCAAAATATTTCTAGAATTTCTCTTGAGAGTTCTTTGACTCATGTGCTATTTAGAAGTGTGTTGTTTAAACATTGCATGTTCTCACTCCTAATTGGGAGTTGAACAATGAGAACACATGGACACAGGGAGGGGAACATCACACATCAGGACCTTTCAGGAGGTGGAGGGCTAGAGGAGGAATAGCATTAGGAGAAATACCTAACATAGATGATGGGTTCATGGGTGCAGCAAACCACCATGGCACGTGTATACCTATGTAACAAACCTGCACGTTTTGCACGTGTACCCCATAACTTAAAGTACAATAAAAAAGGAAACTATGATAAGTAAAAGGAATGTTCCAAAGGCATAGTTAAAAGGCTTTCTTTTAATTATTGTTAGCGCAGTATATCTTTCTTCATTTCATTACTTTTAATCTGTGTCTTTAAAGTGAGTTTCTTGTAGATAACATATAGTTGAGTTGCATTTTTAATCCATTCTGATAGTCTGTATCTTTTAAATGGTGAATTTAGACCATTAATATTAAAGGTGAATATTGATATTATGGAATAAATATTCACCATTTTTGTAACTGTTTTCTATTCATTGCTGTTGTTCTTTGTTTCTTATTTCATATTCTACTCTTTTTGTTTTGTCTACTCTGTTTTTTCCTAAATTATCTGCTTTTGTTTTAATTGAGCATTTTATGTTTTAGTTTCTCTCCTCTATTAGTATATCACTTTTATCTAGTTTTTGTTTTTTTTTCAGTGGATACCCTAGAACTTGAAACAAACATTTACAACGAATCTAAGTCCACTTTCAAATAACACTATACCATCCATAGATAAGGCAGGTACCTTATAACAGAGCATTCCCAATTACTCTCTCCCATTTTTCATAACATCATTGTCATACGTTTCACTTATCTATAAGCTATAATCTACAAATTGTTGTTCTTATTATTTTGAATAAGCTATTATCTGTTAGATCAGTTAAGAATAAGTAAACTAAGCACACATGTTTATTAAAATTCTATTCAACAAGTGTGGAATAAAATGTGAAGAAATTGAAACCCTGTGCACTTTTGGTAGGAAGGAAAAGTCATGCAGCTGCTATGGAAAATGATATGGCATTTCCTCAAAAAACTGAAAATGTAAGTCATATGATCCAGTGATTCTACCACTGGTAATTGTCCAAAAGAATTGAAAACAGAGTCTTAAAGAGATATTTGTACACCCAGGTTCATAGCAGCATTATTTAAAACAGCCAAAAGGTAGAAGTAACTCAAGTCACCATTGACAGATGAATAAATAAACAAAATGTGGTGTACACATAAAATGGAATATTATTCAGCCTTTAAAAGGAAGGAAATTCTGACACATGCTACAACATAGATAATCCTTGAGAACATTATGTTAAATGAAATAAGCTAGTCACAAAAAGACAAATACTGTATAATTCCTCTTATAGAGCTACCTAGAGTATTTAAATTCATGGAAAAAGAAAGTAGAATGATGATTGGCAGGGGCTAGCGGAAGGGAAGAACAGGGAACTATTGTTTAATGGATATAGAGTTTCAGTTTTGCAAGATGAAAAAAGTTTTGTAGATTGGTTGCACAACGATATGAGCATACCTAACATTAGGTATGAATTGTAGACCTAAATGTAGCTAAGATAATAAATTTTATGTTATGTGTGTTTTTCCATTAAAATTTTGAAAAAAATTAAAAGATTATGTTAAATAAAAGACTTCATTTTTCCTTCATTCATTCCTTCTTAAACAATTTTTTCAAATTTGATCTGTAAATTAAATGCCACCCCAAATAAAATATCTGCAGACTTTTTGGTAAGATATGACTAACTGACTATAAAATTCAATGGAAAAGAAAAATGTTTGAGACTAATATTTCCTGATTTCAATATTTATTTTAAATCTCCAATAAACAAGATGTGTGTTAATCGTATACAAAGCAAACCACTCAATGAAAGAGAAGCAAATCCAGAAATAAATCCATATACTTATATTGACAACCTATTTTTGACAAAGGCACAGATGCAATTCATGGGATTAATGATAGCCTTTTCAACAAATAGCGCTAGAACAGTTAGATATTCATATGCAACAAAAGAACGTCAATCCATTCTTGCACTGTATACAAATAATTAACAGAAAATATGTTACAGACCTAAATGTATCACCTAAAACTATTAATCTTCTAGATGTAAATATAGGAGAAAACATCTATGACCTTGAATAGGGTAAACTTTCTTTGATACAACACCAAAAGCATAATCCTAATAACAACCTGGACTTCACCAACATTATGAACTTCTCTCTTTGAAAGACACAGTTAAGATAAAGAAAATATAAGCTGGACTTTACCAACATTATAAATGGACTTCACCAACATTATAAACTTCTAACTTTGAAAGAAACAGATAAAGAAAATATAAGCCACAGACAGAAAGGGTAATCTCATAAAGATTTATGTCTAGAATATGTAAAGGCTTATATTCTTGACATATTTATACCCAGAACATATAAACTGGATTAAAATTATCCAATTTTTTAAAGTAAGAAAATATTTGAAGAGACATTTCACCCACAAAGACAAATTAATGGCATTAGGCACCTAAAATATGTTCAACCACACTATTCACCAAGGAAATGCAAACTATAAATATAGTCTGTATTCCACTACACACCTATTTGAATGGAGAAAATGAAAAGATTGATTATATCAAATATTGGCAAGAACTTGGTGAACTGGAACCCTTATACACTGTTTGAGGAAATGTAAAATAGTACAACTTTGGAGAACTGACAGTCTTAAAATTTAAACATACACCTGCCATAACATCTAGGCATTCCACGCTAAGTTATTTACCTAAGAAAAGCAAAAGCACATGTCTGTACAATGATTTGTACATGGATGTCTGTAGCAGCTTTATTTATAATAGCCCAAATTTGTAAAGAGTTGAAGTGTCCATCCACATGCACATGTATAAACTGTTATATTCATACAGTGGAGGGCTACTCAGGAATGAAAAGGAGTGAAAAAATCAACACATGCTACAGTGTGAATAAATCTCAAGATAATGATACTGTGTGAAAGAAGCCAGTCAAAAAACATATGAACTGCCCCATTCCCTTCATGTAAAATTTTAGGAAATTCAAGATAATATACATTAACAGAAAGAAGATATATGGTTTTCTAGGGTTGAGAGGGGAAGGGAAAGAATTGGAAAGAATATTAAAAAGCTCCTAGAAACTTGGAAGAAGTGATGGATGTATTTACTGTTTTGTTTGTGGAGATAATTGCATGGATCTGCATATATGTCAACTTATCAAACTGGACACTTTTAAATATGTGCAATTATACCACAACAAAGCTATTCCTTATATCAAAGAAACAATTAGCATAAAGCATACCTCATACAATCCTAGCTTTTGTTGCTGGTTACAAGGCCTACATTAATTAAAGCTTCCTTCCTTCACTACCTACCTGACGTTCCTCTTATACTCTGACAAAATCTTGGCTCATTGATTTTTGCTTTTGTGTGTTGGAGTGATCCAAACTTTAATTCTCACTCAATCCAAGTCCTCACTGGTCCCATTTTTATGAGGTTGTCACAGTTGCTCAGCAAACACATATTTAGATATAGGAGCACCATGAGGAATCTTATTAAATCTCTAGGATTCCAGACATAATACTCATGACCCTAATCTATAGTAGCAACATAATTTCTTTCTTAGTACTTGAGACCAAACACTTTGACCAGCAGTGTAACCTCTCCTTCTTTGCCTGTTGGTTTAGCAGCATGAGATACTCAAATCCTCAGAGCATAGTATCAGTTTCCAACTGAACATAATCATGACCTTGATCTCTCATTGAAGCATAATTCCTTCAGTTATTGGATCCCCAACCACTGAGACCAAGGTTTCTGGGACAAGAAGCAAAAAATTATAAGCCAATTATTAGGTGTAATAGCGAGATGGCCACTCTTAACTTCCATCCTAGATGCCTGTAGTCTAAAGATGGAAGAAATGGCAACATCTATTAGATCCTGACTTAAGGCATATACTGCGTCTTGTAAGATAGCACCCTAACCTTGCAGGCCATTTCACCATGAACTGCAACTAGGCCTTCAAAAGGTCATTTCTCCACTCTGTCATCTGGGTAATGGAGTAAATGGTAAGACCAATGAGTTCTGGTGGTGTATGTCCATTGCCACACTTCTCTCGCTATAAAATGAGTTCATTGATTATAGGTCACATTGTATGAAATGCCATGGCAAGAAATATGGCATTTTAAGTTTACAAATGGTGGTGAAAGTAAAAGACTTGTGGTCGGTGAAGGCAAATCTTTATCCAGAATATGTATCTATTTTTGTGAGGACATACCACTCCTTCTACATGATAGATTCAACCTTCTCCAGATGACTGGCTAGTCCCCAGAGGGAATGGTGCCAAACTGGGGATCAATATTTGTCCCTGCTCATGTAATATTAGGAGCTCAGCAGTGTTAGCAAGATGAGCCTTGATGACAGGAAGTCTTTGGTCTTGACCCAAAGGATTGCCCCCTTTACTACTGCCATTGCTGCTTTATGTAACGGGTCATTGGGCAAGCTTCAGGATGGCACAGGTAAAGAGGGTGACTGATATTCACAGATTATGTCATCTTGTCGACCTGATTATTGATACTGCAGTGTATGCCTTCTGGTTGCCAATTAGATGGAACATTAGGATCATCCCATCTTGTCCCCATTCAGAGAAGTTCATTCATTTACCTTTCCTAGAAACCTCCTTTTCCCCAAAATGGTAATGTTATTTTTTCCAAATCCTTTTCCAGCTATCTAATCTGTTAGCCATTTCTAATGAAGCAGTATAGATTCATATCTCTGGCCGTTTGTCTTTGCAAACAATGTGGAGAAGCAGCTATACTAGCCATACTTCTACTCACTGGGAGGATTTATATATACTACTGTTTTTAAATTTTTAAGAAATAATTTCAATTTTTATTATACATTAAAAGGTATATGTGTAGATTTGTTACATGGGTATATTGTGTGATGCTGAAGTTTGGTGTACAAATGACCCTATCACCCAGGCAGTAAGCATAGTGCCAATAGGTGGTTTTTCAGACCACGGTCTCTTCCCCTCACTTCATATAGTAGCCCCCAGGGTGTATTGTTCCCATCTTTATGTATATGTGTATTAAATGTTTAGCTCCCACTTATAAGTGAGAACATATGGTATATGGTTTTCTGTTCTTGTGTTAATTTGCTTGGGATAATGGCCTTCAGCTATATCCATGTTGCTGCAAAGGACATGATTTTGTTCTTTTTTATGGCTACATAGTATTTCATAGTGTATATGTACCACATTTCCTTTATCCAATCCATCATTGAAGGGCACCTAGGTTGATTCCATGTCTTTTCTATTGTGAATAACTCTTATTTTTTAGGCCTGACATTGCATGAGGCTATAGTGCAGTGCTGGTGCCTGTATATACTAAATTCATGGGCCTGGTTCAGGAGTGGCTCTGCTAAGTGCCTAATACTTAGACAAATTTCTTGTTATTGTACCTTCTCATAGGGTACTCCTCATGACATTATAGGTTTTGGTAGAAGAAGAGGTAGCCAAGCAGCAGGGGTAAATACCAGAGGGGTCTGGCCACCTGCTTGTATGGTTTACTCACGCCTTCTGAAACTACTCTTGCCTCTTTTATGTACTGCATTTACATTTTATAGTGAAATGTCCCTGTGCAAATTCAATTTCTTGGTTCAGTGGATTCTATAATACCCAGCACAGAATAGTGAGCTGGAGTCACATAGTCATTTGTTGCCCCTTAGTCAGATATTTGTCTCTACCAGGCCCAGTGAGAAACCAGAAGCTGCTTTACAAATGGAGATTACTTTATAGACAGAAGAAGGTATAGCCCAACTCCAAACTACAGAAGCCTCTATTTTGATTTAACTGCTAAAACTCCATAAATGTCTGTGTTTGTTACAGCTACCTCTAACATCACTGGGTCTATTGAGTCATAGGCCCAAGTGGCAGGGAAGCTTGCACTACAGCTTAGATTGGCTGCAAAGCTTTCTTCCCCTCTAAATCCTGCTTAAAATCGGTATCTTACTAGGTCACCTGCTAAAGGGATTAGAGTATCACAATTAAGTGTGATATATTTTGCCTCTTCCAAAATCCAAAGAGGACTACTACAGGTTGTGATTCTTTCTTTATGATAGATATATCATGAGTATATCACGTGACAACAAATTGCCTCTCACTTTATAGGGTACAACCCTACATGCCCAGATCATCATACTCTTAAAAACATCACCAAGTTGTTTAACAGTGTGTAGCACCACTACAGACTCTCCCTCCTGTTCCAACCATGTAGGATGTGCCTGTTTCCCTTTGCCTTCCACCATGATTTTAAGTTTCCCGAGGCTTCCCCAGTCATGCGTCCTGTAGAGCCTGCAGCACAGCAAGCCAATGAAACCTCCTTTCTTTATAAATTAAAAAAAATGTCACCAAGGTCCCAGACAACTGATCTTTTGTGGAGTTTATCTCCCACATTTTGACATCCGTGCCTTACTAAGGGCATCTAAGGCACTTACTGCTTCCCTTTCAGTTCATTTAGCATAATTACACCAGTGCAACAGACCAGTGTAATATTTTCTAGAATGTTGATGTGATCAAGACTTCCTTGGAATGATTGTATTATGGCAGAGCAGTAAATTAGACTGTGGTCAATGTAAGACTGAGAAGGTGTGCTGTTATCACTAACAGGTAAAGATGCACTGTTTCTGATTATTTTTGCTGATGGCAATTTAAAAGGATTCATTTGCTTGGTCAGTGGCTAGGTAACAACGTGGCAGAGTCATTTCAATTTGCCACAGTAAAGACATCATGCCTGAAACTGCAGTGGTAAATTGCATCACCACCTAATTTCCTTTATAATAATCCACAGTCATTTATAATACTCATATGACTTTTGCACTTGACAAAGAGGTAAATTAAATGAAGATGTTATAGTAGTCAACATCCATGCATTTTTTGAGGCCTTGATGGTGGCACTGATCTCTGTAGCTCCCCCGAAGACAAGGTATAGATTTGGGTTTATTATTTGGGTGAGGGTATTGAGGGAAGAAACAAGTTCATAGGATCTTCACTCGGCTCTTTCTACTGCAAAAGCCCTTATTCTGTGGTGATTCTGACAGTTTCTAACTATAATTATTCCTGCTATATATCAAGGGACTGGAAAAATCATTACAGAGTGGATCTGTGGGACCAGTGGATCCAATGTTAAATAAACTTGTGCCAATGCTCTGTCTACCCCTGACTTTCAAAAATGACCGTTGTGATCAGTAGGCTATGATGGTATTTGGGATCTCCAAGTGAATAAACAGTATCTGATGATTCTTGGAAGAGCTGGAAATTTCTCTTTTCCTAGTGCATAGTAGCCTGGTAAAGGGTTACATTTCTCTCTGGGTGAGGTTTGAAAGAAGATTCACAGTACAGGGATACCTTGTTTAGTGGCACTTTGCTTTATTGCACTTTGCAGATATTCTGTTTGCTACAAATAGAAGATTTGTGGCAACCCTGCATTGGCTAAGTCTACTGGTGTCATTTTTCCTACAGAATGTGCTCACTTCATGTCTCTATGTCACATTTTGGTCATTCTCACAATATTTAAAACTGTTTCATGATTGTTATATCTTTTATGGTAATCTGTGATCAGAGATCTTTCTTGTTACTATTGTAATTGCTTTGGGGTGTCATGAACCATGCCCATATGAGACAGTGAAGTTAATCAATAAATACTGCATTTGTTTTGATGGCTCCAGCAACCAGCCATTTCCCCATCTCTCTCCCTCTTCTCTGGCCTCCTTATTCCCTGAGATAAAACAATATTGGAATTAGTCCAATTAATAACCCTGTAGTGGCTTCTAAGTGTTCAAGTAAAAGGGAGAGTTGCACATCTTTCACTTTAAATCAAAAACTAGAAATGATTAAGCTTAGTGAGGAAAGCAGGTTAAAAACTGAGATAGGCTGAGAGCTAGGCCTCTTGTGCCAAAGCAGCCACAGGGTTCGAGAATGTTGATAACATGCTATTAAACAGCATCACATGCTACAGAGAAATCTTTCATGAAGGAAGAGTCAATCGATGTGGCAAACTTCATTGTTGTCTTATTTTAAGAAATTGCCACAGCCACCCTACCCTGATCAATTAGCAGCCATCCACACTGAGGCAAAACCCTCTGTCAGCATGAAGATGATGACATGCTGAAGGCTTAGATGATCGCTTGCAATTTTTAGCAAGAGTATTTTTAAATTAAGATATGTACATTGATTTTTTGAGACATAATGTTATGACATACTTAATAGACTACAGTAGAGTTTAAACATAACTTTTATATGCACTGGGAAACCAAAAAATGTGTGTGACTTGCCACATTAACATATTCACTTTATTATAGTGGTCTGGAACTATGCATGCACTGTCTCCGACCTATATCTGTATAGACTTGTGGTTGCATTGTAACATTCTTCCATAAAGAGACATTACCTTCCCCACAATCAAGGATATCTAGGCTTATAAAAAGGAATAGTCTGGGAACAAAATAAGGAACCATTATGATTTCTTACTGTGGCAACTTGAATCAGGTTTCTACCAAAATGTTTCCTCTTGCACAGATTAACTGCACCTTAGTAGGCTACCTATCTCATTCATTTCTATGAACCTGGTGATCAGTTAGCTATGACACAGATCACTGCAGGTAAGAAAACTTTCTATTTCTGGCTTATTGTGGTAATTTGGCCATCCTGCCAATGATGGTTAAGCACACTACCTGGCCACACTTCTCTAGGATATGATTATTATTGTTGAAAGCAGGGCTCCCAATTCCACGTTAATAACTACCACAATAACCTTGGCATATGGAGAAAAGCCACCATAGATCTTTCTTAGCATGCATTTTATAATGCCTTCATGAAGAAACTGTCTTCTGGTCTCTCCCAAAGGCTATAGTTAAGGTGTGACTGAGCAGGTTACATGAAACAAATCTGCGACTTTCCCATCTTTCTTCCTAAGTCTTTGTGTTTCTTTCTTAAAAGTATGCTAAGAAACTCTGGTACCTTAACGCAGTTGACTGTATGCTACAACTGATTTTAAATAACCAAATCAAAAGACAGTTAACAATACTCCCAAGTGCTCAAGTCAACACGTTAAATCCAGATTTTCAGATAAATATATTCATTTCAATAAATTCAACCAAATACAATTTCATGTTTTTTCCTTGTTGGTCTAATACTCTTTCAATACATTTCCATATCTGCTTTTCAAATCCCTGCTGATATAAATTAGCAAACTTTGCAACTCTTTTAATACATAGGTTATCTCCTCCCTGATCACATCCTGCATTTCTTCTGTGGTATACTGGGACCTAATTTTAAATCCTACATACCATAAAGGATACTGACAATAGATTCTGAGAAGAACAGATATTTTTTGAGCCAAGTTTCTCTGGTAAAGTCATTGAAAAGATTTCATGCAAAGGAAGAATGGTACCCTCACATGAATGGGTTGGGGTGGATTGCTACTGCTTCTAGATCTGCCCAAATGTCCCCATCCCACAGCTTAGGGTCCAACACTTTTCCTACTATAGCCCTTAACGTAGCATATCTTTTCATTCTACTTCTCTGAACACTCATTCATGTTCTCCTTCAGAGGCTTATTCTCCTCAATGTAGTCATTAAACATTGGAGTTACTCAAGACTTGCTACTGGGCCCTCTCCTCTTCACATTGTATTCTCTCTCTTTTAGCAATTATCCATTTCCAGTAGTTTCAATGATCATTTGATGTCTGCAGGTACCTCAAAATCTACATATACAAAATGTAACCATTACTCCTTTAATATTTGCTCTTCCCCTTATATCTCTTATTTCAGCAAATGGCACTGAAACCCACAGAGTTGACAATGGCAAAATCTTTGATATCGTTTCTAATTTCTCACTCTCAATCACGACCACCCACATCCAATCTGTCAATAATTACTGTAAACTCTATATCCTAACATTTTATAAAAAACTACATTCTAAACAAGAAAAACCTCCAGGAAGGTAGGAAGAGTGTATTTTTCTCTACTGTTTCATCACCATGTGACATGTAGTAGGTTGCTGATAAATATTGCTGTGTTAATGAATCAATCAATAATTTGACAAATGAATAAGTATGCACTTTTCTCCTCATTTTCTTTGCTACCATTCTACTTCAGGTTACCATTATTTCTCACCTGACTTACCACAGTGCAGTGCCTTCTTAACTGGTCTCTCTACCTTTAGTCATCTGTGCTTTCATCCATCCGTCATGCCGTAGTCAGATTTACCTCTCCATTTAGGTCATTCCTTTGTGTAAAACCTTTCAGTATTTTAAAGATGTAATAGTTGCAGTTTTCTCTATTCCTCCCACTAAGTACAACAAAAATCCATCAGTAATATGTATAAAACAAACATACAAAGATGCTCAAAAGTGAAAAGAAGGAGGCAGATTAGCTAGGGACCTTGACATGCAAAGAATGACATGGCGGCAACTTCTCTGAGTTTTCTTTTTGCTTCATATATCCAAGTCTGTTATGGAGAAGCTGGTAACTAGGAAACAGTAATGGGATGCAGACAGAAAAAAAGCCTTAACAAAAGCCTGTTCTCTCTGATCAAATACCAGGAAAGGATGGGTTAGGAAGAGAGAAAGCTTTTAGAAAATAACTGCTTTACTGCGGCCAAACACCACATTGAAAACCATGGCTCCAACCCCCAATCATACCAGCAGAAGCCATATGGGGCTCTAACACTTCCACTCACACTATGCTGTCATAATGTCCCCCAAATCCCCACAACCACTGGAATGGTGTCAGAGGAGGCTTAGTGAAGAAACAGGTCATTTTCTTCTTCTTTTTTTCTTGAGACAAGGTCTCACTCTGCCACCCAGGCTGCTGGAGTGCAGTGGTGGGATCATGGCTTACTGCAACCTCCACCTCCAGGGCTCAAGTGATCCTCCCACCTCAGCCTCCGAGTAGCTGGGACTACAGATGCATGTCACCACACCAGGCTAATTGTTGGATTTTTTGTAGATATGGGGTGTTGCTATATTGCCAAGGCTGTTCTCAAACTCCTGGGCTCAAGCAACATGCTTGCCTTGGCCTCCCAAAGTGTTTAGACTACAGGCATGAGCCACTGTGCCCAGCCAAGAGTCAGGTCTTTCCCCATCATTCAGGGGTAACAATGTAAACCTCCTTTCCTCTCCACAAAGTGTCAGTGGAGGTCATGTGAGGAGCAGTAATGAAGCACCCTACTCTTCCCACTCAGGGACTTTTCAGTGGAAGGCTAGAGGACAGCTAGAAATTCCACCTCTGCCCAGCAGTAGTGAAAAGGCCCCCCTTGGGTATTGTTGTAGAAGGTCAAATGGGGAAACTAGACTTCTACCTCCAACAGTCAGTAAAGATGATGTACTCCCTCCCTTCTGCTGCCAGAGCAGTGTAAAAAAATAAAAAAATAACAGTTAAACACAGGAGTTAGAAAAGATCCACAGTCTCCTGAGAGGGGAGAAGATGGTGCTGTAGGACCAACTCAGGATTGCAGCTCCCAGTGAAAGCACAGAGGGTGAGTGGACGCTGCATTTCCAGATGGATCTATATTGCCCACAGACCAGGAGATTCCCAGGTGTAGGAGCCCCACGGGCCGCCAGCGTGGCTGTTTGGGCCAGTGTGGCTGTTTGGGCTGGGGCCGCAGCACAGCAGCACTAGATACAAAATACACTGGTTTGGTTGCCCTGTTAAACCAGCAATTGGAGATTTTGGAAGGCAGATTAGCACATTCATCTGATTAAATGGGACTTAAACAGAAAGCCAGGCCAGGAGATTCCTGGGCAGCAACGTTGTTCCAGTGGGCGCAGTGGGTCGCAGCATGGGAAATCATACAGATCCTGGCGCCCTTTCAGCAGGTGACTGGAACACCTGGGAGAAAGTCAACTGTTCAACTTAAAAAAAATAAGGGCTCTGAGGCAGGGAGCCAGGTGATCAGGCTCGGCGGGTCCCACCTCCACAAAAACAAACAAAACAGCAATTGGAAACGCTCAGGGTTGAGAGTTTCATGGCAAGCACAGCTGAACCCAGGATGGTGCAGCTCGGTGGGGGAGGGGTGTCTGCCATTACCGAGGCACTCGACCCCTACAGAGGTACTCTGCCATTGCTGATGCAGGCTGCCGTTGCCAAGGCAACCCACTGTTGCCGAGGCAACCCGCCATAACAGAGAGAGTCTGCCACTACAGAGGCGGGCCACCATCACCACAGCAGCTCTAACCACACCCACATAAACAGGACTACAGGGAATTACACAAAGCAGCAGGGCAGAGCCCATGACAGCAGGGTGGAGCCCACGGCAGCAGGGCAGAGCCCACAACAGGAGGGTGGAGCCCACAGCAACAGGGCGAAGCCCATGGCAACAGGGCGGAGCCCACGGCAGCTCAGCATAGCCGCTACAGGCAGGCAGTGATTAGACTCCCTCCTTGCTGGGCAGGACAGTGCAACAGATACTCACAAATAAAGCCCTAACTCCCCGGGAGAGAGCACCTGAGGAAAAAAAGGGGCTTTATGAATTCTGCTGCAGCAGACTTAAACGTACCTGCCTAGCAGCCCTGAATGAAGAACGGAGCTCACAGCTGAGCACTTGAGCTCCTATAAAATACAGACTGTCTCCTCAAGTATAAAGTACAGACAGTCTCCTCAAGCAGCTCCCTGACCCCCATATATCCAAAGAGTCACCTCACAAAGGACTGATCAGACTAACATTTGGTGGGCATCATTCAGGGACAAAGATAGCAGAAGAAGAAATGGGTAACAACCCTCATGGTTCCGCAGCTGCTACAGGTGTACCCAAGGCAAGCAGGGCCTGGAGTGGACCTCAGTAGTCCTACATCAGAGTGGCCAGACTGTTAGAAGGAAAACTAAGAAACAGAAATACTTCATCATCAACAATCTGGACGTCCACTCAGAGACCCAATCGGAAAATCAGCAACTACTCAGACGACAGGTGGATAAATCCACAAAGATGGGAAGAAACCAGTACAAAAAGGAGGAAAACAGCCGAAACCAGAACACCTCACCTCCTACAAGGGACCGCAACTCCTCACCAGCAAGGGAACAAAGCTGGACAGAGAATGAATGTGATGAAATGACAGAATCAGACTTCAGAAGGTGGGTAATGAGAAACTTCCATGAGCTAAAAGAACATGTTCTAACTCAATCCAAAGAAACTAAGACACTTGAAAAAAAGATTTGAGGAAATGATAACAAGAATGGACAACTTAGAGAGGAATATGAGTGAATAGAAGGAGCTGAAAAACACAACACAAGAACTTCGCGAAGCATGCACAAGTTTCAACAGCTGAATTGACCAAGCAGAAGAAAGGATATCAGAAGTCAAAGATCAACTCAATGAAATAAAACAAGAAGGCAAGATTAGAGAAAAAAGCACAAAAAGGAATGAACAAAGTCTCCAAGAAATGTGGGACTATGTGAAGAGACCTAATCTACATTTGATAGGTGTACCTGAATGAGATGAACAGAATGAATCAAAGCTGGAAAATACTCTTCAGGACATTATCCAGGAAAATTTCCCCAACCTAGCAAGGCAGACCAATATTCAAGTCCAGGAAATACAGAGAACACCACAAAGATATTCCGCAAGAAGAGCAACCCCAAGGCACGTAATCATCAGATTCACCAGGGTTGAAATGAAGGCGAAAATACTAAGAAAAAGGTTGGGTCACCCACAAAGGGAAGCCCATCAGACTCATAGCAGATCTCTAGGCAGAAACCCTACAAGCCAGAAGAGAGTGGGGGCCAATATTCAACAACCTTAAAGAAAAGAACTTTCGACCCAGAATTTCATATCCAGCCAAACTGACTTCATAAGTGAAGGAAAAATAAAATCCTTTGTGAACAAGCAAGTACTCAGAGATTTTGTCACCACCAGGCCTGCTTTACAAGAGCTCCTGAAAGAGGCACTACACATAGAAAGGAACAACCAGTACCAGCCATTCCAAAAACATACCAAATGCTAAAGAGCATCAACAAAATGAAGAATCTGCATCAACTAAAGGGCAAAACAGCCAGCTAGCATCAAAATGGCAGTATCAAATTAACACATAACAATATTAACCCTAAATGTAAATGGGCTAAATGCACCAATCAAAAGACATAGACTAGCAAATTGGATAAAAACCCAAAACCCATCGGTGTGCTGTATCCAGGAAACCCATCTCACATGCAAGGATACACAAAGGCTCAAAATAAAGGGATGGAATCAATCTTTGATAAACCTGACAAAAACAAGCAATGGGGAAAGGATTCCCTGTTTAATAAATGGTGTTGGGAAAACTGGCTAGCCATGTGCAGAAAGCAGAAACTGGACCCCTTCCTGACACCTTACACTAAAATTAACTCCAGATGGATTAAAGACTTAAACATAAGACCTGGCACCATAAAAACCCTAGAAGGAAATCTAGGCAAAATCGTTCAGGACATAGGAATAAGCAAGGACTTCATGACCAAAACACCAAAAGCATTGGCAGCAAAAGCCAAAATAGACAAATGGGACCTAATCAAACTCCACAGCTTCTGCACGGCAAAAGAAACAGTCACTAGAGTGAATTGGCAACCAACAGAATGGGAAAAAATTTTTGCAGTTTACCCATCTGACAAAGGGCTAATATCCAGAATTTACAAAGAACTCAAACAGATTTACAGGAAAAAAACAAACAAGCCCATTCAAAAATGGGGAAAGGATATGAACAGACACTTTACAAAAGAAGACATACATGAGGCCAACAAACATATGAAAAAATGCTCATCATCACTGGTTATCAGAGAAATGCAAATCAAAACCACATTGAGATACCATCTCATGCCAGTTAGAATGGCGATCATTAAAAAATCTGGAGACAACAGATGCTGGAGAGGATGTGGAGAAATAGGAACACTTTTACACTGCTGGTGGGAGTGTAAATTAGTTCAACCATTGTGGAAGACAGTGTCACGATTTCTCAAGGACCTAGAAATAGAAATTCCATTTGACCCAGCAATCCCATTACTTGGTATATATCCAAAGGACTATAAATCATTCTACTATAAGGACACATGCACACGAATATTCATTGCAGCACTGTTTACAATAGCAAAGACCTGGAATCAACCCAAATGCCCATTGATGATAGACTGGTCTGGGAAAATGTGGCACATATGCACCATGGAATATTATGCAGCAATCAAAAATGATGAGTTCGTGTTCTTTGTAGGGACATGGATGACTCTGGAGAACATCATTCTCAGCAAACTGACACAAGAACAGAAAATGAAATACCGCATATTCTCACTCATAGGCGGGTGATGAACAATGAGAACACATGGACACAGAGAGGGGAGCACTACACACTGGGGTCTATTGGGGAGAATAGGGGAGGGACAGTGGGGGGGAGAGCTGGGAGGGATAGCATGGGGAGAAATGCCAGATGTGGGTGAAGGGTAGGAATACAGCAAATCACACTGCCACGTGTGTTCCTATGCAACTATCTTGCATGTTCTGCACATGTACCCCCAAACCTAAAATGCAATAAAAAAAAGAAAAGATCCAAAGTCTCATCACAATAGCCAAACTGCATAAGTTTAAATAAAAAATCACTCTTAATGGCCATAGTACTCCAAGTAATTTATGCAGTCAATGCTATTCCCATCAAGGTACCATTGACCTTCACAGATCTGAAAAAAAAAAACAACAACCTTAAACTTCATATAGAACCAAAAAAGAGGCCACATAGCCAGGACAATTCTAAGCAAAAAGAATGAAGCTGGAGGCATCACGTTACCTGACTTCAAACTATAGTACAAGGTTACAGAAATCAAAACAGCATGGTAGTTACACCAAAACAGGGATATAGACCAATAGAACTGAATAGAGGTCTCGGAAGGAATGCCACACACCTACAACCATCTGATCTTTGACAAACTGGACAAAAGAAAGCAATGGGTAAAGGATTCCCTGTTTAATAAATGGTGCTGGGAAAGCTGGCTAGCCATGTGCAGAAAGGTAAAACTGGACCCCTTCCTTATACCTTATATAAAATTTAACTCCAGATGGATTAAAGATTTAAATGTAAGACCAAACACCATAAAAACCCTAGAAGAAAACCTAGGAAATACCAAAAATTTTTGCAAGCTACCCATCTGACAAAGGGCTAATATCCAGAATGTACAAAGATCTAAAACAAATATACAAGAAAAAAACACAAACGACCCCATCAAAAAGTGGGCCAAGGATATGAACAGACACTATTCAAAAGAAGACATTTATGCAGCCAACAAACAAATGAAAAAATATTTATCATCACTGGTCATTAGAGAAATGAAAATCAAAACCACATTGATGCACCGATCAAGAGAATTGAAAAGTATGTGAAACAAAAACTGATAGACTTGAGAAACAGAGAATTCCACAATTATTGTTGGAGACTTCAATACACTTCTCTCCGCAATTGATAGAACAACTATGCACACACAAAAATCACCAAGAATATAAAATAACAACACCATCAACCAAGAGGATCTAATCAAAATTATAAAACCACATCACCAAACAAAAACAGAATACACATTCCTTACAACTGCCCACCGAACATATGCCAAGATACATCATACCCAAGTCATAAAATAAGTTTCAACGGATTCTTAAATAACTGAAATAATACAAGTGGTTCTCCAACTAAAATAAAATCAAAATAGAAATCAACAAAAGAAAAACCAATAGGAAAATCACCAAACACTTGAAAACTAAACAACACAGTTTATTGTTTCTTTTTATTATTTTTTAAACTTTTACTTTAGTTTTAAGGGTACATCTGCAGGTTTGTTATATAGGTAAATTGAGCCTTGCAGGGCTTTAGTGTACAGATTATTTCATCACCCAGGTAATGAGTATAGTATCTGATAGGAAGTTTTTGGATCTTCACCCTCCTCCCATGCTCCACCTTCAAGTAGGTGCTGATGTCTATTGTCTCCTTTATACTCAATGTTTAGCTCCCACTTATAAGTGAGGACATGCAGCATTTGATTTTCTGTTTTGCATTAGTTTGCTTAGCACAATGGCCTCCAGCTCGATCCATGTTGTTGCCAAAGACATGATTTCATTCTTTTTTATGGCTGCATAGTATTCCACGGTGTTCATGTACCACATTTTCTTTATCCATTCTACCATTGCTTGGTATTTAGGTTGATTCCATGTCTTTGCTATTGTGAATAGTGCTGTGATGAACATAAGCATGCATATGACTTTATGGTAGAATGATTCATGTTCCTTTGGGTATATACCCAATGGATTGCTGGGTAAAATGCTAGTTCTGTTCTAAGTTCTTTGAGTAATTTCCAAACTGCTTTCCACAGTGGCTGAAATAATTTACATTCCCACCAGCAGTGTATAAGTGTTCCTTTCTCTGCAACGTTGCCAGTATCTGTTACTTTTTTAACTTTTTAATATTAGCCATACTAACTGGTATAAGATGGTATGCCACTGTGGTTTTGATTTGCCTATCTCTAACGATTAGTGATGCTGAGCATATTTTCATGTGCTTCTTGGCCATGTATATGTCTTCTTTTGAAAACTGTTTATGTCCTTTTTCCACTTTGTTATGGGGTTGTTTGCTTTTTGCTTGTAAATTTGTTTAAGTTCCTTACAGATTCAGGATATTAGCCTTTTGTTAGGTGCATAGTTTGCAAATATTTTCTCCCATTCTGTGGGTTATCTGTTTACTTTGTTAGTTTTGTTCACTTTGCAGATTACCTTTAGTTTAATTAGTTCCCATTTGTCAATTTTCGTTTTTGTTATAATTGCTTTTGGCATCTTTGTCATGGAATCTTTCTCAGGGCCTATGTCCAGAATGGTATCTTCTAGGTTTCCTTCAAGGGGTTTTTATAACTTTAGGTTTTATGCTCAAGCCTTCAATCCATCTTGAGTAGATTTTTGCATATGGTAAAAGGAAGGAGTCCAGTTTCAATCTTCTGCATACAGCCAGCCAGTTATCCCAGCAACATTTATTGAAAAGGGAATCCTTTCCCCATTGCTTGTTTTTGTCAACTTTGTAAAACATTAGATAGTTGTAGGTGAACAGCTTTATTTCTGGGCTGTCTATTCTGTTCCAATGGTTTGTGTTTTTGTACCAGTATCATGTTGTTTTGGGTACTGTAGCCTTGTAGTATAATTTGAAGTATGGTAATGTTATACCTCCAGCTTTGGTTTTTTTTTTTTGCTTAGGATTTCTTTGGCTATTTGGGCTCTGTATTAGTCTATTTTCACACTACTATAAAGAATACCTAATACTGGGTATTTTATAAAGAAAAGAGGTTAATTAACTCACAGTTCCACATGACTGGGGAGGTCTCAGGAAACTTAAATCATGGCAGAAAATGAAAGGGAAAGCAAGGACCTTCTTCACAAGGCAGCAGGAGAGAGAGTGAGTGAAGGGAAAGTGCCACACTTTTAAACCGTCAGATCTTGTGAGAACTCACTATCACAAAAACAGCATGGGGGACACTGCCCCCATAATCTAATGACCTGCTATTAGTTCCCCCCCCGACACATGGGAATTAAAATTTGCTGCAAGATTTGGGTAGGGACACAGAGTCAAACCATATCAGGCTATTTCTTGGTTTCATGTGAATTTTAAAATAGTTTTTCTAATTCTGTGAAGAATGTCATTGGTAGTTTGATAGGAATAGCATTAAATCTGTAAATTGCTTTGGGCAGTATGGCCATTTTAACAATATTGGTTCTTCATATGTATGAGCATGGGAGGTATTTCTATTTGTTTGTGTCATCTATGATTTTGTTCAGCAGTGTTTCAAAATTCTTCTTCTGGAGATCTTTCACACCCCTGGTTAGCTGTATGCCTAGGTATTTTTTTTTAATTTTTATATTTTTTTGAGACAGAGTTTCACTCTTGTTGCCCAGGCTGGAGTACAATGGCACAATCTCGGCTCACTGTAAGCTCTGCCTCCTGGGTTCAAGCGATTCTCCTGCCTCAGCCTCCCAAGTAGCTGGGATTACAAGCATGCACCACCACGCCCAGCTAATTTTGTATTTTTAGTAGAGATGGTGTTTCACCATATTGGCCAGGCTGGTCTCAAACTCCTGACCTCGTGATCCGCCCACCTTGGCCCCCCAAAGTGCTCGGATTACAGGCTTCAGCCACCGCACCCGGACCCTATGTATTTTATTTATTTTGAACACAGTTTAAATAATCCATGGGTTAAAGAGGAAGTCTTAAAGGAAATAAAAATATAATTACACCAATGGAAATTAAAATGCAACATATCAAAATTTGTAGGAAGCAACTAAAGCAGTGCTGAGAGTGAAATTTATAAAATGAAACACAGACATTAGGAAGAAAAATCTGAAATCAATAATATGGACGCATATTTTAAGAACCTAGAAAAAGAGGAGCAAAACAAACTCAGTGTAAGCACCAGGAAGAAAATAGATAAGATAAAAATACAGATTAATATAGTTGGAATCAGAAAACAGTAGAAAGCTGGGTGCAGTGGCTTGAGCCTGTAATCCCAGCAGTTTGGGAGGCTGAGGGAGGAGGGTTACTTGAGCCCAGGAGTTTGAAACCAGACTGGGCAACTTAGTGAAAACTTATTTCTACAAAAAGTAAAAAAAGAAAGAAAAAAAAAAAAAAACTAGCCAGGCATGATGGCACACACTTGTAGTCCCAGATACTTTGAACGCTGAGGAAGGAGGATCCCTCTAGTTGAGAAAGTTGTGCTGTAGTGAGCTATGATCATGCCACTGGACTCCAGCCTGGGTGACATAGTGAGACCCTGTCTCAAGAAAAAAAGAAAGAAAACAATAGAGAAAATTAATGAATCAATGAGACAAAGAATTGTTTCTTTGTAAAGATTAATAAAATGAACAAACTTCTACCACAGATGACAAATAAGAGAAAAGATACAGATTACCAATTGCAGGAAGTAGAGTCACTTATCACCAAAAATCCTCAGATATCAAAATAAGGGATAATAAGGGAATACTGTGAACAATTCCATACTAATATATTTCACAAGTTAGATGAAATAGACCAATTCCTTAAAAAACCCCACAAGCTATTCTAATTCATCTGATATGAAATCACTCATTCAAATAGCCCTATAATTATTAAAACAATTGATTTTGTAATTTTAAAATTCCCAAACAAGAAATCTCCAGAGCCAGATGGTTTCATTGGAGAATTCTGCCAAAGTTTAAAGAAATACTTAATCAAATTTCCACATTCTCTTCCAGAAAATAGAAGAGTAGGGAACACTTTTATATTCCTTTTATAAATCTAATATTGCTCTAATACTATAAATCACATAAAGAGAGTAAGAATCCCTACATACCAATAGACATAAAAATCATTAGCAAAATATTAACAAATAGAATTCAGTAGAATATAAAATAATTATATGTCATAACCAGGTAGTTTACTTCAAGAATATAAGGCTGGTTCAATATTTGAAAGTTGATCTATGTTATGTCTATCCATATTAACAGGTTGAAGAAGAAAATGATATGATCTAATCAATCAATGCAGAAAAGGCATTTGATGAAATTCAACACTTATTTATGATTTTTAAAACTCTCAAAAGTAGAAATTGAAAGGAATTTCCTCAACTCAGTAAAGAACATCCATGAAAAATGAACGATTAACATTTTACTTAATGGTGAAATACTGAATCCTCTCCCCTTAAAACTGGGAAAAAGGCAAGGATGCCTATTCTCACCATCCTTATTCAACATAGTTCTGGAAATTCCTGCCAGTGCAATATAGCTAGAAAAGAACACAAAAGACATGCAGATCAGAAAAAAAAGAAATAGAACTATTCCTATTTGAAGATAATACGATTATCTAAGTAGAAAATCACAAGGAAACTATAAAATAACAGTAAAACAACAACAAGTAAACAAATTCCTAGTATAAATGATTTCAGCTATCAAAACGTGGACATTAAGATTAAAAATTGAATACTATTTCTAATCATTCAAAAAATGAAATACATAGGTATAAACTTAATAAAATATAGAAAAAACTTTACATGATATCAAGAAAAGAAATAAAATAATGTATAAATAAATGGAGATACATATATGTTCCTGGATTGGAAAACTTAACATTGAAAAGTCGCCAGTTTTTTCCAAAACTGATTTTACATAATTTCTATCAAGATCCCAGTAAGATTTTTTGTAGATATATACAAGATGATTATAAAATCTATAAGGAAAGGCAAAGGAATTACAATAGCTTAAACAATATTTTAAAAGAAAAGGGGCCGGGCGTGGTGGCTCAAGCCTGTAATCCCAGCACTTTGGGAGGCCGAGGCGGGTGGATCACGAGAGATCGAGACCATCCTGGTCAACATGGTGAAACCCCGTCTCTACTAAAAGAATACAAAAAATTAGCTGGGCACGGTGGCGCGTGCCTGTAATCCCAGCTACTCAGGAGGCTGAGGCAGGAGAATTGCCTGAACCCAGGAGGCGGAGGTTGCGGTGAGCCGAGATCGCGCCATTGCACTCCAGCCTGGGTAACAAGAGCAAAACTCCGTCTCAAAAAAAAAAAAAAAAAAAAAAAAAAAAAGAAAGAAAGAAAAGGGAGAGGAATCAGTCTACCAATTTCAATACATAGCTACAGTAACGATGACTGTGTTATTAGCCAAAGTAAAGACACACAGATCAACAAAATAGAACAGGCAATCCAGAATAGAACCACACATATATACCCCATTGATTTTTGATAAAGATGCAAAAGGAATTCAATAGAGGAAATGTAGCCTTTTCACAAGAAGATTCTGGAGAAATTGGGGGCATCCATGTGCAACAAAATGAACTTCAACATAAGTCCCACACCTTATTAAAAAACGAACTAAAGATGGATAATGAACATAAACAGAAAATGTGAAACTAAAACCTTTATTAAAAACATAGAAAATCACCAAGATAAGAGATAAATAAAGACTTTCTAACCTTGGCTTGAAAAGCAAGATCTATGAAAGGAAAAATTGATAAATAGAACTACATCAAAGTGTAAAACTTTTGCTTTTTGAAAGAGTCTGTTAAGAGGATGAAAACAGAAGCTATAAAATGGGAAAAAATATTTCTAAGCCAAATATCCAACAAAAAGCAGTTCCAAAAGGTTCCATATTGTTTGATTTCAGTTATATAAAAAAACTGAAAAGACAAAATTGTAGAAATGGAGAATATATTAGTGGTGGCTAGGGTTTAAGGAGATGGGGAGAAAGAGGGATGTGGAGGCAGCTATAAAAGGGCAAAATGCAGGATCCATGTGGTAATGAAAAGTTCTCTATCTTGACTCTATCAAGGTCAATATCTTCACTACGGTATTATATTAAAGTTTTGCAAGATTTTACTTTTGGGGAACCTGAGTAAAAGGCATAGAAGATCTCTCTGTATTATCTCTTATAACTGCATGTGAGCTTACATTTTTATCAAAATATAAATTAATTTTTAAAAGACTATTTAAAAAAAAAGTTCAGCAGTTTTTCCCCTTTTGCTTCTAAGGGAAAGACTAATATGGTAGCATGCCCTATAATGTCCTGCATTTTCTGACCCCTGCCTACTTGTTTAGCTTCATCATTTGCCATTTTCTCTCTCAGCCACACAGCATTTTTTTTTTCCAGTTCCAGGAGTTCAACATGGTCTTCCCCTGTTCAGGACTATTT
The DNA here is from genome assembly GCF_049354715.1 of Callithrix jacchus. NCBI lineage: Eukaryota > Metazoa > Chordata > Mammalia > Primates > Cebidae > Callithrix > Callithrix jacchus. Next base: position 127,468,719 of record NC_133524.1, read on the forward strand.
ATCAAGTTCTTCTTTCTACCTGGATCATTTCTCCCTCCTCTTCTTAACTTGTTTGACTCCCATTCATCTTGTAGGCTTCAGGCTAGAAGTCACACTTGTAGGAAGCTTGTTATTACTCAACACATCCCAAATCTGGGTTAGCTGTCCCTCCTCTAAGCCCCAATAGCATGCTGTGCTTGCCACTACCATACTACTCATTGCACTCTTTTGTAAGTATCAGCTTGTCAGACTCAGGCTGAGTCCTTTTCATTGGACCACAATCTTCATGAGAGCAAGAATTATGTATGTTTTTCTAATCACTGCATACCTGGCACCTAGCACAGCACATGGCACATAGTGGGTGCTCGATATATATTTTACTTGAATGAATGGATGAAGTAAGCCTCAGTCCCAAATTACTAGTACTAAAATATGGTCCCTCCTAAACGCTCTGTTGCTCTAGCCAAAACTCCCTTCCATCTTTCCTTTTCCTCCTCTGCTCACGTCCATCTGTCAAAACATCCTGTGGCTCTAGCTTAATTTTCTCACTATCTCTATTACTATCACCATATGCCAAGCCACCACTATCTTTTTACTGAACTATTATAAGAACTTCTGGGCTGGTCTCACTCTTTAACATCCTAACTCACTGCCATAGCCAGTCTCTATGTAATTTTTCCTCAGAAAATTTACACATCTTCTCTGTGTAAGGCAGAAAGATTGAAATTGGAACTCACACACACACACACACACACACGTATATATATGTATACTATAAATACACACACACGTGTATATATATATTATAAATACACACACGCACGTATATATATATGGAGACAGAGAGAGAGAGAGAGAGAGACAGAGAGAGAGAGAGAGACAGAGAGAGAGAGACAGAGAGAGAGAGACAGAGATAGCTTTTTTTTAACACAGGGACTTTTAACCTTATATAGATCATGGAAGCCAAACTTGAGTCTCCTAAAAAAGAGTATGAAAGTTAAACAGATTTGGTTTGTAAATTCAAGTTGCATGGAATTCAAAACATACAGAGTCCAAGTTAGTTTTCATTATACAGGGTCTAAAATCCCTCATTTAAATAAAGATAAATATTCTAACAGTTGAACTAACACAATCATACTTTGGGGAAAATCTGATTGATTAATATAACACTACATTCTAAGGATCCAGAAGGTTTATAAGTTAAGCAAGTTTAGGCCAGTATATTATGGTGGGCCTCTAAATCATTTAAAATCTTTAATTCAGGAGACACCAAGAGAGGTGATGTCAACAAGAAGGCAGAACAGAAATTTCCAGTGCTTATCCACTCGCGGAAACATCGATTCAAATAACCATCCACACACAAAAATACCATCACAAGAGCTAAGGAATCCAGGTGAGAGATTACTACACCTCGGTGGAGCACAAAAATAAGAAAAGATGTACCGAAAAGGATAGAAACGATAGTTTCATTTTATCTGAATAACCTTTCTCCCAAGCCCACAGAGCAATATGCAGAGCAATATACTCTCTGTGTTAGCCAAGCAGAGTGAAGTGAGCACCAGATTTCACTGCAGATCCCAGCACCAGACCCATCCCAGTGAATTCTGCTGCCAGGCCAGCCCTCATGAACTCAGGCTGCAGGCCTGAATCTATGGACTGCAGTGATAGGCCCACCAATTGGACTCAACTTCTAGGGCCACCCCAGTGGCCCCCAAGCTCCATAGCAGCCCCTGTGGACTCAGGCACAAGATCAGGCCACCTGAGGACCCTATCAGTCAGCTAACTGAGAATCTCTGGATGAGATTCTTCAAATGAGCAGACACCAAATGCAAGGCCACAAGGATCACAAATTACTTTCTCTTCTGTGTTCTTTGAGAATATTGGGACTCTAGTAATTACTGTCAAGCCTGACTCAGTGCAGGGCATAATAGTTGCAACACCAACCTCAAGGCTTTGTAGAAAACTGGGACCAAAAAGGATTTAGAAACACACAATAGAGAAAGGATAGTCTGTTCATAAGTGGTGCTGGGAAACTATACATCCACATGCAGAGAATGAAATTAGACCCTTATATCACACCATATGCAAAAGTCAACTCAAAATGGGTAAATACTTATAGATTAGACCTCACACTGTAAAACTACTAGAAGAAAACACAGGGTGAAAGCTTAATGACATTGGTCTGGGCAATGATTTTTTTGGCTATAACCCCAAAAGCAAACAACAAAAGCAAAAACAGACAAACGGGATTATATCAAACTAAAGAGCTTCCACACAGCAAAGCAAACAATCAGCAGAGAGAAGAGACAACCAAAGAAATGGGAGAAAATACTTGCAAATCATGTATCTGATAAGAGGCTAATATCCAAAACATACAAGAAATTCAAACAACTCAAGAGCAAGAAAACAAGCAACCCAATTTTTAAAATGGGCAAAGGACATGCACAGACATTTCTCAAAAGAAGAAACATAAATGCTTAGCATCACTAATCATTAGGGAAATGCAAATCAAGAGCATAATAAGATATTATCTGGCACCTGTTGGAATGGCAAAAAAAAAAATAAAACAAGATAACAAGTGTTGACAGGTATGTAGAGAAAAGTGAACTTTTGTACACTGTTGGCAGGACTGTAAATTAGCACAGCCATTATGGAAGACAGTATGGAGGTTTCTCAAAAACCTGAAAGCAGAATTACAGTATTATCCAGCAATCGCACTTCTGGGTATATGTCCAAAGGAAATGAAATCAGTAAGTCAAAGAGATATCTGCACTCCCATGTTCACTGCAATACTATTCACAATAGCCAAGATATAGAATCAACTTCAGGGTCCATCAGTGGATGGACTGATAAAGAAAACATGGTATATATGTACAATGAAATAGCCTTCAGCTGCAACAAAGGAGGAAGTTCTGTTACTTGCAACAAGATGGATAAACCCGGTGGACACTATGCTAAGCGAAATAAGCCAGGCAAAAAAGGACAAATATTGTATGATCTCACATATACGTGGAATCTAATAAAGCAAAAGTCATAGAAGCAGAGAGTAAAATGAAGGTTGCTAAAGGATAGGTGATATGGGAAATGGGCAGATGTCGGTCAAAATTTACAAAGCTTCAGTTTTGTGAGATAAGTCATTTCTGAAGATCTGATGTATAACATCGTGGATGGAATTAATAATACTGTGCTGCATGCTTGAAGTATGCTAAGAGTGTATCTTAAATGTTTTCACAACAAATAAAATGTAACAATGGCAAGTGATGGGCATATTAATTAGTTTGACCATAATAATCATTTCACAATGTTTACATATATAAAAACATGGTATTGTACACCTTGTGTACAATTTTTATTGGTCAATTATAGCTCAGTGAAGTTGGAAAAAATAAAATCATCAATTTCAGGTCTTCATGTCACTACTTTAAACACTTAAATGTCTCCCAGAGAGAATAATGATAAATTGGCAACATGGAAAGGACATGAACAGATGCTTCTCAAAAGAAGACATTCATGAGTCCAACAAACATGAAAAAAAAAGCTTAACATCACTGCTCATTAGAAAAATGCAAATCAAAACTACCATGAGATGTCATCTCACACTAGTCAGAATGGTAATTGTTAAAAAATCAAAGAACAACAGATACTGGTGAGGTTGCAGAGAAATAGAAACACTTGTACACTGTTGGTGGGAATGTAAATTAGTTCAACCTTTGTGGAAGACAGTGTGGTGATTCCTCAAAGACCTAGAAGCAGAAATACCATCTGACCCAGCAATCTCATTACTGGGTATATAACCAAAGGAATATAAATAATTCTGTTATAAAGACACATACACACGTACGTTCATTGCATCATGATTCACAATAGCAAAGGCATGGAATCAACCCAAATGGCCATCAAAGGTAGACTGGATAAAGAAAATGTGGTGCATATACACCATGGAATACTATGCAACCACAAAAAGGAATAAGATCATGTCCTTTGTAGGAACATGGATGGAGCTAGAAGCCATTATCCTCAGCAAATGGATGCAGAAACAGAAAACCTAACACTGCAAGTTCTCATTTATAAGTGGAAGCTGAACAATGAGAACATATGGACTCAGCTGGGGTAGGGATCAACACACACATTGGGGACTGTCGGGAGCGGAACAGGGGGTGGGAGAGCATCAGGAAAAATAGCTAATGGATGCAGGGCTTAATGCCTAGGTGATGGGTTGTTAGGTGCAGCAAACCACCATGACACATGTTTACCTATGTAACAAACCTGCACATCCACACATCCTGCACATGTACCCTGGAACTTAAAATAACAGTCGAAGAAAAGAAAAATTCCCCACATGGAAAAAAATTCTCTTAGATCAGATCTTGTTTCCCAAGGGTCATTGCTGAAGTAACAATTCTTGGAAATTCTTATCAAATACATTAACATGAAAATGAACATCACTTGTGGTTAGCCAAATATAACAACTGTATGCTCTTCCATTACAATTGTAGTCTTCTTCTCCCTGCCTCCCACCCCCACCCTAACACAAACCCCTATTTGTTTAGGCAACTCAATTGCAAGTCAGGGACATATTCCTTTATATTCCTAAAGTGGAAACACTACTTTGAGACTGGGGTTATACATATTTAAATCACCACAAGATTTTCCATAGTTGTGTTCAAATAGTGGATTCCTTTTAATCTAGTTAAATATTTGGGGTCGCTCAGTAAACTACACATTTTTGGCAAAGGCCAATATATTTAACATTTCTACATATAATTAAAAAGTCCTCTCCTTAATTTATTTTTCTGTGACTGGGATCAAAGCAAGAATATCTTTAGCACGGCAAGCAGAAATATTATTTTATTTGTATAGAAGAAGGAAAACTGCTTGTCATGAATTGAGCATCCATATTATTATCATGGATGTTAGAAAATGAATTCCCTTAGGTGGTTTTCTGACACCAGTGTTTAACGGTAGCTTTATTATAAGCCACCTCTGTGTAAATAAAGGAAAAATATATCTAAACAAGTAGAAATAAATGTGCATGATTCACCAGCACAGTTAACTCAAGATTTTCCAGACTTACAACCGCAACTGATAGGAAGATTTATTGTCACAGCTGCCTGTGTTAAACTTCTTTTTCTTGCAGTTGAAGGAATCAAATTTCTTCTTGGGGATTAGTCATTTGTGGGGGTGTCGCCAACTGCAAAATGCTTCTGTTATGAATGAGGCGCACTTCTCTATTGCTCAGCTCCAGCCCTAATTTTTCATCCCTTTTTGTGTCTTTCTCATTTACATACAGATACATTTTAATGACGTATACAGTCACGTTTTCTTTATCTTTAGTGGTTATTCAAATCTAAAATTTCAGGTTGCCTTGTTTGGTGTAATGTGGTTACTTCACAAGGAAGGATGGTATGAAATGACATTTTGACCTATGTTCACAAAGATGAAATCGGCAAAAGAGAAATTCCCCATGGGTTGTGAAAACGGGAAGGGAGCAAATATTTCTTGGGTGGCTATAAACATGCCAAGCACTGTCCTAGGCCTTCTGTTGAAATTATCTCGTCTTGGAGCAGTCCTGCAAGAGGCTAGGTGATATTCCTGTTTCACATCTGAGAAAATTGGCTTTCTATGATTGTGCAGCTTACTAGAGGCTGAGCAGATATAAGAACCCAGACTTAGTCAGGTGCAGCAGCTCACACCAATCTCAGTACTTTGGCAAGCCAAGGTGGGAGGATCGCTTGAGCCCAGGAGTTTGAGACTGGCCTAGGCAAAATGGTGAGTCTCTCATCTCTATAAAAAAAACATGAACATTAGCCAGGTACGGTGGCGTGGCTTGTAGTCCTAGCTACTCAGGAGATGAGAGGATCACTTGAGCATGGGAGATCAAGGCTATAGTGAGCTGTGATCATGCCACTGCACTACAGCCTGGGCGGCAAAGGGAGATCCTGTCTCAAAAATAAGAAAACGCCCCAAAACAACAACAAGGACAACAACAAAAACGCAGACACAAATAACTCTAAAACTGTGTTTTTTCTCCATTTGACTATATAGCCTCTAGAGTCCTGGAATACAGTTGAACAATACATTTTGTTATGCAAATTAGAGAGATTTTAAAGTAAAAGCTTTATTAAGAAATGATTCATATACCATACAATTCGCCCTTTAAAATTGTACAATGTGATGGCTTTTTGTATTTCACAGTTGTGCAACTATTACCATAGTAAATTTTAGATTTTTATCCCCTGGTACACTTAAGCTATCACCTGCATATCACTGCATCTCCCCAGCCCTCAGATACCACTAATCTAATTCCTGTCCCTATAGATTTGCCTCTTATATGGACAATTCATATAAATGGAATCATACAATAAGTGTCTTTCGTGGTTGGCCTCTTAGCATGCTTTCAAAATTCATCCATTGCTACTCCATGGCATATGTTAGTACTTCATTCTTTTTTATGGCTGAATAATATTCCACTGCATGTATATACCACATTTATTTATCTACAACTTATAAAGATTTGATGTTATGTTTGAAAAAGAAAATTCTACAGCTGAAAGAGTTCTCAGTGGTTCACCTATTATTTTATCTACCTAAATCCTACAGCACCGATTGCTATTGTCATACTTTTTTCTAAGGGTTCCTGGGAACATATTACCTCATGATTTCTGGTAACCTTTGACTTTGTGGAATCAGTTTGATAAACCAGATTTTGTTTGGGCCTATATGGAGATGGAGGACCTACACCTATTAAGTATCCGTCAGTTGAAGAATAATGACAGATCAATTGAGCAACGAGTAAGATTTCAGTAAATCCACTAGACGTTTGCTTTACTTCATGACACTTTTACTAGTTTGGTTTTCATTGAATTGCCTGATTGTTTTAGCAACCTATAGTCTAATTTAGCATATTAGGTTGTATCTAAAATGACAGCTGTAAAAACAAGTTAAAAAGCAAAATAAATTGGTGGCCATTCACATGGCATCTTAACTGTTTGATTTTAAATTAATCAAGAGTACAATGTGTCTAGCCAACTTGCTTAAAAACTGGCAAGAATTATTTTGTGCAAAGATATGGCTTATATGCAAAAATCAACCACTACTTCTTTGTCCAAGTTTCAGTCAATCACCGAGTTATATTATTTATGAGAGTAATAGGACTACTTAATCATAAGTGTGACTATTGACCAGAAATGGACCAGAATCATTGACATACTATAACCTAATATAAGGACCTTTCCTCAGGATCCAATAGCCTACACAACTTTATTTGCCTTCCCTTGCCTTTGTAGGTCCTAAAAAAAAAAAAAAAAAAAAAAAAGAGAGAGAGAAGGCCTGTATTCAAGCAGTTGTATAAATGTAGAGTACAGTCTAATACAATTGTACATATTCTACAAAGTAATGGCTAGAGTTCAACAAGGAACTTTCTTGAATTTATCTTGATTAATTGTGGAATATAAGCATTTGCGGAACCAATTTAAGCCCTAAAAACACAAGTGTGTTCAAAATTAAGTATACACAGAGAGTAGTACTAGCTAGAACCAACATAGCAGCACCTTGGGAAAGGTTCTTCTTTAGGGTAAAAACAGCAATTTTTTTGTGACCTACACTTTGCTGGTACTTGCCACACAAGATGAACGGAATTAATACACAAGATAGGGTTCATGCAACCATTATCTAGGAATTCCTCCTCAGACCTCATTTTACAGACAAACACAGTCTTTGAACTAATGTGCAACAGAACCTCAAATTCCATGTTAAGGTGATTCCATCTCATGATAAAAATTATCTTTCATATGGAAATACTTTATAATTTTAGAAGTATTATTGCATAAATTATTATTCCTTATAATTTCTTCTTTTAAAGCATTTTGTATATCATAATACATGTTTTCTAAACACCATTTCTACAAATACTAGATGTCCATCACATCAATTTCTTATAAAAAGGATAAACTGGAATAAGAATAAATTATTATTCTTTCCCATTTCCTGTTTCCTTGCTTTCTCTTCCATGGTGTACTTTAACAACCCATCTGGCCAATTTTATGTCCAATCCTCACACACATTTTTGAGCTTAGCATTTATGTTCTCCCTGAAAGTCATGGCCAAGATTGTGAGTCTTTTTCTTCTTCTTCTTCCCCATGAGCCCCCATGTACATTATGTAACTTATCTAATCCTTCACATTGCCGTCTTGGCCAACTAGTTCACAAAGACTTCTGACACAGCATATTTATAAAGCACCTGTAACTAGGTCTCTTCCTCCTCTGTCCTATCCTTCTTTCTCCCACAGCAATCCAGGGAGTTTCTTGATCAAAGTTTCTTGATCAAAACTTTTCAATCCTTATCTTGATTTCCCTTTGTAAATTTTCATGCCTTTCTCAGCTCTAATTTGCCAAATCTCTTCTCCTTGGGGTGTTGGGTACTGAGGGGGAAACATGAAGAATAACTCCCAGGTGATAAGGATAAGGAGAGCAATGCCATAATGAGGCAGGGAATATGTACTCAAATGGGTTGTGATTTAGCCAACATGTTTGCCTGGAGTTCTGGATAAGCTGCTGATATAAATTTGGGAGGAATAAGAAGAGAAGAGGATGGAATCACAGAATCTTAGTAAACATTAACTTAAAGGGGCAGGCAGAGGATCTACTTCAGAAAGCAGTATGAATAAAGGGTGGTTAGAGGCAGAGGAGGAAAGATTTTGCCTTTTCAGTAGGCTTTTCCTGACAACTTATTTAAAATTTGTAACTCTCTTCCTGGCATTCTTGTCATTGGTGATTTGGAAGGACAGTTTCAAAAATGTATAGGGGAAAATGTGAGACTTTTGTGAGGTATGAATCAAATACTGATGAGGAAGGACAAATAGCTAATATAGTTCTCTTGGGTATCAAACAGAGGAAGTTACAGGAGGGCAACATGGGAGATTTTTTAAGATAGGAGAGAATGGATAAATTTATGGGCTAGGGACCAAAAATCAATAGATAGCTTCAAAGCTTATCAGAATATAGACTATTGATGGAGGAAGGTCACTGAACAGAGGAGTTGCAACCCAGAATATGTATGTACGTATGTATGTATGTATATATGTATGTATGTATCTATCTAACTTCATCATCATAATCTACTGATTGAGAGAGATGGATTTTCATTGAATAGCTGAAAGGTGCCCTCTTCAGTTGAAAAAAGTGGGTAGAAAGAATAAAGTTTGGCACAAAATTTTTTTGGTAATGGCAATACAAAGACTGGAAACCTCCACTCTAAAGTCTCTACTTTTTGATGAAAATGAAGGAGAATGGGATATAAGGGGTTTGAAAAGACCGATGCAAGTTTGAAATAGGTTTTGAGAAAATGGGGGAAGGGGGAAAGGTGTTGACAAGGCTACAACACCTGCAGTGACCCCCAAACTTGAGCTTACATCATAATCGTATGAAGGCCTCATTAAAACACAGAATACTGAGCCCTACCTCCAGAGTTTTTGAATCAGCAGGTCTGGGTAGGGCCCTAAAATGTGCATTTCCAGCAAGTTACCAGGTGATGTTAAGGCAGCTGGTTCAGGGGATCACCTCCTGAGAACCACTAGCCAAAAGAGATAGAGAGCAATTGACAGTAAGTGTAAAGAAGGTTCAGCTGAAGTTGAACACTAGCCAACAAGTTTTTGAAATTTTTTTCAAGTAGCTATCAGTAACATGGGTATAGAGAATCAGAGAAGGTAGCTGATTGTGTTACTGGGAGTGTCCTGATCTGCAAAGATGAAGAGCAAGCTAATTAAATGAAATGCAAATCAAAAGCAGATTAAATAAAATGCCAGCCTAGGAGGCACCTAGGTGGTGCTCAATAAATGGTAGCTGTTTTTCTATGCCCATGCAATCGCTTTTGCCAGATTCTGCTGCCTCCAGCAGGACTGGCTTCATAGTGATGCCATCTGCCCTTGTATTTTTCACTGAAGTCATACCAGGCAGACCCCCAAATGTCACCTTAGACAGGTGACTCTTCAAATATTGCCATGTAAGTCATAGTGTTTCAGGTCACTCCACCAACACATAAAAGCTTCCACATTAAACTAAACAGGCAACTGCTGTCTTCTGAATGCCCCCAGCCCCTTAACTTGTATCTGTCTAATGTTAACTAAAGGTTGTTTCTTCATAGTTTTATAATGTACATGCTTTGTCCTGTGTCGCCAAATGCAGGAATCACAGCTGTTCCCATTTGCATCACCTGCGAACACTGAAGTCGTCTGGTATAGGAGATCCTCTCTGAGTCTAATCCCACTATTACATGAGCTCTCTTTAGGCTCACACCAAAGTCAAAGGCTGTATCTCAAACCAGACAGTACTTGTATAGCCAGTGAAACCAAACTACATTGAGATCACTTGTCAGATCATGTGTTCAACTGTTATGTTTTATGCACAAATGCATCTCATATCCCTATGTGTCATATGAGGAAATGCCACATCCTTATAAAGAAAGAATATATTATATGTTTTTTTAACCCAAACCCAGATCATGGCAGCACTTGCTCCCCAGATCACATTGTACTTCAGATATATGGAACATGCTAATCTTGATAGTGCTCCAATTTTAACATAGGTGCTGCTGGGCTGAGCACAAACCACATTTCATGCACAGGATGTGGGGGAGCTGGCTACTTCCTATATATCTAAAGATAAAACCCCTCTCCCATCCCACTAATCCCACTTATGCCTCACATCCTAGTAGCAAAAGCCCCTCAAATTCCATCATTAAAGCAACTCTCCCATAAGCAAAACCTTAGCAATCAAGGCCCCTCAAATTTCAATATGTACAGAGCAGTTACATACAGTATTTCTGTGGGTGAGATTATGGACTAACAATAATTGAAGAACTAAGAACATCTCTGAGAAATTGCTTTAATGATTTCCAATTAACATGGAATAAGATGTGCAGAATAACATGGGAAAATTATAAGATTTTTATGGAGAACAAAGAGGAGTATTGAGCTAATTTTTAAATAACATGCATATAGACTTGTGGACACTGTATATTTTAGAGGCAGCTGTCACTGAAATCACACCTGCCACTTAGCTGCCTGCAGGGACTGCCCTCCAAATAACCCTGGGTAGATGGTTGTTTATCCAATTACACCCTGTGAACCAGAGTCCCAGAAATCAACTATGAAAAGTCCCTCCTCAAGTTACACCATTTACAGAGGCAATGGACGCCATTTACAGTTTTGCTCTAAGTAAGTTCAATAAGTCTACTTTAACTGAGACAGTTTGCGATTGAGGTCATCTCCTCAGGAATTTGCTATGGAGTTGCTAAGGGGGATCAGTTTCCCAGAGCTAAAGTGAACTTTGCAGTTGTAACTTGAGTTGAAGCACATAAGACAGCTGGTGGTCTACCAAGAGGAAGGGAAAGCATGCTGAACAGAATAAAAGCAGCTGTGGGATTCCCAAACATAGAGTCTCCCACATCTGGCACTGGCTGGACTTCCAAATTATCTGGAAGTTTTCCAGGCTGCTGTCTTCTGATTTCATGATCACCAGTGCTAAACCTCTTGGACATGTTTTCTCTAATCTTTAGAGCCACCAATTCTCATTCGTATCCAACATGGTTGGTTACAGCTGGAAACTGCTTTTCAAGATGTGCATATATGGGTCAAAGTCTCTAGAGATCCTCTTACAAAAAGATTACCAACGCTACCCCGTTGGAAACATCTGTCTATGTTGACAAAGACAGGTGAGCTAGGTTTGAGAAGGTAAGCAGTCTGTAGTTATCCAATGTGTTGACCATGCACTAATTTTATCATTCTTTAAAAGTTTTGTTACATGAAAGATTAGAATGGGTAAATTAAACATGAATTTATGAATGCTTGAGGGTGGTGGTAGTTAGGAGGGTCACTACCATTTTAAAAACCTGGGATAAAGAAAGTAAATCATCAAAATAATTATACTGTACTATGTATTTATATACATAAGTGATTTTCTAATGCATTTACCAAATACTCTATAGTGTTGTGTTTCCAGTATGGTAGCCATTAGCCACAAGTGGCTATGTAAATTTAAATTAGCATAAAGCAAAATCAAAGCTTCATCTTCCCAGTCACATTGGCTACAACTGAAGTACTCAATAGTCACATATGGCTAGTGGGTTTCATATTCCACACTGGACAGCATAGATTTAGAACCTTTCCACAACCCCATGAAGCTATACTGAACACTGCTACAGAGTTTCAGCTTACATATATAGGATATGTGTGTGTGTGTGTGTGTGTGTGTATTCTACTATATATACATATATGTATCTATCTATATCTATATATTTCTATAAAACTCTCTTCTCCTCCCCAGGCTCTGCCCCCTTTGCCACTTTTACCCCAAAATGTCCCCTCCACCACCCCCAACCCCATCTGACTGATGTTATCTCCTTCTATAGGCTAATCTGGAATTCTGTTCCAGAGAATTCCTGTAACTGGACCTGTTATATGTTATCCTTATAAGACCAATCTTTGATGAACAATGAAACTCCAAAGAGTAGTTATGGATGCTGATGGTTTTCTTTTCTTGATGGAGAAAGAAAAGTATATTAACGCTAGGGTCATACTTTCCTCTCAGTGTGGCCACAAATTTTATGTAATCTTCACACACATACAAAAATATATTGCTCAAGTGACAATTACTGGGGTTATTTAGGAGTTCATAATGTAATCACACTGAAAAGAGGCCTTCCATCTTCAGGTCCCCTCTCATTCCTGAACCTTCTCTCTGTATTTCAAAACTTCTTACAACACACACACACACACACACACACACACACACACTCACCATGGACACTAGGGTCTTAAATGTGATTCAAAGTCTTGGGAGCTAAGTTAAATTTGTCCAGATTAATATCTAAACTTCTGTCTCTCCCAGTTTTTTTTCTTTAGCCAACTTGAAATCAATCTTTCTTGTTCCCTGGCCCCTCTTCTACTGCACGACTCCAGATTGATGCCTTGTGTAACTTTCTTATATCCTAAATTTTGGCTAACACTCTGCTTATTAATTAATCACTTCTTCTGAGTAGTAGTCTTATGGTTTATATAGACTAAACATGGCAAATAGATTATATTTCATTGGCTAACTCTGATCAATCACTAATAACTGCCTATAGTGTTATGTTGAAAAAAATTCAGAGGCCATGCTCAATCTCAGCAGGATAGAATGCAATAATTGATTAGTGATATATGCCATGGGCATAGCAGATATATACCACATATTGTCATCCCTGATATAGATTAATTCACTCCTATGTCTATTTGTCTTCGTACCAATCCATCAATTCTTCTTAATCTCATTGGCTCCTGTCACATTTCACCTTTCCAGTTTTATGCCACAGACATAGGCCCATGGTCTATCCATATTCTATAAATATTCTACCCAGGCTTCATGGTAGGCTTCTTGTAAACTGTTCTGCATTTGGATCCATCTCCACTGGGGCAAAAGGAGGGAAAAAGCAATCTAACCTTTTAGGATTTATACAACAAGTCCCAGTGCACAAGATCATTTCTCTTACTAGACATGAATCACATTTTCTTTTAATCTGGCCCCCCACAAACACATTTTTGATGGACTGCCAGTGAATACAAACTAATTAATTATAACTTCTATTTCATGGTACTTCATAATCATTACTCCATGTATGTATTTTTCTATCTATCTATCTATCTATCTATCTATCTATCTATCTATCTATCTATCTAATTAGGACTGAACACAAATAAACCTATCATCCAACAAGAACTAGAATATTAACAGTAATTTCCATCTACCTGCATTGTTCTTTTTTATCCCATCCTCCATCTGCCTCATCAAAGGCCATCACTCAGTGTCACCACTGGCCCAAGCAGTAGAGGTTTCATGCAAATTAGAAAAAGATGCCCAGTCACCTGGTAAATATTTTAGTTACCATACTATTTATTTATAAAAAATAAAAACATCATACTCATTCAGTATAAATTATACAAATTGGTCTCATTCTTGTTTATGGGTACACAGTATTCCATGGTGTATTTTCTTTATCTAGTCTATTGTTGATGGGCATTTAGGTTGATTCCATATCTTTGCCATTGAGAATAGTGCTGCAATGAATATACACATGCATGTGTCTTTTTAATAGAATAATTTGTATTCCTTTGAGTATATAAACCAGTAATGGGATTGCTGGGTCAAGTGGTACTTTTGTTTTTAGGTCTCCAGGGAATTGCCACATTGTCTTCCATAATGACTGAACTAATTTTTACACTCCCACTAACAGTGTATAACTGTTTCTTTTTCTCTGCCAACTAGCCAGCATCTGTTATTTTGTGACTTTTTAATGATGGCCATTCTGACTGCTGTTAGATGATATCTCATAAAACCCAAAACTAAAAACCCTGGAAGACAACCTAGGCAATACCATTCAGGACATAGGCATAGGCAGAGATTTCATGATGAAGATGCCAAAAGCAATTGAAACAAAAGCAAAAATTGACTAATGGGATCTAAGTAGACTAAAGAGCTTCTGCATAGCAATAGAAACTATCAGCAGAGTAAACAGACAACTTGTAGAATGGGAGAAAATTTTTGCAAACTGTGCATCTGACAAAGATCTAATATCCAGCATCTATAAGGAATTTAAACAAATTTACAAGAAAAAAACAAACAACCCCGTTAAAAAGTGGGCAAAGGACATGAACAGATACTTTCAAAAGAAGACATATATACGGTCAACAATCGTATGAACAACAAAAAGCTCAACATTACTGATAATTAGAGAAAAACAGTTATTTTAGATGTTATTAGAATCAATGAGGTCTTTCAATTATGAAATTTGACTCTCAATTTTTGCTTTTAATGGAATAATATATATCCATCATATCAGAAAAAGGCACTTTGCTTCCAACAAAATGTGAAACAATGTTTCTACAGATATTGATTTTGTCAAAAATAAGAGTGTTTACCATAATGTGTGGACAATTACCCAAATAAAGATACAAATTATTTGTCTTTGGAGTCAACAATTTTCTAATAAAAATAAGAAAAGCATCAAACGGATAAGATATTTAAGATATAAATGGCCTCCCCTTAGGCGTGATGCTGTTATGCACGGAATAAACTTTAAAAATCCACTTCTGTTTGGTAGCTCTGAATTCCTTATCCTGAATTTCATGTTTAGCATTGCTTGGTGTAAGTTGAAGAGGCAAAAATGCAAGAAGGTTAGGTGAGATGGGCATCTGGGCCACTGTTTATATAGTTCATTCATGCCTTCTAGACCTGCTTGAATGAATTCTAAATTGATTACTTCATTGTACAGGGGATTAAATAGATAGCTGCTATGTCTACTTAAAATTATGATGTGGTGGATCTAGTAATAACCAGATCACAATGGGAATCTAGCTTGCAAAATATCTTGGCATCTTATGCCCAGTCTCAACTAGGGCCCAGTAGCATATCAGACAGCAATTTTCAAACAGAGAACATGTTTTTGCTATAAATTGCATGGCCTCCCTGCAGAACCCTGAAGGTATGCACTATTATACTTATATTGGGGCCAAATTAAATGTTGTCCCTTTCTCCTGGTGGCAGTAGGTGTAACAATTTATCTTTTACTTCAGAAAATATACCAGCAGGTTCCAGGCCCTCTTTCAACTTCCTTAATATGGCAGGGTCATGAATCTTTATGGGGGTTATCTTTCACCTTTTGGCATACAAGTAACTTACTCTGGAATTTAGGGGCATTGCCACATCCAACTCAGCAGACTCAGTTAATATGATGTGAAAAGAATGACTTCTCAGAAATTTTGAGATGTTTAGGGTTCCTAGGGTCTATATTACATCAAAGAGCATGACTTAACTTAGCACTGACACAAGGGAGTGTTTGTAAACTGCTGCATGTATTTACAAAGTAATTGTGAATTGCTTTCAATCCTCCCTACTGATGTTCATCCAGATGAAAGCATTCTTCCAACTCAATAGCTGTATACTAAGTGCTAGAGACTAAGTTGATCTGCTTTCAGAAAGACACTATAACTAGCACAGCAACTGCAATCAGAACTTCCAGTTGGTTAAGTTTACAGTAATCACTGTCATCTGTCATGAACCACCTGGTTTTACAGAGTTCAGATGAGAAAATTGAGAAAACAGAATATATCTTTTAAATCTTTGATGGTGACACTAATTTTTGCAGTGCATCTAGTAATACAATTTTTTTTTCTGACTTGAATGCTTGTCAGAAGGTTGGGAGAGTTTCACTTGGTTTTTTATACTGTAATGGTTTTCATCCACAGGTCAGGGAAACAATAGGAGGGGTCTTTCATTCTTGGCATCTAAGAATGCAAATCCCAATTATACACTTAGAGACCAGAGAAAAAGCCACAATATGGGTGCGTGGACCCCTTTGACACAATATAAAATGGGTTTCAGCCAAAACTCCATTTCTTACCTGAAGCTAAAAGCCTCCATACAAATCAGAGGAACATGACAGTGTTTTAGGATCTCTGTGATCAATGTCACCTCAAACCCTGTATACAGCAGTACTAGAATCTGAATATTTCCTCTTCCCTAGACTAAAAGTATCCTGGATAAAGGCTGAAAAAGAAAACACTAAAGAAACACTCACTGTTTGTTCTTGAGGTAAATCCATGATCTTGAATCAATGGGTCTGTGAATGACATAAATCTGGAAACTGCGTGAGGAAATGCAATTTTCCGTTTATGGCATCTGACATCAACCTTCTAATCACCAGCGGCCACAGAGGTTTCCAGCCAGAAAAATGGACACTCCAGAGATCCTGTAACAGTATTAAAGAGCCAATTTCCATGGCAGAATCTCACACTTTCAACCATAGCCTACAGATAATAGCCATCATTGAGCTCAAAGATACTATTATTTCCATCACTAGTACATGCCTTGTTAAATGGGTAGCTTCTGGTTCTTCTACTGTACAGAGTCAATTTATAAATTTATAAATCTATTTTAATCCCCTGAGCTTACTTTCTTTGTACATACTATACCAAGAAAGTTCAGCTGGCTCTACCTTGGTTACTATAGCCCATCCATATGATCGGGCATTAAGGAGCCCCTCAAGTAAATATTAAAATCATCTCTAGGTAGCTAGCCTTGCTAGAACATAAAATTTGATTTCACACATATAGTATACCAAAGGAATGTGGCAACTGCATACCATGTGAGTTGTAATTTTATGTCCCTATGAAGTACATTATTAAGACAATTGGTAGACTTTGAATAAGGTCAATAGATGAGCAAAAATATTGCATTAATGCTAATTTCTTCGATTTGATAACTGTATTGTCATTGTAAGAGAATGTCCTTGATTTTAGGAAATATACATTGAATTATTTAGGATTAAGGAGCATAACATCTCCAACTTACTCTCAAATAGTTAATATGTATTATGTGCTGAGAAAGATAATAGGGTGAAGAAGAGGGAGAGAGAGGGAGGGAGTTGGGGGAAGGAAATTAACAAGTCAAATGTAGAAGTACTAACATTTGGGAAAACTGAAGACTCTCTTTACCATTTTTGCAATGTTTCCTAAGTTTTAACTTAAAACAAAATTTTAAAAATGTTCTGATGCATAGGTGAATTTTCCCATAACAATAAATTGTTTTTTTTCAGACTTACATTTTGTCAATTCCTTAGGTCTTATAATTCCTTTGATATTTAGGCTATTTCTCTCTAGATCAGGGCTTGCACTCAGTTGAATCACATAAAATTATCCTGGCTTGAGGGTACACTTTTAAGCCACTCCAAATTCCAATCTACATATCCTTGACATCAACTCCTCAAACCAATGCCTCAGGAAAGCATGTGAAATATAGTATTTGAAGAACAAAGAAATTTATCTGCACTCATCCACAAGCAGATCCTCTTTTAGAGCAATTACAAGTTTCACCCCTGTTTTTTCTGCACCAGCCAGCACACTTTTGACATTAGGCACACTAGTCTAAATCTGGAGGAACTACATCATTTATAGGAAGACCTTGAATTGGAGCAAGGATCATTCCAAGTGCTTCTCACCAAGGTAAACCACTGGGTAAGAGACCCAATCTGGTTCTTCTGTCACATCCACTTCACTTGATCCTGTGGAAAACTCAAGTACCAATCCCAGGCCAATTCCAAGTTGAGAAGGTTGCAAAACTGATTACTTTCCACTTCCAGCTTCTCATTTCTTTTCATGTAGCCCCCAACTTCTTTTTTTTTTTTTTTTTGAGGGGGGGAGGAAGGCAGGAAAGGAGGGAAGAAGGATGGTAGGGAGGAAGGAAGGGATGAAGGAAGAAAGGAAGGAAGGGAGGAAGCGGGGAGGAAGGGAAGAAGGACGGTAGGGAGGAAGGAAGGGATGAAGGAAGAAAGGAAGGAAGGGAGGAAGCGGGGAGGGAGGGAGGGAAGGGAAGGAGGGAAATCAAGCAATAAGAGAGACATTGCCGACCTGGATCTAGAGGTTTACAAGTTGATTTCTTTTTTTTTTTTTGAGAGAAGAAAAGAAAAAAAAAATAAGTAAAGGAGAGGAAGAAAGAGGAAGAGAAAGAGGGAGAGTAAATGGAAATATTGCTTTATTTTGAAAAAAATTGAGTATTAATAATGGCCAATCAATGTTTCATTTAAACTTATGGGTAGGTGTGATGTGGTATTGACAAGAATGTATATTTTGTGTATTTGAAGTGGAGAGCTCTATGAATATTTATTAAGTTTACTTGTTCCGGATCTGAGTTCGAGTCCTTGATATCCTTATTAATTTTCTGTCTCATTGAATCTAAGTCTCGTATCTGGGTGTTAGGATCGTTAACTCTTGTTGTTGCATTGATCCTTTTACCACTATATCTTTGTTGCTTTAAAATCTATTTTATCTGATACAAGAATTGCAACTCCTGCTTTTTATTTATTTATTATTTATTTTTGCTCTCCATTTGGTTGGTAAATCTTTCTCCATCCCTTTGTTTTGAGTCTTTGTGTATCCTTGCATGTGAAACAGGTCTGGATGTAACATTCCATTGGGTTTTGGCTGTGTCTTTTGATTGGGGGATTTAGTCAATTTAAATTTAGGGTTACTGCCATTTGATGTTGACTGGCTGTTTTATCCATTCGTTGGTGTAAATTCTTCTTTATGTTGGTGCTCTTTACTTTTTGGTGTATTTTTAGAAAGGCTAATACTGGTTGTTTCTTTCTGTGTGTAATGCTTCTTTCAGAAGCTCTTGTAAAGCAGGCCTGGTGGTAATAAAATCTCTGAGTTCTTGCTTGTTCATAAAAGATTTTACTTTTCCTTCAGTTGTGAAGCTTAGTTTGGCTGGATATGAAATTCTGGGCTGAAGGTTCTGTTCTTTGAGAATGTTGAATATTGGCCCCCACTCTCTTCTGGCTTGTAGAGTTTCTGCTGAGAGATCTGCTGTAAGTCTGATAGGCTTGCCTTTGTGGGTAACATGACCTTTCTCTCTGGCTGCCCTTAGTATTTTCTCCTTCGTTTCAACCCTGTTGAATCTAACGATTATGTGCCTTGGGGTTGCTCTTCTTGAGGAATATCTTTGTGGTGTTCTCTGTATTACCTGGGGTTGAATTTTGACCTGCTTTGCTAGTTTAGGAAAATTTTCCTGAATAATATCCAGAAGGATATTTTCCAGCTTGGATTCATTCTCTCCGTCGCATTCAGGTACACCTATCAAACGTAAATTTGGTCTTTTCACATAGTCCCTCATTTCTTGGAGACTTTGCTCATTCCTTTTTATCCTTTTTTCTCTAATCTTTTCTTCACGTTTTATTTCATTAAGTTGGACTTTGACCTCTGATATCCCTTCTTCTGCTTGAACAATTCGAGTGTTTAAACCTGTGCATACTTCTCGGAGTTCCTGTATTGTATTATTTAGTTCCATTAATTCACTCATACTCCGCTCTAAGTTGTCTATTCTCAATAGGATTTCATCAAACCTTTTTTCAAAGTTCCTAGTTTCTTTTCGTTGGGCTACAACATGGTCTTTTAACTCACCGAAGTTTCTTATTATCCATTCCTTGAAGAGTGATTCTGTCATTGGGATGCGCTAGTTCTCCATCAAGCCTTGTTCCCTTGTTGATGTGGAACTGTGATCATCTTTAGAGGGAGAGGCGTTCTGACTTTGAGTATTCTCAGCTTTTTTACGCTGGTTTCTTCCCGTCATTGTAAATTTATCCTCCTGTCTCTTTGAAATTACCAACTTTCAGATTAGGTCTCTTGAGTGGACGTCCAGGTTGTTAGTTCCCAGGGCCAGAGCAGCGGCGTTAAAACTGATGGTGCTTTTCTGCCCAGGATTCTCCTGTCGGGCTTCCTTCTTGTGTCTGTAGTAGGCGACTCTGCCTTCCTGGGGCTCCAAACCTCGGTCAGAAGGGAAACTGGTCCTGTTTACTCTGCGCCGAGCGCTCCCGCGCCGAGGTGCCGCCACAGCTGCTGCCTGGCTCTGGTGTCCTGCTGGGGACCCGGGCCGGTCCTCTGAACCTGTTTACTTTGCTCCGAGAGCTGCTGCACCGGCCACGAGAGTCGCGCTGGCCACCCGTGTGTTTCCTCCACTGGGGGATCTCCTGCTCCGTGAGCGACCAGAATTTGTCTGAAAGTGTGGCGTCCTCTAGTTCTCCATGCCTTCCCTGAGAGCTGCAATCCCGGGATGTTAGCGATCGGCCATCTTGGATCGTTCCCCCCGCCACCAACTTCTTATATTTACCCTTTCTTTAGCTCACTCATATCCCATTCATTTACATTCCATCTGCATAATCAGAGACAATGAACTGAAGTGTTTATGGTACAATATTTTTGTTTCTCACCACTTTCTAGGCCAACTATACAAAAAACTATAACTAATATAAATAGGGTGTGGAATTTCATGTGTATTCCTCCTATACATGCTCTGAAGCATGATGCAACCATCATTTAAGATATTCCATGTAGGGAAAATAATCTGAACTAATTTTTAGCACTCTCTGCCTTTTCTAAAAGGTTATATATAAGTTTGGAGAAGTGTACAAGATACAAAAGCATAAAGTCAGGGGTACAATGGAAATCTTGTCTTCGATATTATCTGTCTCTGTATTATCTGGCATCACTGACATGTTAACTATTGCATCTTGCCATTTGTCATTCAAGTTTTGTTGAATTGGCTGCCTGCCTGTCTGAAAACCCCTCTAGATCTAGCAACTGTCACTGTTGCTTCATTTTTCCTCTCCAGTGCCTAATAATTATTTTGTTGCTCCCATGATCAATAGAAAACTATAGTGTTATCTGAAGCTCACAACTTTTTAGAGACATAATGCTTATCAAATCCTGTTTTAGTCCTACATTCTGGGAAATCATTCTACTACTCCCATGCACAAAGGACTCTGTGAGAATATCAAAGGTGTCTTGTGCCTAGATAAACCACATAGTCATTTCCTTTTTATTGTTTTGCTACATCCGTAGAACTCTATTTGGTAAACTGGATACATGCTTTTTGTATTAGTGTCCTAGGACTGCTGTAACAAAGTACCATAAGCTAGGTGGCTGAAAAACAGCAGAACTTCATTTTCTTACAGTTCTGCAGGCTAGAACTCTGAAATCAAGGAATTGGCAGAGCCATGCTTCAAAGCTCTCAGGAATAATTGGTTCTTGCCTATTTCTAAATTCTGGTGGTTGTTATCAATCTTCAGTGTTCCTTGGCTTGTGGCTGCAGGACTCCAACCTCTGCCTCGATCTTTACGTGGCCTATTTTCTTGTGCGTCTGTGTATCTGTGTCCAAATTTCCTTCTTCTTATCAGGACACTGGTCTTACTGGATTTATGGCCTACTATAACCCAGAATGACCCCCTCTTAGCTTGATTACAATTATAAATACTGTATTTCTAAATAAGGTCACATCTATGGGTTCCAGGTAGACAGGATTTTTGGGCAGTTACTGCTCACCACATTGCACCCCCTGGCTCCCCCAAATTCATATCTTTCCCACATACAAAATACATTGCAACATCTCCCAAAGTCTTAACTCGTTCCAGTATTAACTATAAATCCCAAATCTCAGCTAAATATCTCCAACTCAAAAAATTTCAATCTTATTATCTAAACCATCTAAATTAGGTATGGGTGAGACTGCAAGTATGATTCATTCTACAATAAAATTTCTCTCATCTACAGACTTATGAAAATAGAAAAGAAGTTATCTGCTTCCAAAATGCAATGATGAGACAGGCATAAGGTAATATTGCCATTTTGAAAAGAAGAAAATGGAAGGAATACAAGAGTTATTGTTCTAAAACAATTTTCCAACCCAGTAGGGCAAATTCCATTAGGTTTCAAGACATGAGAGTAATTCTCGGTGGTTCAATGCTTTGTACTCTGGGCCTCTGTGGCGGAAGCCCCACCATTTCTGGCTTTAGCATCTATGCTCTGCTAAATGATCTGCCTTATGGTCATTCTTACTTAATTTTGTCCTATTTTCATCTCTTATTAGGCTAGCAGATAGTAATCATAACTACCTCATAGGCTTGGTATATAAATTATACAAATTGAACTGGATGATGTATGTAAAATATTTAGCATAGTACCTATCATAATCATTATTCGATAAATAGTAATTACTATTTTATTGCACTAATTTATTTGACCACTCATCCACCTAACTAATTAAGGAGATACAGCTATCTTTTGGGCTCTATCAATAATTGAGACATTTCAGTATCTCCAGATATTCTGCAACTAACTCCTCCATCACCCTGGATCACCATAGTCTAATTTGCCCTTACTAAGTAGGGACAGATTCTTCTAACACAACACAGTGAGCCATCTTTTTATGTATGAGAATCCCTAAGCAAAATATCTGGCCTGAGTGCATGTTTATCACAGAAACGATGGTTGTTTTAGATGCAGGGAGAAATTAATCACACCACTTAAGGTAGTGTTAAAAGTCTGGAGGAATCATCGTGCCTCATGACTATAATGATGGAACTTGGATTTTGAGTCTCTCTCTGTTCTCTCAAAAAGGATGTTGAGTTGGCTCATCTTTTGGCTTTTAGGGTCCCATTCCGACTCAGATGGAAATTTTCTTGCTTTAACTCTTGTCCCAGAAAGACATCTATAGCCAGAAAACCCGATGATACATTGCTGGAGAGAAGACTAGCACTGAACATCCACTCAATCCTTACTGTTAACCAAGGTAGAGGGTGTTTTATATATCCTATTGAAGACAGTATAGCAGAAAAGTTCTTCTACCAGGTATCCTCTTTATATTTTTCTGATATTTTGTACACTAAGTAGGACATACTGACTATGTAGAACATAGGCAGTGCTTCTGGAAGAAAGCCTAGGTAAATCTTAGGGCTCAGCTTCTTTAAAACACCATAAAGTTATGGATTGAAATGATGCATTTATCTGGGGCTGCAAATGATAGTTCAGCCTAAGGAAGAGTTCCAGTCATGATTAAGAGAGAAGCTACAGAGGATACTGATATATCTCTTGAATATTCATTCTCAAGTATTCCAGCAATATCACTTCATCTTTTGCTTGATGACCCACTTTGCCCTACTCTCAACACTTTGGTTTGGTTGGAATCGGCCTCCACCCTCAGCTCTATGAATAGATTTTATTTGGTCCAAGCAAATCAGCACCTCCCTGGCTATAGTGATGATCTTATGTATTTGCATGTGACTAAATCTGAACCAATAAGACGGTATGAGAACTTGGCTGAGTATACATCGAAAGGATATGAAATCAGTTTGTTGAAGATATATCTGCATTCCCGTTTATTGTAGCATTATTCACAATAGGCAAGACATGGAATCATCCTAAATATTTATCAACAGATGAATGGATAAAGAAAATGTGGTACATATACACAATGAAACACTCTTCTGGATTAAAATAGGAAATTGTGTCATTTGTGGTGATATGGATGAACCTGGAGGACACTATGCTAAGTGAATAAGCCAGACATAGAAAGGCAAATTCCACATGAGCTCATTTATATGTAGAATCTCAAAAATCCAAACTTAACAGAAGTAGAAAGTAGAGTGGGGGGTATCAGAGGCTGGGGTGGGGTGGGATGGGGTGGGGGGGGCAGGGAGATGTTGATCAAAAAGTACAAAACTGCAGTTAGAGAGAAATAAGCTTTCAAGATCTATTGCACAGCATGGTAACCATAGTGAATAATAATGTATTATAGATTTAAAAATTGTCAAAAGAGATTTTAAATGTTCTCACCACAAAAAATTTTAAGTATGTAAAATTATGGATATGTTAATTAACTTGACATAATAATTTTACAGTATATACATATATATCAAAACATCACATTGTACCCCTAAATATATAAAATTATCATTTGTCAATTAAAAATAAAAATGTAAATAAAAATGAAATGGGGGGCTGCTAAAAGTCTTGATGACCTTAGTCCCTATATTCAAAGAGTCGCAGTGCTGGTTTTGTGCCATAAGCTCATGGGTATAGGTGGTCCCTGTTGGGAGTAAAGCTGTATAGAATCATCTTTATCATTATTCAGTACTTTCTAGATGAGATAATCTCTTTCATCCTGTTTGTTTACCAGATATATAGGATTTGATAGAATCAAAGCTCTGGGGTGAAAGTAGCTGGGGTCAGAGCCATCTTGGCACAAGAAGAACCGCTATCACCAGGTCAGATTTCCTTTTGGGGTTGGATTCAAAACCACAGATCAGGGTTGGGGATCTGAGCAGAAGTAAAGGCATTAAGGAACTTGACTTGCTGTTTTAAAAGCCCATATAGTCTTTCATATTTTTAGTAAGTTGTCTACTGGGGCTGTCAACACAGAGAATTGTGGAATGAATTGCTGAAGGTACAATTGTTTGTAAATTGAAAGGAGGAAGTAAGATTCACTCCTTCATTCTGTTTTCTCTCATGCAAAAAATTGATATGGTAAACTAATAGCCAAATGAGGATCAGAATATCAGCTTAATTAGTGAACAAGACAAGGGCTCAGTGATCCCAAAACATATGCTGCTCTTGCTAAAGCTAGACCAGAGAAATGTGGCTGTATCTTGAGTCTATAATAGCATCTTCTAATTTCCTTGCTAAAATGAGATTTTAGGGCATGCCTGTGCAGAAAGTTGTATCTATTGAGTATACCCTGGCTTACAAAGCCATCTCTAAGGATCACAGTTCTCCCTTACACACGCAGTCACCAGAGAGAGCAAGAATAAAGGGAACAAAAATGTATATGTATGGTGGGAGTGTAAATTAATTCAACCATTGTGGAAGACAGTGTGGCGATTCCTCAAGGATCTAGAAATAGAAATACCATTTGACCCAGAAATCCTATTACTTGGTATATATACCAAGGATTATAAATCATTCTATTATAAAGACACATGCAAACGTATATTTACTGCAGCACTGTTTATGATAGCAAAGACTTGGAACCAACCCAATGGCCATCAATGATATACTGGATAAAGAAAATATGGCACATATACACCATGGAATACTATGCAGCCATAGAGAACGATGAGTTCATGTCCTTTGCCGGGACATGGATGAATCTGGAAACCGTCATTCTCAGTAAACTGACAGAAGAACAGAAAACCAAACACTGCATGTTCTCACTCATAAGTTGGTGTTGAACAATGAGAACACATGAACACAGGGAGAGGAACATCAAACACCGGGGCCTGGGGGTGGGGTGCCAGGGGAGGAATAGCAGGGGGTGGGAGGATTGGGGAAGAATAGCATTAGGAGAAATACCTAATGTAGATGACGGGGCAATGGATAAGCAAACCACCACCATGGCATGTGTATACTTATGTAACAAACCTGCATGATCTGTACATATACCCCAGTATAATAATAATAATTTTAAAAACTGGCTATGTTCAGCAAATGTAGTTTTGGCATATTCCATTCTATTTTTGCTCTTGACAAATTTCACCACAGCACTTCTATGAGAGATGGGAACTTGATAATTTCTTTTTTTTTCATTTTTTGAAATTTTAATTTATAATTAACAAATAATTACATATATTCATGGGGTACAATGTGATGCTATGTGTATAATTATTGAATAATTATATCAAACTAGCTATATCCGTCATCTCCCATACTAATATTTTTTTGTAGTGAGAATGCTTAAAATCTGCACTGTTAGCAATTTTGAAATATATATTATCATAAATTACGGTCACCATACTGTGAAATAGACCTCAAAAATTATTCCTACTGTCTAACTGAAATTTTGTACTTTTTAAATCATTTTTTAAATTGTACTTTAGGTTCTGGGGTACATGTGCAGATCATGCAGGATTGTTGCATAGGTACATACATGGCAAGGTAGTTTGCTGCCTCCATCCCCCCGTCACCTATATCTGGCATTTCTCCCCATGTTATATCTCCCCAACTGCCCCCTCTGCTGTCCCTTCCCAAATCCCCCCCCAAGAGACCCCAGTGTGTGATGCTCCCCTCCCTGTGACCATGTGTTCTCATTGTTCAACACCCACCTATGAGTGACAACATGCGGTGTTTGATTTTCTGTTCTTGTGTCAATTTGCTGAGAATGACGGTTTCCAGATTCATCCATGTCCCTACAAAGGACACTAACTCATCGTTTTTTATGGCTGCATAGTATTCCATGGTATATATGTGCAATATTTTCCTTGTCCAGTCTATCATAGATGGGCATTTGGGTTGGTTCTAGGTTTTTGCTGTTGTAAACAATGCCACAGTGAACATACGTGTGCATGTGTCTTTACAATAGAATAATTTATAATCCTTTGGATATATACCCAGTAATGGGATTGCTGGGTCAAATGGTATTTCTATTTCTAGATCCTTGAGGAATCGCCACACTGTCTTCCACAATGGTTGAACTAATTTACACTCCCACCAACAGTGTAAAGTGTTCCTATTTCTCCACATCCTCTCCAGCATCTGTTGTCTCCAGATTTTTAAATGATCGCTATTCTAACTGGCATGAGATGGTATCTCAATGTGGTTTTGATTTGCATTTCTCTAATGACCAGTGATGATGAGCATTTTTTCATATGTTTGTTGGCCTCATGCATGTCTTCTTTTTAAAAGTGTCTGTTCATATCTTACATGATCATGAAAGGCCTAGAAGGTAAATATCATTCCTTGGCAAGAATGAACACCTTGGGTACCTGGCCTACCTTAGAGTTGCATCTACGTTTACATTTACATTTTAGCAGTTATTACATTTACTACCTAGTGTTGCCTTACATGACTGAGTCTAGGATTGAAAAAAAAAATGTGTTGGATTTGGAAATGGTTTGGACATGATGGAGAGGAAATCCTCCTGCATGATGAATGGAGCAAATTGATTTGGTGCCCCATGTCTGTTTTCCTGCCAAACTTAGTGTGCCTTCAGGGCTCAAAACCTTTTGCTAGTTTATTGAACCCAGCTCATGGAGTACTTTTCTTCCCCTCTAAAGAAAAATGGCCATTTTACCTCTGATGAAGGTACCATAGTCTCCACACAATATCTGTCTGAGAATTCTACTTATTCCTATTAATCTTCATGGATAAACCTTATGGAGCAAGGATTTTGGAAAATTTTAATATTTAAGGCCTTTATAATATTGCCTCTGTGTGTTAACAAAATCCTATACTAACAAAGATAAAATAATGATTGAATAAGCTCCAGTGAAATTTCTTACCTATGTTATCCCAGCCAAGATGTCTTATGACTCTGGAGAGAGTGACCCAGAGGGCCTTCAGTGAGAAACCCTCGTGTAAATCATAAAAGTTAATCACTCTCTGGGATTCATTCTACAGTATTATAAAAAGAACACTTCCTCAGCATTCCACAGGCCATGGAAGACAGAGCTTCTCTCAGCTCTTCTACCTTTCAAAGATAGTGTTGAGGACAGAAATTCTGCTCCTCTCTCTATCCATTACTTTCTTTTGCCCAATGAAAGAAGAGTAATTAAAATGATTGGGGGTTTGCCTGATATACATTAAGCCATACTCAGCAAATGGGTGGAGTAACAGTGATTCCAGGTAGAATTAGCATTTTTCTTTCTCCTTTTCACTTTCTTATTTATATACTGGTAAATGTGTGAGCAGTTGTCTGCTCCTATGTATAAGCACCTTTGTGTACTAATCATACTTGGGGTGGGGCCTGTAGCATGCCCTTGGTATAGAAACTTGTTCAGTACTCTCTCTCTCTGTCTCACACACACACACACACACACACACACACACACACACGCACACACACACAGACACACATACAGGTACACACATATATATATTTTTTAATTTATTTATTATTCTTTAAGTTCTGGGGTACATGTGTAGATCCTGCAGGTTTCTTACATAGGTATACACGTGCCATGGTGGTGGTTTGCTGCATCCATTGCCCCATCATCTACATTTGGTATTTCTCCTAATGCTATCCCTCTCAAATCCCCCCACCCCCTACTATTTCTCCCCTAGTCCCCCACCCTTCAGGCCCCAGTGTGTGATGTTCCCCTCCCTGTGTCCATGTGTTCTCATTGTTCAACACTCACTAATGAGTGAGAACATGCAGCGTTTGGTTTTCTGTTCTTCTGTCAGTTTGCTGAGAATGATGGTTTCCAGGTTCATCCATGTCCCTGCAAATGACATGAACTTATCCTTTCTTATGACTGCATAGTATTCCATGGTGCATATGTGCCACATTTTCTTTAAACAGTGTACCATTGATGGGCATTTGAGTTAGTTCCAAGTCTTTGTTATTGCGAACAGTGCTGCAATAAACGTACGTGTGCATGTGTCTTTATAGTAGAATGATTCAATCCTATTACTGGTGATATACCTTGGGTCAAATAGTATTTAACCCAAGTATTTGGTGGGTCAAATGGTAGTTCTAGTCGTAGATCCTTGAGGAATCGCCACACTATCTTCCATAATGGTTGAACTAATTAACACTCCCACCAACAGTGTAAAAGCATTCCTATTTCTCCACATCCTCTCCAGCATCTATCGTCTCCTGATTTTTTAGTGGTCGCCATTCTAACTGGTGTAAGATGGTATCTCAATGTGGTTTTGATTTGCATTTCTCTAATGACCAGTGATGAGCTTTTTTCATATGTTTGTTGGCCTCATAAATGTCTTCTTCTGAAGTCTCTTCATATCCTTCACCCATTTTTTGATGGGTTTGATGGGGTTGTTTCTTTCTCGTAAATTTGTTCAAGTTCTTTGTAGATTCTGGATATTAGCCCTTTGTCAGATGGAGAGATTGAAAAAATTTTCTACCATTCTGTAGGTTGCCTGTTCACTCAGATGATAGTTTCTTTTGCTGTGCAGAAGCTCTTTAGTTAAATTAGATGCTATTTGTCAATTTTGGCTTTTTTTTTTTTTGCCTTGCTTTTGGTGTTTTAGTTACGAAGACTTTGCCCATGCCTATGTCCTGAATGGTATTGCCCAGGTTTCCTTCTAGGGTTTTTATGGTTTTAGGTCTTATGTTTAAGCCTTTAATCCATCCAGTTAATTTTCATATAAGGTATAAGGAAGGGATCATTTCAGCTTTCTGCATATGGTGAGCCAGTTTTCCCAACACCATTTATTGAACAGGGAATCCTTTCCCCATTGTTTCTGTCAGGTTTGTCAAAGATCAGATGGTTGTAGATGTGTGGCATTATTTCTGAGGCCTCTGTTCTGTTTCATTGATCTGTAACTCTGTTTTGGTACCAGTACCATGCTGTTTTGGTTACCGTATGCTTGCAGTATAGTTTGAAGTCAGGTAGCATGATGCCTTCAGCTTTGTTCCTTTTGCTTAGGACTGTCTTGGCTATGTGGGCTTTTTATTTGTTCCATGTGAAATTTAAAGTAGTGTTTTCCAATTCAACACAGCCAGTTTTTAAGGTTACTGTCTATTTATACTACCTCATCACTGAACTTCTGGGTCATTACTAGGGAACCCGGGTCTCTGGACACCTCTTGAATACATTTGGTCATGGTTAAATCAGGAAAGGCAACAGATAGAAGATGGCTTTCTGGAGAAGTTTCTCTGTATAAAAATACTATTGGGGAAGCAGGACTACTGGCATGATGTAATAAGGGGTCCAGCATAACCCTTATTACATCAGTCAAACAACAGTTTATCTGATGAAAATTACTTTAAAAGCAATCATTCAAAGTCTCTGAAAATTTTTCTAAGGGCATGTAGAAAAGGGAAAGAAATGCCATTCAAAAAATCTACCAAATATCAGCAGGAACAGTGAGAGTCTATGGCATTTGAGTCACAACTCGCTCCAGTACCTTTTCCTCCTTCTCCCAGCTCCATGTTACGGAAGGTCTACCCTGGACATGTGTAATCAAGAAGACAGGCTCTTTCTCCTCCAGTTTCCAGTCTTACCCAGGATACAGTTTCACCCAGGAGGAGCAGGCTGCTGGTGTTTCTCATTCTCCTCAGCACTATGTTGAAAAAGCTTTATTCCAGAAAGGTGCAACAGAAAGGACTGCATCTCTCTTCCCCCACCCAGCTCAGCTTATATGATATAAACATTACTCCAGGTGAGGGGGCTAATAATAGTGGTCCCAATCACCTCTTCCTCAGCTCATTCATAGCACAAGTTTTTCTGCAAGAAAGGATAAGCCGAGAACAGCAGCAGCTACCACTGCCCTCCAGTGTCTACCATACACAGGGGGAGTGTCACTCTGGGTTTGAAATTATGCAATGTATGTTCTCCAACCACAATGGAATGAAATTAGAAATCATTAAGACAATTAGATTTAGAAAATTCACGAGTATGTGGAGATTTGATAGTACACTACTAAATAACCAATGGGTCAAAGAAGAAATCATAAGAATTTAGAAAATGGTTTCAGATGAATGAAAATGAAGACACAGCAAGAGGGAGTTGGAGCAAGATGGCACAATAGAAGCCTTCACTGATCATCTGCTCCATAGGAACACCAAACTTGACAACTATCTACACAAAATAACACCCCTTCCCAAGCACCAAAAATCAGGTGAGCAACCACAGTACTTGGTTTTAACTTCATAATGCTGAAAGAGGCACTGAAGAACATTAAGAAAGACAGTTTTGAGTTGTCAACACCACCCCTCCCCAATCCCCCAGCAGTGGCCCTGTGGTGTAGAGAGAGAATCTGTGCACTTGGGGAAGGAGAGTGCAGCACTTGTGGGACTTTGCATTGGAAGTCAGTGCTGCCAGTACTGGGCAAAACAATTCATCCCTACTGAGTGAACATTTAGACCAGCCCTAGCCAGAAGGAAATCACTCATCCAAATGGTAAGAACGTGAGTTTTATTATGCCTCATCACCATAGGCTAAAGTGCTTGTAGGTCCTAAATAAACTTGAGAGGTTATCTATCCCACAAGGACCGCAACACCTAGGGAAGTCCTAGCGCTGTGCTGGGCTCAGATCCAGTGGACTTGGGGGTCATGTGACCTAGGGAGATGTCAGTTGGGCTGGCTAAAGGAGTGCTGGCATCACTCCTCCCCTAACTCCAGCCAGCACAGCTTACAGCTCCAAAAGAGACCCCTTCCTTCCACTTGAGAAGAAGAGAGGGAGGAGTGAAGAGGATTTTGTTTTTCAACTCAGATACTATCTCAGCCATAGTAGGACAGGGGGCTAGACAGAGTCCTGAGGGCCCCATTACAGGCCATAGCTCCCAGAAAATATTTCTAGACACACCCTGGGCTAGAAGTGAACCTGCTGTCTTGAAGAGAAGAACTCAGTCCTGGCAGGATTCATCGCTTACTAAAGAGCCCTTGGGCCCTGAATAATCAGCAGTGGTAACCAGGTAGTACACACTGTGGGCCTTGGATGATACTGAGACATACTGGCTTCAGTTATGACCCAGCACATCCCCAGCTGTGGTGACTATGGGGAGAGATTCCTTCTGTTGAAGAAAAGGAGAGGGAAGAATAAAGAGGACTTTGTCTTGCAGCTTAGGTATTAAGTCAGCCACAGTTGGAGGAAGAGCACCAAGCAGGCTCTTGTGGTCCTTGATTCCAGTCCTTGACTCTTAAAGAGCTTTTCTGGACTTATCTTGGGACAGAGGAGAGCTCACTGTCCTGAAAGATGAGTCTCAGGCCTGGGAGCATTTACCACAAGCTCACTGAAGAGCCATTGGGCCTTAAATGAACATCAGTGGTACCCCGGTAGTACCCTCCGTGGGTCTGTGGTTGTGCTGGACATGGGGAAAGACTCCTTCTTCTCCAGAAAGGGGAGGAAGGAGTGGGAAAGAGTTTGTCTTGTGGTTTCAGTGCCAGTTTAGCTGCAGTAGAATAGAGCACCAGGCAGATTTCCAACGTTTCCAACTCCAGCATCTCTGGACCTGCCCAGAGCGTGGGATAACTCATTGCCCTGAAGGAAAGGACACAAGATGGGTTAGCTTGACTACCTGCTGATTATAGAGCCCTGGGGCCTTGAACAAACATAGGCGGTAGCCAGGTAGTGGTTACAGCAGACTTTGAGCAAGACCCAGTGCTGTGCTGGCCTCAGGTCTGACAAAGTGTAATAGTGGTGGTGGCCAGAGAGGTGCTTGTGTCACTCTACCCCCAGCGCCAGGAGGACCAGAGAGAGAGAGAGAGAGAGAGAGAGAGAGACAGACACACTCTGTTTGTTTGGGAGAAATATGGGAAGAGAAAAAAAAGTCTGCCTGGGAATCCAGAGCATTCTTCCAGATCCAATCCAAGACCACCAAGGTGGTATATCTACAAGTCTGCAGGAACTATAGTGTTACTAGGCTTAGGGTGCCCCATAAGGCAGACCTGGCTTAGATGACAACACCCAAGTCATTCTGAATACCTGAAAATCCCTTCCAAGAAGGATAGGTACAAACAAGTCCAGATTGCAAAGACCACAACAAATACCTAACTCTGGAATGCCACAACACCGACAAACATCCACAAACATCAAGAGCACACAGGGAAATATGACCTCATCAAATTAACTAAATGAAGCATGAGGGGCCAATCCAAGAGAGACAGAGATATGTAACATTTCAGACCGAGAATTGAAAATAGCTGTTTTGAGAAATCTCAAGGAAATTCAAGGTATCACAGAGAAGGAATTCAGAATTCTATCAGACAAATTTAACAAAGGGATTGAAATAATTAAAAATAATCAAGCAGAAATTCTAGAAATGAATAATGCAATTAACATATTGAAGAATGCATCACAGTCTCTTAATAGCAGAATTGATCAAGCAGAAAAAACAATTATTGAGCTTGAAGACAGGTTATTTGAAAATACACAGTGAGAGGAGAAAAATAACAAAAACATTGGGAAACCCCTACAAGATCTGGAAAATGGCCTAAAATGGGCAAATCTGAGTTATTTGCCTTAAAGAATAGGTAGAGAGAGCAACAGGGATAGAAAGTTTATTCAAAGGGAAAGCAACAGAGAACTTCCCAAACTTAGGGAAAAATATCAATATCCAAGTACAATAAGTTTATAGAATACCAGGCAGATTAATTCAAAGAAGACTGCCTCAAGGCAGTTAATAATCAAACTCCTTTGGGTCAAGGATAAAGGAAGAATCCTAAAAGCAGCAAGAGAAAAGAAACAAATAACATACATTAGAGCTCAAATACTTCTGGCAGCGGACTTTTTAGTGGAAACCTTACAGGCCAGGAAAGAGTGGCATGACATATTTAAAGTGATGAAGGAAAGAGACATTTACCCTAGAATATTATGTGCAGTGACAACACACTTGAAACATGAAAAAGAAATAAAGACCTTCCCAGAGAAACAAAAGCTGAGAGATTTCATCAACAGCAGACCTGTCTGACAAGAAATGCACGAAGGATTTCTTCAATTGGAAAACAGAGAATGCTATTGAGCAATAAGAAATCATCTGAAGGTACAAAACTTGCTGGTAATAGTAAGTACACAGGAAAACAGAGATTATTACAACACTATAATTGTGGTGTGTAAACTACTGATATCTTAACTAGAAATATGAAAAGATAAACTAATAAAAAATAACTAATACAACTTTTCAAGACATAGTACAAGAAGATATACATGGAAACACCAGACACACAAACCAATGGAATAGAACCCAGAAACAATAAACAAATGCCTATATCTACAGTTAACTCATTTTTTATAAATATGCCAACAACATACATTGGGGGAAAGGACAGTCTCTTCAATAAATGGTGCTGGGAAAACTGGATATACATATGCAGAAGAATGAAACTAGACCCCACCTCTTGCCATATACAAAAATCAAATCAAAATGGATTAAAGACTTCCATCTAAGTCCTCAAACTATGAAATTATTACAAGAAAACATTGATGAAACTTTGAACTGGGCAAAGATTTCTTGAGTAATACCCCATAAGCATAGGAAACCAAAGCAAAAACAAACAGATGGGATCATATCAAGTTAAAAAGTATCTGCACAGCAAAGGAAACAATCAACAAACTAAGGAGACAACCCAGAGAATGGGAGAAAATATGTGCAAACTACCCATTTCACATGGTTAGGCTTTGTGTCTCCACCCAAGTCTCATCTTGAATTGTAATGCCAACAATCCCTATAATCCCCACATGTCAAGGGAGAGACCAAGTGAAGGTAATTGGATCATGGGGGTAGTTTCCCCCATGCTGTTCTCATCAAAGTGAGTGAGTTCTCATGAGATCCAATGGTTTTATAAGGGGCTCTTCCCACTTCACTCAGTACTTCTCCTTCCTGTCACTTTGTGAAGAAGGTACCTTGCTTCTCCTTCCACCATGATTGTAAGTTTCCTGAGGCCTCCCCAGCCATGCTGAACTGTGATTCAATTAAACCTCTTTCCTTTATAATTACCCAGTCTTGGGCAGTTCTTTATAGCAGTATAAAAAATGGACTAATATACCATCTGAAAAGGGATTAGTAACCAGGATATATAGGGAGCTCAAGCAACTCTATACGAAAATAATCTAATAATCCAAAAATGGGCAAAAATATCTGAATAGATATTTCTTAAAAGAAGACATAGAAATGACAAAGAGGTATATAAAAACGTGCTCAATATCATTGATCATCAGAGAAATGGGAATCAAAAGTACAATGAGATATTATCTCAACCCCATAAAAATACCTTTTATCCAAAACACAGGTAATAACAAATGTTGGCAAGGATATGGAGAAAAGGAAACCCTACCTAGTACACTATTGTTTGGAATGTAAATTAGTACAACAACTATGGAGAAAAATTTTGAGGTTCCTCAAAAAACCCAAAATAGAGCTACCATATAATCTAGCTATCCCACTGCTGGGTATATGCCCAAAATAAAGTAAATCGCTATATCGAAAAGGTATCTGCACTCCCATGTTTGTTGCAGCACTGTTCACACTAGCCAAAATTTGGAAGCAACCTGAGTGTCCATCAGCAGATGAATGGCTAAAGAAAATGTGGTTCATATACACAATGGAGTACTATTCTGCCACAAAAAGAATGAGATCCTGTTATTTGCAACACCGTGGATGGAACTGAAGGTCATCATGTTAAGTGAAATAAGCCAGGCACAGAATGACAAACTTTGTATGTTCTCATTTATTTGTGGGAACTAAAAATGAAAACAATTTAACTCATAGAAAGAGTAGAATGTTGGTTCCTAGAGGCTAGGAAGGGTTTGGCAGGGGGCAGTACAGGGCAAGTAGGGATGGTTAATGGGTACAAAAAAGTAGAAAGATTGAATAAGATCGAATATTTGACAGCACAACAGGGTGACTATAGTTGATAATAATTTAATTGTAGATTTAAAAATAACCAGATTCAGGAGAATCTGGCAGACTGGAGGCAGGACTAGATTACAGGTCTGGACAGAGCAGCATATGGAGGCTTGGAATGTGTATTTTAGCCACAGACTGTGGGAACAAATGAGCAATCCTTAAAGGACCCACAGACTCTCTGAAAGAAGCAGATCCAGGACGACTCCTGCAGGACCCAGGAGACATCCCAAATACTGTGAGTGCCCCAACTGTGGAGGTGGGAAAGGGAGACCATCCTCTCCCAAACATATACCCCTACTGGAGAAGCTGAAGGTTGGCTTTTGGGAGAAGTTTCTGACTTTACCTGGAGCTGAGTCCAGTTAGAGAGCTGAATGAAATACAGGGGTAGAGGAAGCAGCAGAAAGACCCTGGGAGCTCACTGGGTCCCCAGGCAACCCATTCCTGCCTAGCACCACAGGGATACTTTGGGAGGGTGGCCAGAGGAGCAGTGGGTAAAACTCTACAGAGAGAAGGAATTCTCTAGCTGAACTTTGTAACAACTTGAACATGGCAAGAGGCCTCCTGTCCAGCACTCTGGGAAGGGCACAAATCGGGCATGCACACTTCACAGGTTGGGGAAGAACTAAAGCCCTTTTCTCTTGCAGCTCAGAGGTGGACAGCTTCAGGCAAGTTTTCAAGCCCATTTTGCCCTCCACCTTGAAACAGACTCAGAGCTGTTGGGGAAGGGGGCATGGTGGGAGTGAGACTGGCCCTTTAGTTCGAGTGGGAGTTGAGTGAGGCAAGTGACTTCCAGCTTTCCCCTACCTCCCTCACAACCTGTGTGACTCAGCAGATGTAGCCATAATTCTCCTAGGTACAACAACTTCAGTGACATAGAAATCTCACCCCTATCCCCTACAGCAGCCACGGGAAGACCTGCCCAAGGAGCATCTGAGCTTAGACATGCCTAGCCTCACCCCCACCTGATGGCCCTTCCTTATCCTCCCTGGTAGTGGAAGACAAAGGGTCTATAATATTTGGAGTCCTAGGGCTCCACCCACCACCGGTTCCACACTACTACAGCTGATGCTTTTTGGAAAGTTTCACCTCCTGGCAGGAGGCCAATCAGCACAAAAATAGAGCATTAAACCACCAAAGCTAAGGACCCTCATGGAGTCCATTGCACCCTCCGCTACCATTGATGGCTGAGAGACCCAAAGATGGTTCACATCACATGACTCTGTGCAGATAACCCCCAGTACCAGCCCAAAACTGGGTAGACTCCCTGGATGACTAGACCCAAAAGAGACAGAACAATCACAGCAGTTTGGCTCACAGATGCCACATCCATTGGAAAAGGGAGAGAGTACTACATGAAAGGAATACCCCATATAACAGAAGAATCTGAACAATAGCCTTCAGCCCTAGACATCCCCTCTGATAGAGCCTACCAAAATTAGAAGGAACAAGAAAACCAACCTTGGTAATATGACAAAAGGAGGCTCTTCAACACCCCTCCCCCACCACCAAAATTACACTACTTCACCAGCCCAAACCAAGAAGTCCCTGATCTACCAGAAAAAGAATTCAGGAGATTAAGCTAATCAGGGAGGGACCAGAGAAAGGTAAAGTTCAAAAACTGATACAAGAAGTGAAGGGAGAAATATTCATGGACATAGATAGCTTAAAGTAAAAACAGTAAAACATACAGAAAACTTTGGATATACTTTTAGAAATGCAAAATGATCTAGAAATTCTCAGCAATAGAATTGAACAAGTAGAACAAAGTAATTCAGGGCTTGAAGATAAGGTCTTCAAATTAACTCAATCCAACAAAGACTAAGAAAAAAGAATAAGAAAATATGAACAGACCCTCCAGGAACTCTGGGATTATGTTAAATGACAAAACCTAAGAATAATCAGTATACCTGAGGAAGAAGATAATTCTAAAAGCCTGGAAAACATATCTGGGGGAATAATTGAGGACAATTTCCCCAGCCTTGCAGGAGACCTAGATAGTCAAATACAAGCAGCACAAAGAACACCTGGGAAATTTGTTGCAAAAAGATCTTTGCCTAGGTACATTGTCGTCAGGTAACCCAAAGTTAAGAAGAAGCCAAGAATCTTAAGAGCTGTGAGACAGAAACACCAGGTAACCTATAAAGGAAAACTATCAAATTAATGGCAGATTTCTCAGCAGAAACTTTACAAGCTAGAAGGGATTGGGGACCTATCTTCAGCCTCCTCAGGCAAAAGAATTATCAGCCAAGAATTTTGTATCCAATGAAACTAAGCATCATTTATGAAGGAAAGATACAGTCATTTTCAGACAAAAAAAATGCCGAGAGAATTCACCATTACCAAACCACCACTATAAGAACTGCTAAAAGGAGCTCTAAATCTTGAAAAAAATCTTGGAAACACCAAAACAGAACCTCTTTAAAGCATAAATCACAGAGGACCTATAAAAAAATACAAGTTAAAAAGCAAAAACAAAAAACAAAAACCCAAAGTACACAGGCAACAAAGAACATGATGAAAGCAATGGTACCTCACATTTCAATACCATCATTGAATATAAATGGCCTAAATGTTCTACTTAAAAGATTCAGAACTGCAGAATGGATAAGAACTCACCAAACAACCATCTGCTGCCTTCAGGAGACTCACCTAACACATAAGCACTCACATAAACTTAAAGTGAAGGGGTGGAAAAACACAATTCATGCAAATGCATAGCAAAAACAAGCTATTCGTTTATCAGACAAAACAAACTTTACAGCAACAGCGGTGAAAAGAGACAAAGGCAGACAGTACATAATGGTAAAAGGCCTTGTCCAACAGGAAAATATCACAATCTTAAACATATATGCACCTAACACTGGAGCTCCCAAGTTCATAAAACAATTACTAACACACCTAAGATATGAGATAAACAGCAACACAATAATAGTAGGGGACTTCAGTACTCCACTGACAGCACTAGACAAGTCATCAAGAAAGTCAACAAAGAAACAATGGATTTAAACTATACCTTGGAACAAATGGACTTAACAGATATATATATATATATATATATATATATATATATATATATATATAACATTTCATATACCAACTGCAGAATACACATTCTACTCAACAGCACGTGGAACTTTCTCCAAGATAGACCATATGATAGGTTATAAAATGAGCCTCAATAAATTTTAGAAAATTGAAATTATATCAAGCACTCTCAGATCACAGTAAAATCAAACTGGAAATCAACTTGAAAAGGAACCTTCAAAACCATGCAAATACATGGAAATTAAATAACCTGCCCCTGAAATGGCACTGGGTCAAAAATGAAATCAAGATGGAAATTTAAAAATTCTTCGAACGGAATGACAGTAATGATACAACCTATCAAAACCTCCAGGATACAGCAATGGTGGTGCTAAGAGGAAAGTTCATAGCCATAAACACCTACACCCCAACGTCTGAAAGAGCACAGACAATCTCACCTCGAGGATCTAGAGATCGCACCTCAAGGAACTAGAGAAACAAGAACAAAAAAACCCCAAACCCAGCAGAAGAAAGGAAATAACCAAGATCAGAGCAGAACTAAATGAAATTGAAAACCAAAAAATACAAAAGATAAATGAAACAAAAAGCTGATTATTTGAAAAGATAAATAAAATTGATAGACAATTAGCAAGGTTTAACAAGAAAGGAAGAAAAAAAATCCATGTAACCTCCCTAAGAAATGAAACAGGAGATATTACAACTGACACCACTGAAATACAGAAGATCATTCATGGCTACTACCTTTATTCACATAAAGTAGAAAACTTAGAAGAGATGGGTAAGTTCCTGAAAAAATAAAACCCTCCTAGCTTACATCAGGAAGAATTAGATACCCTAAACAGACCAATAACAAGTAGCAAGATTGAAAGGGTAATTAAAAAATTATCAACAACAACAAAAAAAACCCAGGACCAGATGGATTTTCCAGTCATTCAAAGAAGAATTGGTACCAATCCTTTTGACACTATTACTTACACAAGATAGAGAAAGAAGGAATCCTCCCTAATTCATTCTATGAAGCCAACACCACCCTAATGCCCAAATCAGGAAGGGACATAACCAAAAAATAAAACTACAGATCTATATCCTTGATGAACATAGACGCTAAAATACATAACAAAATACTAGTTAACAAAATCGAAGAACATATTAAAAAGATAATCCACCATGGGCAAGTAGGTTTCACACCAGTGATGCAGGGATGGTTTAACATACACAAGTCAATAAATGTGATACATCACATAAAGAGAATTAAAAACAAAAATCACATGACCATCTCAATAGATTCAGAAAAAACATTTGAAAAAATCTAGCATCCTTTTATGATTAAAACTCTCAGCAAAATTGGCATACAAAGAACATACCTCAATGTAATGAAAGCTATCTACGGCAAACCCAGAGCCAATGTAACACTGAATGGGTAAAAGTTGAAAGCATTCCCTCTGAGAACTGGAAGAAGAGAAGGATGCCCACTCTCACCACTCCTCTTCAACATAGTACTGGAAGTCCTAGCCAGAGCAATCAGACAAAAGAAAGAAATAAAGGGCATCCAAATGGGTAAAGAGGAAGTCAAACTTCACTGTGTGCTGATGATATGATCATTTACCTTGAAAACCCTAAGGACTCCTCTAGAAAGCTCCTGGAACTGATAAAAGAATTCAGCAAAGTTTTCAGATACAAGATTAGTGTACACAAATCAGTAGCTCTTCTATACACCAACAGCAACCAAGTAGAGAATCAAATCAATAACTCAACCCCTTTTACAATAGCTGCAAAAAAAAAAAAAATAATTAGAATATACCTAACAAAGGAGTTGAAAGACTTCCACAAGGAAAACTACAAAACACTTCTGAAAGAAATCATAGATGACACAAACTAATGGAAACACATCCCATGCTAATGTATGGATAGTCGATATTGTGAAAATGAGCATACTGCCTAAAGCAATCAACAACTTCAGTGCAATCCTCATCAGAATACCAGCATCATTCTTCACAAAATTAGAAAAAACAATTCTAAAATTCATACAGAACCAAAAAAGAGCCCACAAAGCAAAAGCAAGACTAAGCAAAAAGAAGAAATCTGGAGGCATCACACTACCTGATTTCAAACTGTACTATAAGACCATAGTCACCAGAACAGCATGGTACTGGCATAAAAACAGGCATATAGACCAATGAAACAACATAGAGAATGCAGAAATAAGCCCAAATACAGTCAACTGATCTTCAACAAAGCAAATTAAATCATAAATCTGGGAAAGGACACTGTTTTTAACAAATGTTGCTGGGATAATTGGCTAGTCACAGGTAGCAGAATGAAACTGGATCCTCATCTCTCACCTTATACAAAAATCACCCAAGATAGATTGAGGATTTAAACCTTAGACGTGAAACTATAAAAATTCTAGAAAATAACATTGGAAAAACCCTTCTAGACATTGGCTTAGGCCAGTATTTCATAACCAAGGACCCAAACGCAAATGCAATAAAAACAAAAATAAATAGCTAGGACCTAATTATAACTAAAGAGCTTTTGCATGGCAAAATGAACAGTTGACAGAGTAAACAGACAACCCACAGAATGGGAGAAAATCTTTACAATCTATACATCTGACAAAGAACTAATATCCAGAATCTACAACGAACTCAAACAAATCAGTAAGAAAAAAACAAATAATCCCATCAAAAAGTGGTCTAAGGACATGAATAGACAATTCTCAAAAGAAGATACACAAATGGCCAACATACATATGAAAAAATGCTCAACATCACTAATGATCAGGGAAATGCAAATCAAAACCACAATGCGATACTACCTTACTCCTGCAAGAATGGCCATAATCAAAAAATAAGAAAAACAGTATATTTTGGCATGGATGTGGTGATCAGGGCACTTCTACACTGCTGGTGGGAATGTAAACTAATACAGCCACTATGGAAAACAGTGTGGAGATTCCTTAAAGAACTAAAAGTAGATCTACCATTTGGTCCAGCAATCCCACTACTGGGTATCTACTCAGAGGAAAAGAAGTCATTATTCGAAAAAGATACTTGCACACGCATGTTTATAGCAGCACAATGCGCAATTTCAAAATCATGGAACCAATTCAAATGCCCATCAATCAAAGAGTGGATTAAGAAACTTTGGGATATGTGTGTGTGTGTGTGTGTGTGTGTGTGTGTGTGTGTGTATATATATATATATAAAATGGAATACTATGCAGCCATAAAAAGAATAAATCGGGTCGGCGCGGTGGCTCACGCCTGTAATCCCAGCACTTTGGGAGGCCGAGGCGGGTGGATCACGAGGTCAAGAGATCAAGACCATCCTGGTCAACATGGTGAAACCCCGTCTCTACTAAAAATACAAAAAATTAGC
Source organism: Callithrix jacchus (assembly GCF_049354715.1). Classification (NCBI taxonomy): domain Eukaryota; kingdom Metazoa; phylum Chordata; class Mammalia; order Primates; family Cebidae; genus Callithrix; species Callithrix jacchus. The sequence goes on from NC_133524.1 coordinate 127,510,782, forward strand.
TGGGCATGGTGGCGCACGCCTGTAATCCCAGCTACTCGGGAGGCTGAGGCAGGAGAATTGCCTGAACCCAGGAGGCGGAGGTTGCGGTGAGCCGAGATCGCGCCATTGCACTCCAGCCTGGGTGACAAGAGCGAAACTCCGTCTCAAAAAAAAAAAAAAAAAAGAATAAATCAACAGCATTTGCAGTGACCTGGACGAAACTGGAGACTGTTATTCTAAGTGATGTAACTCAGAAATGGAAAACCAAACATCATATGTTCTCACTGATACGTAGGAGCTAAGCTATGAGGAGACAACTGCATAAGAATGATACAGTGGACTTCGGAAATTTGGGAGAAAGAGTGGGAGGGGGGTGAGGGCCAAAAGACTACAAATATGGTACAATGTATACTACTAGGGTGATGGGTGCACCAAAATCTCACAAATCACCACTAAAGAACTTACTCATGTAACGAAATGCCAACTGTACCCCAATAACTTATGGAAAAATAAAGTAACTAAAAGAGAATAGGCCATGTGCGGTGGCTCATGCCTGTAACCCTAGCCCTTTGGGAAGCCAAAGCAGGTGGTTCATTTGAGGTCAGAAGTTTCAGACCAGCCTGGCCAACATGGTGAAACTCTGTCTCTACTAAAAATACAAAAATTTAGCCAGGCATGGTGGCATATGCCTGTAATCCCAGCTACTCAGGATGCTGAGACAGGACAATCACTTAAACCCAGGAGTTGGAGGTTGCAGTGAGCCAAGATCATGTCACTACCCTCCAGCTTGGCAACAGAATGAGAATCTGTCTCAAAAAAAAATTTTTTAGATAATAACTAAAATAATATAATTGGATTATGTGTAATATTAAGGATAAATGCTTGAGGTGATGGATACCCCATTTACACTTATGTATTTTTTATACACTGCATGCCTGTATCCAAATATTCCATGTACCCCATAAACATGGAATATGTAATCCATGTTTTTGATTACATATTCCATGTTTATGGGGTACACAAAAAATCCATGTTTTGTGAGTAATATGTACTCACAAAAATTAAAAATTAAAAAAGACATAGCACTCCAAAGCCTATGGAATGCAGCTAACAGTTAGAGAATAATATATGGATATAAATGCCTGTATTACAAAAAAGAAACGTCTTACATTTATAACCTAAACTTCCTCTTTTCTAAGAAACTAGAAAAGGGCAAAGTAAGTCTAAATAAAACAAAAAGAATGAAGAGTAGAGTAGACATAAATAGAATAGAGGACGGAAAAATAAAGATCAATGAAACCAAAAATTTTAAAAAAAAATCAAGAAATTTGACCAAACATTATCTGCAATGACTGAGAAAGAAAAAGATGTAGGACTCAAATTACTAATATCAGGAATAAACGAGGGGACACTACTAATGACATAGGAAGTTAAAAAGAATCATAGGAATACCATCTATAACTGTGTGCCAACAAATTACATAATTTAGATGAAATAGACAAGTTCTTAGAAGACACAAATTACTGAAAGTGACCCAAGAAGCTGGAAAGCTGAATAGAACAGTAACAAGAGATTGAACTCATAATAAAAAAAATTTTACAAAAAAAATTCCAGATCCAGATGCCCTCATTAGACAATTATGCCAAACATTAAAAAAGAATTGACACCAATACTTTACAAACTCTTCCAATAAATAGAAGACGAAACACTTTCTAATTCATTCTGTGTGGCCAACATTACCTTGATACCAAAACTAGACAAAGACATATGAAGAAAACTATAGAATAATATCTTTATGAATGCAGATGCAGAATACTAACAAAATACTAGCAAACTGAGTAAAGCAACATATAAATGGATTATACATAATGATCACGTGGGATTTACCCTAGGAATACAAGATTGGGTACATACACAAAAATCAATCCATGTAATTTACTATATTAACTAAATAGTGGACAAAAAAATTCATGATCACCTCAATGGTCCCAGAAAAGCTTTGACCAAATTCAGCATACTTGCATGATTTAAAGAATCATCTCAACAAACTAGGGTACTTTCTCAATGTGAAAAGTGCATCTACAAACAACCCATCTAACATCATTCTTAAAGACTGAAAGACTGAAAGCTTTCCCTATAAGATCCCTTTTCCTGATCTTACAGGGAAAGCTTTCTTGTATTTCTCGTATTCAACATTATATTGGATATTCTAGCCATGGCAATTAGGGAAGATAAAGGGTAGGGGGAAAGGGATGGAGACTGGAGAGGAAGAAGTAAAACTATCTCTATTTGTGGATGATATGATCTTGTATATGTGATTTTGAAATCAAACTTCAGAAGAACAGATCCCATGGTATTCCTAGGCTTCCAGAGGCCTTCAATAATTTTCATTTCATAATCACATGAGGTCTAATCTTTATATTTCAAAGATGGCCTTCATGATCCACAGCTGCTTCTCTTGTACATAAGAGTTGAGGAAATAGTGCTGAATATAGGAGTTGATGACACTTTATTGGCAAATATAGGTCACAAAGTCAGAAACTGGGAAGATCAGGAATAAATTGGCAAGCAGAGGCCAAAGCAGGGTTGAGGAGATAGTTCACTAGAGAGTGGAAAACTGTGTGGGCATCTGAAGCCTGTTTTTATATGAAGCCAATGGTGTGGTGTGAGAAAAGGTCCAATGAGTTACAGGAGAAAGGCCTAAGCATTAACCATGAGACCTTCTATGTCTAAATCCAACCTTTCATGAACGTGCACCCAATGCTCTATCAGTCCTCTTCTCTCTGGTCTCTAATTCCTTTATGAATGCTTGTCTTCATAAAAGTAGATATGGAAGTTCAGCTTCCAGACACACAGTCACACACCCACGTATGCACATGTACTATATGTGTGTGTGTGTGTATATATATATATTTTCTTTTTTTCAGGCTGCAACAGGCACTTACTATGTTGAGAGAAACTCCAGTATCTGAGAGACTGGAAGGAATGTGGGACGGAAGAATTACTGAAGATTTCTGCTGTTCTATCTAGTACCCTCTGCCCTTAAAGATGAATTTTTTCATTAACACTCAAGAAAATTGTGCTAAACAACTTGAATACAGAGATGAATATTGTGAGTCTTGGGCTCTCAGGGACCTTACTCTCTAGTGGACGCAGCTGGACATACAGCTAAGAACTGGGAGTGGGAAATTATTCACACCAGCTTCTGAGTATTCACTCTTGATTTATAGGCCTAGTTGGCTCAGCCAATCTGGATCACATACATACTGAGTCCAGTCAGGATATGATTTAAACACATATTTGAGTTTCAAGCAAGCTACTAGTCCTCACATAGCTTGAAAAGTGAGAGACTGGAAAGATCATATTCCCCTCTCCCATTACCAAGGACTTAAATTTCATCTACAAATCTGTTTGTTCTTCAGAAAAATTGATTGTATAACCTTACCTCCCACCATTACTTCACAGGTTGTCAGGAAGATTCACTGAGATTAAGCGCTCCCTGCCCACCTCTGTAAGCATTATGAAATGTTGAACAAATCTCATCTCTAGGATCTCATGGCTGGGAGGGAAAATAACATCCATTCTGATATACAGTGCTTTCTTTGTACTATACCAGCTATATAATTTTTATTTTGAAAAATCCAACTAATAATCTATTCCAGAGGCTATGCCCAGTGGAATGAGTGCCTTTTAATCTGAGATGTAAAGGCTAAGTTTGTTCAAATTTCCTGTCCTCACTGTAAAATTCTTTCTATTTTTTAAGAATAAAATAGATGGCAGGTACTCACAGAGAGTGTAACAGATGGCATGTACTCACAGAGATACCTACCAAATGCAGAGTTTTAAGAGTGGTCTGCCCCTAGTGCAGGCAATAATGGGATAAAGTACATACAGGATTTGAAACAAATAACATTGATTATTATTACAATGACTTTAACATTCTAAAAAAAATCAGTGATAAAATACTCCTCTCCTCCAAGGCAGACAACTCATACCATCCGACTGTTGATTCACTGCTGCACTTCTATTCCAGAAACTTTAAATATGTTATCTCATTAATCTTCACACCAAAAATAAAGACATTATCCTTATTTTGCAAAGGAGAAAAATTGAAACTCAGAGAGGGCAACTCATTGAAGGTCAAAAAGATATTGAATGGTGCCAGCTTGCTTCAGTGCAAAGAATAATTTTATAAGAAATGGAGCTGAATAATTGGTACCAGAATTTAAGCCAATGTTGGTGTGAGTCCATGCTTTTAACCACTATATAATACCATTATTGTAGAAGAGGATTGGTCTAAGGCTTTGGATAGCTCTCTCTGGCATAGAGACTCTAATTATCTGGAAAGAATTGTCTGCCAGGGATGTAACAGAAACAGCACTGGATTTGTAGCTAACAAGATTAAGATTGGGTCTTAACTCCACCACCTACTAGCAGTATGACCCTGGGCTATGCATTTAACTTCAGCAAGCCTCACTTTCCACAGGCAAACTTGTACCTCCTTCACGGGGTTATTGTGAGGATTAAGTGTCTTCAAATATTGGAAAGAGCCTGGCATTCAACTAATGCTAGTTTCCTTCTCTGACATTGGGCCAATGAAAATTATCTAGAGTTATGACCAAAGTTCATGCTTATAATTGATTCTCTACCTCTGTAAACCTTTGTTTATCTGTTTATCTCAATCTAGTCCACTTGCACCAACCAAATAAAATGAACCCTGCAATTCTCCGTGTCAGAAGCTTCACCTTAAGGGAGTAGATGGTTGTATTAGCATATCTTGGTTTGCAAGAAACAGAAAAGCCAACATAAACTGAGTTAAATGGTAACAATTTTAACTTCACATGACTGGAAGCCCCCAATTAGTTTCGACGCTGGGCATGAAGTTCCCAGTTCTATTTTTCTCCACTTCTCTTAGCTCAGTCCTTCTGTGTGTGTGTACACGGGTCTCAGACCATCTTCCTTCATGGAAGATGACTGCCTAAAGCCACTGAGGAAATATCCTTCCTGTTCATTTTCAGTGACAGAGAGAGAACAATGTTTCTCTCAGCCATAAAACAAAAAGTACTTCTCTTTAGTCCAATTAGTTCAAAGTCACATTCCACTGTATCAGTAATAGTTGGTAGGTGTATGGCATGAATTTATTAGCTTAATTTTTGTTTCTGAGCTGGTCACTGTCAAAGAAGTTTGGCTTACCTTGATTGTCTTAGATAATCACGATTCATTTCTAGTGCTGAGGACAAGACCACTTCCCCCGGGGTCACTTGGGTTAGTGTGATTGGGGAGTGGATGACGGACATCTGAATAAAATCATGGATGTATTATAAAACAGGAAGGGAGATAAAGGGCGTTAGGTGCGCATTAAACTATGTCCACTACAATCATGTTTAAAAGATGCATGTGTTTCTCTATTCCTCATCCCCCACCAGAGATTTCAAGGTCACCTCCCAGAGGCATCTGTAGAAAAATAGAGAATCCTGCGTTAATCCCAAAGTAGTTGGCCATCTGAAAAACAGACTATGCTTGTTCTGTGAAGATGTAGAAAATCAGAATGAGAACGTAGAGTGAAATGAAAATTCTAAGGAGTCCTGGTTCAATATAAGGAGAACTTACAAAGAAATGGAGCTGACTTTAATTGAAACATCCTGTTTTACATGTTAGTGAGCTCCCAGACATATCTAAGGACTCACTGAATGACCCTTAGGCAGGGAGACTACAGAGGAGATTTATCTGTTAGGAGGTTAGAAGAAAAGACCGCAAAGGTCATTTCCAACTCTACTATGTTATAATTCTATGATGGATCTGTGATTCAACTCAAAATAAATTGACAAACGTCTCTCAGTAAACTGATGAAGGCATATTTTGAGAGACATAGTCTGTCAATGAGATAGATTAGATTCAGATTTGATGGACAACCAATCAATAAGATAGACATACCTTTGCAATGGAGATGGATGGTAAGGATACCATCGATGAATTCTAGCAGTCTATTCCAGTGAACTAGACAGTTGGTCTTTGGGGAAAGGGAATTTAGAGGATGCTACCTTACCTCCCCCTGTTTGTCCTTGAATTTGCCTTAGAATATAAAGCAAATGAATATGCCAATCTCAAGTTTCTCCTGAAACGTGAGAGGCTACGTGCCCAAAAGATTTTCCGGTCTTGGTCATATTCTGTGTGCATCTTTGATCTCCATCTACAGGGTTGAATATCCATTCTCAATTAAAATTAATGTGAGTTGCTTTCTCCATTTAGCAAAGTAAGGGTTGTTAATTCTTCATAACATTCCTTTCTAAACCTGTTGTTCAAATAATTTTAAGCAATGGTCTTTTTTTCTGCCAAGCATTCTTATTTGAAGCAGGAATCCAAGATTAAAGATAAATTCTGCTCAAAATAAGATTTAAGTCTGGCTGTGAACACAGGATCATTAGGAGTATGTGTCAGGATCTACTTGCATTGAAGACCAAGGAATGAACTTATCTTAGGGGCTTAAATCTATCTTTTACTCTGTGTTCTACCATTTTTTTCTCTCTCCTTTCTTGCCTTACTATTTTTTATTCCTTTTTATCCCTGCATCAGATTGTTAGTTATACTTTATTTATTTACCTATTTATTTATTTTGGTGACAGCTCTGTCACTCAGGCTGGAGTGCAGTGGCATGATCTCTGCTCATTGCAACCTCTGCCTCCCAGGTTCCAGAGATTCTCCTGCCACAGACTGCCGAGTAGCAGGAATTACAGGCACATGTCACCATGCCCAGTTTGTGTTAGTAGAGACGGAGTTTTGCCATGTTGTCCAGGCTGGTCTCAAACTCCTGGCCTCAAGTGATCTGCCTCCCAAAGTGCTGGGTTTACAGGCATGAGCCACTGCACCTGGCTTAGTTATACATTTGTTTATTATTCTTTCAATAGTTTCCCAAGAGTAGTGGTGCTCAAAGTATGGTATAGAGATCTCTGCCAGATCCTGACTCTTTAAGGGGACCCACAAGGTCTCCCTTCCAAGTACTAACCAGGCCCGACCCTGCTTAGCTTTCAAGTTCGGGTGTGTTCAGGGTAGTATGACCATAGATAAGAGGACTCACAAGGTCAAAACTATTTTCATAATAGTAAAAAGTAAGATGTATTTTTAACTGTGTTGACATTTGCACAGATGCTACAAAAGCAGTGGTGTATTCGATGAAGCAGTTTTTACCAAACATTAATTTTTGAATACCAGAGACTTAATAGTTTCTTTAACAAAAATGAGAAGTCTACATCAAGTGTTTGTGATGTATATCCAAGTATGATGACTGAATGGAGGAAAAGTGTTATACATTTGTTTGAGTTGCAAACTGAACAGTCTTGTTTTTCATAGAATGTCATTTTTAATTGAAAGAATGAGAGACAAACTATGGTTTATTCAGACTCGAGAATTTTGCAGATATTTCTCAAAAATGAACAAAATGAGCCTATCACTTCAAAGGAAACATCTGGCAGCATTCATTGCCAGTGATGAAATTCAAGCTTTCCAACAAATATTGGATTTCTGTAAAACTTGTATTTACCACAGTGAGTTTTAGAGCTTCCTAATACTTAAAGATTTATGATGAGATTACTGGAAATATTAACTAATTTGCTTTTTTGATATTATATCCTAAAATGTATCATCATTTGGAAGATCTGCATAACCCCAGGAACCAATATTTTTCAAAAAACCATTGTGTGGTGTTACGAAATCATACATGGGTTAAGAAACATATTTAAACGGCAAGATAGATTAATGGATTTTAATGTAACACAGTGTGGAAAGTTTATCGATATGGTTTCAGATTTCATGTTGCAAAGAAAGTTGAAAATATACAGGCGTCCAACAATTATATGAAAAAAGCTCAACATCACTGATCATTAGACAAATGCAAATCAACACCACACTGAGATGCCATCTCGCACCAGTCAGAATGGCTATAATGAAAACTCCAAAGCAGAGGCTGGCGAGGTTGTGAAGAAAAAGGAATGCTTATACACTGTTGGTGGGAGTGTAAAGTAGTTCAACCACTGTGGAAGACAGTGTGGCAATTCCTCAAAGACCTAAAAGTAGAAATCCCATTTGACCCAGAAATCCCATTACTGGGTATATACCCAAAGAAATATAAATTGTTCTGTTACAAAGACACATGCACATGTATGTTCACTGCGGCACTATTGATAATAGCAAAGATATGGAATCAACCTAAGTACCCATCAATGATAGACTGGATAAAGAAAATGTGGTGCATATACACCATAGAATACTATGCAGCTATAAAAAAGAAAAAGATCATGTCCTTTGCAGCAACATGGATGGAGCTAGAGGCCATTGTCCTTAGCAAACAAACACAGGAACAGAAAACCAAATACCACATGTTCTCATTTACAAGTGGGAGTTAAATTATTAGAATACATGGACACACAGAGAAGAACAACACACACTGGGGCCACTTCAGGGTGGAAGGTGGGAGGAGGAAGCAGATGAGGAAAAATAACTAATGGGTACTAGGCTTACTACCTGGTGACAAAATAATCTATACAACAAACCGCCATGACACAAGTTACCTGTGTAAAAAACCTGCACATGTACCCCTGAACTTAAAATAAAAGTTTAAAAAAAATCACCTGCTAAATTTTGGTATCAGAGCTAAGGAAACTAGCAACAGTTATCAGACAAGCCTATTAGAACATTCCCTTTTGAAAACTACATCTCTACACAAAGTCAGATCTTTTTCATATTCTTCTACAAAGCCAATATATAGCAAGAGACTGAATGCAAAACAAGTATGAGAATCCAGCTGGCTTCTATTAAGCCCACTATTAAAGACTTGTAACAATGTAACACAATGCCACCCTTCTAATCATTTTTTTTAATTTTAGAAAATATAGTTCATTTTTCTAGAAATTTTATTTCTGTAACATAATGGGTTCACAATTATTTTTAAATGACTTAATATTTTTTTTAATGACTTAATATTTTTAACATTCCTTTGTTTGGATGTCTAATATGGTAAACGTGTATGTGTGTGTGTGTGTGTGTGTGTGTGTGTGTGGGTCTGTAAAATCTCCTTTTTACATATATATGTAAAACAGAAATATACTCCATTTCTCTCAAATGTGAAGTTTTTCTGAGACCAAAAGTAGTTACTAACTGCTGTCCCAGAGATTGCAAGATGCATTCATGACATCTTAAAGTTTTATATAAGTTGCTTTTATAAAGTACTTTTACCAGTTCCTGAACAATATAAGGACCTTAAAACATTTTAATTCCATTTATGCCCCCTCCTTTCTCTCATGGTACTGCCTTACTCCTTTTATAAGGAAGATCAAATATTTTCATTATATATATGGCTTAAACTCCACAAGTAATTATAATTACTTTTAATAAGTCAACATTTATGTAAGTGTACCTACACATATGCCCTTCCCGTTGCTCTTTATTCTTTCCTGCATTTCTTTGCTTTAATCAGCTATAATTTCTCTTCTACCGCAAGAATTAGATTTAGCATTCTTTTTAGCATGGGCATTCAAGCATTGAACTCTGCCAGCTTTTCTTTGTCATAAAATGACTTCACTTTTTCTTCCTTTCAGAAGAATAATTTCATTGGCTATTGAAATCTTGCTTGGCAGTTACTTTCTTTCAGTCTGTTGAGAATATCAGTCCACTAATTTCTGGCATCTATGGTTTTGACAAGGCAGCTGTAAGTGATACTGTTGCTTCTTTAAAGATAATGTCTCCTCCCCATCCTAGATGGTTCTATGATTCTCTCTTAGTCTTTCGTTTTCAGTATTTGTCATGGTGTGATCATGTTTCCTTTGTATTTATCCAGATTGAGAGCTTTTATCGATTCTTTAGTCTTTAATATGATTGTGTTAATCAATCTTGTAAAATTTTAGGTCATTATTCGTTTAAATATTGACTCTTCCCCACTCTCTGTACTTCTTCTGGAACATCAGTTATACATATACTGTACAATTAAAAAATCACATCCTATTTTTTTCCCTGCATTTTGAATCATTTCTTTGCCTTCTGCTTCAGTCTGGGTCTTTTCTTCTGACATATGTTTCAATTCATTAATCTGCTTTTTGGCTGTATCTACTCCAAGTCTTAGCAAACTACAGCCTATGGGCCAAATCTAACCCACAGCCTATTTTTGCACAGCCTAGAAGATAAGCATGTTTTTTCCATTTAAAGGATTGTGGAAAAACAGAGTGAGAGTATGACCCAGAGACTGAATGTGGCCTGCAAATCCTAAAACATTTACTATCTGACCTCTATTAAAAATGTTTGTCAATGCTAGATGATAATCTGCTGTTGAATCCATCTGTTGTGTTCTTTTTTGAGATGAAGTCTCACTCTGTTGCCCAGGCTTAAGTGCAGTGGTGCAATCTCAGCTTAATGCAAACTCCACCTCCCAGGTTCAAGTCATTCTCCTGCCTCAGACTCCTGAGGAGCTGGGATTACAGGTGCCTACTACCATGCCCAGCTAATTTTTGTATTTTTAGTAGATATGGGTTTTGGCCATGTTGGCCAGGTTAATCTCGAACCCCTGACCTCAAGTGATCCACCAACCTCAGCCTCCCAAAATGCTGGGATTACAGGCATGAGCCACTGTGCCTGGCCTGTTGAGTTCTTTATTTTAGTTACTGCATTTTTCAGTTTCAATTTTCTATTTGTTTTATTTTATACATTCTAGTTAGAAGGTGATATCTTCTGTTTATTGTCTAATTTCTTACATACTTTAATCACAGTTATTTTAGGTCCAGTATCTATATCTCCTTTAGATCTGCTTCAAGTGTCTGGTTGTCTGGTTTTGATCATTTTGTCTTGTCTTACAGTATGACTAGTATATTTTATTGAATGCTTGACATGATGCATCAAAAACTAGAGATAATTTGAGTGTCTGGACAATGTAATTTTCCTATAAAAAGATTTGCTTTTACTAATGGCAGGTAAGGTGATGCTAAGGCTGCATCTCCTTAATCCACTTAGTGATTGAGTTTATTTCAGACTGTGCTTCTGTCTTTTCTGAAGAATAATTTCCTTCGTAGTTACACTTTCTCTTAAAAATGTAGTTCTTCCAGGGCACCAAGTGAAAGCTTGAGATGGTCGCGAGGCCCTTCCTAAACTTCAGTTTACGTCTCCTCAGTCGCATAAGTGGGCAAAACGTTTTGCTCGGCTTCTCAGTCTCTTTGCTGATACTTAGGCTAGTGGCAAAGTGGACTCAAAGTTGATTCAAGGAGTTGATACAAGGATGGGTTTCAGTCTATCTGAACTACTCGATTTCTGGTTTACTCTTACTCCCAGAGTATAGTCCTCTAAAGGCCACAGCTGAAAGTCCAATTGAGCCCTGCTATATTTCGACAGACACCAAACTCCAATTTTTATTTATCCAGCCCTATGAGACTCTCAAAATATCTCTGCTCTGGTTCTCAGCCTTTTCAGCTTTTAATTGAGAATCAGCAAATGCCCTGAAGAAAAAGGGGGTGCTGAAAGTAAAGCTCACCTCTCTGAGCTTCGCTTAATCTTGGCTTAATATGTGTGTGTGTGTGTGTGTGTGTGTGTGTAATTTAAATTTTCCTGGTTGCCCTCCTTGGGAAGGTTGATCTCATATAAGCTTGGCTACTATTTCCAGCATTCGAAATCTGACATTGTCCTATGGGAACAGAGAATCAAGGCCTAAAACACTTATCTAAAGAAAATGCCTCGGTGTTGAAGAAAAGGAGAAAAATATGTGAAAAGTAGAAGACAGAGATTCTAATCATAGTGGAACATCTGTCACTCAGAATGTCTTTCATCACAGCCTGAGTGCTTCAAGGCCAATATCCAGCTATATGTGGGGCTTCACTCTATGAGACAAGGCATTCTCAGTGTAAGTAGCTCTAAAAATACCAGCAAAAGAAGTAATTATAGCAATGACAAAGGCACTGGCAACCCTTTCATTGTGTTCAATCCTGGACACTGATACCCTTTTATAAATATAAGGATTATATATTATATAACTTTATAAAGCTAAGACGACTAAAGCTTATTTAGTCGTCTTAGTGTTATATCCTAGAGTCTTACTGTAGATACCAACAAAAGAAACAACAGCATTGGTTTCTTCAGGGGACACTGGTGGCATAGCTTTCAAAGTTTAGCATTGCCAACTATTTGCAACATTAGCACATGAAGCAAAGCAGAAAAGATGGGAAATTACATGCATACACGACAACCAGAATAGCTCATTCTCTGGCCATAAATGAGATTTCTAGAAACTCCTGAAAAAGCTCGTACTCCGTAAATTTAAATGATACTGGGTTTCTCCAGAGTGAATGGGAGAAACGTTATGAAAATGCTGTTTTTGTAGCTTTTGCACAATCCGATTCTTGTCCCTAGGCTAGTATGGCCTGGAGAACCTGGATTATACATGTAAATAATTCAAGGTATGTCTCATGATTTTTAGTTCTAAGAAACACTTAGCCCGTATCTTGGCACTATATACTTTCCTAGATAGGGGAGGGAAAACCAAAGATCATTACCTTCTTTATAGTCCATAAAATTGGCAACAGGTGTGAGAGTTTGGCATGCCTATTCAGTGTAACCCTCGAAACCACCTTTATTTGATTGTAAATTCTCTAATTATTATACTGTTTGGCTTCTTGCAAATACTGATCTGTATTCTTTTGAGCTACCAGTCTCAAATCTAGGTGAAGCACATGTGGAGGCCTTGATCACTTACTCCCTTTTTTTAACTCACAAGTGTCTAACAAACCCACTTTGAATGGTCTCTTGTGTCATATGATTAACTGTCAGGTAAAACTGCTTTGCACCATTTGAATCTCAAGCTACATGAAAATGCCTGTGCTTTTCAGAGACCTGAATAAAGAAAACCAGAATTTCATTCACTATCTATATTGGAGATATTGGATATAGATGGTGAAGAGCTGGTTGGTGCCAGCATATTGTTACCTTCTTCTGGTAATCATAACCCAATTTCTTTCTGGAAAACCACCACAATACCCACTTTCAATCTATGTGCTTGCAGTTTCAGAATTTCACCTCTCATTCAGGGACAACACTTGTGACCTGGACTTGCATTCTCCTGGTAACAGTGAATGGCTCAAGAATGATTCAGGTTCAAGTGATTAGTATCCTAGGAAAGAAACCCTTGTTTTTTTCCGCATTGGACCAAAACAAAAAGGATTTAAAGTCAGAAGCTAGGGAAGTTATCTTTAGACCTTGAGGTGAGAGCCTGTCTGAGAATGAAATCAACAAAGTTGATGGCACAGCTGAGAGACTGCAAAGACTCAAGTCCTTATCACATTACTGTGCCTTGAATCCAGCTGTGGCTGTAATTAGACGACCTCCTAACCTCTCCATTTTGTAAGTCAATACATTCCCCTTTTCCCAAAAGCCTGTTTGTGTTGGTTTTTCTAAAACTGAAGGAGTTCTTACTTTTCACCAAGTGACTTCTAGGTCAGCAATGCACATATATTGTGAGCCCTAAGGCAGAACCACTGTTTTCTAACATTCTTGCACCACTATTTCAACACTATGCTGAAACTCATTCAGAAGTTAATCCTTTCTAGTCTTCTCTGTATACAAGGAAATCAAAGTTATGTTTTTCATTTTTGCCTCTTGGACTTATTTCTGTAATCTTCATTCCAGAGAGTTATTCTCTTTTGAGAAATTTTGTTAAAGCTGATTCTTATTGGTGAATCATAAGAAAAAGTCAGAAAAGGATACCTGTCACTTTTGTCCCCATCAAGATGTTCCCCCACCAGCTCCTCTGTATATACACACCCACATACACATCTTACCAAGGGGTAGTCATCACCAGGCACTGCAGTTTTTTTTATCAGATCTTGAGTACACTTCTGACTACAGCAGCAACGTTCCTGCCTCACTCCCGCGTTTCAACACTAATTGTCCTTGTTCACTTTCTGTGGCAGAACAACTCACCTTCACTTCATTTAACCTAATAACCTCCTCAAACAGTTTTATTCCTTCAGTAGCCAGAGAGATGGCAAGGACTTGAGTAATAAATGTGTAAAAAATCAGCACAGACTTTACTTCAAGCTGAGTGCCTGTTGATCCTGGAGCACTTGTGATGCTGTGAATCTGGGGAAATAGGGGCACAGAGGAAAAACTGATTCAGCCATAACGCAAAGGTTACCTAGAGAAAAACAGCAGAGCTTTATTCCAGCTGCTCATTTTCCTAGGAAAAGGTCATTCATTCTAAGTACTCTTGGGTTCAAATCAACCCCAAACCTAAAGGATGAGCCACCAGCAAGTGAATGAGTGCATCTCACATCTGAGCCTGGTTTAAAGGAGCACCGTTGACCTCCTAAAGAGTGTCTTTAATGTATAAAGGGAGGAAAAAAATTATCAGATATAAGTGTAAACCAGATGCTGTGGGGGGCATGACAAAAACAGAACAGTCTAGTAGAGGAGACGCCTAGTATATCTTATGAAGAAATAAAACAGAAAAGTTCTAGAAATATTTTCAGACACAAATGTCTATATATCAATATAGAGGATATGGATAATGAATGTATGGCATTTGTAATTTTAAAACAAGAAAAAAGTGACATAATAGGCATAATCAGCAAAAATCAAGGGACAGAATTTTTGATAGTTACACATAAATGGAAGCTGTTGGGGGAGCAACACTTATTTCCAATTCTTCATTTTAACGTCCATCAACTTTTATATCCAGATCAAAAACAATTATCCTATTTGAAGAAAAGAAAAAAGAAACGGAAAAGCAATGAATGAAACTATAAGAATCAGTGGGGCCCCAGGGTTTTAACATTCATGTCATTAGAGTTCACAAACTAACACAGGACCAGAAAACTAAATATCACATATTCCTACTTATTAGTGGGAGCTAAATGATGGGAACACATGGACATATAGAGGGGAACAACATACACTGGAGCTTATCAGAAGGTGGTGGGTGGGAGGAGGGACAGGATCAGGAAAAATAACTAATGGGTACTTGGCTTAATACCCGGGTGATGAAATAATCCATAAAATTAACTCACATGACACAAGTTTACCTATGTTACAAGCCTGCACTTGTACACCTGAACTTAAAATAAAAGTTAAAAAAGAAATAATGGCTGAAAACATCCTGTTGTGGTGAAAGTTATAAACCCCAAAGCTCAGCAAACCCCCAAAAGGATAAACCTCGATAAATCTATTCTTAGACACACCATAATTAAATTACTAAAAACTAAAAGCAAAGAAAAAAACCTTGAAACAATCCCAAGAAAAACAACACATTACTCAAAGAGAAACAATTATTGGAATGACAGTAGATTCCTCATAGATACCATGGAGGCTACTTACGAAGTAAGTAGCACAACATTTTTTAAATGCTTGGCAAAAAAAAAAGAAGTCTTTTAACTCAGAATAATTCTGTCTTCAGCAAAAATATCCTTCAGAAATAAAGGTATGGTAAAAGCATTCTTATAAGAAGGAAACAAAGAGAATTCAGTGCCAGCAGATGATGCCTGTAAAGATCTGCTAAGGAAAATTATTCAGACAAAACAGAAGTGATCCTATCTGGAAACTCAAAACATCAAGAATCAAGAAAGAACAGCACAAATGGATAAAATCTGTGTAAATGTAACAAATTACTGATCACTTCTAGAATTTTAAAAAATACATTTGATATTCAATTAAAAATATGATAATATTTGATAGGATTTTTAATGTATGTAAATATAACATAGTTTTTAAACTACAATATAAAAAGCGGAGGGTAAAATAACCTACATGTTTAGAAAGCTTCTATATTCAATCTGATGTGATAAAATAGTGATTCTAAGTATATGGCACAAATATAAGTATGTTTACTAGAATCCTTAGACTAATCATGAAAAAACTATACAGTGTCATAGCCTATTGTGCTGCTATAACAAAATACTTGAGACTGGGTAATTTATCAAGAACAGAAATTGGGAGAAATGCCAGACATAGGTGAAGGGGAGGAAGGCAGCAAATCACGCTGCCATGTGTGTACCTATGCAACAATCTTGCATGTTCTACACATGTACCTCAAAACCTAAAATGCAATAAAAAATTAATTAATTAATTTTTTAAAAAAGAACAGAAATTTACTTCTGCCAGATCTGGAGGCTGAAAGTGTTAGTAGGTTCTTGTCTGGTGAGGGCTGCTCTCTACTTCCAAAATGGTGACTTGTTGCTATATTCATTGGAGATAACAAATGCCATGTCCTCACATGACAAAAGGTACACAAAAGTAGGGCCTAGGCTAGTTCCTTCCAGCCCTTTTATAAGGCACTAATTTGGGCATGAGTGCAAAGTTCTCATGACTTAATGCCTTCCCAGAAGCCCTCACCTCATAATAACAACACAGTGAGGATTAAGTTTCAACTTATTAAATAATTTTGAATTTTGAAGAGGACACAATCAATCCATAGAAATAGTACAATAAAAAGAAAAGAAAGAAAAGCAATAGATACATTAAAATGGAGTACTAGAAGCATTCAGATTACTCAGAAGAAATAACTGAAAAGAAGGCAAGAAAGGAAAAACAAAGAAAAAAGTAAAAGAGGAAAATAACAGAAAATAAAAAAATAGTAGAACTATTATGTCAAACTATAATGTTTGACATAATATGAAGAACTAAATATGTCAAACATTATTTGTAAAACATTCAATAAAATGTCAATAAAATTTTATGTCAAACATAAAAACATTCAATAAAACACAGAGATGATCAGAATCAACAAAAAAAATGAATCAACTATATGCTGTCTGAAAGGAACTCACTTTAAATATAATGATATAGGTGGATTAAAAGCAAAAGTTGGAAAATAATATATAATGCAAACTCTAATCAAAAGCTGAGGGGTGTATTAATATTAAACAAAATATACTTAACGGTAAACAAGGTGGCAAGGGATAAACAGGGCTATTGCCTAATAATAAAACAGTCCATTAACCATGACAGAAATATCTTAATGTGTATGCAATTATCAGGTTGGTGCAAAAGTAACTGAGGTTTTTGTCATTGCATAGCAACAAATCTTGGAAGTATATAAAACAAAAATGACAGATGAAATAAAAATAGTCCACGAATATAGCTGGAGACTTCAACACTTCTCTTTGAAGAATCAGTAGACTCAGCAGATAGAAAATAAGCAAGATTATAGAAAAACTGAATAATACAATCAACCAACTGGATCTCATTGGCATTTATGGAACATACCACCCAACAAGAAGAGCAGAATATACATTCCATCAAGTGCACAACAAACATTTACCGGGATATACCATATCATAGGTCATGAAAAGACCTTCATAAGCTTAGAATAATTTAAATCTTTAATCATAATATAATTAAACTAGAAATCAATAACAGAGGCATAATAGAAACATAGACAAACACTTGGAAATTAAGAAAAAAAAACACTCATAAATAAACCATGGGTCCAAGGAAAAGATTCAAGAGAAATAAAAATTAATAGATGACATATACAAATTTATGGGATATAGGAGTGCTTAGAGAGAAATTTATACTATTAAATGGTTATATTAGAAAAGAAAAAAAGATCTCATACCAATTGCCTCAATTTCAAACTGAAGAAACTACAAAAAGAAGAGTAAAATACACCAACCAAGACAAGATAGGCATACATAGGCAGACACAAAGGACCACATCCCAGCACACTCAAATAGATTCTGACGACCTCATGCCAAAGGAAGATAGAGAAAGAATGCTCTAGTGGTAATCTCTTATTATTTTTATTCATTTGTGCCCTCATAACTTAGCTGCTAAATATCAATGAGAACATACAGTGTTTGATTTTCCAGTCCTGAGTTACTTCACTTAGCATAATGGTTTCCAGTCTCATCCAGGTTACTGCAAGTGCTGTTAATTCATTACTTTTTATGTATATATATATACATATATGTGTGTGTGTGTGTGTGGGTGTGTATATATGTATATATATACGTATATACACATATATATATAACGCAATTGTGAATTGTGCTGCTATAAACATGCATGTGCAAGCATCTTTTTGAATAATGACTTCTTTTCCTCTGGGTAGATACCCGTTAGCGGGATTGCTGGATCAAATGGTAGTTTTAGTTCTTTAAGGAATCTCCACATTGTTTGCCATAGTGGCTGTACTAGTTTACATTACTACCAGTAGTGTAAAGTGTTCCCTGATCACCACATAGACACCAACGTTTACTGTTTTTTTATTTTTCAATTATTGCATTCTAGAAGTAGTAAGGTGGTATTGCACTGTGGTTTTGATTTGCATTTCCCAGATCGTTAGTGATGTTGAGCATTTTTTCATGTTTCTTGGTCATTTGTATATCTTATTTTGAGAATGGCCTATTCATGTCCTTAGCTCACTTTTTGATGGGATTGTTTGTTTTTTCTCCCTGATTTGAGTTCGTTGTAGATTCTAAATATTATTCCTCTGTCAGATGTACAGATTGTAAAGATTTACTCCCACTCTGTGGGTTGTCTGTTTACTCTGCTGACTAATCATTATGCTGTGCAAAATCTCATGCACCTAGAAAACCCTAAAGTACTTATCCAAAAAGCTCATAGAACCGGTTGATTCAGCAAAGTTTCCAGATACAAAATTAATATATACAAATCAGTCACCTTGGTATACACCAACAGCAACCAAGTTGAGAATCACATCAGGAACTAAACTCCTTTTACAATAGCTGCAAAAAATGAAATACTTAGGAATATAGTTAACCAAGGAGGTGACAGACCTCTACAAGGAAAACTACAAAACACAGCTGAAAGAAACCATAGACGACACAAATGGAAACACATCCTATGCTCATGGATGGGTGGACACAATATTGTGAAAATGACCATACTGCCAAAAGCAATCTATAAATTCAATACAATTCCCCAAATTCAATACAATTCCCATCAAAATACCACCATTATTTTTCACAGAATTCTAAAACCAACAAGAGAAAAGATGCAAATAACATAAAAATTAGCTCCAATTGATCTGCTAACAGGCTTCTCAACAGAAACCATACAGGCCAGGAGGGAGTGTAATGACATTTTCAGAGTGCTGAAAGAAAATATGAAATTGAGATAACATATTATCAGAAAAGCAAAGCTGACAGAATTCACCACCACCAGACCTATCTTACAAGAAATGCTAAAAATGGTTCTTCAATCTAACAAAGAAACAAGCAAAAGATCCCACCAATATGCACACAATTAGGTACACAGACAAACCCAGAATACTGTCAAACTACAACTGTCGTGTGCAGTCCACTCATGACTCCAGTACAAAGCCCAAAAGACAAATCTGCCAAAACCAACAATGGCTAGAGCAACCTGTTAAAAGATAGGTAATATTAAAATATGTAAATTGAGACAATTACAGTCAAAATTTGGGGGGAGATTAAGTTATAGTATAGAAGTTTTAAAATTCTTTTCATTGTTTCTATTCTTTGTTATCTAAGATAAAACTCATGATTTCTTCAAAATAACTTGCTATGTCTATAAGATGATTGTTGTAGCCTTTGTGGTAACCACAATTCAAAAATCTATGATAGATTCACTAAAAATTAAAGCAACAAATTAAAACACACTACCAGGAAAAGTGTCGTCCAACCACAGGAAAGACAATAAGGAAGAGAGGAGTAACCAAACAACTAGAAAATAAGAAATAAAATGGCAGTTGTAAATCCTTATTTGTCAACAATAACACTGAATGTAATCGACTCAGTTCTCCAACTAAAAGGCATGGAGTAGAGGAATAAACAAATAATTGAGTCTTATACAACTGAGACCACAGAAATACAAATAACTATTAGAGATTATTGTGAACAATTATATGTCAACAAATTTGAAAACCTAGAAGAAATGAATAAGTTCCTGGATACATACAATCTATCAAGATTGAACTGTGAAGAAATAGAAAGCCTCAATAAACCAGTAACAAACAATGGGATCAAAGCTATAATCCCATCAGAGAAAAGTCCAGGATCTAATGGCTTCACTGCTGAATTCCAGTGAACATTTAAAGAACAAATATCACCTGTGCTCAAGTTCTTTTAACAAATTGAAGAGGAGGGAGTACTACACTCATTTTATGAGGCCAGCATTATCCTAATAGTAAAACCAGACAAGAACATAGAAAACAACAAAACAAAAAAAAACCTGTAGGTCAATATCACTGATAAGCATAGATAGAAAAATTCTCAACAAAATACTAGCAAACCAAACTCAATAACACATAAAAAAGATCATTCACTATGATCAAATGAGATTCACCCCAGGGATTCAAGGATGGTTTAACATATGCAAATTAATAAATGTTATACATCCCATTAACAGAATCAAGAACAAAAACAACATGATTACTTCAGTAGATCTCAAAAAGCATGCCATAAAATCCAATATCGTTTATGATAAAACAATTATCAAACTGGATATAGAAAAGACATACCTCAAAATTACAAAGGGCATATATGACAAACCCACAGCTAATATCATACAGAATGGAGAAAACTTGAAAGCATTTCCTCCATGATATGGAAAGAGGCAATGATGCCCACTTTCACCACTTTTCTTCAACATAGTACTGGAAGTCCTGGCCAGAGCAGAGCAGAAAGGAATAAAGGGCATCCAAATTGGAAAGGAAGAAGTCAAATTAGGCTTGTTTGCATGTGACATGACCTTAGTTGCAGATGACATGGTCTTATACTTTGAAAAAACCTAATAGTCCCACCAAAAAACCTGTTAGAAATGATAAACAAATTCAGTAAAGTTACATGATACAAAATCAACATACAAAAATCAGTAGCATGTCTATTCACCAACAGTGAGCAATCTGAGAAAGAAATCAAAAATCAATCCCATCTGTAATAGCGATAAAGAATATAAAATATGTAGGAATCAATTTAGCTAAAGAAGTGAAGAGCCTTTATGAGAAAAACTTTAAAAGGCTGATGAAAAAATTGAAGAGGATACAAAAAAATGGAAAGGCATTTCATGTTAATGGCAATGTTGTTAAAATCATCATATTACCCAAAGCAATTTACAGATTCAATGCAATCCCAATCAAAAACCCAATGACATTCTTCACAGAAATAGAAAAAACAATCTTAAAATTTATATGGAATCACAAAAGACCTAGACTAGTCAAAGCTGGCCTAAGCCAAGAAGAATAAAACTGAAGAATCACATTACCTGACTTCACATTATACTACAGAGTGATAGCAACTAAAACAGTGTGGTACTGGGTATAAAAATGGACTCATAGACCAATAGAACAGAATAGAGATCCCAGATATAAATCCATGCATTTACAACCAACTCCTTTTTGACAAAGTTTTCAAGAATATACAATGGGGAAATGCAAGTCTCTTCAATAAATGGTACTGTGAAAATTAAATAACTACATGCAGAAGAATGAAACTAGGCCTCTATCTCTAACCATACAGAAAAATCAAACCAAATTTGATTAAATACTTAAGTCTAGAAGTGAAACTATACAAGTACCAGAAGAAAGCATTAGGGAAACACCCCAGAACATTGGTCTGGGCAAAGCTTTGTTTGTTTGCTTGTTTGTTTGTTTTTTTTTAGTGGAGTCTTGCTCTGTAATCTAGGCTGGAGTGCAGTAGTGTGATCATAGCTTACTGCAACCTCAAACTCCTGGGCACAAGTGATCCTCCTGCCTCAGCCTCCCAAGTAGCTGAGATAACAGGTGCATACTGTCACACCTGGCTAATTTTTTTTTTTTTTTTTTTTTGCACAGATGTGGTCTCACTATGTTAAGCAGGCTGGTATCGAACTCCTGGCCTCAAGCTACCTTTCTGCTTCAGTCCCTCAAAGTGCTGGGATTATAAGCATGAGCTACCACGCTGAGCTTTGGGCAATGATTACTTGTGTAAGATCTCAAAAACACAGGCAATCAAAGTGAAAATAGATAAATGGGATTACATCAAGTTAAAAAGCTTCTGCACAGAAAAAAGCATCAATAAAGTGAAGAGGCAACCCATGGAATGGGAGAAAATATTTGCAAACTACCCGTCTAACAAGCAATTAATAACAAGAATATATAAAGCACTTAAACCAATAAAAAAGCTAATACTCAAATTAAAATATGGGCAAAAGATCTGAGTAGAAATTTTGCAAAAGAAGACATACAAATGGGCAGCGGATATACAAAAAAAATGTTCAGCATCACTGACCATAAGAGAAATGCAAATAAAAACTGCAATGAGATATCCTTTCACCCCAGTTAAAGTGGTTGTTATAAAAAAAGACAGGCAATAATGGATGCTGGCAAAGATATAGAGAACTAGGAGCTCTTGTACACTGTTGGTGGGAATAAAAATTAGTACAGCCACTATGGAGAACAGTAGGAAGTTTCTTCAATAAATTAAAAATAGAACTACGATAGGATCTATTCCACTGTTGGGTATATATCCACAATTCCACTATTGGGTACATATCCAAAAGAAAGGAAGCCAATGTATCAAAAAGACATCTACATTTCCACATTTGTTGCAACCCTAATCACAGTAGCCCAGACATGGAATCAACATAAGTGCCCATCAGTGGATGAATAGATTTTTAAAATTATGTGTGTGTGTGTGTGTGTGTGTTTAATGGGAAATTATTCAGCTATAGAAAGAACAAAATCCTGTCATTTGTAGCAACATGGATGGAACTGGAGGTCATCATGCTAAGTGAAACAAGCCAAATACAGAAAGACAAATATTGCATGTTCCCAACTCATATGTGGGAGCGACAGAAATGAATTTCATGGAGAGAATAGAATAATGGTTACTAGCAGCTGGGAAAGATAGAGAGGAGCAGGGGAATGAAGAGAAATTGATTATTCAATACAAATATAGGTGTTATAGAAGAAATAAGACCTGGGTAAATCAGTAGGGTAACTATATTTAAAAATATTCTATCACATATTTCAAAATAGCTAGAAGAGAAAAATTTGAAGGGTTCTAGTATAAAGAAAAGACAAATATTTAAGGTGATGGATATCCCAAGTACACTGATTTGATGTTTTCAAATTATATAAATGTGTTAAATTATTATATGTATCTTGAAACTATGTACATTTTTTGATGCATAATATAGGTATACAATGAGTATTAGTTTCCTTTTAATAGGCAGAAATTAAAATTTAATTAAAAATTAATAGGCAAAAATACAATTGAAAAGAAACTACTTTCTTTTAAAAGTATATATACATGTTGGGGTTTTTTTGCGTGTGTGTATATTACATCAGGGTTTCCTCTACTATTGTTTTCCAGCTCTCGTGGGCTCAAGCACACCCTTCAGTGGAATCAATATTCGATAGTTATGGGTGTTCTGTGAATCCTGTGAATTCTGTTACTCCTTTGAATGTAAGTTTTTCTCAATAAATCATATTATAGATACAGTGCATATTGCTAGTTTTGTAAGTTCTCATGCAAATTGCAAGATAACAATTAAAAAATTGGGAGATACCATCAAAGAGAAGGGCAGTAGGAATTGATTTCAGAAAATTTGGACTGAATTGAGAGGAAAAGACAAGAAAGATCAGCATCAAATATTCTATTACTCAATAAGTTTCAGGATGAAACAGCTTTTCTAGACAGTAAGAAGTCTGTATCCTTAAAGAAGTATGGTAGCACAATTTATGGGACTATGGCTCTAAAGAGAGGAACAGTGAAGATGAACCATGTTAAAAAGAATCCAGCCAAGGCAATGATAGAGACTAGTCCTTAGTTAAATGTTGCTTTGATTGGAAAATATCTCCTGCCTATGCAATTTAGAGAGGTGAAAGTGGATAAGACTTCTCTGCTTGGTGGATGCTCTTGGATGAACTACAACTGATGTTTCATATCACTCACTGAGGATGACTCCACAGGACAGAACCTAGGAGGATGTCTTTTTTTAAAATGTCTAAGAAAGTAAAGAGAAAGTAAAAGGAAGGAAGTCATCCGGACTCGGCACACAGATAAAGAGATGGAAGAGAAAACTTAAGGAGAAAATTCAACTGTTAGAAACTTAGCTGAGCCTTTCTGAAAGGAGTAGAGAAGATGATGCAACACTTGAAGTGTGCTCCACTATTGCAGGAAATATATAGCAATTCAAAACCTGGAACCTTCAAAATATTAGGTAAAATTAATACAGTAATTAACATCATCATGAGAAATTTCTTCCAGTTGAGTTGTCATTTATCCCTTCTAGGCCTTTGTGCTTCTGTTGTCGTATATTTTCCTTCTACATATGTTATGCATCCCATTCTACAACATCGATTATCTTTTAAAGAGTTTTCAATGATAACAAATCAAAACGTCTTATATATTTACATTTACCCATTCTGTTACCTTTGTGGTGATCTTCATTTTTTGTGTATAGACCCATATTTCCATCTGGTATCATTTTTCCTTCTGCCTGAAGAAAATGCTTTAATATTTCTTGTGGTGTCAGCTCTGGGTTAGGTTGATTGAAGGATTTTCTTTTTTCTTCATTATGGGTTGTATTTGCCTGCTTCTTTGCACACCTGGTAATTTTTTATTGAATACCAGACACTGTGAATGTGACTTTATTGGGTGCTGTATATTTTTGTATCCCTATAAATATTCTTGAACTTTGTTCTGGGACATGTTCAAATTACTTGGAAACCGTTTCATCCTTTTTGGTCCTGTTTTTATGATTTGTTCGACAGGTCCAGAGTACTGTTTAGTCTAAGACTAATTCTTTCCCATTGTTGAGGCAAGACCCTTCTGAGTACTCTACCCAATGCCCTGTGAATTATGAGGCTTTCCAGTCTGGCTGGTTGAGAACAGGCACTATCCTCACCTTGTGTGAGAACCAATCACTATTACTTCTAATTGTTTCAGCTGGTTCTTTCTATGGTATTTGTTATTTTCCTGACACATAAGCGCTGATTGGTACACTAACTACTGGATAATCAAGAAAGACACTCTGCAGATATTCAGCACCCCCTCCCGCCCACCCCCACCTCTCTGAAGCTCTCTCCTCTCCAGTACACTGGTCTGCTACCTTGGTGTCCCAGGACTCTAAGCTCCACAGCCTTAATTCAGGGAATTTGCCAGGCTCTGACTGTGCTCTCCCTCCTGGCACCATCTGGAAACTCTCTCATGGCGCTGAGTTAGAGCAATCATATGGCCAATCTCACTTTGCCACGTTGGAAGGATCCCTGTTCTTTGTCGTGTGATACCCAGTGCCATGAAAAGCACTGTTTCATGTATTTTGTTTCGTGTTTTAGTTGTTTTGGGTAGAAGGATAAATCAACCCCTTTTCTCCACCGTGATCAAGAGTAGAATTCCCTGTTGAATTTAAGTTTGTAGGTTATCAGACTCCAATTTCTTTGGACTTTAACTCATAAAATCTAGAGAATTTTGTGTCTAATTCTAATCAACTTTTACCTTTTTATACTCAGACTTTTGAACTTTTTCTAGACTCTTCAAAATGGCAGGAGATTGGCATTCCAATTCAGAGCATCTCTATGCTGTTGGCCCTTCATTTTGATGTTTAATCTCATTGCTGAAACTCTCATGAACTATAATGCCTACCTGGATGGATACAATTTTTTTAAGGGGAAACAGAACAGATTTTAAAGCCTTGGGGACTGCAGGTGGTGGCTCATGCCTGTAATCCCAGATCTTTGGGAAACTGATGTGAGAGGACCTCTTGAGACCAGGAGTTTGAGACCAGCCTGGTCAACACAGTAAGATCCCATCTGTAGAGAGAAAATTTAAAATTAGCCAGGCATAGTGGCACACACCTGTAGTCCCAGCAACTGGGGAGGCTGAGATGGAGGATTGCTTGGGCCTGGAAGGTCGAGGTTGCAATGAGCTGTAATCATACCCCT
This sequence comes from Callithrix jacchus, assembly GCF_049354715.1. NCBI lineage: Eukaryota > Metazoa > Chordata > Mammalia > Primates > Cebidae > Callithrix > Callithrix jacchus. The sequence goes on from NC_133524.1 coordinate 127,536,631, forward strand.
GAACTCCAGTCTGGGCAATGGAGTAAGACTCTACCTCAAAAGAATAAATATGCCTAGAAGGAAATCTAGGCAAAACCATCCAGGACATAGGAGTAGACAAGGACTTCATGAACAGAACACCAAAAGCATTAGTAACAAAAGCCAAAATAGACAAATGGGACCTAATGAAACTCCACAGCTTCTGCACAGCAAAAGAAACAGTCTCTAGAGTGAATCGGCAACTAACAGAATGGGAAAAAATTTTTGCAGTTTACCCATCTGACAAAGGGCTGATATCCAGAATTTACAAAGAACTCAAACAGATTTACAGGAAAAAAACAAACAAGCCCATTCAAAATTGGGCAAAGGATATGAACAGACACTTTACGAAAGAAGACATATATGAGGCCAACAATCATATGAAAAAATGCTCATCGTCACTGGTCATCAGAGAGATGCAAATCAAAACCACATTGAGATACCATCTCACGCCAGTTAGAATGGCGATCATTAAAAAATCTGGAGACAATAGATGCTGGAGAGGATGTGGAGAAAAAGGAACACTTTTACACTGCTGGTGGGAGTGTAAATTAGTGCAACCATTGTGGAAGACAGTGTGGCGATTCCTCAAGGACCTAGAATTAGAAATTCCATTTGAGCCAGCAATCCCATTACTGGGTATATATCCAAAGGACTATAAATTGTTCTACTATAAGGACACATGCACACGAATGTTCATTGCAGCACTGTTTACAATAGCAAAGACCTGGAATCAACCCAAATGCCCATCGATGATAGACTGGATTGGGAAAATGTGGCACATATACACCATGGAATATTATGCAGCAATCAGAAATGATGAGTTTGTGTCGTTTGTAGGGACATGGATGAATCTGGAGAACATCATCCTCAGCAAACTGACACAAGAACAGAAAATGAAACACCGCATATTCTCACTCATAGGCGGGTGATGAAAAATGAGAACACATGGACACAGGGAGGGGAGTACTAAACACCGGGGTCTATTGGGGGGAAAAGGGGAGGGCCAGTGGGAGGGGGAGTTGGGGAGGGATAGCCTGGGGAGAAATGCCAAATGCAGGTGAAGGGGAGAAAGCAAACAAAACACACTGCCATGTGTGTACCTATGCAACTGTATTGCATGCTCTGCAAATGTACCCCAAAACCTAAAATGCAATAAAAAAAAAGAATAAAAAAATGAAAAAAATAAAGACTTGGGGATGGATTTAAGCCTCGGCTCATTCATTTATGTATACATGTGTAAATATATATTGGTATATATGTACATATATGTATGTACAGCCATATACATATACCTATATGTATTATATACATATATATGCCCCATATATATACATATATGTATTTACAGCCATATATATACATATACCCATATATGTATATAAATATATATGTATATATACATATAATGTATGTGTGTATATATATACAAATATATATGTATATATATATACATATATGGGTATGTGTATATATATATGGCTGTACTCTCTCCTGGCACCATCTGGAAATGCTCTCATGGCACTGAGTTAGAGCAGTCATATGGCCAATGTCATTTGTCTGCCATCTTGCAAGGATCTCTGTCCTTTGTTGCCTGATGCCTCTTGTTGTGAAAAACACTGTTTCATATATTTTGAAATATATTTTATCTATTTCTTGTATACATATATGTACATATATTTGCCCCTCCTACATACACATACACACACACACACACACACACACACAAGGGGCAAATATATATTTATATATATACATATATACGTGTAAAATATCTGTGATGTGCCATGAACTGAAGATGAAGCAGTAAAGACAGAGACAAAAATCCCTGCCTTTGTGACTCAAATAGCTTGTATTTGGGGAAGAGTAGTCAGAAAATGTTAATAAGTAGGACAAATGAGTAAAATATATAATGAGCTAGATTATAATAAATAATAAGTAGAAAGAAGAACTGGGGCAGGGGAAATAGTTCCATTTACATATGGTGGTCAGGGAAGGCTGTACCTAGTAGGGGCACTTGAGCAAAGATCTGAAGAAGATGAGTGAGAAAGAAAGCCAGGCAGTTGTATGGGAGAAGCGTGCCCCAGGCAGAGGGAACAAGAATTGCAAAGGAGTGGAGGTGAGGTTTAAGGTGTTTGAGGTACAGCAAGGTGGCCCATGTGGCTGGAGAAGTGTAACCAAGGGGAGGAGAAGTCACCGATGGTGGCAGAGAGGTAACAGGGAATCAGGGAGATGGAAAGCCATTGGAAACTTTGAGCAGAGGAGTGACATTATGTCATTTAAGTTTTAACAAGATCACTTTGGCTACTGTACAGAAAATAAACTCTGGCAGTAAGGTAGGGAAGAGAGAAAGCATAAAGACCAGTTGGGAGTTTGTTGTAATAATCCAGAAGAGAAAAGATGGTAGTGTCAACGTGGGTAGTAGCAATAGAATTGGTAAGAAGTGATTGGATTGTAGATATCTTTTGAAGGTAGATCCAATGGAATTTGCTGATGAATTATTTTTTTAAGATGTAAGGGAAAGACAGGAATCAGAATGATTCCAAGTTATAAAGGGCCTGAGTGACAGAAAGAATGGAGCTACTACTACTGAGATAGAAAAGACTAGGAAAAGTGGATCAGGAGATTTGGACATGTTATCTTTGAATTGTCAACTAGACTATCCAAGTAGAGATATCTAGAAGGCAGTTGGATATATGAGCATAGAGTTCCACAGAGAGGTCTGAACTGGATGTATAAATGTAGGTGTTATCAGCATGAGTGATGACAGTTACAAAAGAGAAGCAGTTCCAGGATTGAGTCTCTTGGAACTCCAATATTTAGAGGCCAAGAAGATAAGGTGAAAATGAGCAGACATTTGAGAAATAACAGCAGAGAGGTAGAATGTGGTATCCTGCAAGCCAAATGAAGAGATAATTTAAGGAGGAGAAAGCAATAAGTGTTGTCAAATATTGATGATAAGGTCAAATAAGATGAGAATTGAGAATCAGTCAGTACATTGAGTCATTGATGACTTTGATAAACACCAATTGGAATGGGCTCATGAGAGAACAAGAAGAGAAGAAGTAGAGACAGGGAATATAGGTAAGTCTTCCAAGAAGTATTGCTGCAAACAGAAGAGAGCTAGGGCAGTACATAGAGGGAGGTAGTATATAGATAGAGGGGTTTTACTTTGTTATGTTTTTAGGATAGGAGAAATACTTGAGCCTGGAAAAGCTCCAGTAAAAAAGAAGAACATATGTGACATAGAAGAGAGAATAAAGAAATATTGAGGTGATGTCCTCAAATAGGGGAGAAGGCATTGACTCACATGTACAAGGAAAGTACTTTGCTAGGAGTGGAAACATGGTGACCAGAGTAACAGGAAAGAAGGCAGATTGTAATGAATGGTCCAGTAGGTATATTCGTATAATGGTATAAGTGTATGAAAAATCTCTTATGAGTCCTTCTATTTTCCCAGTGAAATAACAAGCATGACCATCAAGCTGAGAGTAAGCATGGGAAAGGAGATGTTGACAGGAATAGTTGTCTGCAAGAGTGGAAGAGTGAATGAACTAGGGGAATGTGTCATGACTGGCAGAAGAGGTAAGGTCCCACCTGAGATTCATTGCCATGAAGATAAAGTGAAATAAGATGTATTTTTCTCTAGCCATGTTCATCTGAGTTTCAGGCTTCATAAATTTAATGTATCGTTCTTAACCATTTCTAGAAGCAAAAAATAAATAAATAAATAAAGTCTATATTGCCCACCAGTAACTGTAGGAAGATATTCCCAATGAGACCTGGTACTGGGAAAGTGGCCTCACGAAGGAGGGAATCTCAACAGGTCATTGATCTCCTTTACCAGAGCGGGAGTCATATTCCCAGCTGGCCACATACTTAATGGTTAAAAGAACAAAAAGCTAAAGTAAGTTGGAGGGATGCTTAATCCCTCCCCCTTCGTGACTCTATATAAAGAGATTTCTTAACCACTCCTAGCCTCTTTTCTCATCTTTTATCCATTGCTGCCCACTGGAGAAGTGACTTAATTAACTGGTAATGGATGAATAACTTGGGTATCTTTGCTTTCCCCTCCTCTTCTCTTTTGGGATCTGCCTGCCTGTGTGAAAGGGGGCTATCTGGTCTGCTGGCTCCATGTTCCCAAAGGCTCTGTAGGGCAGGCTATGCCTCTGTGGAGTAGACCTGAAATTTTGTGGGGGATACTTTCAATCAAGGGAGAGAGGGATATACAGCATCGGTTAGATCCTCAAAGCTAAGCTATGTTCTCCTAACAGCTTTAGAAGTAGTAAAGCTGATTATTTTGATTTCCATTTGTTTGACCCCTGGCTTTATCTCTCAGTTGTTGTAACCTCAGGTAGAAAGCATAAAAATATTTATTAGTTCCCTCATAACCCAACACAAGTGTTTATGTTGTTCAAAATCAAACTGATTATTTAAGGCAGTGGGAAATCAATAGAGCCATATATTGTGCAACTATGTAACTGTATGATAAAGTAAAAAATTACAAATCTGCTTGAAACACAGTGCATGTTCATATTGTATTCTGTTATATTATATTATTTTGATTTCCATAGGTTTTTGGGGAACCGATGGTGTTTGTTTACATGAATAAGTTCTTTAGTGGTAATCTGTGAGATTTTGCTGCATCCATTACCCGAACAGTATACACTGTATCCAATTTGTAGTCTTTTATTCCTCAACACCCCCACCCTTTCCCCTAGGTCCCAGAAGTTCGTTGTATCATTCTAACACATTTGCATCTCATAGCTTAGCTCCTACTTATAAGTGAAAACATGCGATGTTTGGTTTTCCATTCCTGAGTTACTTCACTTAGAATAATGGTCTCCAGTTTCATCTAGGTTGTATGAATGCCATTATTTCCTTCCTTTTTATGACTGAGTAGTAGTCCATGGGTGTGTGTGTGTGTGTGTGTGTGTGTGTGTGTATTACAACTTCCTTATAATATTCTATGGTGTGTGTATGTGTGTGTGTGTATCACAGTTTCCTTATCCACTCATTTATTTGGGTATTTGGACTGGTTCCATATTTTTGCAATTGCAAATTGTGCTGCTATAAACGTGTGTGCAGGTATATTTTTCATATAATGATGTCTTTTACTCTCGGTAGATATCCAGTAGCGGGATTGCTAAATATTATGGTTCTCTCTATATTTTAGAGAACTAAAAGTTCTCTACTTTTAATTCTTTAAGGAATCTCCAGTCTGTTTTTGATAGTGTTTGTACACTAGTTTATATTTCCACCAGCAGTGTAAAATTGTTCCCTTTTCACCGAATCCCTGCCAACATCTATTATTTTTTGATTATTTGATTATGGCCATTCTTGCAGGAGTGAGGTGGTATCACATTGTGGTTTTGATTTGCATTTCCCTGAAATCATTATATATATTTTGAACCAATTTTGTATAGAGGTAAAGACAGCAGTTTGGCCAGCTTAAGATTTACTACAAGACTTTGGGGGAATATTTTTACCTTGTTGCTAAAAGTTTTGTTGCAAATAAAAATTATAAATATTTTTTTCCATAGCCTTACTTTATAAAACAGCATGGAATTTAGTACATATATAATTAGCTGTATGCCCACAAAGGGCCCTGATAATAATAGTGATGCTAGTGTTGATGAGAATCCTAGTAAGACCCAACATGTACTGAGTGCTCGTTTTACGCCAAGTGCTGTTTTCAGTGTTTCACATGCATTGTCTCATTTAATTCCCACAACAACTATATAAGGAAGGTATTATTATTTATTTTTACTTTGAAAATGAAGGAATTCATGCAAAGATAATTAATTTGACTAAGATCACACAGCTAGAAAAATGGCAGAGCCGTAATTCAAACTCAGGACCTCTTTTCCAGAGCATGCCGTCTTAACCATTAAACTAAACTGTCCAATATATGCTTCCTAGTTAAAGCAAGATCACTGAAGTACATACCATGCAGAGTTACTGAAATCTGTAAAAACAAGGCCTGGTTTTCAATGGAATTCATATCTACGTTAAGCAACAGGAATGTACATTCCATGGATAACAAGACAAAGTATGCTCACGCTCACTCTGTCTTTCCTTGTTGGATAGGCTTAGAAATAAATATTTTTGACATGGGTTTAAGGAGACTCTAATCTCTCACTTTTAGTTAATAAAGTGACTCCTAGTCTCCTTAATTTATAAATCAGCAGCGAAAGAGAGGGCAAATCCTAATCTTAGGATCTTGGTCAGCTGAAAGTAGAGTTTAGTGTACTGTATCTGGGAAAATACACTGAGATAGAAATCCTGTTAATGCTTCTGGGTTGGTGGCCACATGTTCCTGGAACACAAGCTCTTCCTGGTCTAGCGTGTGCACTACTTTTTCCACTATCAGCAGTGAATGGAAGCAGCCTTACTCCTTTTAAAAATTATTATTATTATTATATTTTAAAAGTTCCAGGGTACATGTGCTGGTTTGTTACATAGGTAAACATTTGTCATGGTGATTTGCTGCACCTAACAACCCATCACCTAGGTATTAAGCCCAGCACGCATTAGCTGTTTTCCCTAATGCTCTTCCCACTCCCACCCTCCCCCAACAGGCCCCAGTGAGTGTTGTTCCCCTCCCGGTGTCCCTGGGTTCTTATTGTTCAGCTCCCACTTATAAGTGAGAACATGTGGTGTTTGGTTTTCTGTTTCCACATTAGTTTGCTGAAGATAATGACTTTCAGCCCCATCCATGTCCCTACAAGGGACATGATCTCATTCCTTTTTATGGCTGCATAGTATTCCATGGTATATATGTACCACATTTTCTTCTTTTCTTTTCTTTTATTGCACTTTAAGTTATGGGGTACAGGTACAGAATATGCAGGATTGTTGCATAGGTACATACATGGCAATGTGGTTTGCTACTTCCACCCTGTCACCTATATCTGGCACTTCTCCCCATGTTATCCCTCCACAACTCCCTACGCCCCACTGTCCCTCCCCTAGTCTCCCCCATCAGACCCCAGTGTGTGATGCTTCCCTCCCTGTGTCCATGTGTTCTCATTGTTCAACACCTGCCTATGAGTGAGAACATGTGGTGTTTGATTTTCTGTTCTTGTGTCAGTTTGCTGAGAATGACAGCTTCCAGATTCATCCATGTCCCTACAAAGGACACAAACTCATCATTTTTTACAGCTGCATAGTATTCCATGGTATATATGTGTCACATTTCCTTTGTCCAGTCTATCATCAATGGGCATTTGGGTTGGTTCCAGGTCTTTGCTATTGTAAACAGTGCCGCAATGAACATACGTGTGCATGTGTCTTTATATTAGAACAATTTATAATCCTTTAGCTATATACCCAGTAATGGGATTGCCGGGTCAAATGGAATTTCTATTTCTAGGTCCTTGAGGAATTGCCACACTGTCTTCCACAATGGTTGAACTAGTTCACACTCCCAACAACAGTGTAAAAGTGTTCCTATTTCTCCACATCCCCTCTAGCATCTGTTGTCTCCAGATTTTTTAATGATCATCTTCCTAGCTGGCATGAGATGGTATCACAGTGTGGTTTTGATTTGCATCTCTCTGATGACCAGTGATGATGAGCATATTTTCATATGCACCACATTTTCTTGATCCAGGCTATCATTGATGGCCATTTGGGTTGATTCCATCTCTTTGCTATTGTGAATAGTGCTGCAATGAACATACACATGCAATATATATTTATAATAGAATGATTTTTGTTCCTGTGGGCATATACTCAGTAATGGGATTGCTGGGTCAAATGGTATTGCTGGTTCTAAATCTTCGAGGAATTGCCACTCTGTCTTCCAAAATGGTTGAACTAATTTATATTCCCACCAACAGTGTAAAAACATTTCTATTTCTTCACAACCTCACCAGCATCTGTTGTTTCTTCACTTTTAAATAATAGTTATTCTGACTGGTGTGAGATGGTATCTCATTGTGGTTTTGATTTGCATTTCTCCAGTGATCAGTGATGTTGAGCTTTTTTCCATATGTTTGTTGGCCGCATGTTTGTCTTTATTTAAGAAGAGAAGCAGCCTTTTTCTATACCTGCAGACACTGCACAGTGATGTAACATCACTATGTACATTTTCAAAACTCCATTGACAATAATATATAGCCACAGAAAGAAGGGGAAAAGATAGAAAGGGAAAAGAAGAGGAAAGTGATATTTGCTAGATGTTTTCTTTCATGCTCTATCTTTAATGAAGTGGGTTTTATCTCTAATTTACAGTTAACGGAACAGAGGCTGAAAAATGTTATTTGATTTGCTCAAAATCACACAGCCACCAAGTAGCAGAGACGTGAATGACATTTGCATTTATCTGTCTCAGAGCCTGTATGTTCTCAATACTGCTTCTTTGAAGGAGCCTAAGACCTAAACCGGTCCAATCCCTTACTTTAAAAATAGAGAAATTGGGGCCCGGAAAATGAGTTACCTTGCCCAGGGTCACAGGTTTCACTAATTTTCTTGTGGGTATACTCTAGGAAGCAGAATTGCCAATCCCTGCAGGGCCTTATGAAGTAAGAAATGTTCCCTTTACAGGGTGCACATTAACTTCCTTGGCCACTAGAGTGGAGTGGAAATATCATGAAGTATCTAGATGAATGCCCTTTTCAAACAGTTTTTCACTGCATCATAATAAACACTTTCCATGTATGATTCACGGGTCAGTATTATTTTCTGAAGAGGAAAAGATACTACGTGACTTGAATCAAATTTTAAGTAGAGAGTCCTATTTAAACTGAATCCCCAAGCTGTGGGCATCTCTAAAGACTGGAGCATGCAAGTTAGTTCTTGCTCCCAAACTGGGAGAGACATGAATGACAGTGTAGAAGTGCCCCTTCTTATTTCTCCCACCCCTCCAAGTCAAAATGTTTCATGTAAATAGTTCACATGGGCCTTGCTGGAACATTCTTTGGGATTTCTGAAACTCTCTAGAAATGGATCTAGGAAAAAGGTTTTATGAATCTAGGCCAGGAAATTTTTTTGACCCCCAGTGAGGACCAGGCTGATTAATATCCATGGCATCTTACAGAAATTCCAAGATTCAATCGTTACTTGGGAATCAAGCAGATAGCATGGTTCCCATTACATTTACTAGTAAGTGAACATATGGACTTCATAGTCAGGACCCAAAATGCATTTATTGAGTGCCTACTTCATACTAGGATCTACCCTAGTAGGCTCGGGTTATATGACGGTGAATACCACAGATGCGTCCCCACCATCATGGAGCTTTCTGTGTAGCATGTTCATCACCAGTAAGACAACTAGGAAGCCCCTTGCTTGAAAGGATGATGGAACTAAACTCAATGGAGACCCATAGAGAGAGATTAAAATGCTGTGCAGAGAAAATGACATCAATAAAAAGATCAAGAAATTGATTCAGGCTGGAATAGCTCAGGAAAGCAGTGAGCTAGAGATTAGTTTAGAAAGGCCTTAGAATAGGAAGTGGCTGCTGGAGGTAATTCCAGCAGGCTAAGACGACCCCAAGAAGAAACTTGTTAAGATATGCTGGCAGAAGCGTGGGAATGACATAGCGATGGAGTTGGGTTTAGCTGACCACCTAATGAGCAGTCTTGAACTGAAACTCAAAGGTTATGGGTGCAGCTTGTCTAGGTAGAAATGATGGTGCTTTCCCCCAAATTAGGAGTAAGGAACAGCCCACTAGCATAGGTAGAGGGGTGGAGGGGTGGAGTAGAATAAGCTACTTATAGTCAGAACCTAATCAGGTCACAGTGTGACCTGAGCTAACCTGAGTGGGGTCAGGAGACACACTTGTAACTTGTTTTAATGGATTTTTTCCATTATCCCATCCCACTGGCCCAGAAAAGCAAAGAGGATGGTGCTCCCTGTAGTTTCATGAGTCAGAAATGATGCTAGTACTTGATATAAATAAAAGGAGATTAAAGTCCAAAGGTATATGTCTTTTATGGAGAAACTTCAGGTGGAAAAGGAACCCTACCTGCAAGGTACCCTAGCTGTAGGTAATCTGGGTACATCTACACCTGGGAGGCAGGGAAGCAGGCTTTGCTCTGGAGTCATCCGTATACTTCTGATAGTGTAAGCATTGTTTCACTTGCCCCACGAATGATTTTGAACCACAGACTGTCACAACTGGAGGGATCATTATAAATCATCTAGAACAGTGGTTCTTAACCTAACGACTCTGATTTTTTTCAACAAAATGAACTCCCATTATCCTGAAATAAAAAACATAGGTGATTCACCCTGTCTACACAAGTAATTTAAAAATAAAAATAAATAAATAATGCCCTATGATATATAGGGAGGAAAAAAGGAAAGAGCTTGACTATAAAACAATATTTACTTCTACATATAAAGGCTTGGCACAATGACAAGAGAAGACAAACATGCTCACACAAACGTCCAAAGCCTCTTCTAGGGACCAGTACTACCCCTGTTGAGAATCACTGCTTTGGAATGAACTCAGTTCACACATGGACAAACCGAATCCCAGAGAATGGAAGGATCACGTCATGCTGCCTTTCTTTCACTGGACCACCACAGCCTTTCAGTGGAGTCCACCTAGACTTTCCAACCAGAAATGTTCAGGAACTCCAAGCCTAGTACCAGGAAGCTCATGCTCTCTTTGGCAAATCTCATTATCATATAGTCTAGTAATTACAAGCATGGGGTTTAGAAGCAAAATGTTTGCATTTTGGATCTGCCACTCAGCAGCTCTGAGACCCTGTGCCAGATACTTAACTTCTCTGTCTCTTTGTTTTCTCATACGTAAATTGGAGAGAGATAGTACTTGCTACATAGGACTAGGATAATATACAAAAGAGTCCTGATACATAGTACGCTTCAATAAATGGTCATTATCACTATTAGTATTTCTGGTACTGCTTTCAACACTCTGTTAATGCAATTGTCACCATTTCATCGATGCTTTCATTGTCATCATAACTGCCACAGGAATCCCCAGAGGGGAGTATCTCTTCCCTTCAGTGAGTAACACTCTTGGTCAGCCCAATGTGATCTATTCACACGTTCATACTATCCTTTATTAGGAAAGATACCCTGACTATTTTGGTTTTGTTCTTCCCTTTGCATGAAATTTATTCCATAAGGTCTGAGGGATGAGGCCAGAGGGCATATGAGAGTCACCATCTAGTCCACCACCAAGTGAATTTCTCAATGCCCCCAAACCACTGTCACAAGAAGGAACCAAGGAACTCAGTTCTCTCTTAATTTGAAGTGAGTTTCTGTCAACCCCCGACAATAGAGTAGCCTTTGTCTCCCCTTCTCTGTTCACATTTATCCCAGGAGGCCTATCTGTCCTTATGCAAATAGTACTCCTGATAGCCTACCCTTCTGATCACAAAGTTCCCAAAATAAAAAATTAAACGTGGCTCCCATTGTGATGCTTGTCTCAGTAATTTGGATAAACTATATGTTTCCTTTCTACAATAATGAACCTGTGATTTGGGGCTTAGCCAACCTGCAGGCCTGCCAGGCTCACTCTCACTAGTCTGGAGTCTCAAAACAATGGGAGTTGGGGGCAGTACACTTAGACATATGTGGGGACCCTGTACCTTGGCAAACAACTGGCTTCCATGACCAGAGCAAGTATGGCTCTCACACAGCTGTTGAGACACCTGAACACACACTCTTTTTCTCCTCCAACGCTTTCTGCCCCTCAGGTGAAAGCACATTTCCCCAATAACTAATGTAAACAAAGGGTCCCTGAGAAGTGTTTATAAGTAGTATGTGGGAGTGAGGGGTATTGTGTCTCATCCTTTCCAATTTATCCTGAGCTTAGATACCTGAGTGAATTTTCTAACCATCTATATGATACCCCCTAAGGGCCAAATAGATTAAAAACAGGTTTTTTCAATATGATTTCTCAAGTTTCTTTTTCGCAACTCTTAAGAAAATCTCACAACTAGTAGCCCTCAGGGTATCCGCTGGCTGCCTGCTGGGGGCTGCTCTGTGATGTTTCAATCACAGCAAAGCACAGGAGGTGGGGGAAGCAAGCACATGTGAGCTCTTGAGCGAGCACAGGTGGGCACACACACACATCCACATTCACACACTCAAAACCCAGCATAAAGCCGTAGTTCTCAGGCCTATATCCAAAAGCAGCTTTTCTAAATCCTTAGGAACTCTCAGACAAATGAACCCTAAAAGTCAGTTTTCTTACATTTGAAATATGCAAATCAGCATTATTAGAACCTCTCAAGCATGCAACATATTTGAACAGAGTCTTCTTGAATATAATTTTCCTATCGCTAGACATATATACAACCCAAGAGAAATAAGCTGAGATGCACTAAACAAGCACACGTGCACACATGCACACATTCACACCCAATTTATTACCTAAAGTTTGTGCCAATGGAACTCAGAACTAACTGCATGGGAGAATATTTAAAAACAGAGAATCAAAGTTAATGTAAATTACACTTGAGCAACCAGGAGAAGAACCTAGCTGTGAAGTTAAGACTCCCGTGAGTTTGGTAAAATCAGGACATCAACAGAATATTGAATAACATAATGGCAGGAGATAGAAGAGATGACTCCTTTAAATCCACATCAGCCACAGAACAGCAACTGCCACTTTGGACTGAGCAGTCCCATCTCTAATCATGTCATTTTTCCATGCTGTCTCCATCACTCCTTGAAGTCACTGAACTGGTTCTTCCCCCCACCTGTAATATCTAATCACTCAGTACTTCCCATTTCATTTGAATCATGACCACATGATGTGGTCACAACAGCCTCTCTTCCCAGGTCACACTCTGAAGTCAGCTAATTCAATTCTGCTCTCCTTACTACCTTGGAGTCTCTTCCCATGACTTTCCTCTAAGCTCATTCCAACAGCAGCAGCCCAGCATGATGATAATGAGTTAAGACTTTGGAATCAGACAGAACTGGATTTGAAACCCACTTGCTAGCTGCATGACCTTTGGCAAGTTACTTAGCTTCTCCAAGCCTCAATTTTCTTTTCTTTTCTAAAAAATAGATGTCATAACGGCACTTAGATCACAGAATTGTTGTAAGAGTAATGTTATTCATGTGAAATGCCTGGCCCAGAGTAGGCATCATCATAATTCCTGATTTCAATGTGATGAAACTGTCCAGATAACCCTTCCACAGAAAGCTCCTTTTGTGTAACTCCAGGGCATTCTGCTTCTAACATTCATGGAAGTAAAGAGGTTTCTTCCTTTGTCCTCTGATTCTAAGACTACAGATTCATTTAAGTTACTCTTCTATGCCCCGAGTTGCAGTTATGCAAATCAATTCCCACATTTTTCTGGCAGTGACTATACAGAGTTAGGGAAAGCAAGGTTCTGGCTCCTTGGAGCACTGTAATGAAATGTAGGCACTGCCTCCCACTAAGACCGCATACAATGCAGGAGTCCCCCAAAAGAAGACTGGCAAACTACTAAGAAGAACTGTTAAGAAGTTCAATATTGGCCAGAAAAACCATGGCAAATGTCTATTACCTAAAAATACAGTATGAAAACTGCTGATCTAGATGTTAGGAACGTAAATCTTAATGTTGGCCAATTATCCCTTCTTTCCACTATCCCTATCCACACTGAAGAAGAGGAACAGCAGAAGAGTCATGACATTCTAGAGTAATAGCAGCCAATAGTCTGCTTCTTTCTTGTGATCTCCCCTCCTGGCAACCTCTCTTGCTTCCGTGAGGTTGGATAGGTAACAACTCTGTTTCTGTGCGTCTCCTCCTCTCTCTTTTGGCTGGATTCCTTCAGTGAGGCAAGAAGGTAAGAAGGAAGAAGACAGAGGTGCAGAAAGACAGGGGCTTGTTTTTATTCTCTGAACCCCTCTTTCCATTTTGCCCCTAAAATCATTTTCAGCTGTTATATTTTACTACTCTGGTACCACGAAAATGCATGCCAATGGGAAGAGATTAAAAGATTAAGGCAACAGAATAAGACAGCCAGAATCAGAGCAGAGCTGAGCCCCAACCTTAGCCCGGTAGCCCTGCACCCCATGGAAAAAAGCCCATTTGCACTTCTCTTGGTATAACAGGTATTGTTAGAGCCGCACCCATATCCCTTGGGCCTTCTCCTGTGCTCAGGCAAGTTCTAACTGCATTACTCCTTGCGGGCTCTTGTCCCAAAGCTGCAGAAATCTTTGTTGTCTATGTGTGCAGTGATCTACAAATGCCACTGAAATAACAGCCCACAGGAGCAGTGAGATGTGATTCATGACTTGATGTATAAATACTCCAACTCCAACCTGGGCAACATAGCGAGACCTATCTCTAAAAATACTTTTTTGAAAAATTAGCTGGTTGTAGTGGCATGCACCTGTACTTCCAGCTTCTTGGAAGGTGGAGGCAGGAGGATCTCTTGAGCCCGGGAGTTGGAGGCTGGCAAGCCATGATTGTACCACTGCATTCTAGCCTGGGTGACAGAACAAGACTCTGTCTGAAGAAAAAAAAAATCCCACCTCCCTTGCTCCTCAGGTGGAATAATTCTGAGGTGCATGTTGTGTACCATTTCTAAGAGTTTCCACATATGAATATTAGTCCTTCACTGTGGTAGCTGGCTTAAAATCACACTCTTAATTAACAGCCTTCATTTTCTTTATTACTATTCTACCCCCTTAGAGATGTTACCTGCAATTCCCATCATTTTCATTGGAATCTTTGTCTGAGCATCTACCTCCTGGAGGAGCCATATGAAGACACCATGTTAATCTTGAGTCAGTCCATAACAGGCCCTGAATGTAACAGAAACTTTTTCAAAGTGTTTTTTGCCATTTGGTCTTATAACAATCTCTATAAAGAAACTTTGGTTCTTAGATCATAGCCTAATGAGAACTTATTAGCCAAATGGGATACAGAGAGAGTAACTATAGATCAGAGATAGTAGAATATGCTTAAGGCCGGGCGCGGTGGCTCACGCCTGTAATCCTAGAACTTTGGGAGTCCGAGGCTGGTGGATCACGAGGTCAAGAGATCGGGATCATCCTGGTCAACATGGTGAAACCCCATCTCTACTAAAAACAGCAAAAAAAAAAAAAAATTAGCTGGGCATGGTGGCGCGTGCCTGTAATCCCAGCTACTCAGGAGGCTGAGGCAGGAGAATTGCCTGAGCCCAGGAGGCGGAGATTGAGGTGAGCCAAGATCGTGCCATTGCACTCCAGCCTGGGCAACAAGAGCGAAACTCTGTCTCAAAAAAAAAAAAAAAAAAAAAAAAAAAAAAGAATATGCTTAAATGCCTTCCTCTTGAGGATGGCCATCTTCTAAATGCAAGGGATATGGAAAATTATCATTTTTGTATGGAGTGAAAATGTGAGGATCAGGGTCATTTACACAAATTGACAAATTAGAGGGATTAGGAAAAGCCACTCCTGATCATTGAAAAATGTAAACATTCTCTGAATAATGCAAATGAATATTCCAATGTTTCCCAAGAGGTTTTTGAAAAAAATATCAACAAAGATTTCTGAAACAAGCTGCATATGTTGTTTAAAATTAAGAACAAAGACTTCTGGAAGAACCTGAATACATTTTAAAACAATTAAGGATAAAGTTTATGGAGCAAGCTGTGAAATTTAAAATAAAGTATAAATAGAACAACACGCTAACAGCTTCAACAATACATAAATGAGAAAATTAACAACAGGCCAGGTGCAGTGGCTCACACCTGTAATCCAGCACTTTGGGAGGCCAAGGTGGGTGGATCATGAGGTCAGGAGTTTGAGACCAGCCTGATTAAGATGATGAAACCCATCTCTACTAAAAATGCAAAAATTAGCTGGGTGTGGTGGCGGGCACCTGTAATCCCAGCTACTCGGAAGGCTGAGGCAGAGAACTGCTTGAACCCAGGAGGTGGAGGTTGCAGTGAGCCGAGATCACACCACTGCACTCCAGCCTGGGCAACATAGCGAGACTCTGTCTCAAAAGAAAAAAAGAAAGAAAATTAACAACAAAACTGTCATTTTTGAGTAGTTATTTAAGTAAGTATAGACAATTTGCCATATATTTTATGAACACTATCTCAACTAATTCTTGCAGTAACTCTGAAAGTTATGATTTTTATCCCCATCTTATACACAAGAAAACTGAGGCACAGAAAGGTTAAGGGGCCACACAGCTAGTACTTAGCCTACATAGGGTTTGAAATCATGTTTTTCTGACTCTCAAGCCATGTTTTCTACTTTTATATATATTTTTATTACTGCACTTTTCTCTTTGTATGCACCTATTACTTTCAATAATCAGACCATGTGTCTGATCTGAGATTGATTAAATATAATTGTTATGTTGATAATGGGTCAACACATCATCCTATGTTGTGCCCAATTTATATGCCCAATCAGGTCTATAGATTCTATACACTTGGCTTTTTGACAGAATGATGTCTAGCACGGTTGGCATACTTGATGTGGCTTGTGAGTTCCAAACTGCCATTTTCTGATTCAGAACCTAGCAGAGTGTCTTGCAAATAGTAGGCTCTCAATAAATGAATAGAAATAAATGATTGAATTGACTCCCAAGTTTCCTTCTGACTGGTTTCCAGGGTTTAAGCCTCTCACTTAAGCTTGAAACTATAATCAACCCCGTCACCAAGATTTGAGGTGATTGCTTCTTCTCTCTTAAGTTAATGATAAGAAGCTCTTTCCTTGACAGCCACCCCACCTCATTCGCAACTTCGGACAATTTTGAAGGTGTTGTTCTCCTGGATCTTGAAGTGTGATTCCGGGTCATCAGGTGTCTGTCTCCTCCTATTTTCCTGGGCACTGACAACAGATCCTCCTTACTCCTGAGAAGTGCTTCCTTCCTGCCTCTTTGCCTTTGTTGACAGTATTCCCTTGGCCTGGGCCAGCCTCCTACCCCAAGTCTTGGCTTCTGTCTGGCTCTAGTCTCAGATTCCTGAACCTTTCCTGAACCAGATACAGATGTAATTCCAGCCCCAGTCTCCAGTCCCTGCTCTCTAGACCAAATAGGGGTACTTATTTCAGGCTACTGGGGTCTCCAACCTTGACCTGACCCTTCAGATCTGGTGGCTGGCCTGCGTGAGACTGATAAGGGGGCAAAGAGCCCTGAAAGGTCACCACCAGTCTGTCTTTGTCAGCTGGAGGCCTGGATTCCAGCATGTGCCTGCAAATATCTGACTTATTTACTCATCTTGCTTTTTGTTTGAGCTCTTTCAACACAGCAGGTTCCTCCAAACTATTTCAGACAGCACAGAAAGAGCCCTGCCCTCACCAGTCCATGAGTGAAATGGAAAGTCAGGCTTGTAAATAGGATTCCAGCCTTTTCTGAGGCTCAACTGCCTGTGGAGACATGAAGCCCCACAGCGCATCCCCACAGAGACACTTGGTACCAACTGGAGGCAGTAAGATGAGTATTGATGTGGTTTGTGCATCTCTAGAAGTATGATTCCATTTAAAATGGAAGCTAGCCACTTGGTGAGAGTCCTGTTGACTTCATCAAGGAGTGCAGTGTTGTGATGTATTGTAATGAGGGTCCTGCTAGATCGGTGGCAATTTAGGAAATCCAGTCAGTTGGCCTGAACCATGCCAGCCCTCCACATACATTAGAAACACTTTTCCCAGTTTCTTTTTTATTGTCTTCAGAAAACTGAGCATGTTTTATAAACACTTCTAGAATATAAAAAGCAAAGCACTTGTGTATTTGCCTAAGGTACATTTTCACCCATGGTTGATGAAAGGTAAGTCTGAGATCCTCTTCTTGCTACCCTTGCACCTTCAGCTGGAAATTAGAGCTCCAGATGGTTGGAACGCTAACTCTCCCTGTTAATGGGCCAGCAGAGCCCAGCAGAGGGGCTTCTTCCATTACTGTGCCTTTCCTGGAGTACATGTCATCACTTGCCTGGATACTCACTGTTTAGTAATTGCCTAACCCTGACTACGATCCTCTCCCTTCCTCACCAACTCTTCAGCCTCCTGCAGTCCTCACCATAGTCCAGAATTTCATAAATGCCATTTCAAATGATGAGAGCTCATATAAAATGGTTTCTTTCAGTCCTGTAGAAACATTTCTACAAGTAAATGGAGGATAGCCTTTGATTTCATTTGTTTTCAGTACGTTGGCATTTTTATTCAATACTCTCAAATCCTATTTGATAACGCTGCGTTACTGTCTTTGTTGGAAATGCCAGGAGGGCATGTTCCCTAAAGCATTCCTTCACACAGTAAAGGACAACTCAAATTGGATTGGCTTATTTAGCAAAGGTGTCAAATTTTCCCAAACATCAGTGCCTCTGAGATACCTCCTTCCATTTTAGGTTACCAAGTTTCTTTCTTCCTTTTTTTGTCAACATGTGATAATTATTCTTATATAAAAATATTATATATAAATATGTTTAACATATTCAATTATATATTATGTCATATATGTTATATATGATTATGTGTAATATTTATAGGCTACAGAGTGATTTTGCAATACTGTATATGATGTGTAATGATCAATTGAGGGTAATTAGCATATTTATTACCTCCAACACTTATCAATTCTTTGTGTTGGGAACATTCAAAATCTTTTCTTTGAGCTCTTTGAACACATACAATAAATTATTGTTAATCATATTTACCCTAAAGTGCTACGGAACACTAGAACTTATTCTTCCTATCTATCTGTAATTTTGTAAGTTACTGTTCTTGAGAAAGTTAAGATCCTTTTGAATAATCTGAGATGTGTGAAATAAGGTTAGTCACAGGATTTCCTGCCACAAGAGTTCACAAACAAACTTTCCTCACTTCCTCTTTCTTAAAGTTCAATTTAGGCTCACCAATCTAGTTGCTTTTGTTTTAGTGGTTACAGTCTCCACCCTGTTACCAATGGTTAAAAATGGTTGACAGAGCCTCAAGTGCTTGCTGTCAGTCTCTGTTTCCCTCTGCCTCCCTCTCTCTGTCTCTCTCTCTCTCATACACAAACATTCCAAAGACTTATATTAAAATGGCAGACATTCTATCCATTAGCAACTTAGAAAACTTAGATTCCTTCATTGTTGATTTCTTCCTCTCTCCTCCTCATACACTTTGTTATCTGTCTTTTAATCCACAGAATCTATTTTCCCACCCTAGCCCTTCTCTTGCCATCCTTCTCCCACTTCCCCAAGTGTCTAAGTTGTTAAATTGTCATGCCCGCAGAGCTCCAGGCTCTGAACTTTTCTAATCCCCCAGCAAAGTCTATCCCTCTCTACCATCTTGCCTCATCGCCCCTACACTGCTTTATAAGACAAAGATTTCTCTACCATTCTCATCTAAGGCCCTGGGCTCGGCTAACCTGTGAGCTTCTTGAGGGTAAAGATTAGGTTTTATATATATGTGTGTCCCTAACACAGTGACAGACCCTCAATATTTGTTGAATAAGTGGAGACAAAGCTAATGAATCTGAGAAAGTGTTAAATTCCTCCCAGGTAACAAAATCTTAGTTCAATCAAAATATGCGTTTTTACAAGGCTATAAAAGATACAATCTAAGGGTGGGGATTTAGATCCTAAAGAATGGTTTCTCCCCTTTGGTATATCACTGATTCTTAAGATGTTATGTGCAATGGGAAATGAAGATCCCTTTACTCACACTTGTAGGTTCCCTTTTTTCACTCGTTTGACTGGATTTTTCAGTAGCATTCCTCTCCCTTCACCTTGTCTGCTGAGGACCAGCTTAACAAGTAATTTGGATTTATAACGAAATCTTTCTGCAATGTGAAGAAATTCCAAGCTATGTGGCTGTAAAGTTTTTCCCAAGTACAAGTCACATGACTCACTTTGCACAGAGATAAGCTGTGGGTGGAACCTGTCCAGGATCTATCTTCTGGCATTCCTTTTTAATCATAGGCCTTCGAATGATGGGGATTCTGGTTGGTTCACTTTACTTCCACTCTCTAGTCCAGGGTGGAGCTATTGTCTTTGGGTCTCATGCTGGTTCCTGGAGCCGGAAGGTTGTTTTTGTTTGAAACTTAGTTGGAACACATTTGCTTCTAGGAGAACTCATTTCTGCCTATGCTGTCTGCACCTTCATCACCAACACAACTGATACATTCTGACTATGCTGCTCCAGGAGTTTTGCTTCTTTTCACCTTCCTCCCTCACCCTATGTCACAGGTCTTGTTCTCTTCATGAACTTTCCTATATATCTTATACTTTTCTTCTCTCTCTCTCTCTCTCTCTCTCTCTCTCTCTCTCTCTCTCTCTCTCTCTGGTCTCATTTTGTTGCACAGGCTGGAATGTAGTGGCATGATCATGGCTCACAGCAGCCTTGACCTCCTGGGCTCAATCAATCCTCCCACCTTAGTCTCCAAATAGCTGGAAACACAGATGCATGCCACCAAGCCCAGCTAATTAGAAAAAACAAATTGTGGAGACAGGATCTCCCTATGTTGCCCAGGCTGGTCTCAAGCTCCTGGACTCAAGCAATCCCCCCACCTTGGCCTCCCAAAGTGTTGGGATTACAGGAATGAGCCACTGTGCCTGGACTACTTTTCTATCTTAGGTAATTTTGCCCTGTGTTACCCACTGCCATGCATTTAGGTTCCTCTCCTTTAGACATTTCTTTTTTTCTTTCTTAGTTCTTCAGCCAATCACTTTCCCCCAGCCCATATTCTCCTATCATACCTTGTAGGCTCTGTTAGTTTTCTTAAAATGCCTTGATTAATTCTTTATAGTGCACCAACTGGGGGTTAACTTCACCACCTTCTCCTACTCCTGATCTAGCTAAGGGATCCCTGTACTACCTAACTGACAATTTAAGAGGAAGAGGTGTGTTTCATGCTTCAATTTCTCACATACAACAATAAGCACAGGGTTTCCACATTGCTAGTACTCAATAAAGATTTGGTGATTTGGTTTTCTAGAATAATATCCCCTATATAGAGCTCCACAATGCACACCTGTGTGTCATTCTTTAAAAATGACAACATCTTTTACTTTCTTCTGTCTCTATAGGCCTAAAGCTAATTGCAGCAGGTGCTTCAAAATGATTGTGATATAATGATAATAGCAGAAGAAAATCAGTGCAGATATTTCAAAATGCATGCACCCTCCAAATAACTTATTTTAGAAATTGGATGCAGATGATACTCAGTTTCTCTATCCAGAAATCTAGGACCAGTTTCATTCCTCTATTCCCATCATATGTTTTTCCTAAATGAAAAAAAAAATCAACAAATGTTATCTATGCTACCACTTGCAATAACAAATATTCTTCCTCTTTGTCCTCAGTTCCATCACACTGTTGTAGATCATTCTGAGATTTCCTGGAAAACTACAACTGTCAGCTGTGCAGACTTCATCCTACTCCATTGACTTCATCCTACTCCATTGACTTCATCCTACTCCATTGACTTCATCCTACTCCTTGACTTCATCCTACTCCATTGACTTCATCCTACTCCATTGACTTCATCCTACTCCTTGACTTCATCCTACTCCTTGACTTCATCCTACTCCATTGACTTCATCCTACTCCTTGACTTCATCCTACTCCATTGACTTCATCCTACTCCTTGAATTCATCCTACTCCATTGACTTCATCCTACTCCTTGACTTCATCCTACTCCATTGACTTCATCCTACTCCTTGACTTCATCCTACTCCATTGACTTCATCCTACTCCTTGACTTCATCCTACTCCATTGACTTCATCCTACTCCTTGACTTCATCCTACTCCATTGACTTCATCCTACTCCATTGACTTCATCCTACTCCTTGACTTCATCCTACTCCTTGACTTCATCCTACTCCATTGACTTCATCCTACTCCTTGACTTCATCCTACTCCATTGACTTCATCCTACTCCTTGAATTCATCCTACTCCATTGACTTCATCCTACTCCTTGACTTTATCCTACTCCATTGACTTCATCCTACTCCTTGACTTCATCCTACTCCATTGACTTCATCCTACTCCTTGACTTCATCCTACTCCATTGACTTCATCCTACTCCTTGACTTCATCCTACTCCATTGACTTCATCCTACTCCTTGACTTCATCCTACTCCATTGACTTCATCCTACTCCTTGACTTCATCCTACTCCATTGACTTCATCCTACTCCATTGACTTCATCCTACTCCTTGACTTCATCCTACTCCTTGACTTCATCCTACTCTATTCCCAACAGCGTTTTAATGATGGAAGATCTTTAGGACTATGAATGAACATGACATTCGCCTGTTCCAGGCTACTCCATGCTCATATGCTAATTAGTTGTCACTTCTTGGGTTAGTAGATATGTTGCCTTATAAATATCCTGTTTCTAATCTTGTAAAATAGGCTATAAGTCTCAAGAAAACTGTGTGGTAGGGTGGTGGTAATGTGTAGAATTATTATTATTTTTTACTTCTGTATAAGAGCAAATTTAACAGATGCTTAAGTAACATATGGGAAAATTAGTAATACAAATTTATTAAAGAAGGCAAAACACTTAAGCAAGTACTCTGCGTTTTACTGTACATTAAATGAATCTGTTATCATTCCCTGCAGCATCAGCATGGATGGAGCTGGAGGCTATCATCCTTAGCAAACCAATGCAGGCACTGAAAACCAAATACTGTATGTTCTCACTTACAAGTGGGAGCTAAGTAAGAAGAATGTATGAACACAAAGAAGGACATCTTAATTCCATCTTAATTCAGGGCTTATTCATTGGGTAAACATAAGAGCTTAGTGAAACAATGTACCAATCCAAGCGATGTTCCCTGTTTTCATTTTTATTTCAGGTTTGGGGGGCATGCAAAGGTTTATTACATAAACACATATTAAGGGGGCTTGGTATATTCAGCTGGTGCAAAAATAACTGCGGTTTTGCTATTACTTTTCATGGTGAAAACCTCAATTACCTTTGCACCAACCTAATACATATAATTACATCACCCAGGTATTAAGAGCTCAGTACCCAATAGTTATCTTTTCTGTTATTCTCCCTCTTCCCACCCTCACTCTTCAAGTAGACCCCAGTGTCTGCTGTTTCCTTCTTTAATTCACAGGAATGGAATAGAAGAACATGGTGGGGGTTTTTTGCTGCTGCTGATGTTTTCTATGATTTATTCATGTATTTATTTATTATTTATTTTTACTGTATCGCTCTATTTTATTCACAATGGGTATAGTTGAAATCCTTGCTTCTATCATATATTTGCTTAAAGGATGGAGCAGATTCAGATGTGTTATGTGAAAATGGTTTTGGATGGATACTGCACAAAGAGTAAAATGCAGCCATGTAATCTTTCTCTCTCTTCCTATCATATATATATTTTATATACTGATGGTCTCCAACTCACAATCCTTTGATTTATGGCTTTTCAACTTTACAATGGTGTGAAAGCAATACACATTCAGAAGAAACCATACTTCGAATTTTGAATTTTGATTTTTTTCTGGGCTAGCAACATGTAGCAGGAGACTCTCTTGAGATGCCAGGCAGCCACAGTTCCCAGGCAGCCACGTGATCATAAGGGTGAACAACTGCTAATGTACAGTGCACTGTGTTGCCCAATGAGTTTGCCTGACTCTAGGCTAATGTAAGTGTTCTGAGCATGTTTAGATAGGCTAGGTTAAGCTAGGATGTCCGCTAGGTTCGGCGTGTGAAATGTATTTTTGACTTATGTTATTTTCAACTTACAATGAGTTTACTGGGACATGGGCTCATCATAAATTGAGGATCATTTGTATATAGAATATTTATCATATATATTTTATATATAATTACATATTTGATATATGGTATATGTGCTATATGGTATACTTTATATATAATAATATATGTAATATTTATGTTATAGTTTCTCAGTTATATATGTTAGATTGGCATGTACTGTTGATATGTGTACCACTTTAATGTTAAATTTTAATGTTAATATTTAACATGAGATCTACCCTCTTAACAGATTTTTAGGTGGACAACATTGTTCACAACAGACACAATGTTGTACAGCAGATCTCTAAACTTGCTTACCTTGCATTACTGAAACTTTATGTCCATTCAATAGCAACTCCCCATTGCTCCCTACCACTGCACCTAGCAGCCACACTGTTTTGCTGTCTGGTTCAATGGGTCTGTTTTAGACACCTCATATAAGTGGAATCGTGCAGTATTTGTCCTTCTGTGACTGGCTTATTTCACTTAACATAATATCCTTAAAGTGTATCCATGTTGTGTGTTATGGAAATCTTTCCTTTTAACAGCTGAATAATATTTCATTATATGGATATACCACGTTTTAAAAATCCATTCATCTGTCAATGGACACTTACTTTGTTTTTATATCTTGGCTACTGTGAATAGTTTTGCAATTAACATGGAGATGTTAATATCTCCTGGTTTCAATTCTTTTGGATAAATACCCAGAAGTGGGATTGCTGAATCATATAGTAATTCTATTTTTAATTTTTTTGAGGAACCACTATACTATTTTCCATAGCAGGTGCACCATTTTGCATTCCCACCAACAGTATATATGAGTTCCAATTTTTCCACATCTTGTTTAACTCTTGTCTTTTGTTTTTTTTGATAATAGTCATCTTAACAGGTGTCAGGTGATACCTTGATTTGCATAATTTTGATTTGCATTTCCCTGATGATTAGTGATGTTACACAGCTAGGTTTCAAGGGCAATTTCAATTTATTTGAACTTTATTCAGCAAATATTTAAGGCCCCACACTTCTACGTGAAAACAACTACTTCCAACCCTCTGTAGTGATAGTTGGGGGCTGTTCGCAGTCACTCTTGAGAGAAGTGTAGCTTCCCAGTTAGCTAAGTGATAGTAAAGAGAAATATTTATAGAGGTTATGCTATATTCTTACAGAGAATGCAAGCCAGAAGCAGAAAAGCCAGTGGCATACATTCTGCTTGAGTTCACTGGCAGTACTGACCTGGGAAATGTAGCCCAGTGGGCACCACCAAATGTCCACTCTGATATATTCAAACTTTAACTGGTTAAACACAACTTTATCCTCCTCAGTGAAGATAATGAACATGAATTCCCCTAATAAATGTGTTCCAACAATGTCACATCTCAGCCAGGCAGAATTCTTTCTCTCAACACTAGGAGGCATTTGTTTTAAGTTTCCAAGTACTTTTCTTGAGCCAGCCTTCTAGGAGATAGTAGTTCTTCCTAAATAACATAAAACACCTTTATCTTTAAAAGGGCTTGGGTTTATTACATCTGATTTATAATGAGTACTGTGACAGTTGCCAGATGGCAAATATTCAATTTCTGTTGGTCTTTCACAATTAATCATCATTTCTAAAGGAAAAAGGTGCCTCCTTAGTTTCAAATCTTCTGACCTACTATAGACTTTCAGTCAGTACTGTACAATCTCTCTCAGTTATAAAATGTTTTATGCTGTTCCTTAGCAAAATAATTGCATAATTCTCTTTTCAGTAAGGCTTGCACCTACCTCACTACATTTTATAGAGTGGGGCATATAATAATAGATAATTAATCATTGCTTATAAATTTGATGTAATAAACATTTTTTCTTACTCCCTACTATGTCACAAACATGGTGCTATGCAAAACGGCTTCCTATATGTTCATAAAACATGTCTTTGACCCTTATTTCAGAGTCTAGTGGGTCAGATAAATATGTAAATCAATAGTGACAACTAAACCTGTGAAATGTCATAGGAAGAGTTTATATAAAGATGAATGGAACCACTAGATCAGGAGGAGAAAATCTCACTAAAGACATTTGTTATAAACTGTTTTGACAAAATGAAGTAGACAACAGGAGGAAGAAGTTTTTCCAGTAAAGTGAAAAACATGGAAACAAACATCATGAGATGTTTAGGGAAGAGAAGCATGCTAGTTCTTGCCAGAGCATAGGTGTGTAGGAAGAAGATGGGGAAAGGGATGAGGCAGAGCCATGTTAAGGAATTGGAATTTTATTCCAAAGAAGTTGGAGGAACACTGAAAGGTTTTAAGCAAGAAAGGGTCATGTTCAGATTTGTATTTTTACATAGCCCCCTCTAGCAGCAACATGGAGCACAGTTTAGAAGATCATGAGCAGACCAATTAGCAGACTATTGGAATAATCCAGGTGGGAAACAATGATGGCTTACACTAGTATCATGGAAGGAACAATAGGAAGTTCAATAGTGATAAGTCTGAGAAGCATTATGGAAGTGAAATAAACACATCTCTGGAGTAATAGAGGAAAGAGTTTGAAAGAGAGGTGAGACACAAGGTTTCTAGACTGAGAACCCTGGAAGATAGTGATGGTGTTAATCAGGATTAGGTATGATGCCAAGAGTCCAGAGTTTGTAGTAGGAGCTGAAACATTAAAAACATAACAGTTATAAGGTTTGGAACAAGTATTTTCCATCTAGAAAACTCAGTTTCTCCACAGGAGGAAAAATAGCTACAACTTACCTCATAGGTGTGTTGTAAAAATTAAATGCAATTGTATATAAACATACATCATGTGCAGGAAGATGAAGATGCTATATACAAATGTTAATCATTATTCTGTTGACTTGAAAACTCCCATTTCTTGAATCTAGCAGAACCAAACAATGACTTTGCTCCTTAGAACCAGTTACTGATACTACGTCTCTCATAATTAAAGAAAATGTTGTGTATGTAGGACAGGTAGGCAGAAAGGACTATTCAATTCATAATAATGAGTTAAAATGACAAGTCAATCACCCACACTTCCCAGCTCTCTTCCCTATGCTGCCAAGCAGGAAGTGGCTGTCAGAGGTTACTGTGTAGGTGACAGTTAACAGCCATACTTTTAACATTCCATCAAATCTGGTGTTTCAACCTGCTTTTAGTCACATAGGTAAGGATTCCGCTTATGTCCTAAAAAAGCAACAGTTGTAACTTGGTAATTTGAGATTTGTTCATACCTGCTAATCAATGGATTCTGAACAAGAAAAATGCCCTCAGGTTCAAGGAAGACATGAACACAAATGTTACTTTCTTTGAACTGTCAACGAAAATTCTACATAAATAATAATTAACGTGACCTTTGACTTGGTCATCAGTGATGTCTTGCACTTTCATTCTCTTCCTCTACATTGTTTTGTGAAGGAAACGACACATTGCTTTTACAGGTCGATCAGACAGCATGCACAGTTTCTGGGCGAATAGGTAAGATTTGCTTCTTTTTCCAGCTTTGTTTCATCTGTGAATCTTCTACACTCCTCTGAGTTCTCACAGTATTTATTCAGTTGCCAACTATCTGCACTTGATTAGACCTCATATTTTCCATAGTATTTCCATAGTATGACTTTCAGATCTTTGTTGGAAGAAACGGACCCTTCCATCTTCATGTATTTCTTGGGTCTATTTGTTATATTACTTTGGCCGGAAATATTTCCTTCCAGCATTGGAAAAACTTGCTTAAGTGATTGTTTTAAGGTAGCATCTAAATCCTCTGAAGCCATCCTCTACTGAAAATATATATACTCAGGAATAAGCAACCTTAAATTTCTATTTATATAGTAATAGCTAATATTTCTTGATAACTTACTCTTTACCAGGCATCCTACTAACTGCTTTACATGAACTATCCTGTTTAACTCTTAAGACAACCCTGTAAGTTAGGTACTGCTAGTATCCTAAAGATCAGCAACTCAAGGTTCAGAGAGAAGAGTTGCCTAAGGCCACACAGCTAGAGAGAGGCAGAAGTAGAATTTGAAACCAGATTTCCTTGATGCCAGAACTTAGCGCCTTAACTATTATAGGACACTGTCGATACAGTATCACTTCATGTATTCTTATTACTTCTGCCTTAAAGATAAACAGGAATGTAAGGTAAGTTTGTCTTCTGGTACCATTCACTTCCCTTAACCCCCGTGAGTCCTATCCTGTGCTTTTAGTGTATGCTATGACCAGCCAGGAGGTAGCCTAAGTCTATTCTTTGTGAATATGAACATTTGCCTCTACTATATTACTTTCAAAATATAGCAGTCTGGTGTCTTCCTTAAGGCATCACTTTTAGTTAAGTATTAGGTGGAAGGGATCTGATAAATTAATTCATACCTAGATACTAACGACTGACAGTGATTTGCTACTCCTTTCAGAGATATTTGCATATTAACAATGGATTCTTGTCTTGACCTAGATAAATAAGAGGGAATCTTAAAATTTCAGATCTGGGTCTTCTCAGTGCTACTACACAGGCAACTTGTAATGCCATCTGTACAAAAAGCTAAACCTGATACTTATCACATCTTTGTGAATGAGAAAGCTGGTGTGATCTGGACAACATTGCATTATTCATCCAAAGAGGAAGAAGAAGTTAATAAGTAGAATTATTATGGGGCTTCTCTGAAGCTATATTAGTAATTGTTACCTAAGTTATCAGTAGAGATGGAACCAGCAGTATTAGACAGGATTGTAAAATTAGGAAACAACTATGGAATAAGATCTTTATGAAGCGTGTTTTAGGATGCTCACAGTACCATTTTGGAGAAGCATGTCATCTTTTTTTGTCTAGATGATTGTTGCTAAAAATTATTTGCATAATTTCATATACAAAAACCCATACAATGTTACAGAACTACAAGTGTATTTACATTTTTAAGTAATAAAATTGGAGTCACTGTATAGATTTATCCATATTCTATTATCCAGGTTCCGCTGGGACCTGCAGTTATAAAATAGCTGGCTGAGGTTAGGGTTACAGACTATGTCCATGAAACCGAATGCAACTAACTTAAACAAATAGGAATTAAACCACCAACTTCAACCTCTGTAACTATATGATCTAAACAACTGAGATGTTCCAGTATTCAAATAAGACTTAATGAATTGATTCTTTAGATCTGAAAGTTTAAATTTTCTTTAGGAGTCCTTAATCTATTTACTTAGCCAAAGAGATCTAAGACGTATTTAATGTTTAATGCATCTACCTCATAG
The DNA here is from genome assembly GCF_049354715.1 of Callithrix jacchus. Classification (NCBI taxonomy): domain Eukaryota; kingdom Metazoa; phylum Chordata; class Mammalia; order Primates; family Cebidae; genus Callithrix; species Callithrix jacchus. The sequence continues at coordinate 127,565,509 of NC_133524.1, forward strand.
TATGTATAATTTACTATACATAAAAAGTACACTCTCTCCTCATAGAGATAAAATAATATCTAATTCATAAAGTTGTCATAAAAAGTTATATAAAAGCTGTGAAAATAGTCTAAAGCACAATATAGATGTAGTAGATTGATATTCTTGCCCTATTTAGAAGAATCTACCTTTTAAAAAACCAGAATCATATATATGATAACAATCAGTTATATACATGGGAATGAAAATTGTTGAGAAAGGGAATAACATGATCAGATCTGTATTTTAGAAAGATTACTTCAGGATCAGTGTGGAAAATGGATTGTCAGGGGATGAAGGGCATGGAACAGTGGGATGGGGGTGAAGGAAAACTGGTGACAGGGACATTGGTAATTAGAATACTGTTGCAAACAGCTCAAGCAAGGGATGACAGGTTCATGAGATGTTATGGAGGGCAGAGTTAAGTCCTGGCAATCAATCAATGGGTGAGCTATTGGGAAAGGTGACTGTGAAGGAGAGAAAGAAAGAAATAGTAATTTTTCAAATCAGAGAAATAAGGACTACTAAATAGTGTATACTACAAAGCATATATACTAAAAAGTGTATACTACTTTTTTCCTCATGTACTTTAGAAAATATAGAAATTCAGTTGGTTCCTGTGTATGTAGTGATTGGGCAATCAAATTCTTTCCTTTCCATTTGTCTTTTCTTCCTTCTGAAAGTGGTATCCAGAGGCTACAAATCTCTCAGGTCAGAGTTCTGTACCCAGGCCTGAGTGTACCAGGCAGGGGAACCTCCCACAGGAGAGTGTGTGAAAGCATTAGGTCCCAGGAAACAGGCTGGTCCCGTTGGAGCACTCTCCCATGGATAACAGCAGTGTAGCCAACGGGAGAATCCAATTACTGGCCGAAGAGGACTGCAAAAGGTTTGAGTTGAAGAAGTAACACCAAGTGCCAGGTCCTAGGGTGAGGCCAGCCAGTAGGAGGAGAAATGAGTCACGCGGTCAGAAATTAGAACAGACTGAAGAAGAGTTAGGAATTGGAGTATGAGATAAGCTGGGGTGAATGGTTCAGGAGAGAAGCCATGAATTCTCAAAGAATTCTGAAAGAATGAGGGAGGCCTGCTTTCATGTAATATGGGCAGGTTGGTACAGGCAAACACCTGATAGCCTAATGGCACTGAACAGGCCCAGGCACCCTACACAGAATCCCTGAGCCAAATACCTCTGCCTCCGGAGCTCAAGAAATTTACATTCTTCTAATTATAGCAGTTTCATATTTGTGTGTGTTTCCTAATATTTGCAGTTTAAATGTATATTCTCATAAATACGTGATACGGCAAGTTCTTTCACTCCCTTGATATCCATGGGACAGATGATTTCTAATATAGAAATCTAAATCCAAGGCTATAGTTCTCTTTCTAGTGGGTTACTATTTTCAAAGATAAATACTCTAATTTATAAACACAGACTGCTTCATTAACTCTATTTAACAGGTAACAGAGACTTAGTTACTGACAACCGCCAGGCGATGACTTGGAACACAGCTCCTGTTTTTCAAATTTGCTGTAACATGATACAGAGCACAGAGCACATACTTTACTTCAAGAGAGATGTCTAAATTTGCTCAGTTTTTAAACTCAGACTGCCATAATCTGTGCACACTGCTCTAGGCTAACCAAGAGGTAGATGTTAGCCTTGTGATTAACAAAGACTAAAAGAAGAGAGTAGGAAAAGCACAAATAGAAAATACGATGAATCCTTCTCACATATACCCCACCCCCAAAATACAGTCATAGATATAAAAGGGATAAAAAGCTTAAGAAAAAGCTTGTGAGGGAAAATCCAATCTTGGAAAGGCTCAATAATCACAGCTGTCTCTGATTCTTTTCTGTCCACGTTTTGCCCTTTGTTTTGCTCTAACACCTCTACCCAGTCTTGCAACTGGGGCAGTCATTGTCACCACCATTCCTGGTTTTGAGCAGTCCTTTGATCGCCCTAGCTCTCCTGGACCAGTCACAGGCAATTCCCCTTATTCTGCCAAGACAGGTGGTACTTTTCAAGTGGCTTCTTCCTAAGAAGGAAAAAGAACACAAAAACAAGGAAACTCTGATGCCTGGAACTGAACAAGACTATAGTCCTGAGGGTCTTTATTCCAAGACAATGATGCTCAAGGGGGTCTTTCTAGACCAGCAGCATCAGCAACACCAGAGAACTTGTTAGAAATGCAAATTCTCAGGCCCCACTCCAGACCTACTGAATCAGAAACACTGGGAGGGTCCCAGGCATCTATCTTTGAATAAGCCCCATAGAGGATTCTGATGCATGCTTGAGTTTAAGAACCACTGGCCTAAGTAAACTGCAACCTAGTCCTGAGTAGCCCTGACAGGTCCCACCTTGCTGAGCATACAGCCTCTTCTTTCTTTTCTTGTTATCAATCATGTTTGGTTCTGTTTGTCTCCAGCCTAGTCACTAGTGGCTAACTCTACCTTTGGGACAGTGGACTCTATGCTCTGGGCTAACATGTGTGCCGAGTGCTACTATTACTACTAATCATTCCTGGGTTTTTTTTAATTTTTTTGGTTTCCCATGTACCCTGCATTGCACTAACACAGCACATTATATCTACCGTTGCACTTAATCCTTACAACAGCTTTATAAGCTAGGCATTATCCCCATCTTCCAAATGAGGAAATGTAGATCCAGAGAAGGTGACTTGCTCAAGGGATCCAGGTAATAAAGAGCAGAGCCAGGATTCATGCCTGGGTTTCTGTGGCTCCAGAGTCTATACTCATAACCTTGATCCCACACTACCTTCCTATAGCCACATGGCTCCTGTGCCTGGCATCATCGTCTGGGGAGCTTCTGTAATTGCATGCCAACTCACTGTTTTGGCTAGCTGACTTTCCCCTTTATGCACTGGCCCTTTCACATACTATCCCAGGAAAAGTTGCTCAACCTTGCTGAGTTTCAGTTTCCTTGTCTGTAAAATAGGAGTAATAATTACCTCAGAAGGTGGCCGTGAAAATCCAACAGGCAAACATACGTGAAAGTGTTCCAAACTGCAATAGAAGTGAAAGGTAGGATCTTCAGTTTACAGATGAGGAAATGTAAGCTCAAAGTGGTTACCTGGCTTAAACAAAACCTGCTGGCCTTCCACCTGTCATTTGGGGGTGCAAAGAGACCTCTGCCCCCATTATATCTCCACTGACTACTAGAAATAGAGAGACATATTTAAGAAGTATTAACTTACTCTCTATTAAGATGAAATGTTCTCAGGACAGGGCAACAAATGGGCAGAACACAGATACATTTTGAAAAAGAGAGGTGAGAACAGGCACTGTCTGGGAGAGTACTAACTTAGCTGCCAGCCACAGAAATGAGCTTTGGGTAGCCTTGCCAGAGGACCCAGGGTCAGAGTGAGAGGAGCAAAGGGAAGGCAGAGACTCTGCTCCAAGAAGTAGGAGAGCACAAGGATTGACCAGCTTCCTCATTTAATGACCCAACCACCCATATTACCATTTAAAACCACATTTAGTCCTATCTCCCTTTTCCAACAATTTTTCAATTAAGTATAACATGCTTACAGAGCTATCCTATCTTTTTTTAAAATTGAGACATAATTTGTGTATAGTAAATTGCACAGATCTTACAGGTACAGTTCAATAAATTATGAGAAATGTATAAAACCATGGAACCCACATCCTCATTAAGATAAAGAACATTTCCATCACCCCAGAAATTGTCCTCATATCTCTTTTCAGTGAATTTTTGCTTTCATTTGGTAAAACAGCTTCTTATATTAGGTTGGTACAAAGTAATTACTTTTTTTTTTTTTTTTTTGAGACGGAGTTTTGCTCTTGTTACCCAGACTGGAGTGCAATGGCACGATCTCGGCTCACCGCAACCTCCACCTTCTGGGTTCAAGCAATTCTCCTGCCTCAGCCTCCCGAGTAGCTGGGACTAGGTGCGCACCACCATGCCCAGCTAATTTTTGTATTTTTAGTAGAGACGGGGTTTCACCTTGTTGACCAGGATGGTCTCGCTCTCTTGACCTCGTGATCCACCCTCAGCCTTTCAAAGCGTTGGGATTATAGGCGTGAGCCACCACGCCCAGCCAGTAATTACTTTTTTTAAAAGTGCCGGTGTACATGGGCAGGATGTGCAGGTTTGTTACATAGGTAAATATGTGCAAGGTGGTTTGCTGCACGGATCAACCCATCACCTAGGCATTAAGCCCGGCATGCATTAGCTATTTTTTCCTGATGCACAGAGCATTCCTATTTTTTCATGTATCCCTTTTCCCTTCCTCTGGAGGTTTCTGAACTCTCCAGTGTCTTTCATTTTTCTTTTGGTACTTCCTTTCTAAAGATAAAGTTAGTTCTCTGTGAACTAGATGGTCACTCCAGCTCTTTTGTTTCTTCTGTTTCTTTTTCATGGTTTGCCCGGAACAGGTACAGTGTTTCAATTAGGGTAGAGTCAAAAAGCCAAAGGAGGATGCTGGTATATTTTATGGAAACTATCAGTGTTAGAAAAACAGACATACACTGCTTCCAGCAACACCAAATGTGTCTACGCATAGGTTTCCTGAGGATTATTGAAGCCACTATGTGAGTTTTATATAGGGATTCTCTTCTAAGCTAATTTTCTATTTTTCTTATGTGAAATGTATTTTCTCTGAAATGTAATTTCTTAAAGAAATATAGACATGAAATAATCCCATATAAATGCTGACTAGATGATAGATGCCAAAGAGAAAATCCTCTACCTGCTTTGTTTGTGGCAATTCATTCTTCAGCAAGTAATTTTTTAAAAGATCCCATTTCTGCAGAGTACAAAACTTGCTCTAAATAGGCTTCTGTGGAATTTAGGCTACCAATTACAACAAATTCAAGCAGAGCATAAATTACAACCATCTTGAGATACCCACAAAGAATTTATGAACCATTCCCCAACTTATGTCATAATTAAAAGGAAGAAACCACACTTGGCCAAATTTCTGGTCCACTCAGCCCAGAATTTTTACAGGGGGACACAGACACATGTTGGCAATAGGAGTGGTGGTTGTCCTTCTTAATGACAACCTCAACGGCTAAAAACATTTTGGTAAGATAGCTGATTTATCTTCTACAAAAATCTAGTCTGACTCCTTTTTGAATCTCTTTACAGCTCCACTTGTACTGTTGCTTGAGTTGGTGAATTCGGTAGGTTTTACTGCCTACTGCTGTATAAAGTCTCACTTCCTTTTGTTTGTGTTGGATTGGACTCTTTTGAGTTGAAAGGTCTGTTCTGAACTCTAGCCAGTAAATACCTTTGATCATTATTTACTCCGTACATACCCTTCACGATGCTTTTATGAGGAGGAAAATAGTGGGACTTACCTCAGAGGGTTGATAGGTACTGAAGGAGGCAATGCGTGTAAAGTGCTCAGACTTGTGCTGGGCTCAGAGCGAGTTCTACACAAGTGATCTTGATTAGCAGCGCTAGTGTTAGTATTCACTTTGGCCATTGCCTCTATCTTCGTCTCTTTGGTTTAATGAATGCTAATGCTTTGAGTCTGTCTCTATACAGCTCTTTCTCATTCTCTCATTCTTGCTGCCCATCTCTATGCCAGCTGGAGCTCCATTTTGTCTTTCTTTGTGACCCCTTGAACTAAGCATTATGTTCCAGATTTTAATCTTTTTTTCAAACATAGGACATGTCATTTTATTTCTAGTTTACTTTCTATTTACGCACAGAATTTTGTTGGCCTTTCTGGAAAAAAAATGGCACAGTAAGCTGAAATTGTTCTAGAAGTAACCTACAACTCCTAGATTCACTTACTGGAGACATAAGTAAGAACAGATCTAATGATGCGTATTGCACAGCTACTTTACTTCGTCTGTAAATATTTTATCTTACGAAGATGATTCATTCTTTCTTTTTCCCCTCCTCTCCTATTTTGAGAGATTGTCTTACCATTTATCCTACGTCAGCTTGGCATCTCACTACTGAGAACAGCTTACTTAGTGCCAGGTACAAACACAGAAATACCATTGTGTATGCCTTAGTGTACATTGCTTACAATACTTCAATAAGCCTGGGCCCATGGTAATCTTAGTGCTGACACTGCTCCATCCAGAGAAGCACCCGCTTTTTCCTATCTTCCAATTCATCCTGTAAGCTAGCTTGCTTTCCATGAAAAAATGTTTCCCCCAATCCCCAGGAAGTCCATTGAATGATAACAAAAAAAGTCAACAATATAAAAGCTTGTCAAGGGCTTTTAAAGAACTCTTTGTAAATTCTGTTCTTTGGTTCCTCCTTGTCCATATGTTATTTACTCTCCTGCCTGCCTTCCAAAAGGCCTTGTTTGACTGTGACCCTGGATTTATTATTTGGCTATAAAACAGTGGTTCCAACATTTCCGGATCTTGCTTTTTTAGAATTTTTTTTCATGAAATCATTGTATGTCAGTACTGGCCCAATTCCCTTCCTTTTACAATAAGAAAACTGAGGCCTAGAAAGGCAACTGACAAATTTGTCCTTATTAGTTTGTTACCAATTTGAGTAAAATTCTCATTCTGCATTGTGCTGAAAGGTTTGGGCATACGTTTTCCCTGATGTCTCAAATAGAATGTATTTTTCTTAGCATGGAATACACAATGGATATTGTTTATGGAAGGAAAATGATTCCAAGAACGTAATTTTTGAAAAAAAACCAGGCTTGTTATATTTAACTTTTTTGTTATAAGTTTCACTTCAGAAATTTGCTTTTTGTTTTATTACTCTTATTAAGGATTCTACCCCCAAAACATACCTACTTTCTTGTTATTGTTAAAATCACATTGCCAAGCTTACATAGTGTTTACAATATGCCAAACACTACTTAAGCACTCTATGTAGATCCTCATTTAAAGTTCAAAAGTAGGCAATATGAATCTATGATGACTGAAGACAAGGAAGTGGATACCTTTGGGCTAGGGAAGGTAGTGACTAGATGGGAGCATCAAGATGACTTCTTGGGTACAAGTTTCTTTTTCTTGATCTAGGTGATAGATACATGAATGTGTTCACTGTGAAAAGTCATTGAGCTGTTGGGCCCTTATGATTTGTGCAGTTTTCCACAGGCATCTCATGCTTTGATCAAAGTTTAAAGAAAAAAATAATGCTCATTTAAGCCCTTAAATCAACTTCATTAGGTAGTTCCTTTTATTATCCTCTTTGATAGGTAAGAAAACAGAGATATAGAGAAGTTAAGCACCTTGCTGATGATCACAGAGGTAGTATGTGGACAAAACTAGGGTTTGAACCTAAGTAGTCTGGATCCAGAGTCCATGTTTTTCATATGTACGCTATATATCACCTCTCAGAATTGATTTTTTTCTGTAACAAAGTTATTTGCCTTCTAATCTTATGACTTTGTACTTGATCCTAACTGCGTTTACTTCTGTGTCACCACCCCCTCCTTCAATGAATTGCACACACATATATAGAGGAGAAAACTAAGGAAAATGCTTTAATTACATAATCTGCCTGCCCTTGGCATCTATTTAGTGTGCCTCTGTGTTCCTCAAAGATGTCCATGGTGAATTTCCCCATGAAACTAAAGTATATAAATATCAAGCCAAAACTCTAAGAACACTCTCAGTGTTTTTTAAAGGCACCCTGAAAAATCCTTCCTGCTAATCTCTAAAAGCACAAATGACATTGTAGTCTTTTGTTCTAAACCCAGACATTTTAGGGATTCAGAAAATCCCAGGAGGAAAACATTTTAGGCACTCTGGGTTCCAATTGGCTTTACTCCTGATTGTTGAATAACTTTTGGACAAGCCAGAATACTTTAGTAAATACAGATTAGATTTTCAGAGATTCATGAGTGTTGCTAGTAAAATTGCTTACAATTTTACTAGGAAACATATTCAATAACCCATCATTTTACAACCCTGATTCAGAGATGCATGAGAATTGTGAGTAGTGGAGGCTCAGGGGAAGGGGCAAATAGACAGAGGAAAGGAACTACCACTATTTGTGAAGTGTCAAGTCTGTACCAAACATCACATCAGAGTGGTTTATATTTATTAACTCATTTGATCCTTACCATCACCACTGGAAGTAGGTAATAATAATTCCCATTTTGCACATGAAGAAAATGTGCCTCAAACATCAAGGTTACACAGTTAATAAGGTCTGTCTGGCTCTGAAACTCATGTTTGCCCCCATTAATTGTAGTATTTTTCAAAAAGTAGATGTCATGTTGCCTGTTTTACAGTAAAAATATCAAATGTAAAGAGAAGACAACATGAGTAAAAATATATTTTTCTTTTAAAAAGCTCTTATTGAAAGAAAGCTCCTTCTCTTTACAAACAACATGTAGCTGCTTTGTGATAATAGGGAAAGGTGTTCTGAACAACAGTACTGATAAGTTAATTCCACTCATGACAATGGAGCATTATAGTGAATCATACTTTTTCTTTAATCTCTCTCCTTGGAAAGCACTGAAGGAAAAGTTCATATAAAATATAAATCTTATCACTTTTAGAACAAAAAGCTCACTAAAAATACTGTGACCAGATGATATTAACAATTAGAGTAAATTAAAATAAATTCAAAGTTATTACAGACCTATGATCCTGCCCATGAGGCTTAACTGTTAATTGTGAATTTTTTCAAAAAAAAAATACTCCAGATATAGATAATGAAGCACTCTACTCTGCATTCCTTTTTTTTTTTTTTTTTTTAAGATAGAGTCTTGCCCTATTGCCCAGGCTGGAGTGCAATGGTGCAACGTCGGTTCACTGCAAACTCCACCTCCTGTGTTCCAGCAATTCTCCTGCCTCAGCCTCCTGAGTAGCTGGGATTATACATGTGTGCCGCTACACCCAGCTAACTTTTGTATTTTTAGTAGAGATGGGATTTCACCATGTTGGCCAGGCTGGTCTTGAACTCCTGACCACAAGTGATCCGCCCTCTTTGGCCTCCCGAAGTGCTGGGAAAATAGGCGTGAGCCACCACCCTTGACCTCTACCGTCCATTTCTTATAATCAATATAGGTATAGGGGTTAGTTAGATGCCACATTCCCTGGGTTCATATTCTGGCTTCTGCCCTGAATAACTGTGTTATTTTGATTTGTAGGATTGACACATTTAGCAAATGAAAATACAAGGCAGCCACTTATATCTGAATTTCAGATAAATAACTTTTTAAAGTATAAACAATGTCTCCTGCAGAATCATCCATTTATCTAAAATTCAAATTTAACTGGCATTCTGTATTTTATCTGGAAACTCTACCTTGGACAAGTTACTTAATCTTTCTGTGCTTCACTTTCCCCATCTCTAAAATAGAAATGATACGATGATAGCGGTACCTAGCTCATGAAGTTGTAGTGAGAATTAAATGGGAATACATGTAAATTGCAGCCATGCCTGATACACAGTAAGAACTATATACATGATATCTATTGTAATTAACTAATTCCTCTATTTGAATTAATTCAACTTTGGCTTGGGCTTCTGCTTTGAAAAAGAATTACTTTATATCTCATATGCTATGTGCAGAACCAAAGTAGAAAAGTGATACTGAGGCATTTTGCTAGGTATAGTCACTTTCCATACCTTACAATTTTACTAGGAAACATATTCAATAACCCAGCATTTTACAACCCAGACACAGTTTCTTCTGCTATTGTTCATATAAATGACCTTTCCATACAGCAATAACCTTTTTATGCTTTTAAAGTCTGGAAAAAATAGGAAAATCTATATTTTTAAAAACTATATTTCATGAACTAAGCCCATTCTTCTTCACAACATAATAAGCACCCATTTCTCCATATTTGCATAGCAAGAATCTGTATATTATCAGATGCTAGAGTAGCATTAAAATTTAAGAGCTGGTATATTTCAGTTTCTTGTAACACTTGAAAAAAATCTCAAGCACAAAATAAAATGCAGTGTACAAAACATTAAAAATATAATTTATTTGTATCTGCTTTCATGATCTCATACTGTAAAAGTCTACCACTATTTTCACAATTTATTTGGAAAGCATGATTTATCTATGTTAATTTCAAGTTGGCATCTAGCCATTTGAATGCTTACCTTCACACATGGTAAACTATAAGAATGTGTGAAGTTTCATAAAAGGTCAATAGCACAGAAAGAATGGAAGAACCAGAACAGTATGAATGATTTCAAAAAACCGGAGGAATATTAACTAAAGCTGCTGTGCACTTTCACAGCGGGCAATATCACGGTTTTGCCAGTAATCTGTGCTTTAGATTGCAATAAATTGTTCCTGTTTTTCTTTCCATTGTAGAAGACACTAACTTGGCTTCGTGAAACCAGGCATGCATGTCATCTCCCACCTCATTTTCTTTTGAGTGTAGGAAGGGAAATATAATACAAACTGTTCTGGTGCACAATAATCTATTTTACAGTTGCATGCAAGAAAACCATACCAGAAAAGCTGGCAACATAGTGTTCAGATCTCTTCACATCATTTCTGTTCTTTACGCCATTCTTTACTGTCATTATCATGCATTCAAAGGGAAATCTATGTATGCAGGAATACAGCAGAAATATTTAGTAATACGATCTTACAGACATAAGATTAACAATCATTACCTTGAAGGAAACAGTAGGCTTTCTGCAGATGGATATGATGCCAGTAAACACAGGACACATTTGGCCCAAAACATAGGACAATTATTTAAGAAGCGGTTTTCTAAATGGGAAGTAAACAGTTCTAACTTGGTTTCTGTTTTTTATGTCCTTTATTGACACCTTGACATGAGGTTCCAAAGGATTTCTGTCTGCAGTTCTCAAATCTATATTTGCAATCTGACCTCTTGCTATTTTCAACTGCCTTTTGGATATCTTCACTTAGACGTTGTACAGGCACCACAGACTTGGTGTACCCAAACTGAATTCCTTATCTTTTCCCCAATGCTGGTTCTCCTGGAGAAGTTCCAGACATTAACATTTATCCAGTTCCCTAAGTTAGATGTCGCTGATGTTTTAAACCTCTCCCTCTGGTGCTGTCCACATCCAATCAATTGGATGCTGTTGATTCCACCCATAATTTGTTTCTGGAATCTATTTCCACCTCTTCATTCTCAAAGCCATTCATTTAGTTCAGTCCCCCTTCTGTACTTTCACAATGGCCTCCTAATGATCTCTTCAGAGGTCTCTCTGCTTCCAATCCCTCCCATATCCAATCTATCCTTTATGTACTAAGCAGAGTTTCCTTTTGAAAAAACAAATCTGGATCAAATTTCATTTTTCCTTAAAACCCCAAAAGACTACTAGGAGTCTAAGGGATCAAATGTAAACTCTTCAGAATGCCATAAAAGGCTCACCGTCTGCCCCTAATAGATCCTTCCAGCCTTCCTGCTGGGACACCTCATATACTCTGTGTTTCTGCCTGTTAAATCAAACTATGAGCTAGTTCTAGAGGTTCTTAACCAAGAGTATACAACATAATCACCTAATGAGTTTTTAAAAAAATAAAATACAAGTGCCCTTTCTCTATCTCAGAAAGACAAATTCAGAATCTGGAGGAAAGGATTGCAATAACTGTATTTTAACCAGGTCATCAGGTGATGGGGGAATATACATGCCTGGTTTAGGCATTTGTGTATGCTGTTCCTTCTGTCTAGAATGGTTTCTCCATCCACTCTCCTCAATTCTCTACCTAGCTATCTCCTACTCATTTTTCAAGATTTAGCTCAATATCACCTCCTCTATGAAGCCTTCCAGGATCTACAGAGATAAAATGAATTGCTCTCTGGTGCCCGTTGCTATAGTAATTGACTGGCATTATCATCATTTATTACTGTGAATTCTCCTTGTTTTTTTGTGGCATTCTCCAGTGGGAAACCAAACTCCTTGCATTTCTTTGTATTCCAAGCACTTAGCCCAATACAAGAAATATGTGAGAGAAAAAAAAAAGACAAGAAGAAGGGAGGAGAAAGTAAGCGAAACAGGGAAAGATGGTGTGGCCGAGGCTGGATCTGGGTCCAAAGTGAAAGTATGAAAAACAGTCTTCTTTTTTTTTAAGCAAAAAATCCCATTATAGTCTACATTTGGACCCTTGTGGTGAGCCCCATCATATAGCATACTGAATGTTAACGAGTCTGAAAATCCTGATGTGGCCCACGAAAAAAAGGAGGATGGGAGTTTTGCTTGTTTACAATGTTGAGTTTCTGCCTCCCCTAGAAACTTCTGGCAGTCCCTGATAACAGTACTGGAAGAGGTGCCTGTAATTCCCTTACTCTGTTCACGTTCTCTTAAGTACTGCTGTAATGAAGTCTTTACCCCAGGGCGATAGAGTCTCAGCTTTACACAACCGCCTTTCTTAGAGGTCCTAGCAACTTCCTTTTCCTCGGTGTGAGCTGATGGCAAAGTCACTTCCTATTTGGTCTCAACTGCCAGTTTTTTTTCTGGTTTTAACTGCCACCTTTGACTAGAACTGCTTTCTTGCGAAGCCTACAAATTAAAGAACAAGTGGTCAATTCAATACATTTAAGAAAGTTAAGTCAGAGGGGTAAACATCACTCAGATGGGTTGTTTAGCCTCATAACACATGAAAGGCTTTCCTGTGACTAAAAACTGCACCCTGGAGAGCACAAGAGAACTTACCTGACCTCATTACAAAGGGCCCAGGCTTCCAAAGAATCTCTCCCAAGAAACTCTACAGTCTCTTCAGGTACCCATATGGCAAAAATAAACTACCATTATAGAATGGCTGGTACAGTGGTTCTCTCAGCATTGACGAGACTGTAAGTGAGCCCATGCACGCTTCTGAGGGCCTTCACCTTAGGTCCAAGACATCTAAAGGTCAACAGTCTGATTCTGCAAGTGAGAGTTTAGGCAGAGGAGCAAAACTGGAATAAGGAAGGGAGCTCTTCTGTCTTTTGTCTCCTACCTCTGCATGTAAATAAAAGTGTACCGGCCCACTTGCCCCTCTTAGGTCTGTAACCAACTGGTAAAGCCCAGAAGTTATGACCTCGATTCTTTTGGTAGCTAAATGCAAACATTTCAAAGCAAGTAAGCATATATGTAAAGAAATGTTATAAGCAGGAAACTGCTTAAACAGCACCTGCTCCCACCCACCTCCTCTGTTTTTCTATTCCTCTCAGCAGCATCAGGAAGTAAACCTAGAGAGAATATTCAGCAGGGATGTCTTAGATAGTATAGTTTCCATTATATGTAATACTATGAGAGTGTATTCTGCAAGCCACAAAAAGTACAAGGTTAGTCAGGAGATTTTGGTAATCAGACAGGTTTAATGTTCCTTGACCAAGGTCTGATTCAATAGGTTTCTCCTTGGGATGCTATGCTGGAACAATAGCGATACATACAGCATCTGCAAGAACTATCATAACATGGGTTCCAACTTGATGCCCAATGAAAGTAAAGAGGAAATTTGAGGTATCATCTATGCTTTTATTAAAATAAAAATGGCCCTCAAATGTTATACTTCCAAATATAAGTAGACTCAGCAGCCTGAATCAGAATATTCCCATCACTGAATGGTGAGCTTCTAGAATTGCCCAGATAATTTTCTTTAGTTTCAAATATTCAGGAAAGTATATCAATTTGCCATTATATTCCATACATGTGTACATTTTATCCATTTCAACAGTCACTAGGCTCAAAATGTGTAAGTCCAAAATGTGAAATATTACCTTTAAGTTTTGTAAATGAGAGTAAGAGGTCAAATTTGTCATGATGAGTTAACATATCTGAAGGCTAGGTAATGCCTACATTAGAATATGCTCAGTGATTAACTTTTTAAAAAAATCATTAATTTTTTACTTAAAATTATTTTCCGTTCAACATTATTTTTCATTGAGTTGTATTCATTTTTGGGGGGCAGATGATCTGTAGTTCAGTACAAGGGTAAAATAAGAACATTGCTTTGTTTCCACAGCCCACCTGATGTGACCCAGTATCTTATGAGTCTTTTCTTTCTTTGGTCCCGGCCACAACACTGAGCCAAAGTCTTCAGAGAACAGTGAATCCCAAGTCTGTTTCTTGGTTAGTAGCTCCTAATGCAAAAAGTGTGGAGCATGGTTTCTCAAACCTTATCACCATTAACATTGTGGACTGGATAGTTCTTTGCCGTGGGGACTGTCCTGGGCATTGTAAGATGTTTAGCAGCATCTCTGGCCTCTACTCACTAAACGCCAGCAGCACCCTCCTTCCTATTTGTGATACCCAAAAATGTTTTCCAGGAGGCAAAACTGTTCCTGGTTGAAAAACATGCCCTTGTCCCATTGTTGCCTATATTAAAGTCTAGCTATGTCCATCTACCTACTACTACTTTTCCATCTACTTCAGCTAAGAACCAGTCAATTCAGGAAATATTTCTAAACACGAGTAAAGTTAAATATTTGATACAGGCTGAGTATCCCTAATCTGAAAATGTGAAATCCAAAATGCTCCAAAATCTGAAACTTTTTGAGTGCTGACATGATGTCACAAGTAGAAAATTCCACACCTGACACCTTTGCTTTCTGGCAGTTCAATGTATATCAACTTTGTTTCACCAATTTAAAATATTGCATAAAACTATCTTTGGGCTATGTATATAAGGAAATCTGAAGCATAAATGAATTTCATGTTCAGACTTGGGTCCCATACCCCAAGATATTATGTATATAAAATTATTCCAAACTCCAAAAAAAAAAAAAGATCCAAACATCTGAAGCACTCCTGGTCCTAAGCATTTTGGATAAGGGATGCTCAACCTGAATAGATGTATGACAAATATCAGGAAATTGAAACCAGGTGCCAAATTTAAATTATTAAGTTTTAGGGCCTCAAGAACACTGTCTAACTTGAAATTCACTAATCTTACCTAATCTGTGTATAATCGTACCCAATCTGTGTATAATCTTGCTTTATGTATATGGTTATTAAGTATTCACAGCCATTCGGGTCACATCAATCAAGCAGGTGCCAAATCCTGAGGTGCTATGTTACACTCTATGTGTGACCAAAAAGCCTAAGATGTATCTCTCCTCAAGAAACATTTTCCAGCCGGGCGTGGTGGCTCACACCTGCAATCCCAGCACTTTGGGAGGCTGAGGCGGGTAGATCATGAAGTCAGGAGTTTGACACCAGCCTGGCCAACATAGTGAAAACCCATCTCTACTAAAAATACAAAAATTAGCTGGGCATGGTGGTGCATGCTTATAGTTCCAGCTATTTGGGAGGCTGAGGCAGGAGAATTGCCTGAACCTGGGAGGTGGAGGTTGTAGTAGGCTGAGTTGCGCCACTGCACTCCAGCGTGGGTGACAGAGCAAGACTCTGTCTCAAAAAAAAAAAAAAAAAAAAAAAAAAAAAAAAAAAAAGAAAGAAAGAAAGAAAGAAAAGAAACTTTGTTTCATTAAACTATAGAAATACATTGTAATGGATTGTCAGATTCTGGGCTGACTTTTCTTTTGGAAACGGAGTCTCACTCTATGGCCCAGGCCATACAGTTGTGTGATCTCAGCTCACTGCAACTTCTGCCTCCCAAGTTCAAGCAATTCTCCTGTCTCAGCCTCCAGAGTAGCTAGGACTACAGGCACACACCACCACGTCCAGCTAATTTTTGTATTTTTAGTAGAGATGGGGTTTTGTCATGTTGGCCAGGTTGTTCTCGAACTCCTGACCTCAGGTGATCCACCCACCTTGGCCTCCCAAAGTGCTGGGAAAACAGACATGAGCCACCAGGCCCAGCCTGGACTGATGTTTTGAAGTAAAATATTCAAGTTTCCTTTGTGTGTGTGTGTGTGTGTGTGTGTGTGTGTGTGTGTGTGTGTAACAAAAGCATACTTCAATTTATTGTCATTTTATTGAAATAAGAATTTGAGAAATAATGCCGTTCAAAGTGGAAAAAAAGTCCTAATGCTCATAAAATTTGAAATGTTTTCAAATTTTGACACCTTCACAAGATTTTGTTTATAGACATACACACAGGAAAAATCATTTAAAAGCCCACAAAGAATCCCATTTAAAAACTCAACTGATCTCTATCAATTATAACAACAACTGATACTTTATTTAATAGCAGTAAACCAGAATAAAGGCTAAAAAACTCACTAAGATCTCAAAAGCAATGTCTTTCAGGAAATGTCTTCCTAGTCCAGGTCTCAGCACTAAGCTTTCATTCTTCCACATAGTTACGTAACTGTGGCCCAGAATGATATCAGAGAAAGTCATTTCTCTGACAAGCCTAATTTACTTATCTATCAAAATTATACAACTTGCTCATAAGTAGTTGTGAAGTTAAAGTAGCCGGAAAGAATTTTGGAGACTAAATAATGAAAGATGTAACACACAATAAGGTGAACAATTTAAATATTCAGTAAGAGCAATGCCTAAGGGTTTAACCTGACATCGATAAAACATATAGTGTGCATATTACACACCTAGTAACCTCAGTGAAGAATTCAATAGAATTTTATTCATTCATTCAAGAATTACTTATTGAGGGCCTACTATTTGCGATGCACCTAGTCTCTGGGGATACAGCAATGAACAAAACATAAAAAAAGCTTGCCCTCAGAGTCCTGCCATTCTACCTGAATAATTCTCATGTAAGAGAAGCTGGATTTCTGGCCTCAAGGACCTAATATGGGCAGAAAAAGCAAATGAAATATATGAAATATGAAGAAAGGACTACAGCGTGAGCGCTGCTCACATTGGAGGGATTTAAGGGAGGGCTTGGAGCAACTAGGAAGAGTCAATGGAGGTGAGACTTGAGACAGGTTTTAAATGATGAAGTTTGATTCAGATCCTTGCAACTCAAAAGTGTGATGTAGGCATCATGACCATGTGAGAGCTTGTTAGCATTGCAGAATCTTGGGCCCACTCCAGACTTGCAAGATCAAAATCTGTGCTTTTGAGGGATCAAAAGAACCCTCGGATTTCTAGGGTTCTTAGAAGTTTAGGTGGCGCTGCAGGTTTCTGGTCAGGCTGGCAATGCTGTGAGCTGGGTTGGTGGGAAATCAAGACTAGATTGGAGCCTACCATTAGGTTAGAAATAGTGAAAGGCTGGACTGGGGGAACTAGGAGTGAGGAAAATGCAGTTGTACCCTTTATCATTAAAAACAAAGAGGAACCACAGAGAAAGTAGTAAATTTATCACCAGGCAGAGGCACCTGCGTCTGAATTCCCAGCTGCACCACTTCTTGTGTGACATTTGGGTCAAATTATTTAACCTGGTTGAGCCTTTTTCTTCATCTGTAAAGTAGGGGGAAATCAATAAGACCGCAGAAGGCCCTTGTAAAGGTTCAGTAAGGTATTAATAACACACAGAAAGCACTTAGCAGTCTCTGGCACAAAGAAGATGACATCCATTAATGATAACGATATTGATAAGAATCATATATTATTCTCTGAAAAAGATGTAAAAGGAAGAAGAGAAACTACTATTTACCACTAGAGGCCCCCCACCGTGTGGTGGTTAGAGACCCAAAACAAACTTCAAAGTAAAGAACTTCATTTTAAACTGGCATTCGACTATTACGTTTTTAAAAAGTAATTAACCCCTTATGTGTTCCCAAAGGTGCCTTCATAATGAAATTCCTGTTGCTATTATTACCAGTGTTACTGTCGCTGTTAGAGTACTCTCAAAAGAGCCTGTCTCCCTCCCGCAGTGGAACTTAAAATGCGGCGGAGGCAGGGAGTTACCAAAATCGCTGCTGTGTATGCCGAATTCAACAACCTGTACTGCTGACGATCCAATCTCATTTCCCAAGCCTCTACTATCCTCATTAACTTTTCTGCTGATATAACATCTGCTTTCCATTTTCCCTCTGCCTTTACACGTGCAGAACTTGTGGTAGAGAGAAGCCCCAGTTTGGCCGTCCTGCAAGTGATAGCCAAAGAGGTAGGGGGAACCTTAGGTTAGAAGTCATCTGAACCATGTCTGGGGTCGGGGAACTCGTAAAGCTTGAGTGTGGCTACTGGTCTGCCCAGAGGAGCAGCCCCCAGCTGAGGAGGCCAGATGGCGGGAAAAAGCGGGGGCCGCCGACTCCGCGGCTGTGATCCCGCCCTAGGCCAGGCCGGGGAGCCAAGAAAGACTTCCAACACTCCCAAGTTTCAACTCAAGTCGTCTCCGAGGGTGCGTGTGCCCCAGCCTCGCACGCCCGCCTGCAACAAGGTCGCATCTAGGACGCCCTCATACCCTCAGGGTTTCCCAAACTCTTCCATTCTCTTCCCAGGCCCAGCCGTGTTCCAGGTCTCCCGTTCGCCGGGTTCTCCTCACCCCATGCCGGGAGAGTCTCCAGCTTCTCAGACTCCAGCAACCCCAGCCAAACCCCTTCGCTGCCTGGAGCCTTGGCTCCCGCGACACCGCCCGGCTGCGGGGCGGGGGCAGGGCCAACGGCGGAACCGCCCCCAGCCGCCTCCCGGGCCAGGCAAGCAGGCGGGTGGCTGGGACGCCTCCACCTCCTCTTCCTAAAGCGGCGAGGCGCAGAGGAGCGGCATCACTCGAGCCCAGGTCCCAGCCACCACCACTCACAGCGCTCGGCGTTCAGGAAGAGGAGCAGCAGCGGAGGCGGCTGCTTCAGTGGCGGGCGGGCGCCAGAAAGGTAGACTGAGTCCCAGGGAGCCCCGCCGCGAACAACCCACCTCCCAGCCCGGGCTACGCGCCTCCAGCCCAGTAACCCCACTTCTGTGTGTCCTTCCAGGCCCCTAACGACAAGCCTGGGAGGGCCGCCGAACTACCCCTGGAGGAGGAGCCAGTCCGAACTCAAGGCGCTACCGCCGCAGAAGCGGAGCGAGGCTACAGTCGCCTCCATGGCCCACTCACCAGTGGCTGTCCAAGTGCCTGGGATGCAGGTGAGGAAGCGCAGGCCGCCCCCCGCCGCCCACGTGACTGCTTGGGAGCCCGGAGCGCTCTCGGTGCTGGGCACCGACGACAAGGGACGGCCCCGGGACTCCCCTGAGGGCTGGGCCGGTCACTCTGGCCAGGTGACCTGGGAGTAGGGCTTGAGGTGTTTCCTGGTGTGTAGGCTAGGTGGTGCTCTTCGCTGGGAAGGCGAGGCGGGACTGGAGCGCGCAACTAGGTGGGGATTGAGGGCGGCTGTGGGGTATAAAAATAGGCCAGAGCCACAGACACCTGCGCCTGTGGAGCTTGGCACGGTTGGGGATGGGAGGGGGGGAGAACTTAACCTGCGAGACATGAAAGTGCCTTGGAAGTTGTGGGGTAAAACGCGAGTAGTGAGTGCCCTACAACCCCCACCCCAAACACGCACTCAAGCTGGGGCGGGGCAAGACCAGGGGTGTCGGCGGCAGCTTGAATTGGGCTCTTCCTGTGTGCGTAGGGCTGAGAGAGAGAGGTGACCTCTTTCTCCCTTTCGGTACTGCTGCTTAAGGGCAAAGTTGTATCTGGCTCCCCGACCTGGCCCAGCCCATAGCGTGGAGCGAGAAATGTTGGTCCTGTTCAGAGTCGCTGAAGTGATGAGTTCCCAGCCCCCCTCCGT
Source organism: Callithrix jacchus (assembly GCF_049354715.1). Lineage (NCBI taxonomy): Eukaryota > Metazoa > Chordata > Mammalia > Primates > Cebidae > Callithrix > Callithrix jacchus. Next base: position 127,584,949 of record NC_133524.1, read on the forward strand.
GCCTTTCCCACGAGATGACTTACATGTGGTTAAAGTAAGCATATTGTCCTGGACAAGGGACTACTGCATGGGACCCAACTTCTTACTCAAAGTCTACCCAGCCCAACCCCCTCCCATTATATTTTCATTTTATTAAAGGTAAGCCATGTTGGAAAACTTCTCATGCTGTTATGTTTTTAAATCGGTGCACTTTAGGCTATCTGCTAAATGTTATCCAAATCTACCAACTTTTTAAAGTATTCACTTTTTTTCCCTTTGCTAGATAGCCCAAACAACCCATTTATGAATAGTTTAGAGGCTAAAAACAAGAAAGCCTCAGTCTCTCATGATCTAAAAATGTGAAAACAAACTTTTTTCAAGTTCAGAAATAAAATGTTTAGAGTAGCAAATAGCTTATATTTACTGTAGACTTGGGCCTCAATTTACTTATTAGCAGTGTTCTCATTTTATGCATGCCCACAAAAGTGATTTTAAAATTATTTCCCAGAAAGGGATCATTTGTGCACCTAGAACTCCTGGTGTGTCCTAAACATCAGACATTTCAGCTGCATTTAGGGCAAGTCTGGGTTGAGTCTCAGGAAGTTAGTGTATATTAAAGAGAGAGAAAGGGAAATAGGAAATAGTAGGGCTTAAGAAAAAAAAAAGATTAATCCATTCAAGCCTTGCAAAATGTCTCAGACTTTCTTCCTCTCAGGCGGCCTCCCCTCTCTTCCCCCCCCTTTTCCCCACACACCCTGTCCCACACCCCATTCATTCAGTTCTGCCTTTGATTGTATCAAGGGAATTCATAGTTTGCAATACTAAGTACAGTTTTGCCGTCGGATCTGGGAAAAAGTGACATTTTCCCACCGTGCTCTTCTTTCCGTTCTATGGAGAGTGGAACGATGCACACGTGAAGTTTGTCTCTGAGGGTCTCCATGCTTCTCGCTCCATTGTGTGCGTGAGCCTGCGTGTGTGCGTCAGCAGAGTGAGTGCCTCCCGTTCTCAAGTTTGTGATTCTGGGGAACTCTGTGTGCTAAGGAGAAAATAGTTTCCGATCTTTACTTTATTTGTCTTGACCTTATTGAATTTATATGGTTTAGGAACTGCTTACTGTTCAGTATTTCTAAGTGCTGTTCCCTGCTTTGTTTAAAGATCTGAGTTGCCTATCTCTTGAATATTTACATCTTAATTAATGTGGATTCGAATGTGAATCACATACTTTAAATTACAAACTCTGCCTTTCACTGCTGTCTGAATTCTGATTACTTTGTCCCATCTAATCTGAGTAGGGCAAACATCTCAATGTTAGCAGAGAAGAGAGGAATTATTATTATTTTTATTTTTTGGTCATTCTCTTCATCTTAATGAAATGGTAAATTCTTCTTATTTCCATTTTCTTTCTAAATGTACTTCTTAAGCACTTTGTGCAACACATAGTTTTTTCCATAGTTGAAATTGTACAATACCCTAATAATAAATGTGAGAGCACGCAGTGTGACTCTTGAACCTAGACTATTTCTGTTATTGTTATATAGCAAAATATTGCGGATGAGATGCAGAAATTCGTTGCAAGCTTGTAAAATGCTCCTAGAGTTTTATGAAAGCCTTAGGAGCAACTTTTAGATTTTTAGAAAACTTGAGTTAGCCATGTGTTCTTGAAATTACTGTATGGTGTTTCCACAAATCAGGGTGAGGTGACCGGCCAGCCTATAACTTTTTAACAGTTTATTTTAGAGAATTATGAAGATTGATGGGAAAAACGATTTTTCCAGAAATAAAAACAAAATTATCCACAATTTTTTTCTCCCTCTGAGGAGAGACGTGAAGCTACCTGTTCTATCACTTAAGACTTCCAGCATTCCTGACTTTCAAACAAAGAAATTTCTGTTGCCACTAGTTTAAAATAGAAAAGAAACTTGGAGTGAAGAAAGAAAACCCAGGATTTGGTCCAGTTCAAACTCTTCCTTATGAATTAGGTATTCAAACTCATATTGTTGATATTTCTTAATATTGTGGTAATGAACATTTTTGCCATATTACACCAAATGTTGAGGGTACTTATTTTGTGCTTGCTTCTTTAGTGTGTAACTAAAGGAATTTTCCATACCAGTAGCTGAACCCTTGAAAATATTGAAAGTACAACTTAAAAAAAAATAAGCCAATAAACCTTTTCTTTCAACTTAAATATGTACTCTTTCATGATTTGAAGAGTTTTGAACCTGTTTTCTTTGAAGTTTTCAGTTATAAATTATACTTAGTTTTAAGATATTTCCCCTTAGAACCTACAATAGTATTTTTGAGGACAAATTTTCATTTAGAATATTGTTAATAAATCTTTCATAAGATGTAGGTGGAAGAATAAAGTTAAATGTTGAATTAGAGTATTGAATGTTATGCTTTATGCTATGTCTCTTGTTAAAGAAGTTTTAAAGCTTCTGCTAAAGAACTTTAAAATTAGCCTTCACATATCTTTAAATATGAGCAAGGTGGTATAGTTTAAATATAGTTGTTATTTGAGATGAGAAGTAGAAATGGAGTTTAGGGATTAATGAACAGTATTGAAGACTTTTACCGAAGTGGTGGAAAACATTGCCCAGCATTGGTGAATATAGTAACTGGATTCTGGGAAGCATACTGAAGTGTATTACATGTTTTACACTTAAATATCTTAAAATCTTGTTGAGTTGTTAAAGCTAGCATATGAAATATCAAATAATGCAAAATCTGTGAACTCATTGTAAGTATAATAGAAGTGTCTGACTGGAAGAATTGAAGGCTTCCAGAAAGTAAGTCTTGTTAGGATGCAGTCTGGGCAGGGCATTTCCAAGCAAGGAAAAATCCCAAGCAAAGGTTGACAGACTAGGAGTTTTCGAGTTTACGGTGGTAGTCACACAACCATTCTGTTTTTCACTTTCCATACAGTATTCGGTAGATGACATGAGATAGTCATCACTTTGTTATAAACAGGCTTTGTGTTAGATGATGTTGCTTAACTGTAGGCTACTGTAAATGTTGTGAACGCATTTAAAGTAGGCTAAGCCATGATGTTCGGTAGGTTGGGTGTACTGTATTAAATGCCTTTTCAACTGACAATAGTTTCAATTTATGATAGGTTTATGGGGACATAACCACATTTTAAGTCAAGGAGTGTATGTATACAATATGGATAAGGAAGGGTATGCTGCATTTGTGAGCGCGCGTGCACACACACACATACACACACACACACAATCTTTGAGAACAGGATAAAGTCATTTGGGCTGTCATAGAGAATTCCTCTAGAAAAATAATATGAGATAACATCGGAAAAACTGGATTTAGTACAGATCATGGCTGTCCTTAAATGTCAGGGAAGGATTTTGGCCTTTGAACTAGCCATTAAACATTTCTGAGTAAGGGAAACTCAATGTACCAAGTTACATATAGGAAGAGAAATCTCAAAATTGGATGAATGAATCCAACTGGAGGATTGAGAGAGGAGGGGTAGTTTAATCCACAGAAGCTATTTCTTATTTTCTAATTTTTTTTTTTTTTGAGATAGGGTCTCACTCTGTCACCCAGGTTGTAGTGCAGTGGCGCGATTATGGCTGACTGCAGCCGCAACCTCCTGGGTTCTAGCAGTCCACCCATCTCAGCCTCCAGAGTAGCTGGAACTACAGGTGCACGCCACCATGCTGGGGTAATTTTTATGTTTTTTTGTAGAGACAATATTTTACAGTTGCCCAGGCTGGGCTCCAACTCTTGGACTCAGTGATCTGTCCACATTGGCCTCGCAAAGTGCTGGAATGACAGGAGTGAGCTACTGCGCCTGGCTACAGAGGCTATTTCAATGGGACAATCATAGTTATACAGGCACAATGGGCCTTCCACGGGCAGGTTCCCTTCCATATGTTTAATACTATGAAGAAAAAAATTAATTACCAGGCTTAATAATTAGCTAGTTTCAGAAGGAAAAGTTAAAGACTTTGTGGTGTTGAATATGGGGGAACTGGGAGAATTAGGATCCATCTGAAAGAGATTGGAATGTAATGGAGAAGTGCCAGATCTGGTAGGAAGTTAATGATTTCTGTTCTAGACTTGTGAATTTTGTGGTAACAATGGGATGACAAAGTAAACATGTCCAACACGTAGTTGAAGATGGAGCTTTGGTTATTCATCAGATATTTACTGAGCATCTACTCTATGCTAGGTACTTCACTTGAAAATGAAGGACTAGAGACACCACGGAGGGAGACGTTCATAATGCCAGAAAGAATATGTGGAAGTGAGGGCCCTCATGAGACAGGACACATAGGTCGTAAGAAGAGGAAGGATGGCTTTAAGATGTATGGGAGGATGAGAAAATGTGCCAAGTTAGAGAGAGAGTTAACTGGGTTGGGGTGGGGGAATTCTTTATTTAAAGTCATCTGGAAACCTACATTGGAGAAAAAATTCAGGTTTGTACCAGAGTCCAGGATATGGAGTTATTACCTCCCTTACACCTCCATAAGAGGATAATCAGATTTGCAATTTGAGGTGGAAAGCATTGCTTTGCGTTGATGAACCCAAATTATTGTCCTTGTTGTTGAGTATTGATGCAGAGATGTTGAATATGCTAATGCTAATGGCAGAAGACCAGCTAGAGCAAAATAATCAAAGACTGTTAGCTGAGAGAAGGCGGGAGTAGTTAGAACTTTTGACACCAGGGGAGTAGGGACTGTAGGGAGAATAAACAGGCATTGGGTATGGTAGGACATGTGCCTTCAACAGTAATGAGAGCTTAGAAATGGCACTTGAGTACAAAGGTCCATCATCATGTAACTTCCCTTGCTTGAGTCACAGAAAATGAGAGAATATAATTTAGCTGGTACTTAGGAACCATTGAACATTGTGATACTGTATTTTTTATTCTGCTTTACATTTATTCAGTGACCTTGAGCAAATCATCTACAAAATGGGGAATAATAAAAGCTGCATTTCCTTTGCCTCAATGAGAGGTTATTAGGATGAATTAACTATCATCTGTGGAGTTGGCGCTCCTTTGTAAAAGGTGTTATGATGTGTGCGGCAGTTCATCCTGCAAAACAATGCTTGGCTAATCATATGAAAACACTGTCATTATCTCATCTCTCCCCGGCTTGATAACCCACATTTTTCTTTTGAAACCCAATCACCACCTCGCACCACCCTCCATGAGACCCAAATCCTCTGCTCAGCTTTCCATGCTTTCTGTTATATGTCTCCTCTCTGTAGATCTCGACTTAGTTCCCACTACTTCCCAACAAGAAATCCCTTTAATTCTACCATGCCAGTCACAGTTCAGTAATCAATGATTGGCCAAATTCTACCTGATTTTCATGGTCCTCCATCTTACCTTCTTAGTGAACTTTGTCTCAATGTCTCAGGCTATAGAAATCTCTTCCATTTCCAAGCATCTAATATGTCTATTGTCAGTAGTAGACAGTTTAGTCCATGATGACTATACTGCCTTAGATTTTCTCTAATTATATATACTTGTCTCCCAAACAAGGTTGCATATTTCTTGAAGACAGGGACCATGAATGTCTCTTTTCTTTATACCATTAGGTATGAATTATATGTGAAAGTCTTGGCTAATCACTATACTATAGAGTGGACTTTTCTAACTGTTTAAAATTCTGTTTCCTTAAAAATATTGTACAATGCTTGAACTCTGTAGACCACAAAGACTAATTTATGTGTATACAATGTAGACTTTCTATACTTATTTTAATGATTTTCATGTAATATGTGTAATATGTCTAGCAACATATACTTGTAACTAATCATCTGTCTGCACACACTGATGCTCTCGTTCCCTTGCCTTCCACAGACTTGGAGAGAAAAATGAGCTTCATTGCTTTCTTAGTTACCATGGATGATTTCAGGCAAATTTGTGTGTCTCCTCATCTCTTCTCCTTTTCTCCTTCCTTCTACTTGTGCTTTCCCATGGCTCTTCAGGGTCCTCTCACTGGTGATTTGGACGTATCTATTTCTTGTCTCTTCCCTCTGCCCTCCCACTCCCCCCCCAAAAAACATATAAACAAAAAACTGTTTTACTTTCCTGTCTGAACTGTCACATTAGAAAGAATCTGATAATTTCATTCATACTGAGATGCTTTTGATTAATGGCTCAGTGCATTACTTCTCCATGGCTATTCACATTTTATATTTCCTTAAGAAGTGGAAATCCCATAGTAGAATTTCAGATACCTTGATAGCAGTTTTTAACTGAGTTCTGTGTTCTAAAAGAGTGGTGGTTTTACTGGTTTTATTTGTTGCTAGAAAAATGGTGTTAGGTGAGCAAAAAATAACAGTATTATTAGATATAATATAACAAATTCCTTTCATTTCTCACAATTAAGACTCAGAGAATTTCCACCACAGGTACATGTAAAACAATGTCTCTGAAAGAATGACAGAATATAACTCATTTTTAAACGAACAAAAATCAATAAAATACAGCAAACTAAAATTTTGACCCCTTCTTTTTTTCCTTTTATTTTAGTTGATATGTAATAGTTATATATATTTATGGGATACAGAGTAATATTTCCTTTTTTTTTTTTTTGAAGGCTCAGGCTGGAGTGCGGTGGCACACTCACAGCTCACTGCAGCCTCAACCTCCCAGGCTCAAGTGACCCTCCCACCTCAGCCTCCTGAGTAGCTGGGACTATGGGCGGTCGCCACCATGCCTGACTAATTTTCGTATTTTTTTGTAAATATGGGGTTTCACCATGTTGCCTAGGTTGGTCTCAAACTCCTGGGGCCAAGTGATCCAGCCCACTTGGCCTCCCAAAGTGCTGGATTACAGGCATAAGCCATTGTACCCAATGGAGAGTAATATTTCAATACACATATATGATGTCTGATGATCAAATAAGGGTAATCAACATATCCATCACCTCAAATATTTATAATTTTTTGTGCTGCGAACATTCCAAATCCTCCCTTCTAGCTTTCCGAAAATATACAATAAATTGTGATTAACTGTCTTCACCCTACAGTACTACAAAACAGTACTGCATAACAGAATTTACTCCCATCAAGCTGTAATTTTGTGACAGTTCACCAATCTTTCTACATCTTCCCCTCCTGCTTCCCTTCCCAGGCTCTAATACTCACAATTCTAGCATCTATTTTCACAGATGAGTGAGAATCTTTCTGTACCTGGCTTAACATAATGTCCTCCAGTTCTGTTCATGTTGCTGTGAACAACAGGATCTCATCCTCTTTTTACAGTTGAATAGTACTCCATTATATATACATACCACATGTTCTCTATCCATTCTTGACCCTATCTTCTGTGCATTTCTCGCTTGGTCATCTGCTATTTTAAAGTGTTAGATGGCAGGAACCACATCTTTGAATTAATGTTTGTAGAAATAAAATATTCATTGAGGAGATTAATTTCTCTCAACACTCCTATGACATAGAGTGATTCTGTAGGAAAATGCCTTCAAATTTGGATTTAAAAATAAAACTAAGGGCACATTGATGTCCAACTCTACCCATGATCCTCTTTGTTGTCCCTCCCCAAAACCACGTATGACAGGCAAATAACCTGACATGAACATTCAAAGAAACCAGAAAACCTAAATATGGAACAGACCCCGTCCTCCATTCCTGCCTGCCTCTCCCTACCACCCATCACTAGTGTATACCTTACTGGGGATAGAGCTACAGGATGCATCTGAGAACTCCTCTTCAGGCTTTTCTAGACTTGTTCCAGCCTTTCTCTGACAGCAGCCTGCTGGCCTTTCCTTTCCTCCATTTATCATAGCATCACGGGTTAGAATGATTTGTGTCTTAAAAAATCAGATTAACCACTGGTATGTCATAGCTTTGGATAGTCTGGCAAAATTAGAACAAAACTGTGGTTCATACTTCCTGGGCCCCAGAGTAAACAAAACTGTAGACAGCTTAGATGAAAGAGATGAAAACAGTCTATCTTTTTCATGTTAACTTTCTCTCTCTCTCTTTTTCTTTTTTTTTTTGGTCAAGCATCTTAAAAAAATATGCCATTGAGAAAATCAAAGGCATTGTGTTTTTGCATTGTTTCTCATTAAAAATGTTTACAGAAAAAGTTTTCAACATTTCTTTGTGATCTCATTTCATTTTATTGTTATATAATTTTAGAATATTGTTTATTTTATTATATTTATTTGTTTATTATTTGGTCTGGATAAGCCCCTTAGATGACAAATTCTATGTGATCCTTGTAACAGAGATTTTGTATTGTTAGCAGTGTTTTAAAATTTTCCCTCTCCTCCTTATACCTCTCAAGGAAAAAATGGGGAAAAGAAATCTGTATAAGTACAAACCTATTAACTTAAAATACAAATGACTGAAACGTGTTGAATTCAAATCAACCATCAATTTTTTTTCAATTTGTTTATTACAGAACAATAGGGTGTCTAGCCAAAGAATTAACAGTTGCTTTGAATTATAGAAAAAGCTTCCCGGTATCAACCTAATGAAGTTTTACTGAATTCGAAATATGCACCACACTACATGTGTTAGGAAATGTTTAGGCATGCCAGTGAATTACTCTACCAGGTTTCAATAGTGCCTGGTAACACGATCCTAGAAGTGGATTTTTGGCAGGTGGAGGAACTACTTCAAGAACATCTAGAAGCATCCAGATTTTTCTTTGCAAATACATTTTTGAGTTGCTCTGTTAGTCTCTTTTTAACCCTTCTCCCCACCCCCAGCTTTCCACTAAACCATTGGCTTTGGGACATATCACTTTACGGTATGTTGTATTAAGCTAGGCTTGACTGCTTGATGCACTATAGTATAAATAACAGGGCAGTGGGTGGTGGGGGAGAGATGGGCAATATACATCATCAAGTGGAGCATAACTTGTTGTTAATGTAACACAGTTTGGGGGAGCTGAGCTAATAGAAACCATAAAGTCAGAATTTCTTCCCAAAGCCTCTGCCTCATTGTTATTGCTGCCCACTAGAGCTGGGAAAGTTTCTAAACTCCCTGATCTCAATTTCCTGCTGCCTGCCTTAACTTTAAGCAGAAGCACAAAAGAAACCAATCAGCAAAGCATGCGCACATGCTACTAAGTATGATGACAGAAAATAGAATTTTGACCTGTTGTGGTTAAAGAGACTAAAGTCAATGTATCTGACAGCCTCAGGAAAGAGGCGTATTTCAAATGTATGCTGTTTAAGTGCTACTGACCCCAAGGGAAGAACACTTAGCAAAGTCATTAATTAGGATCCTGTTTGTGTCTCTAGTTTTAATTCAAATCCTTTGTTTGAACTTAGCAGCGAACCTTCTTATGTGCTTGTCAGTAAATGGTAATATATTGGATTTTCCCAGCTTAGACAGTGGTGACCCAGGTTTAATGTTTTGACACACTGAATTTACGTGGTTTATGCCAGAAAATTATTAGCAGCAAAGTTTGGGAGGCCTACTTTGGGTAGTACAGAGTGCTTGCTGCCTATCTTTGAAATACAAAAAAATGTTAGAGAGTCCTTGAGCTCAAGAAATTTATACTCTAACCAGAGTGACTAGACACCTACACATTTAGAAATCTAACAATGCAGAGCAATAGGAATAAATCCCAAATAAGACAGAATCTGATGTAGAAGTGTCCATCCCAAGGAAGACTGGAGTAAGAAAGGAAACTATCATTGATAGAATACCTTTCTGCTAGGCATTCCTGTTTTGGTACTCCACTACCTTACTTCTCGGCAGGATGGCCTTCAACAGATCTATGAAGAGAGTAGAAGGTAAACAGGAGAAAAGGCACAAGGGGGCACACACAGGCTCCTTGTATAAGAGAGAATTGAGATAGGTACCTATCGGTATAAATTGTTAGGGCTAGATAGTAAAAGGCCTCGATTGAGACCTGTATTCTTTACTCAGTCCGTAACAAAGAGGATCCCCCCCGTCCCCCGCCAGAGATAGTAGAATGATGGAATAACCTTATTTATTTGTTTTGGAACAGTACATTCCGCTGTTGGAACCTAACAGGCTAGGTTGGCGATAAGGGAAGGCTGGAGGCTTAATTGATAAGGGTTTAATCTAGGAGAGTGATGGTTAAACTGGAGCATGCATGAGAAGCACCTAGAGGGCTTGCAAAAACACAGACTACTACACCCCAGCCCCAGAGCTTCTGATTGAATAGATCTGGGGTGAAGTCTGTGAATTTGCATTTCTCATGAGTTCTCAGCTGCTCTGCTGGTTCTGGGGAGAACTTTAAACACCACTCAAGGATGACTTCAACAGACATTGGCGACCCCTTAAATAAGAGAACAGAAAAAACATGATGAGAGAGTAGAGTCAGATATAAGGCTGAGTTTGGAAGAAAATGGGTACATTTTGGGGAATGTTGAATTTGAAGTGCTGGTCACACATTCAAGCAGAGGCAATCAGTAACACGTTCGTTGAAGAGAGGAGATGAAGATTGGCAAATCTTTTTTTAAAAAATTATACTTTAAGTTCTGGGGTACATGTGCAGAATGTGCAGGTTTGTTAATAGGTATACAAGTGCCATGGAGGTTTGCTGCATCCATCTTCCCCCTATCTATATTAGATATTTCTTCTAATGCTATCCCTCCCCAATCCCCCACCCCCTGCTGTCCCTCCACAGCCCCCCATCCCCTGATAGGCCTCAGTGGGTGATGTTCCCCTCCCTGTGTCCATGTGTTCTCATTGTTCAACATCTCCTTATGAGTGAGAACATGCGGTGTTTGGTTTTCTGTTCTTGTGTCAGTCTGCTGAGAAGGATGGTTTCCAGCTTCATCCATGTCCCTGCAAAGGACATGAACTCATCCTTTTTTATGCCTGCATAGTATTCCATGGTGTATATGTACCACATTTTCTTTATCAAGTCTATCATTGATGGGCATTTGAGTTGGTTCCAAGTCTTTGCTATTGTAAACAGTGCTGAAGTAAACATGTATGCATGTGTCTTTATAATAAAATGATTTATAATCCTTTAGGTACATACCCAGAAATGGGATTTCTGGGTCAAATGGTATTGGCAAATCTTATGTGAAGAGAGTAGATGAAATTGTGAGAGATGAAAACAACAAGACTTCCAGTTATCTTTCCAAGAAGCTGAACTCAATTTTGTGTTAAGTTCTACAGCTTCCAAAATCTCATGGTCACCCATGACTTACGTTTTCCTTGATCCAGTTAGGTTTGCGGCTTATCAAACACCCGTCCTCATCATTATGTAGTTACTACTGGCCCATGTGTGCTGTTAAGTAACCTACTTCAGTTTCTATTATTGATTTCATTTTACTGTTATATAATTTTAGAATAATTTATTGTTTATTTTGATATATTTATTTGTTTATTTGGTCTAGATAAGCCCCTTAGATGACAAATTCTAACAAATAGAACATTTCTGTGGAATTATGTTACCATGCTCAGTATGGTTAAGTGTTTACAGTAGTAAACAGCTATTAATGCTTTTATCTTCAAATGCAGACCCTTATTAAGAACATGAGATCTGTTTATGCTTATAGTTGCTAAAATGCAACTTGGCTAAAGTGATATAAATAGCAGTATCTTAAATGCCATTAAGTAGCAATATTTCCCCCACAGGTAGAGATTTTTGGACCTATTATTACCCCCCCAAAAAAACACAAACAAACCAGACTTAATGGCTTTGACTGCGCGCGTGTGCGCGCGCACACGCACACATACACACACACACACACACACACACACACACACACACACATACACACATACACCCTCATTCACAATCCTGACATTTCAAAGCCAATTTGTGTTTACATATGTAAATTCCTGGAAGAGAGAGGAAGTTACTTCTGAATCACTAAAGAACTATCAAACCACTTCCTAATGGTCTTTCTGCTCTCTGAAATATTCTCTATACCTGTCAGATTCATATATTATCGTTTGCCAACAGGTACCCAGTAGGAAAGCTCTGAGTTTAGTTCAAACAGAGGATTAGAACTGAAAATAAGAGAAGCAAGTAGGACAACACCAAACAATGTGAGCAAACTTGATTTACCCACCTAATTCACCAACTTTGGACTTAAATCACTTTTCAATTTCCAAAATGAACACACAACCAACAAAAACAACTCCATCCTTCAGAATCAAAGATTTGCCACCAATGAGGATGTGCAAAAGCATGTGATGAAATATCCTCTTAAAATTTTTTGACCAGGCTCCCTGGCTCACCTCTGTAATCCCAGCACTTTGGGAGGCCAAGGTGGGCAGATCACTTTAGGTTAGGAGTTCAAGACCAGCCTGCCAACATGGTCTCCACCTCTACTCAAAATACAAAAAGTAGCCGGGCGTGGTGGCTCACACCTATAATCCTAGCTATTCAAGAGGCTGAGGCAGTAGAATCATTTGAACCCTGGAGGCGGAGGTTGCAGTGAGCCGAGATCGCGCCACTGCACTCCAGACTGGGTGACAGGGTGAACTCTATCTCAAAATAATAATAGTAATTTAAGCCATATTTAATTATCACTAGAATCCCTAAGTGACTTTCTTCCTGTTCACGGAATTAAATTTACTTGGATGTAAAAATGCTGATATGTTTACCTTATAACTCACACTTTATTACAAAGTTTTTGTTGGGGAAAATGATAGATAAATGGGTAGATGAATGAATGTATATATGCACTCTAGATGTGTATTGCCCATGAAGTATATTTTACGTTTGAAAATACTTTTAATCTATTTTTTTAAAAAATAAGGCTCAACATTTGCCTATAGAGTTTTTAATAAACTATGCTAATAGTAGATATAACTTTTTTAAAAGCAGAAAAATGCATTGTCAAAATAAAAATGAGTAACAGAATGATCAATAAGTTCAAGGCATGGAAAAATATCATTTGAAAGTGTCATTTAAGAAGGTCTGCAAACTAAAGGAAATCAGTGTAATTTATGTAAAAAATATGTATTCAGTAAAAATTGTGGTGTCCATGGACTTGCTAAGTATTTTTATTATATGGAAAATATATAAAATTCTTTACCTCATTTAAAACCTCATATACTGGAAGGTAAAAACGTGAATATGTATCGATGTCTAAATATATAATAGCATCATCAGGATTTTACATATGACGCATTTTTATTGTAACACATGTTGCACGTTTATTGTGGCTAGTTCTTTCTACCTTTGCTATTTAAACTTAGTATTTCTGAAGAAATTGAACGTACAGCAGTCTATAATATACAGAGTACAGATAATGGGAAATAGCTTTTAATGAAATTCAATACCAATGTTAAGCAGTTTTAGCTAATTAGGACTGAATTGAACATTATCTAGTAGTATATGAAGATTTTCAATTCTTTGCTGAATTTCTCCTGTACAATAGTCTTTCAGAGAATCACTGCATTAAAGGAACTGCTTTTGATAAATATTAATCTGTTTACGTGTTAGTAATATCAGAGATATGTGGGCAGTAAACAAATGACTGCTACTTCACAGAAACTTGTCATTATTGTCTAAGCTTTTATTTTGAAGCTCAAATTGTTGTAAGTACTTAACACTATAGATTCTAAAGGATAGAGAATGGAAGGGACCAGGCATTGAATTCTGTTTCTGTGACAAACAAAATCTTGTACCCGGAGAGCTGGTTTTTTTTTTTTTTAACTATTTATCTCTTCATGAAAAATGGTGACTGTCATTGAAAAATCTTTTTTATTCTGTCACAGGCTTCTTAAAGGGCACATAAAATGAAAACGTGGGATTCAACTAGTTAATGAATCAATTTTGAGGTTTTAGCATAGGTGACACCTCCATGGTCGTCTTTTTGGACTGTGATTTCTGGTAATAGCAAGTGAAAAAAAAAAAAAAAAAACTATTACCGCTGTTGCTATGGATCTTCTATCTGCTGAGGTTCAGGCATCGTTTTTTGGAGGCTGCGGTGTAAACCCTGCTTAGGGAAGGTAGAATTTCATAATAACAGAGGATTACTGCTGCCTCATGAGCAAACAGAAAATGTAGGTGAGGGAAAAGGTGGTGGACTCTGGAAGAACAGAAAAACAGTATTTCCAAGGAAGGGGAAAAGTAATTCTTTGCTTTAAAGATTCAGAATTCTTTCTGTATTTGTTTAGAATGGGAAATTTCTCTACTTTCTGCAGAGAGGAGAAAAAACTAACAGAAAAGGAAATTGGGGAGGTAATAGTAATTCATTTTTTCTTGTTGTGTGTGACTTTTGTGATAAAAGTGATGTTTATATAATTAATTTGTTACGGCAAGAAAATGTCTAAAGAGTCTTTTTGGTTGGCAGGAAGCTTGTAAATATCGGGGAAAATATCTGGCTTAATGGGAATGGTGATTTTAGCTGCTTTTCTATTTATGATGTGCAATTTTGTTAGAATCTGTATTGGGCCAAAAAATTGTTTCTAGACACTTAAAGTCATTTTAGGTGGCCTTTTTTTCCCCTTGGTAGCCAAAATGAATACCTTTCATTAATAAAGAAAGATGCCAGAATATCTGTCACTTGATTTTAGTTGGCTAATTTGAACTGCTATTTTGTGGGGAGCAGGGAGCTAAAGAGGAGACTTACTTTAAAATGACTAGACTTAATATCATTGTTATTATTTTTAGTAGGTTTTGGCATTAGAGGTCTCCTTTAGGGAATGATTAAAACAGTTATGTGGAACATTTCAAGGCTGTGTAGCATCTGATATATACTCTAAAATAAGTTTGCCTAATGACTTTTTAGCATTACTTGATTTATGTTTTGGCTGAGTTCTAAATAGTAGTAGTCCAATGACTTTTTTCTAGGAATATTTACAGGTACTAAATACTGCATTGTTTATATTATTCACTTTTAACTTTCCAGTGGTTTAAAAGATATATATGTTTTCATGCTTAAAAAAACTAAAACAACAACAGGAGCAACAAAACCACTCTTTTCTGCATCCTGTTCCAGGTTAGAGACAGTTCTCTCCTTTTGTCCACCTACATACCTGGGTTCTGGCTCAATCTTTATAACTAGAAGTATTTTATTTAATTTGATTACTCTGGTGTGTATTTTTGATAGTAATGCATCATGAAATTACTGTATAGGTATGATCTTGGTTGAAAGATAAAGCATATTTTAGATACTTTTTAAAAATTTCTTTAACTGAAAAGATTATCTGTTCATCGTAAAAGAATATTCTCATTTAATATGGCCAAGTGGTTCCCGTGCTTGATACTTCCAGAGCTTGATATTTTTTTTCCTGATAGCACACTAAATCATTTCCACCTAACTAGTAGAATGAATGAAGAATGTAGTGTGTGCTGTCCCACTATACTGTGAAATTCCCTATGTGCTTCTCTGCAAATGTAAAGGGATTGCATAGGTAATCCTTAAACTTTAAAACTGAGTTTTAGAGATTTTATTCAGGAATTGAGACTAAGTTATTATTTGTAAAAGACAGGGTACACACAACAATTTATATATCTAAGGGATCAGGTACTCATTCCAGGTAATTTTTTAATTTGATGTAAATAATTTTTAATTGAAGCATAAATGTGTAATTATGTTTTTACTGTGTGTAATTTGCTTTCTGCTAAGAGGTAGTAAGGCTATAATGTTTGGCTTATGCTTTGGACAAAAGGAAAGTTATTTGAAATTTTTGATTTTTAGGTTCTCCCTGGCAAATATTTTGATTGTCTGTATTTTTAGAAAATAATCAGCTACCATCTTCCAGTAGATGCTTTTGGAGCTTTGTTAATTGAATGCAGCCTTTCTCAACCAGAATTCTTCATCTGAACCATAAAACAGAAAATGATTTTGAGTTACTGTCTTCTCAATTCTCTCAAGAAGGACATATAAGGAAGCCCAATTCTAGATGTACCAGAGGGCAGTCAACTTTGTACATACAAGGACTCTTTAGGGTAGCAGCGGTCAAACTACAGCTAAGGGTCAAATACTGTCTGTAACCTAGTCATGTGAAGCCCGAAAGCTAAAGATATTTTTTACATTTTAAAAGAGTTGTTTAAAAAAGATGTGACAGAGACTTAGAGACTGCAAAGTGTACCTGACCCACAAAGCCTGAAATATTTAGTATCTGGCCCTTTACAGGAAAGGTTTGCCACCCCTGCCTTGGGGCATTGACGCCAACTGAGAATTGCTAATCTAAAGAAAGAAAGCATTTTGCAGTATTGTCACTGAGGTTGTGGATATAGTATGATAATAGAAAAGATTTTTGCTTTACTAAGGTAACTGACTTGTCTATTGGTTCCATTATTGTGATGCCTAATTCTAGGAAAGACCTCAGAGCAGAGTAAATAGACAGATATATTTTGTTTGCTTTTTAGAGATACATTTTAACCACAGAATTTCATAGAATGTTGTATTGGTACTGACAGTGAATGATAAATTACATTTATATGTTTGTGTGCAGATACATTTTAATATTTTTCTCAGTTTCTAGAGAAAGAAAATGAAAGTGAGTGAATTTTATAAAATAATATAAGGGAGGACAGGGGAGAGCCTTAATTGCTCTTATCAGTATTTAAAATTAGATGGCCACATCTATTAGAGAAGGAATGTGAATAAGGAGTGTTAAGTGTCAGATATAATCACATTTGTTTCCTCCTTGTACCGAGTAAGTGTCTTCACCCTACAATTAACATCTCAGGCACCTTGTCAGAAGTAAGGAGAATAATACTTAATCAAAAATGCATTGAAATTATTAGATCATAGCATATGAAATAATCAGCCTCTACCAATGCCACTTGACTACTTGATTTAGTAGGGGAGGTGCTATCCACCATAAAAATGTATTGTATGTTACAGAATTATCAAGGGAAAGAAAATGACCATCAGGCATTATTTGCAATTTGCTGCTGATTTCCTTCATCCCCATATTCAGTTAATCACGAAGTTCTATCAGTGTTTTTTTTTTTTTTTCTGGAAAATATCAGACATCATCCCTTCTCTTGTCACGCCATTCTTTTGTCATTAAGTAGACTCGAGGCTGTGTATAGACAGGATGCAGTTACCTAAAACATAACCTTTATTTTTTTACTCATCTGCTGAAAGCTTTCAGCGGCTCCCTACTAGCCTGACTAGAAATTCTGAGAAAAGATGAGTCAAGCCAGGCTTGCTGAGATGATCAGGAAAGGCAGTGCTTGATAGCTGAGCTGGCTTTCAGACTGGGGGTCAAGAAGAGAAAGAAAGGGGAGAAATTCAATTAGCCAAGGCAAGAAAGAACAAAGGGAATTCTAAGGTAGTGTTGTCCAAAATGTTTTATGAGTACTTTTGGGAAGAGCAGTGAGGATTTGTTTGATGAGTGGTACTTTTTCTCTGGTTGGGGTTGTCAGATGATAAGGTCCAAGCCACCTCAAGTTGCAGATCACTGGTCTTTTTGGGTAGGCACTGTTCAAAGCATTTTAATTACTTAGAATTGCTCATCACGCTGATTTTGGCTATGGCAATTTAGGATCTAATTAAAGAACTTTGTCATTTATCTCCATCCTGAGGTTACTTATTTGTCATTGCCTTCCCTACTCCACCCCCAGCTACAAATCACTCACTATAAAATAAAAATCCAAGTATTTTATAAGGGTGACTTCTGGTTCTAAAATCTGACTGCTTTTTAAAGTTCCTAAACAAATTACATAGCATTTTTTTTAAGGAAAATGATTAGCTTTTTACATGTATTCAGATTTAGTACTAGATGTTGATTATCCCAGTTGGAGAATTACAGTTTTGTTAAATTGATTGCTAAATAGACAAAGACTGTAAATTTCAGCTACTATGCTTTGTATTTGTATTAGCAAAATTATCTTAGTCATATTTTTGTGTGGAGAACATGGAAATTGCTTCATGTTTGAAATATTTGTTAAAATACTCAGCTCATTAGTAGATATCTCAATTTCAGTAGCATTTTCTTCTTTATTTGAACATTTAATTTGTCAAACATTTCATTTGTGCTTTAGTAATTTCAGCAGTGTCAGCACAGATCAATGAGTGTAAAAACAGGTGAATTTGTACCTCTGGAGATAGGAATTAGAATATTTACAATTGCTATGACAATGGGGACAACGGGATGAGATGGAGATAGGTTTCAGTAATTTTAGTTCAAAAAAATTAGGGAACCTTCAAGAGGAGATTAATCCACAAGTAGAAGAGTCTTCTAATCTGGAATTATTTGGGAAAGTGAAAATATGACAATATTTAGTGCCTTTTCCCCAAAATGAATGGTACTCCCTGTGCAATGGAAAGGGAATAGCAATAATAAAATTGTCAATGAGATTGCTGAAATCTCAGCCCTGTATGGTTAATGTAAGCCACTTTCTCATATATATTGACTGTATCGTGGTGCACAGTGCAGAGCTTTTATTCTCATTTGCAATAGTTCTTCTTAGGTTTTCAGGTACAACTATTTCACATACACACATGCACACTTACCATTTTAAATGTATTCTTATTTACTAATGCACTGTTCCAAATCTTTAAAGAATTAGATAGGGTAATAAAAACTAACAATAAGCGTTTGTTTAACCTTGTACACATATATACACACATAAACACACACTTTGATGATATTTTTCACTTTGGGGAAATTTAAAGGTGATTACTGAAAAATTAGAGACCATTCTTTTATTCAATAACTTCCTCTCTTTTTGCCAAGATTAAAATAATTTGCTATTGATGCCATCATGCCATCAGTATCATTTTCTTTTGATCATAAAATGTTAAAGCCAGCAGGACCCGAGAGATAATTTTCCCTAGATCTACAATTCCATTGGGTAACTCTTAATAAATACTGTTTGATTAAATTCGTTCAGAATATAGATTTGATTAAGAAGGAAAATGTTGGAGGGAAATTATTCTGCAGCCACTTTCTCATTAAGAATGAAAAGGTAAGTCTATGTAAAATTCCACTTTTTCAATCAGTGTTAATTTTCTAAAAGAACTCGTGGTGTTAATAATTTAGTGCTGTGCTTACAAGCTTCAAACCTATTGATTTTAATTGGAGTTCCGCATCTAGAAGAAAGATAGGCAGTGAACAAATCAATTTTGTTTTAATCCAATGCATTTTAATAAGTGTGCTAAAGATTCACCATAACATTACCCGTGATAGTTCGATATTTGCTATAAGGAACTGCTGCCTTAGATTCTAACCAAAGGCATTTATTTCTGAAAGTACTAGAATGACATCCTTTTATTTTGCCTCTAATATGGATAGCATAAAATGAGGCTCTCAGCGTCTATCACTTCAAAGTGCCCTATGTGGGTTTGATTAAATAATGGCCTGAATAAATTAGGATACCTGTTTTATCATTTATATATTAACAGAGTCTTTGTCTTTCTTTCATTGTATGGCCTTTTCCCCCTTTCCAAATGAATATTTTATAGTTAGAGCTTGTTATCAATCCCAGGCCATATTTATGTAACCTCCTGTCTAGTCAGTAATAATCCCTGTAATTTTAACATTAATGCTCATGGTTAAGCCTGATGCCTGGTTGAATTGTGTATTTCTATATGTATTTAGTGCAATGAAATTAAAAGAAATTCACAGCAGAGTGGTATGCAAACTGTGGCTCTTCAAGACCTCTAATCTTTGCATTAGAGTTTGAAATCATCCTGGATGCGCCAGGACACAGTAATCATGTGGTTCTGGTTAATGGTGATTGCAGATGTGCTTCTAGAATCAGATTTATATATACCACTGATATGCATCCTTGTGTGTGTGGCTAATACCAACTACTCTTTGAGTATAGCTACATATTCTTTCAAGAATTGCTGTTCTGCAACCCAGAGAGCTTTCTCCAGTTGAGAAAAGAAAATCTCCGTTATGTCTTTGGAAAGTTTTTATTATGTTACTCACATGAGAATAGGAATTGACTTAGAATTTCATACCTGTGTTAACGTTTGTCAGTTTATTGAATATAAGCTCCCTTTTGCCAAAAATCAGAAGTCAAATTGCAAATGAAAAGGTAATCACATGCCAAAGATTTCATTTTAGGAGTGCCCCCAGGTAAATACCCTGCAAACATCCAAGGGCCACAGTGTATAAAGGGCCGTATTGGATACTGTGAGCATCGCTGCCACTAAGTAAGGCAGAGCCCTATCCTTAATACGCCTACTGTTGAAAATAGAAAGTCATGGCAATGAAAGAGAATGCAAACATAGTAACACGTGTGCTCTAATGGAGACACAAGTAAAGGCCTGTGGGAGGGCAGAAGATGAAACAATGGATTGTTTGGTTAATCAGGTTCCCCTGGGGGATGGAAGGCTTGTTTTGTTTTGTTTCTAATTAAAGATGCTGCAATTTTCAGAGATGGAGAAGGAGAAGCAAGGTACTGTATACGCAGAAAACGGCATGAGTCAAAGGCTCAAAAATTTTAAAATAGAGTCATTTCCTAGTGGATCATTGTATTTAAGTTTGTATGTCTAAGATACTACCTGCTGAAGCATTGGGCTTGAATATGTTAAGATATCCCTGGAATTTTCCCTTTGGACACTTAGTTTCACTGGATGTTCAAGTTATCTCTCCATATATATATATATATATATATTTTTTTTTTTCAAATTCTCTCTCTCTCTCTCTATATATATATATATATATATACACACACACACACACACACATATAGATCTCTGTAACATCTAGAGAGAAATGTGTATACACACACACACGCACACGTATGTGTTACTTTCTGAGTACTAGTTTAAGTTCTGAGTGAATTTACTTCACAATTAAAGGAGAGAAAGGCAAATAGAACTTTAGGTCCTGTATGAGCTGAACGTATGGTTTCCCTTGACTTCCTCCAGGGCAGCCACTCGTATATAATGGGACATGGCCAGTGTGAAGGACGAGAAATCATTCTGGACAATGACTCATTCTGCTCTTTCTGTTCTTGGCGTTTAGGCCCACTTCATTACAGTATTATAGTGTTGGGCATGAATACAGTCTACTAGTGATTTTGAATTTCTTGCTGGAACAATGGAGTGGTATCAACTTTTCATTTGAGCTATTGTATGTTGCTACAGGGTTGGCCACATGGCCAGTACCAATGAATCCATTACCTTGTTTCAAAACTAGGGTTGGTGATTGCTAGTGATCAAGGAAGGGGAACAAAGGGACTTGGCTTCTAATGCTTCACAGATTCACACAGCTTCAGAACAGTAAGGGATTTAAAGATTGACTCTACCTCTCTCCCTCATTATATAGATGGTGAAACTGACATTTAATAATTGCTGATTTCTTGCAATTTTCAAGTTAAGTGAAATTAAGACAATTTTTCCTGACCTTTCCGCTCTCTTTACCTCTGTAGTACTTATGAGAAACCAGACCTCCTTTTTTCCTTTGGAATGGCTATCAGGTCAGAGAGGAATGAGCTAAATGATGCAATGGAATTTGCATCCAGCATTTGTTGTGATAATAGCTTTGACTTTTGGTTTATTGAGAGAAGAATGTGATTGTTTGCAGGATGTTTTCTTCCCTTTACCCATGAATATAATTAAGGGAACTTCAGATCCCAGAAAGTCAGTAAAAAAAAAAAAATAGTTACTACTTTTCGTTTAAAAGGGCTTATATCCAAAGATGATTTACCTGGCTGAACAAAATAATCAGACATTTCTACTTTTAATTAAAAAATAACAGGAATGTGAAGGCCTCCATATTTGGGAAATGGAGCTAATGAAAGTGCTGCCTATTATGACTTTGGTTCTTGCTCGAGTATTTTTAAGATAAGGGAATTTATTAAATTTATTCTCACTCTATATTTCATTTTTCTTTGGAAAAATGTGATATGTGGTTAAGTGACAATAGAATCAAGGAAATGTCTCATTCTCTTTTACCTCATTGTAAAATGAACTGTCTTACAAACATGTAAAGAACAGCATTCTTCACATCCCAGAATGTATCCTGCTTGCTTCCTTGTTCTTTTCCGCTGATATAAGCTGGTATAAAGAGGAATGCAAGTTAGGAGGCAGAGGAAGCTCTTCTCTTATCCTCTCATGAGTAGGAGGAATTAGAATGAAGGAATGTTATCAATTATTCTTTTGTTCTTAAAGACGAAGTAGACTCAAAATTATTAATTAGGAGAAACTCCTCAAACTGCTATGTTATTCATACCGTATGTCAAAATCTTTTGTAATAATTTTAATGAAGTTATCCTTTACTAAAATATCTCCATTCTAAGTATTTTTGCTAATGAGATACATTTAAAAGTAATGATAAAAGAGATGAAAAAGTACTTATACATTTAATTTTATTTCTGCCTTATGAACACATTTTTCTTGTTACTATGCACAAAATTGCTGAAAGTTTAAACAGTTGCCTTAATAGTATAAAATAATATTGTGTGAGACCTTTAGCGTTATGCTTCACCATTGAGACCAAGGTTGGAGTGCTGCTGCCTCATTAATCTCCAAACTGCCTTTTAAGTGGGTGGGTAAAGACAAGGAGTCAACTGTGAATTGATAAAATGCTGTCTGATGACCACAAGGAAGCCCAGGGTTGATGTAACGATATATCCTTCTACATTTGATGTATCTCATGTATCTGCATGTAAAATCTGGGAATTTCAGTGCTACTTTATGTTGCAAAGGCAAATTATAATAACCTTTGAGAAAGATGTAAAAATGTGAGTACACCATAAAAATATGTAAGAACATTTTCATTGTATAGTTAGTTAAAATGTTTTGAGCCCTTATAAATATGAAAATGCAAACTTAAATGACTGTCCACATAAGGAAATTTAACCTCAAGCCAAATTCTTCATGTTTAATTTGAAACATATACAGACATACTTAATTTTTATCTTAGTTCTTATTCTGTCATATGCAAAATAGAGTGAAGCTAAGTGTTTTACTTCAGAAATATAAATCACAGAGATCTCTTAAGAATTCCATAAAATTTTATCTGATAACTTGTAATATGAACCCAAAGTTGTGCAAAGTGAGGAATTACTCTGCTAACATCACATTCTTCAAAGGTTGAGAAAAGTTTGTAGGGAGTTTATTTTATCCTTCTAATTATTAAAGTAATCTGAGCATACATGGTCATTTAAACAATTCTAGGCCTGCATAAACCTAGCATAAAATTAACAATTGATGCTAAATATTATTTTTTATTCCTGGACAATTTCATCAATTTGTGGGTTTTTTCAATGACCAGAACTAGAAACCTTAATATTAAGGGTTACTGAAGTCTACAACAAATCACTGATAAAGGTGGAATTGGAGCTGTTGGCTTCTTGACATTGGATCCTATGGAAATCATGATATGGAATAGCACCACTGCTTTACCTCCGACACTCTAGAGGCGAGCCCATTCTAGTCTAGTTATTGACATGGAAAAAAATAGGCTGAGAAATGCCAGAAAGTCAAGATTACTTACAGATCATTTTTTAAAAAAACTAATATGAAATATTTGGTAGTTGTGTATACCTATAGGGGCCAATAAATTGCATAGTGGTTTAACAATTATAAAAAATTGTATCATTTCTACCAACATCTATCGCACCAACCCCCAACCACCACAGTCTGCCCCTGGTAGCCATTCTACTCTAGTTGTATGAGGTCAAGTTTTTTAGATTCCACATGTAAGCAAGATCATGCAGTACTTGTCTTTCTGTGCCTAGCTTGTTTTACTTAGCATACTGCCTTGCAGGCTTGTCCATGTTGTTGCAAATGATTGGGAAAAGGATACAAAATTTTAGATAGGAATAGGTTCAAAAGATTACTATATATACAACATGGTGATATAATTAATAATAATATATTGTATTCTTGAAAAATGCTAACAGAATGGATGTTAAGTGTTCTCACCACAAAGATAAATATAGCATGTAATGATATGTTAATTAGCTAGATTTAGTCATTCTACAATGTATATACTATTTCAAAACCTCTTGTTGTATATGAGAAATACATAAAATTTGGTCAATTTTAAAATATTAATAAAAAATTATATCAGTTGAAAAATAGAAAAGTCCTATTTTAAGTTCTTTCAATTCTTTTAAGTTTAAATTTTTTAAATTCTTTAAGCATTGGGATATTACAGAGTAGACACTGGACAATTGTGTGATCTCTTTACAATGGAAAATAATTTTGGTTTTATAGCAAAAGGGAGTATAGTTTAAATTATAAATAAATCCAAGATGTAGTGAAAGAACCTTAGACATAGCAGTCAGGAGATCTGGGATCAAATTTGGGCTTTGCCACTAGTTAACTGCCATATATCTTTGAAAAAAAATTTTTTTTGTATTTTTGATAGAGACGGGTTTCACTGTGTTATCCAAAATAGACTTGATCTCCTGACCTCATGGTCGGCCTGCCTCATTCTCCCAAAGGGCTGGGATTCCAAGTGTGAGCCACCGCACCCAGCCGTCTTTGAACCATTTGTAACCTCTCCAGGCTATAGTTTCCTCCCTGTAAAGATAGATTCTTGACAAGATGTTTGCTAAGTTCCTGTTCATCTCAAAGATTATCTAATTCTTTTATTTCAAGACTCTGTAACTCTTCTTAACTTCTCTAAGACTTACTGTCATTTTAACTTAAATGGCCTTAAATTACATAGCTGCTGGTTAGTGATCCTAGCCTAGGGCCCAATGAGTATACAATAAATGCTTGCTGTTGATGGTGATATTAAAGAGTTGAATTGAGTGACCGATATACATTTCCTTCCATTTCTAAAAGCCTGTGATTAAGAGAACAATCAATTGTATTTGGATTATATCTGGCACTTAAAAAAGATAGTGCCCTTTTTTCTTCAACTCAGCATTGGTAAGAGTTCTAAAACTGTTGACTTCAAAATTCTGTTTTCGTTTTTTGTTTTGAGAAAGGTTCTCACTGTGTTGCCCAGGCTGGAGTGCTGTGGTGCGAACATGGCTCACTGTAGCCTCAAGCTCCTGGGTTCAGGTGATCCTCCCACCTCAGCCTCTTGAGTATCTGGGACTACAGGCATGTGCCACCACGCACGACTAATTTTTTGTTTTTGTTTCTGTTTTTTTTAGTAGAGAGATGGTTTCACCAGGCTTGTCTCAGACTCAACTGGGATCAAACTATCCACCTGTCTCAGTCTCCCAAAGTCCTGGGATTATAGGCATTAGCCACCACACCTGGCCTAAATCTCCTTTTTTTTTTTTTTTTTTTGATGACACTTTGATTCGGAAACATTCAGCAAATATTTTAGGCAATGTTCATAAGGGCAAGTGAAAAATCTTAACGCAGGCTATCATAATAGAATAGTAATTTAATTTGAGGCTCAAAACCAACTAAAGAATGACTTTTATTTATGTGCATTCTGCTTGTTAGATGGCAGGAGACTATATAGACATGGTAATCCAGAAAAGCATTTCATCTCTACCCTGGGAGAACTGATTTGATCAATTTAATCAGGTAGCTAACTAAGTATATCTCTAGTTTAGTACATCGTTAGGCTGAGGTTTGTCGTTGCCCTCTCTGATCGTCAGAGTACTTTGTGTTTACTGCAAGTCACTCCTAGTTTTCCCACTTGAGGATTTCAAGGAAGTAAAAAATCTTCTTTAAAGCCTTGATACCATTAGCACATTCTTTGCTGATTATTTCCTGTAACATTCCTCCTCATCAGTGAGTCACCGATAGGCCTATACACAGGCCAATCTGTAAAGTGCAAAAAATTATTTTATAGCTGAGAGCATTCGTAGTATGGACTTTATTATGGTAGGAAGGCAAGTGCAAAACGCAATTTAACCTTAGCTTGGTTCTTAGTTCTGGAAGGTTCTTTTAGGATAGCCAAGTTGAACACTTCCTGGTCAAATCCTGTGAGATATCTGCCTCCTCTTCCTTACATCTGTTATGTTTTCACCATCAGTCTCAGAGTCTTACTGGGGGTCTTAGCGAGGTAGCTCAAATTCAAAGAACTAGATTCTTTACCTTAGTTCTTTACCACATTTTGCTCTCCAGGTCCCCATTCTGCAAGAACTCCAAGACTAATTCTAAGTCTGTCTTAAATTTTCTTGTTTCTCCTGGCCACCAATTCTTAATGTCCCCCTCCACAAGTTGACCCATTTTCTACTAACTAGATGTAAACATTTATCCTTCATCAGTGTTGGCTGTTATCCTCAAAACTCTGTCATCAATCACATCTTAACCCCTTATGCCCTATCAATGATACATAGACTATATTGGGTACAAAATATATTTAAGAATACGTGCATAAAGAGTATGGGATATGTTGCATGTGTTTCGGCAAACATTATGCTTCTAGTCTTGAGTCATCCCTCAAGGTTCCAGGATACCTTCTTCTCCTGTGTATACCAAAGTCTGTGCATACTCAAGTCATGCAGTCAGCCCTGCAGAACCCACATATGTAAAAAGCAGCCTTCATGTACCTGGGTTTCACATTCTGAAATACTGTATCTTTGATCTGTGCTTGGTTGAAAAAACTTTCATGTGTAAGTGAACCTGTACAGCTCAAATCTGTGTTGTTCAAGGGTCATCAGTGCTAATTTTAGAGACATGTCCTTAGAAGAAGCGTTGCAGACTTGATTTTTAAAATATAGGTATGCGTAGTAAATGCCGAAGTCCTCTTGGTTTTACTTTAATCTCCAAGTTGTTCACTTTTAGTGTACAGAATTAGATGAGACCCATATGCTTGCCTGTAAAAAATAAGGATAATGGGTTCCCTGTAATCAAGGATACAAATTTCACATCCATCTGCTTAGTGGTTCCCAAGTGCTGATGTGGAGACTTGTTTCCAAATGACTACACAGAAATCATTTGGGGTGCTTTTTCAGAAGTATTGGTTGCAAGGCCCCAATCTCAGATAAGCTGAATCAGTAGTTTTGGGGTAAGGCCTAGGTACCCACATTTTCAAAGTGATATAGGTAGTTTGAATGTATAGCCAGGCTTAGAGAGCACTTAGAGAACTTGTAAGAAGCATTCTTCCAGCTCTCTGTTTCTGTGGTTTAAGTATCCAAGAAGCCTTCTTCTATCTGCTCCTGACGTTCCACAGGAGACAAGCAAGATGTTCACCTAGCATTATTTCCTTTTGGACTTCTTCCAAGTATTTCCATACTAAATAGTTGTTGTTATTGTTGTTTTAGTGGTAATGATAACTTCTGAATTAGACTTAAGTTTGTAACAGTGTAGTTATAGCTGAAGAGTGCAAATTTAAGTTAAATAACAGCTAAAGCAGGGCCAAGGAAGAATCTGATTGTCTAGAGGAGGTGGATCTGTGAGGTTTTCATCTTTGCAGCCCTGTTTTGGTATGGCATGTGGAAATGGTCTACCATTAATAAGTCAATGTGAGTTTAATTTAGCAGTTCCTCCTATGTGATGCTACAGACGATAGAGCTCCTTTTGGGGGCAGCTTTGAGAAGGCAATACGAGTGCAGATAGAGTAACAAATTGGATTTTGCAGTATAAGCAAGGAGGATTTAGAAATTTCAGTATTCTTAAAAGAATATTTGATTTGGATGGAAAGGGAGCTGTCTTTTCTTAGAGGCTTCAAAGAATGATGGGAATGGTTAAGCAAACTAGATTCTTTATTTAGGTGGCTTTTAATTGTATTACTTGGGATGTTTGCTATTTATTTACTTGATCTTTGCCCTTGTGCTAAAAGCAGGAAGGAAACCTGTCTTAATAAAGACTTAGGATACTTTGGTTTAAAATGATGAAGGGGGATTAGAACTTTGGTATTATCTATCAGGGATTCAGGATTGGTAAATGGGGCAAGGGTCTCTATCCCTTAGATAAGTAAGTGCGGTTCTATTAGTGAAATCTTGTTTTCATGATTCCCTCCACTCTGAAAGTTGGTGTTTTGTAGGAGCAGTGTTAGACCCAAAATAAAAGAGTAGGAAGTGCAAACCTTGTGTAAATGGTGGATCTTTCTCATTTTCTGTGTCTAACTTGCTATCCCTCAATTTAAAATCTTAAACTGTATCCATAGATTAGGGTTTACTTCAGTGCTTCTTTAAAATGCAAAATGTGACCCGGTTTTAAAACTTGATTTACATATTTGCAAGAACCCATTTATTGTAGGAAGCAAAGAACAGCTGTATCCTCCCTGGGGTTGGTTGTTTCAATCAAATCCTTTTAAAACACTAATTAGGAAGATTAGGATTTCATTTTTTTCCTTAACAACAGAAGATTCTTGGTACAAAGTTAATAAATACATAAACTTCCCAGAGTGTCTTATCAGAAGATATATCCTATGTATCTTCAAATCAATGGTACATTTCCAAATTTTAGAATTGCTTTATAGCTGTATCAGGAAAAGGGAAAGACTGTTGTTCCAAAGGAAGTTATAAGGAGGAGAACCCATCACCAAGCTATATGGTGAGTATTTTTTTCCACAAGGTATTGTAAAGCCAAGAACCAT
The DNA here is from genome assembly GCF_049354715.1 of Callithrix jacchus. Taxonomy (NCBI): domain Eukaryota; kingdom Metazoa; phylum Chordata; class Mammalia; order Primates; family Cebidae; genus Callithrix; species Callithrix jacchus. The sequence goes on from NC_133524.1 coordinate 127,613,209, forward strand.
CACCAAAAGTAGGAAGAGGTAACTGTGGGTTAGCCGCTCTGTATTAGTAGTCACCATGAAATGCAATGTCTTGGTAAAAGAGGACACCAAGGAAATCAATAATGATGGCACTCAAGTTTTTGAGAAGGTACTATAACAATATATGAGCATTAAAAATGCATTTGCATCCTACTGGAAGCCTAAATTATTTTAAAAAGCCCAGATGGAAAGCTCAAGGTGTGTTTGTTCCATGTGCGTACTGGAAGTGGGTGGGGATATACAAGTAGCTTGCAGTCTCAGAGACTTCTACATGGAAAGTACAACTTTTAGAAATGGGAAAAAATCCAATAAGAGAGAATGGGGAAGCTTATAAGGTAAACAGGTTATGTACAAACTGTTTTTTAGGCTGTGTAAAAAGAGAACTTGGTGAAATTCTTTAAAAGCAGTCATGAGTTTGTGAGTTACCTCAAAAGGAAGCGGTTTACTGGAGTAGTAGTGTGTCCATTTGGTGATCATGGTGCAAAGAACTTGGTAAGAGAAAAACAATATTTTCAATGGCCTCTTTGTCTAATAAAGGGAGATAAAAGGGACATACTATCTCCATAATTGTCTTCCGAAATTGATGATGAAGTGAAACTAGGTAAAACTGTAGTAAATGAACAGCTATTCAAGGTACAGTTGACAAATAGACATAGATAGCTCACCAAAACTAGATAAAATCCTCCTATATTTTGAAGGAACTCAAAGTTTTTGATTAATAAAGCACTTAATAATGTGCTTTTGGCAGGGTTGGCAATCTTGAGTTTCTACTTGATCAGCAGTATATTTTCAGCAATGTGATTTTAAGTAAGTATACAAAGTTTGTCTTGGGGTAAAATTTTAAATCAAAATTGTATAAGATACAGAATATTTCTGAATCAGGAAATGATAGTGAATTTATAAATCTAAGTCATGACTATACATTTGTTAACCTTAAAAGCCTATGCTTATTACAGATTTTATTGTAGTGAAGGTGTTAAATTATTCTGGATCTTCACTGTGAGATGAGTTGTGAAAGTTCAGTGTATTACTATGTTCTCATTAGTACTATCAATTATTACAAAGGTATAGAATCTTAGTTCAGCCATTGATTATAACATTACATATAGGTAGGATTCCAACTAAAGAAAAACAAAGACCTCTAAAGCCTGGAGTCTTCTGTGGTCTGTGTTATTTAGATGGTGATTTGGTAGTGTAGCTAAGATAATTGGGATATCTGAGTTGGAGAGAGAGGAGAGTCAAAAGGTAATATTGGCAGAATGTTAGAAACTTAAACAGTTCACCTTAGCTTAGGTTAGATGCTCTCCCACTATTGGTACATTTCCATTAATGTGTAAACTGTGTATAATCAGTGGCTTTATTCTAAAAAGTACCTGATCTTTTGACAGGCACCAGCTGTATTTGCTGTGTGAGACTGTGGTAGCAGGATCAGCTAAACTCAGTTAGTGTGTGTGACTCACTAGAATATGGACTAGCTGCCTGTTTGGGATTATAATTGTTCTAACAAAGCACATATGGAGAGTTAAAGGAGTTTGTATGCTTTTACAAAAATGTGTTATTGTCTTATGTGATTTATTTTCCTTCATTACAAAAATTTGATTCAAAACATTTGTATTCTTTCTCTCTCTCTCTCCCCACTCCCCTTAGAATAACATAGCTGATCCAGAAGAACTGTTCACAAAATTAGAGCGCATTGGGAAAGGCTCATTTGGAGAAGTTTTCAAAGGAATTGATAACCGTACCCAGCAAGTGGTTGCTATTAAAATCATAGACCTTGAGGAAGCCGAAGATGAAATAGAAGACATTCAGCAAGAAATAACTGTTTTGAGTCAGTGTGACAGCTCATATGTAACAAAATACTATGGGTCATATTTAAAGGTAATGTGTGTGTTGTAGTATTTAAGTCATAAGGTATTTTCATTTGAAGTTTTTTTTTTTTTTTTTCTGTTTTTTTGAAAGGCAATGTCTTAAATTAGGATTTGGCAATCTATGGCCTCTAGGCAGAGTCCAGCTCCATTTATACTGCCAAATAAACCATTGTTAGATTTAGCAGCTGTATCCTGAATGCATCCCAGTATTCACCTGCACTCCTTTTCCACACCTCAACTTTTGATTTGATGGAGGAACAGAAATGCATCTGGTTCTGGAGACATATCCTTTGTCAGGAAAGAGCTATCCCCCTGGGTTTCCAGACATTATTCTCAATGGTCTTGTCTGTCTCAACCTCAGAATTGATGGAATATGTAAGTATGTCACTTATTTCATTGAGTTATGGTGGTTATTTATGCATTTCTCTCTCCCATCGGGTTGTCAGCTCCTTCATGGCAGGGAGTTTAGCTTATCCAGTCCTGGTACTTACATCACATAGCACAGGGCTTGGCACATTTTAAGCACATGATAAATATTTGTTAAAATGGAATTAAGTGGAATAACATCTGCCTCCCCTTCTAAACAAAATTTGGATTTTCACTGGTTCCAGGATCATGGGATTAGCAGACACCTAATGTTCCAGCAGACGGAGATGCTACTATATAGCAGAAAGCTCGTTGATAAAACCCAATGTTCTTGAGTTCCAAAGTTAGAAGTCAGGATTCATGTCTGTTGAAATGTGAACAATAAATAGCTGAAAAAAAGGCCCCACAAACTCTAGCTTAGTTTAGAGTTAAAATCATTTTAAAATTAAAATTGTTTATCCTCGTATTTTTCAAATGAAGGCTATGCTACATCTTTGCCTTTCAGGGTTTAAAAGGAGGGAAGTGTTTGTTGATACTGGTTGATCCATAGGCCAAAAACAGTATATCTATAACTAATTAAGCTGTTGGCCTGCATAAAAATTAATGATAGTATTTTATGCTCTGCTGACCAAATAAAACTTTGGATATCCATCTATACCTTTTCCAAATAACCTGTCTTTGAGTTTACAGATTCTTTCTTCTGTTTGATCAGTTCTGCTATTGATACGTTACTGCGTTGTTTCATTTCATTCATTATATTTTTCAGCTCTAAAATTTCTGAGTTTTTAAAATGATTTAATCTCCTTGTTAAATTTATCATTTTGTTCATTTTTTGTTTTCCTGATTTCACTTGTTTCTTTGTATTTTCTTGAAGTTTTCTGAGCTTCCTTGATACAATTATTTTAAATTCTTTGTCAGGCAGTTTATGAATCTACATTTATTTGGAGTCAACTCCTGGGAAACTGTTGTGTTCTTTTGGTGGTGAGATGTCTCCTTGGTTTTTCGTTTTTATTATTGCCTTAGGTTGATGTCTCTGCAATTGATAGAGCAATTGCCTCTTCCAGACATTACAGGTTTCAATATGAAAAGACCTTCTTCCTCTGTAGGACAGTATGAGACCGATAGTTGGGTGGGTTGCAGTGGTTCTGGTCCCAATGAGGGCATAAGAGCATAGTCTGTGTGCAGCTCTGTCAATTGAGATTAGTGTTAATGAAGATTGCAGGGATCCTCAGTGGTCAATACCTTGGGTGTCTACAACAGTGGTGAGGGTTGCTTGAGGTCTTTGGTGGCGAGAGCTGCTAGGGTCCTCCCAATCTCTTTTTCTTCCACTAGAGAAATCATGGCTGACTAGATCCCTTTTGGCATTGGGTCTGGCTTGTGGGCCCACTTGAGGTGGTACTAGTGTCTAATGAGTGATGCCCATGGAGTGGCCAGAGCTAAGGCTTCAAGCATAAGCATGTCTGGAGGGACATGCTCTGAGGCTTAAGCCAGTAGTGGTACCAATTTCCTGGGTACAAATACCCTCTACCGCTGTACAGAGCTATAGTGGCAGTGAGGGTGGGGTGAGTCCTAGCTCTTTGTAGTACCTGAGTTGGTGTCTGGAGCAGAGGCATGCTCAGAGTGACCTTGGCTCCAGAGCCTGGGATGCGAGCTAGCTATGGCAGAATTGGTGTCATTGTCTGAGCTCAGTGCAACCACTTAGCTGGACTGGAGTCCAGAATACAGCCTAGCTTTCAGTGTTGGCTATGTGGGTGTCTTGAGCATAGGCACACTCAGAGAATCCTTGTTTCTGGGGCACTGGGGTATGAGCTAGCTCACTGTGGCAGTGACTGCAGTGTCTGAGATATGGTTGAGCTCAGCAAAGACACAGAATCTGGGTCTGGAGTGTGGGCACTCATGGAACAGCCATGACTCAGAGGTCAGGAGCCTGCACCAGTTTTGAGAGTGGTGGCTTCCTCCATGTGGCTCAGCAATGTCTTCTTGAGATGAGAGGGTTCTGTAGCCACGTCTCCCTCTCTGGGGTTCCTGAGAAGAAATGGCTGTTGGCTACCACAGTAGCAAGAGATGCTAGTGTCCTCTACAGAGCAGACCACTGGGGACCAAATGGCTTATACTGTATAGTGATACCAATAGCCTCCACCTTTCATCTTTTTGTTCCTAGACATCTCCTGGCCTCTCAGGTATGCTGATCTCATCAGTGAGAGATATTCTTTCTTTTTTGTTTCACTGTGTTGCTGCAGATTGTTAAATGGGTCCTTGAATCCTTCCAGGGTTACTTGGGTTTGTGGATAGCTGTCTGCATTTGGCTTTTTTTATGTGTATGTGGAGGGAGGGGGTGATGAAAACTGGTATCTCCTCTGCCATCTTGGTGACTTTCTCATCACTTTCTTGATCTATCTGTATCTATCTCTATCTGTATATTAGTTAATACTGATATAGAAATTCATCACAAATTTCACTGTTTACAAAACCTGACTTATTCTAATATTAGATGTATGTAGAATGAATCTATAATAGAATGAATCTTTAAGCAGCCAAACAGCCACTATACACTGTTTTAGGTGCTGAAGATATAAAAATGAACAGACTCACTACTGTTGTCAAGGCACTCACAGTCCAGTATTGCCTGGAAATGATGCAGATTTTATGATTAAAGTATGTCCCAGGTATAGATGATGCACAAATAAGTAGTCACTTCTGTCCTTTTCAGGAGTGGCATGAAAAGGCCTCCAAAAGGAGGTGGTAATGCTAGTAATTTCTATCCAGTTTCAGCATTTACTTCTAAGTATTAGCTGTTAGTGTATTTTACTACATACCTAATTATTTGGTCCTTTGTGTGATAATCTTGCTTTCATATTTGTTCCTAAAAAGCTAATTAAGCCCATCAGTTCCTTTTTAGCGATCTCATAAGTGATTACATAGTCTCAGTAGTTTTAGGTTCTCCTCCTAATTCCCATACAATTCCTTGGCATTAGACAGCCCCACAAATTTGTTGTTGAGTGAGAGTGTGTGTGTGTGAGCCCCGCGCGTATTATTTGCTCATTCTGGTTTACTCTTCCTGGATTGACTCCTGGTAATTCCAGACCCACTCTAGGGCAAACCTGAACCGTTGCTACTTTAGGCATCTGTGACAGTACACTAATTTTGGTTGCTGACTTAAAATATTAAATAATCCCTATTTAAAATGGCTATTCCATAATATATTGGAAATTGATACTAATATGCTTTGACCATTTTATTGGTTGCTTATAGCCCTTATTTATTCATATTCAATACTCTCATGGAAAATGATTTACAGCTCTATCTTATTTTCCTAAGAGTTCATATAGGGTGTTTTCTAAGTAGCACAGTAGTATACATGTATTAGTCACCCAGTGTTTACTTAATCTTTAAATAATTAAAACCTAATTTTTGTTTGTCCCAAATTTTTACTGTCAGATGTACTCAGACCAGCCAGTGCTATAAAACCATTGTCCAAGATAGCTTCTTAAAGATAAAATAGAATTATTTTTATCTCCTTCGCCCATCATTAATTAAACTCTATGATGTAAAACACTACTTTGAAGAATATGTTGCTTCGTGATAAAATTGTAGAAATGTGCAGCTGCCTTATGTTGATTCTTTGTGTTCTGAATCTATTTAAAGTAAATAAATGTGTGTGTATATATACATATGTCTCTCTACAAAACATGTATATATACACAGAAAAAATATTCTATAATCTTATAACATTTTCATACTATTTATTTAAATCGCTTTCTTAAATTGACCAACTCATTTATTTTCCATTTATATTACAACATAGTATGACTGTGTTGGTTTGTATCTTTTTTTCTAAACTAAAATCACATCAAATATAAGAGGATTCTGTTTCATGTAGTCGAAGTAAGTCGAGGCCACATCCTCTTAGTAGCATCAGGTACTAGGTCAACTTAGTATCAGTCAACTTACATACTTATTGTGGCCCATTGTTGCATTTCAGATGACATGGACGATTTTGTGAGTCAAATTAATTGAACAAGCTAGGAAATGGGTTGTTCTTACAGAGGATGTCATCCATAACTAAGACCTCGCTGTAAGCGGGAAGAAAAGGTTGTTACATTAGAGAGAAAATTACATGCTCTTGGAAACTGTATGCAGTTGTAGTGATTTCCGTGAGACATGCAAAAAATGTACTGCGTATTCATTTTGACTGAGCTCACTGTATAACTTCATTTTTAAAACCAGAAGTTAAAAACCAGACAAACACATCAGTATGACCACAGTGTTTTCCTTTAATTTCAGTTCACTGGGCAGATTTTCTTGACAAAGTTAGTCTTTATGAAGAGTGCTAAAATAAGCAAACCCTTCCCTTCTGATCTCATAATATTGGAATAATCTTTTATAATCTTTAAATATTTTTCTAGTTTAATGTAAATCTTAAAATGACACTCACTCAGGCATTGAATAGAATTTGAATCATGCCTTTATTTGCTGCTGAAAATTGCCTTTAGATTTCTGTGTATGTTAAGGAAATATTGCCTCTCATCTACCATCACCAATATTTATGGAAAAAAAATTGAGTGAAGTAAAATATTTCAGAATTGTCTGTACAGTTTTGTGGTCTTCTCATTATTTTTCACTGAAACTGTATGTGCTTACAGCCAGTGTATGTATGCTCAATGCCTCTGGAATATTCTTTTATCATTAACTTTTTTTTTTGTTTTGCGTTCTCTTACCAAACTTGAAGAAAATTGAGGATGGAAAGTTTGTTTCTTCTTAAAATGTTCTTTTCTCAAAATAGCATTAGCTTTAAACTTAATATAATGTACCTCTAAGAAGCCCCATACTAGATTCAAGGCAATAGACATTTATTTATTAAGTACCTACTATGTGTGTTGCTCTTCTTTGGCATATTGTGGTTAATCTCATCTATTTTGGTCTGACAGTTTCTAAATTGATGTCTCTCGTTTCATCCTCTCTGCTCAGCCCCAGATATGTGTTTATAACTTGCCTCATGTTAATAACCTGCTTATCTGTGAGTACATCAAGTCCAGTAACCCTCAAACTAGGGAGGTAGCGTTTCAACTAAGTCTTGAGTATGATTTTGGTAGGGGTTGAGAGGTGAGAGGAGGGTAGGGACACAGCATTCCAAGCTGGAAGAAAATGGCTCAGAGGTGGTAAATTTTCTAGCCATATTCTTGGCAAAATGATCTCTACTGTCACTTGCAGTTTTAGAAAATCTTACGTGCTGGTTTTTTTTCTAATTGGGTAAAATATACTTAACACTAAATTTGCCATTTTAAGTGTACGGCTCCGGGGTGATTTTTGGTTGGTTGGCTGGTTGGTTGATTGGTTCTTTTTTGCTCTTTTTGTGACAGGGTCTCACTCTGTCTCCCAAGCTGGAATACAATGGTGCAATCTCGGCTCACTGCAGCCTCCACCTCCCAGATTCAGTTGATCCTGCCACCTCAGCCTCCTGAGTAGCTGGGACTACAGGCATATGCCACCACATCCAGCTAATTATTTGTACTTTTTGTAGAGATGAGGTCTCACTATGTTACCCAGGCTGCTCTCAGACTCCTGGATTCAAATAATCCTCCCACCTCAGCCTTCTAAAATACTGTGAATACAGATGTGTTGTGCAACCCTCACCACCACTGATTTCCAGAACAAATAAGGATTCCTTATTTCAGATCTAGAAATTGATTAGTTATGATTTTAATGCTTAATGGTATGTACTACTTTGTAAAGACACATTTTAAGCTTTCTATGAACACTTCTTAGTGACAGACAGTTGGCAAGTTTCTGTTTTGAATTAGGACAAACAAAAAGGCGTGCATTGTTTTTAACTTGGAATACAGGTGCTTTCATTCATACACTACTGCAAAATAGGAAGGCATGTTTTATAAGATTTTTCTTTTAAATATCAGGTGAATGAGAAGCTCTCTGAATTAATATGATAGAGTATAGTACTTGTTAGAAGCAAACTGTGGCAAAAGAAACCATGTATAACCTATCCACCATTTTAAGAACCACTTTTTTCTTCTATTGAGAAAAGTATAAAGATACATCAGATTCCCAGTTCTCAGGATGCAAGTTTTATACACGAATACAAGTTATATGAACCTTTCCTGGAACTCCTCTTCCCTCACCGGTATTGTGGGAATTTATTTCCTCCATTTCCTAATGTATACTTCACTGCTAACCAAGACTCTCAGCTTTCTGCTTGCACTGCAAGCTGGCCATCTATGGCAGGACAGGATAGATGTCAAGATTAGTGGAGGAAGTGGTAGTGGAACACCGTTCCTCCTTCTCTTACAAATTCTACATGGTGTCAGCATCTGGAAAAAAGAATCATTTTGTTTTAATTAACTGAGCCCTCCCTTCGTGATCCCTAACCCTAGGCCACTTCCCATTCTCCACACTACACCATCAGTTCCACTCTGATTCTTCAACCTTCTCCCATCCCCTAAGCACTCATCATCATGTCACTGAAGTCCATTCTTTGCCTTGATAAAGTCACATCCTCATGGAGATGCTTGGAAATTTTAAATTGGACTCCTGATTACTTCCCAGGGATTTTTGAGTTTGAGGGCTACTGGCAGTAGCTTGAGAATCTTCACCCCGCAGCTGGGGCTGTAAAGGTGAGAAATGTGTTTCTGGCATCCCAAGTTGAAGCACAACACTGAATATATTTTTCCACTAGAAATATTGTTAAGATATAAATAGTAGTGAGTTTCTATGCTACTCTTCATTCTATACTACGAATGAATACATTTGTGTGAAATTATCTTTGGGGAGGACTACCCCAGGAACTTAGGCATTATTTTTATGGGAAAATGCTTGCTTTTAAAACTCCCAACATCTTACTTAAAAATCAACGTTTGAAGCACAGTCCAGTTACTACTTGGCTGCTGCCAGTATAGTAAAACCAACCATTCTACTTCCAGTCAGCTCTGTGGTCCCACAAAAATTCAGAGACTACCACTCATGAAATGGTGTGGAGAGAGAGGTGTCCCTTGTATTTCAAGCTATAGTTAAAAAGGGTTTAATGGTTTATTCCAGTGTTTAACTGATGGAACTGAATAATGTGTGTGTGTGTGTGTGTACATCTGTTTTAGAATTTGTGTACATATATTCCTCCCAGAAGCACCATTTCCTCTTGTTCAGCTCACAGAGAAGTTAATTCCACCTGGAGTAATCATATGTTTTTAAAGCTACACTCTCCCTTTTTCTTATCCATTTACATCAGAGGTATAATGAACGGTATTCTTTCTGAGTTCCATGTGTGTACCAAAAAAGCCCATTAACCATAGCTGATAAATGTTGTGAAGTACATTAAAACAAATGAAAGCCAACAACGCAAATAAGGGAAAATACCCGTTGTCCTTAAACTCAAACCTAAAATTTCTACAAGCCCTCATTTACCTCCTCATTCTTTAATGTAACTGTCTTTCCAATATCGTCATTCAAGATAATTATTTAAAGCTTGTTTTTTTCTGAGTTTTATAAAAATTACTAATAGTTCAACAATAACAAACAGTACTTTTATTTGTTTAGCTATATCACAGGCAAAAAGATATGGGGGTAGTCTAGGCTCAGAACTTTAATTTGGAATATTCTATGGAAAAAATATATTCTGGGTTCCCAAGCAACCAGTTTTAAATCTGCATTTTGGAATGTGTTCTTTATTTTTATTACTTTTTAAAATTTTTATTTTTTGTGGCTACAAAGAAGGTATACATATTTATGGGATACATGAGCTATTTTGATACAGGCATACAATGTTTAATGATCACACTGGGATACGTTTACTATTTGTGTTACAAACAGTCCAATAATACTTTTCTAGTTATTTTTAAAAGTGCAATTAAATTATTATTGACTATAGTCACCCTGTTGTGCTATCAAATACTGGATTATTTCTCTAACTGCTTTTTATACCCATTAACCGTCCCCAACTCACCCTCCCTACTGTCCTTCCCAGCCTCTGGTAACCATCCTTCTATTCTCTAGCTTGAAGGGTTCAATTGTTTTAATTTGTAGTTCCCACAAATAAGTGAGAACATGCAAATAAAATCTGTACTTTAGTAGGTGAGATTTAACATTTTTGCTAGTATGTTATTTTGGCTCAGGTTTGTAATTATTAAATTGTTTCATGGATTTACAGGAGTCTAAATTATGGATAATAATGGAATACCTGGGTGGAGGTTCAGCACTGGATCTTGTAAGTATTTTAAAATAATTACACACACATGCAAGTGTGTGCATATGCACATACCTTAATTTTTTTAATTGAAGAGCAATGGCTTTTGGGCATGTTAAGTGGTTGCTTTAGTTAATATGTTCAAATTAAATTCTTTTTTCATGACCACTACCTTATGTAGGTACAGATGTATTATAGGTTTGAGCATGTTGCTGGCATTCTAAGACTATATAAGAAATGCAAATAGCTTAATAAAATAAAGTCCCCCAAATTAGAAGTGGATGTGTGTGTCCATTGCTGTCAGTTTTAAGTTTGACTTTTGCAAGCTTATCCCTGAAAAAACTGTCTTTAGATTTTTAAAAAACAAATAGTTGAGATAACTGTCACTAAACGTGATTGTTATAAACTGAATGGTTGTGTCCCCCCAAAATTCATGTGTGGAAATCCTAACCCCCAATGTGATGGTATTAGGAGGTGGGGACTTTGGGATGTAATTAAGTCATGAAGGTGGAGTTCTCATGAATAAAATTAGTGCCCTTATAAAAGACACCCCAGAGAGCTCTCTGGCTTTCTTTCCACCATGGGAGGGTGCAGTGAGAAGAAGGCCTTCGGGAAACCAGGAAGAGTGCCTTTACCAGACACAAATCTGCCAGCACCTTGATCTTGGACTTATTTCCCAGTCTCCAGAACTATGAGAAATAAATACCATTTAAACCACTCAGTCTGTGGTTTTCTACTATAGCACCTGAATTGACTAAGATAGTGGTACTAGGGTTCTAACCAAGGTAGGCATGCAGATCCAGGTCTTTACAGAGTTCTCTCTGCCTCTCTATTGGTCATTTGGAAATGCAATGGCATGTTGGGTTGTTGCCATCACTTAAAAGTGCTCCTGTCATTTTAGTGGTCAAGGATCAGAATGTTAAAATCCTTCAGTGTGCAGGAAAATTCAACCCACTGAAGATGTGTTCACAGACAGAATGTCTTTGAGAAACAGTGGTTGTTCCCCAATTTAGTGTGATCCTATCAATGTTGAGTTTCTTTCCCTTCCTGAAAAATCTTTATTAATATGACACTATATTTAAAATTCAGTATGACTTATGAGAGGCAATTTAGTGTAGTAGAATGACCACTAAGCTGGCCTAGGGTGTTGGAGGTTATAGGTCTGGCTCTACGCACAACTAAATCTGTGCCTGTGAACCAGACGCAAACTTCCCGAACTTGGGTGTCTTATAAAACAAAGAAGTTGCACTAAGTTATTTCCAAGTCCCTTTCCTCTTTAATATTATGTGATTTTTTATTTGCACGCTTCTGCCTGTGAAATTATGTGTGCTGTTTCTAAGAAAGTGTTTTGATTAAAGTAATCAAGTAATGTTTTAATTCTTATTTTTTTAGGTGGAGATGAGTTTTCCTAACTGAAAGTGATTAAATGTTTTTAAATGACTTTAACCCTGACTGCCAGTGACTCAAAGTTTCAAATAATTTTGTGAACAGAAATGACCATAAGAGATTTTCTTTCCTTTAGTCAGAACCATATTTAAATGATTCTAAAGAAACGGTAATTAAACTTGATGGAGAGCCTCATCTAATTCTAGGAATTCATGTCAGTTTAATCAGTTCTGAATCTGGCAATCTTTTCCTTGTGTCTCATCTAATTGTTATATCTTAAAGCCTGAGTTCATTTTTTTCTCTCCTCTCTAGTGAGAGAACACCACTGATGTTTCTTTGTGTAATAATCCTTCATGCACGGAGTCAGGCTTCATTCTCCTCTTGAAGTTAAATGATCTCATTTCTATTTGTCTTGTCACAGAGCCATATTATTCAATAGTTTTTTCATGAACTCTACAAGAAGCCTCTCAATTGTTTCATGATCCTCTTTCCATTTTTTGAATATTAAGCTCCCTTTCCAAATGTATCAGTTGCCTTATCTGGTCCCTCAGGGTGCTCACAATGTCTCTTCCCTGTTTTGGAACTATTGGCAAAGCTAGGTCACTCTGTTCAGCAGTATCGCTGATAGCAATGTTAAGCAGTGAACACTGGCCTAACCCCAACTAACGACCCTAATCTGTGTCCCCTAGTAGCAGTTTAGTCAGTTTTATGAACTCTCCAAGTTAAATGATTATGATATCTTAATCTCATCCTGCTATTCTGATCTCTACTTAATAAAACGAATAGCCATTACTATCAATTTCAATGAATGAAAAATGTTGTTAGTACTGTATTGGCTAAGAATCAAAAGACCTAGGTCTTAAACCCAGCGCTAACACAGACTGCCTGGCAATTATTGGGCAACTCTTTAGCCTCTTTGTGTCTTAATTTCTTAGCATGTCAAATGAAGAAATTGAATCAGTAATCTCTAATTTTGTGTTTCTATCTCTAAAATTCAATATTACTGTGATTTAATTAGAAGTCTCATTTAATTAGACTTTATAGAGAGAGCAAATAATGAGAAAATGTGCTATTCCTTTTTAATGTATGTTCCTATACAAATAAATGCTATCATTTGGGGAAACTAAGGCAGGATTAGGTTTAGAGGAAGGCTCTGCTACTAAGAACAAGAGGAAATAAGAGGGATGTTTAGCGGAGAGTGTTTCTCACTTTAAACTGGTACCAGGTGCCTAACTAATGGAATAACATAAGATCACAACTTGTCATTTGTGTCAACCTTCTAGAGTGTCTACCTCAAGTCACTCCCATTTTGAAAAACGATTTATTGTATGTGAGCAGACTTTGAGTATATTGGGCATCATTTTATTGACTTTATTATGCTCCACTTCTTTCCAAAAAGAATTGTCGTGCCTTGCAACAAAAACGCATATAAGAAGATGACTAGAATTAAACATTAGCCCCCGGGAAAAGAAACAATATGCTAACCATAAGATAAGGCATAACATAGCAGACTGCATTAGGGACTGGCTGGAAGTCAAAGAAGCGTGGGGAAGATCCATGAGCCCACAAATGTACAGTCTTTGAAAGAGTCAAGGTCCCTTTTTGCATATTCTCACGTAACAACAGAGGCAAATCACACAAGGCAAGTACACTGCTCTGGGACAGAGGTATTATCTGCTAGCGACATGGCAAGGTCTTCAGTCATTGGAGAAAAGTTCAAATGGAGAAAAGTTTGCTTGCCACAGAGTCTTTCTTCCCATCTTCCTCCAACACCCAGTTAATTGAGATTTTACTTTTATTAAATTTTAACATGAACCTAAAATATAGCAGATAAACTCATGAATCTTTAGGATCCCCTTTTTGTTGTTTTTACTTAAATATTTTTTAAAAACTTCTGTAATAGATAATATGCTGGCTTATTTATGTTATGTTTAGATGTTCTTCAGGATGATAGCTAGTAGGCCATACATTAATCTTGCCCAATCACTTAAATAACCAAGGATATACCTCCTCTGGCCTTGCTAATGTCCTATGATCAGATGATACTAATTACCCATCTTAAGTGGTATGGTATTTGTCCTTCAGTTATTTTGTAGTACCTCAGAAGTTCACAGCCAGCCATCAATAAAATAGTACGCCATTTTCACCCTTTCTAGAAGACTTTAGAAACTAATCACTCCTGTTTAAATACAAACTTTGGGGTGGAAGTTGATAGATTTAAAAGTAAATAGATAATGTTACCTAGGAAAAGGACCTATTGAATTACAGACATCCGTGGAGTGTACTATATACCCAGACCACAGTTAATATTAGATGGTGAGACCAAAATATGAGTTCTATTTTTGGCTGTTAAATTTCAACATGAAAGTGCCCTTTATTCAGCATAAATATGGCATTCATGAAAGATGAAATACACAAGGTGCCAAAGAGCTGTGGATCCCTCCCAGTGTGAGGCAGAGTGGGCAATGTTTGATTTTCACCACCTCTTCCCTCGTTCCAGAAGCAAACAGAACTCTGCCTCGGCTCTGACTTTAGATTCCCACCCTTTCCTGTAATAATATTGTACAGTCCACTGTTTGTGCTTTATGAGGTACCAGAATTTTAAAATAACCATTTATTTTAAAGAGGGATTTTCAGATATTCCATTACAGGTTCTCCTGAAACCTAATCATTGCTTTCCTTGTATTCCAGTTGGAACTATTGGCTTTGGTACAAGGATGGGGAAATAAAGGGATATGTGTTACATTTATTTGAAAAACATTATCCCTCCATGATTTAAATTTTTTTACAATCTAAGTCTGAATAGTTTAATTATTATATTCTTGGCTAAATTTATAATTTGAGTCTCAAAAAGGCTCTGTTCCTTAAAATATTATTAAAATAAGTAAACACTGACTGATATGATCAAATAGTTGCTGTGGAAATCTTATAGATTGTCTGACCTAAAAATCAGTTTTGTGTCAATATGTAGTAACCTTTTCACAGCAAATGCCATAATTTAACTGATTTCTTTTTTTTCCACTTAAAGAAAAAATAAGTGGTTCTGTCATTGTGTAAGCAAATTTGTTTCATCTTTGATGTAAATATTCAGGAACCTCAGAATATGGAGCCTAGTATGTAGGTCAAAGGGCTTGTATTATCTTTCATTAAATCGAATCATCAAAAAACCTGTTCAGCCCATTGAACTCTTTTGCTTTCTTCTTTCACATTTTACATTTTTCCTCACTTGTTTAGATATTGATTTAATAAACAGAATGGCATCATGTGTCTAACTGATTCCTTCATTTCAAAGATACCAATTTTGAATTTTACATTTCCAAACTTTTATACATGTGTGTATGTGTGTGTGTGTGTTTTTCCCCTTAAGCTTCGAGCTGGTCCATTTGATGAGTTCCAGATTGCGACCATGCTAAAGGAAATTTTAAAAGGTCTGGACTATCTGCATTCAGAAAAGAAAATTCACCGAGACATAAAAGGTATACAAAAGTCTACTATGAACCTGAGAAAAATAGAAGCATTCTGAGCAAAGTGAGTTTTTTTCTTTTTTTTTTTTTCCTCCTAGCTGCCAATGTCTTGCTCTCAGAACAAGGAGATGTTAAACTTGCTGACTTTGGAGTTGCTGGCCAGCTGACAGATACACAGATTAAAAGAAATACCTTTGTCGGAACTCCATTTTGGATGGCTCCTGAAGTTATTCAACAGTCAGCTTATGACTCAAAAGTAAAGTATTACCTGCACAAACTGTTTTGGGTTTGTTAATACATTGTATATGGCACACAATCTTAGTTAATGCATTGCCTTATTTTTCCTTGTTTCGCAAGTGTTTCTTAGACTAGAATTACGTCTTATTTTGCTGCTTAATCATAAACTCCTTCACTGCTAACTAATATTTGGACCCTATTCACTTCAATGGCTTTTCATCCTATGTGGAATAAAATCCTAAGTCCTTTCTGTGACATGTAAAGCTGTACACAATCTGGCCATTATGTGCCCCTCCAATCTTATCTCCTACCACTCTCTTGTAGATTATTCTTCATCCACAGTGGCCTCATAGTTGTTCCTCAAACATAGCAAGTACACCTTGGCCTCAGGACTTTTGTACTTGCCCATCCCTCTGTCTGAAATAACCTTCCTCCCACAATCAGGTCTTTGCTTAAACATAACCTACACAGGGAAGTCTTCCCTAGCCATCCTATGTAAATTTCCAACACCCTTGGCCCCATGATTCAATATTCTCTTACTATGCTTTGTTATTTTCTTCACAGAACTTAGGACCATCTGGCACCATATTAACTGATTTGTCTCTGTTACTAGAATGTAATCCCATTAAGAGCAGGGATTTTTGTCTGGCTTATTCAACACTGAAATCCTCCATTCCTAGAATGGTACCTGGCATAAAGTATAGAATTCATTATTTTTAAAATATTAGCACCACATTTTCTTGAGAGAAAAATATTGTATGACCATTATGTTCCACAGGTTATTTTGTGGTAGTATATTGGAATGGAGTTTCAAGGTGAGACATACATATATATATATATATATCTCCACACACACACATATACACACTTTTTTTTTTCTCCTCCTACTTTAGGCTGACATTTGGTCATTGGGAATTACTGCTATTGAACTAGCCAAGGGAGAGCCACCTAACTCCGATATGCATCCAATGAGAGTTCTGTTTCTTATTCCCAAAAACAATCCTCCAACTCTTGTTGGAGACTTTACTAAGTCTTTTAAGGAGTTTGTTGATGCTTGCCTGAACAAAGATCCATCATTTGTGAGTATATATTGCTATTATTACTATTTGTTTTCTATTATTAGCTCTACCTATAGCAAAGGGAGCTTTTCCTGCAGTAGGGAATACAGTGCATATGAGAATTGGCTAAGATTCATCCAGGAACCTGGTTTGTCCCTCTGTATTGCTATTTCTATTCCATTCTTAATGAGATTCTTCATTCATTTTCTCCTTACCCGTCATTTTTTTCTTGGTCCTCAGCTTCCTCCATCTTCTATTGATAATTTTTTTATTTCAGGGGGAAATTTTTTTTTGAGACAAAGTCTTGCTCTGTTGTCCAGGTTGGAGTGCAGTGGTGCAATCTTGATTCTCCTGCCTCAGCCTCCTGAGAAGCTGGGATTACAGGCTCCTGCTACCACACCTAGGGCTAAGTTTTGTATTTTTGGTAGAGTTGGGGTTTACACCATGTTGGCCAGTCTGGTCTCGAACTCCTGACCTCTAATGATCTGCCCTCCTTGGCCTCCCAAAGTGCTGGGATTACAGGCATGAGCCACTGTGTCTGGCCAGGGTTAACTATTTTTATTTGGCATTTAGAAATTTCAGTGTGAAGTTGTATACTTTTCCTAGGCTAGTGAGCTCCATTCATTTACTTGGCGGATTTGATTACAGTTGTTTTACTGTTGTTGAAATAAAGCCGCCTTCTGACTTTTAGAGATGAGAAATACAAAAGAGCAGTCCAAACTTGATATAACTATTCTAAAGTTGATGTAAACATTCTGATATTAATAAAATGAAGGCGGGACATCCTCCACAGCACCTGTTGTTTGCATTTAGATGCAATAGAAATTGATGTCTGATGGAGAAGGGATTATAAGATATGTGTAGACAATAACAAAATTACAGCCTTGCAAGTTTTTATCAGTTTTTTTCAAATTTACAGTAAATGTGATTAAAGTATTTTCAAACACTATTTTGAAATGTTTTAAAATGTTCCTTTCTAAATACTGTCATGTGTGTCTCTGCTTTTGAGAAGGCCCTGCCTGACAGTTTGCTGGTGGGTAAGCCACCTGTTGCCCATTGGGCTTTAACAAATTGGGACACCAAAGTAGTAGATTCAATGTGGTTGCCTTGAGCCACTTCAATAATAGAATTACCTATTTTCCTACAGCATTTTAGTTGTCCTTATGTCTACAGACATACTTTTAGACCTTTCAGCTTAATAATTCAAATGATTTTATTTACCATTCCTTGTAATCATAAGAGTTCAGCAATTGTCACATGCATCCTTGATCTTTTTTCCTTAGCGTCCTACAGCAAAAGAACTTCTGAAACACAAATTCATTGTAAAAAATTCAAAGAAGACTTCTTATCTGACTGAACTGATAGATCGATTTAAGAGATGGAAGGCAGAAGGACACAGTGATGATGAATCTGATTCTGAGGGCTCTGATTCGTATGTACAAACTATTTAATTTTTATGTAGGTAGCCTATTTAAATATTGTATATCTTTTAGATATGATCCAGTGTGCTTGTTTTAGCATAAAATTTTGAAATTTCACCTTAGAAACTGTGAAAATATTTTTCAATCACAGTCTGTGGAATACAATGAAGTTGGAAACGTTTTTCTTGGAAATGAGTAGCTCTAGTTTTAAATGGTCTTGGTCTAACCCCTAGTGGATACTTGAGTATATTACAAAATTTTGGAACAAGATTCAATTAAAGGTGTTATATTAGTTTGCCTGAAGTAATAAGGAGCTGAGTTTTCTCATAGTTTGATGGCAACCTGCAAATCCCTCAAAAGAACTGACCTCCAGGCCTTTCCCACCTCTTGGCCATGTACTGAACCAACACATTTAAATGTTCATTTATGTATGATTTTTATTTCTCGAAAAAGTTGTAGTGTTTATAACAGCAGCATTTGCATTAAAAATTCAGCCTCATAGTCCTTAAATGAATTTAGACTAGGAAAGTGTATATGCTGTGCCAGAATTTAGTCCTCCACCAGCTGAACTGGCACAAAGGCAACTGCAAATTTCTTTAGGTACTACTCTGAGATTTTTTCATTTATGAGAAATTGCCCAACATTGGAAAGGGATAAAAAATATCAGGATAATCTATGCCCTATTCTAATGGGTGTTAGCCTTAGCTTCCCATAAGTCACCCATGGAACCTTAAAGCAATCACAAGTCATACTACTGGAGATCGTAATTCAATAGGTGGGGAGCAGTGAAGGATGGGTATTTATATATGGTAGGAGGTCTCAACAAAGCACATATGGAGTTGAGAATCACTCCACTACTACCATGTAGTAAAATGTAGCATTCACCTGAAGCTGAGATCAGATGCTTTTTTGTACCATGAGTTTTTAAACATTAGGACAATTATCCCTTTAAATTCTACCTGCATTTATTTGGTGTTTTTTTGCCAAGCTGAATCATTTGGGCACTTATAGAGGTATCTTTGGCAATCTCTTTAGGGAATCTACCAGCAGGGAAAACAATACTCATCCTGAATGGAGCTTTACCACCGTACGAAAGAAGCCTGATCCAAAGAAAGTACAGAACGGGGCAGTATGTATATGGAGACAATTACTTACTTTTGATGCAGTTTTTCAAACTATGTAGTTAGATTATAACAGCCAAAAATTGTTAGGATTGAATACCCTTAAATGCCTGTCTGCCTCACTGTGTATGTAGTATGCTTCATTTGTCACTAGTTTTGAACTAATTAAGAAAAGGTAATTGGAAGTTATTTGAGTATATTGGTTTTTTTTAAGTACATTTCACCTGGAGATACATAAGCCCAGGAATCATAGGTATCTATTGTAATCCCAGAAGTTAGAGGTCTTCTGGGACTTCCAGATGTTTAATGGGAATGAGTGATAGGAAGAAAGCTTAGAGACCTGCCTTACATAGAGTCTTTTGTTTTCAGTGGGGATTCAAATTGGTTCATATTTGTTAAAGAATAAGAAAATGAGGACAATTATTTTAAGTTCATGTGTATAATGTATATCATTTATTCAAAGGAGCAAGATCTTGTGCAAACCCTGAGCTGTTTGTCTATGATAATCACACCTGCATTTGCTGAAGTAAGTACAGATTAATTAGCCTTGGATATCTGTTTTAAGTAGTATAATATTTTAAACGTTTTAACTATTAATCATTCTCAGCTTAAACAGCAGGACGAGAATAATGCTAGCAGGAATCAGGCGATTGAAGAACTCGAGAAAAGTATTGCTGTGGCTGAAGCCGCCTGTCCCGGCATCACAGATAAAATGGTGAAGAAACTAATCGAAAAATTTCAAAAGTAAGTTGGAAATGTCATTTAGAAAGTTATTTTGCATTTTCTGTTGGGTGTTAATTTATGATGCAATGTAATTCCCTTGATTCAAACATTCCAATTAGTCATAACAAAGTCACCTTTTAATACACAGTCGTATTCTTAAAAACAGTTTTTGTTTGTTGCCTATATTAAACATTAGCTTTCAGAACTATTATCTTTAGGCATAACAAAATAGTTTTCCACTACATGAAATGGCCTGTTTTTCTTTCTTATCTAGTAGGAGTACAGACAAAAGGTCACTGAGCATATTCTCATTTGAGCTCTTATAAACGTTATTGGGGTATTATTTCGTTCTTGCCACGACCCTCAGAATTTAACAAAACACCACTAGTTGCATAGTTCCAGTGCTAAAGTTCCTGCATTTGACTACCATATGAAAAGTTAAGGAAAAGGTAGAGGGACTCAATCTAGACCAAGAAAAGGCTCTTATGTTCAACTTCAGATTCTGTGCTGTCTCTTGAAATACTTATTTGATTTTGTTCACACTGAACAAAAAGTTCTTACATTTAATTTTTTTTAAATTTTCCACCAGACTTTTGTATGCATGCATACACATACACACTCCTTAGCTCGAGCAAGCTATACGGTGATATTAATTTTAGCCTTAACCCTGTTATATCTCTTCTCAGTGCATCTTCATGTAGCTTTGTGTTTATGATGCCACTGGGATCGAGTTGGAACAAACTCTGTGACCTATGAAATGACACACTCTCAAAGATCTTTCTATCTGATAAGGCTCACTTGTACTTGCAAACCTAACCCCTTCTTAAAATCCCTTATATTTTAACGAAAACCTCTCATTTGTTTTCCAATTTGAAAACAAATCAATCGGAAGTTATGAAATCAGATGCAGAAGGGATTTTTGAATTTGTTTATATTTTAACATCTACATGATGAAATTCCATAGAAATAATATATCCCCTTTGTGGAATCAGTTTCTTCATTGCAGAGTTCACACAAAGGAGAAACATAAACATGCACAGTTGTACATTGGTTTACATTTTTTTTAATTTTACAGGTGTTCAGCAGACGAATCCCCCTAAGAAACTTATTATTGATGTCTGTTTCATACAGTACCAGAGAGACCCACCAAAACTACTTCAAGCTTAACAATGTTTAACTCGTGAGCTCCATGTGCCTTTTGGATCTTTGCAACACTGAAGATTTAGAAGAAGCTATTCAACTATTTTGCGATGGTGTTTATCATTTTATATTTTGAAAGGATTATTTTGTAAGGAATAACTTTTAATACTATAGTTTCACCTGTATTCTAGTAAATGTTGAGACACCGTTTGGCTTTGAGTATCACTATTTCTTAAGTTACTAGGATGAATACCTTTCACGTTTTGACCTTTAGTTAACTCTACACTCCTGAAACATACAGGTCTTTCAAAGTCATTCTAAATATTCAACTTTTGTAAATTATCAAGTTTCAGAAAGCTTATTTGAAAAAAAGCCTTGCATATTCTCAAAATGACTATTGGCGGGAGGTGTAAATAAGTCCTTCTTGAAACAAATGTTTAATAAAGTCTTAGAAATTCAACCTGTGAAATTATCTTCTTAAAACAAATTTTTAATAACGTCTTAGAAATGAAACCTGTAAAAGTATTGACTCTTCTACCAAGTTGGCATGATATTTCAAAGCTCAATGATAATCACATTTGAGACCCTGTGTTTGAAGCATTTACAGGCAACGTACAGCAACAGCGGTACCTCTTGGTGTGTAGTATTTACATTCTCTTTTAGGTAGAAGAGGCAATTTTAACCCTTATTTAACATGGTTAGAAATATAAAGCAAAATCATTTAGCCAAGGATAGGTGTTTGGTAATGTTGGAGGAGTTAGTCTGGCTTCATGTTTTACATCTTCAACTAAAATCCCGTACTATCTATTTGGATTTGGAGAGACTAAAAATAAAGCTGATTGTCATGTGATTAAATACCTGATCAACAGGTATGAATATAACTTATACCAGCATATTTTTGTCATGATAGTGAATTGTCCTATAAACTATTTATATATTTTTGTTCTTCATAATTATCAGTAATAAGCATAAGTTTTTTTTAAAAGGATATTTAAGTGAGCATTTTCTAGTTCATATGAAAATAACCGTATTACAGGATGATTTCTGTCCACACAAAGGCAAGTTAGATTGCACAGTTAATTTTCACTTGTATTTATGGTACTGTAAGTGGGTGATGACTTTTTCTTTTAAGCCCAGTACATATATTATGCCTGCCTAAGTTCTGAACTGGGGCTACATTTCAGTAGTTGTAGAATTATTGATATTAATTAGTTTTGATAGTTAATGTTTTGTTGTTTGGATCCGCACAATTTGGTTTTTGCACAAAAGTCATTTTTTTTAAATCTGAGTAATTGACAAATATTAGAAGAAAGCTATTCCTCCTGTAAGGTATAGTTTTTCGTCAAAGTGGCCATTGCATCCTCTTTTTACATAGCATAGATACTTGAGAAAGTTGTGGTGTTATGTGCCAAGGAAATTCTTTTCATTAGTACCTATACTGTAACAATTACTTTTAATGCATTGTATTTTGAAGTAATGGTTCAGTTAAAATTTTCACCTGCTGTGTAACTGAAACACAATTAGAGTTTATAATCTGTAGAAGTCTGGAAATCATTGTGCAAGTCATGTCATGGGTGAAATGAATATTTTTATAAAAGTAAAAGCAGCAAATCTATAAATTGATTATTTGAAACTTTACAACACAATTGCATCCCAAATACAAATTGTATTGCTTATTCATTATAGCTTTTAGTCCTGTAAACTGTT
Source organism: Callithrix jacchus (assembly GCF_049354715.1). Taxonomy (NCBI): domain Eukaryota; kingdom Metazoa; phylum Chordata; class Mammalia; order Primates; family Cebidae; genus Callithrix; species Callithrix jacchus. The sequence continues at coordinate 127,635,906 of NC_133524.1, forward strand.
TCTAGGTGAAGCATACTCCAGTGTTTTGGGGGTTTGGAAAATAAATATTTAAATGTCACGGTCCTCCATATTTCTTTTCCTAGAGATGGGGGTGTGGTATGGGGCTTCAATGTTTCAAATTATTTCTCCTTTGTCCTTTATTGTGTGAACATTAAAATCGAAGTTTCTGTTGGAAACCAGAAGATACTCTTCACATTTCATTAAGCATTAATTATAGCTACAGTGAACATCTGTCCTGATTTCTGGGCCTCCTGTCTTGACCAAATTATTAATAAAGTACCCTTTCACTTGAAAGTGCCCTGGGTTGAACAATAAATTATATGGTCACCCTAATTATTATTTTATTAAGAGATCATATACAGATATAAACTTAGTGAAGATTTTTAGAAATTGATAAGAGAAATAGTATTAACGTAAAGGAGTTTGAGTTTTTCCTAGAGAAGAGGTTGAGAGTGTACTTAACATGGCATTAAGAATCTATGGTATTAATATGTCTTAATATATTAGTATATTATAATCTGATATTATACTATTAAGCCTAGGTGATTGGGTTTCAATATATTCTTATTATTAGATAGCTACTCTAGACTTGTGAGTTACTCAATATGAATCCAGAAGCGGACAAGAAAGTGCAAGGATGGAGGAAAGGGGTGGGATGAGGTAATATTAAGAGGGATTTTTCTGATGTAAAGACTAGGAGAGTAAGGAAACTATTCCATCAGTCTTTTCTCCATTAAGTTATGTATAAAAATAGCTTCCCTAGAGAATTGCATCCTTTCTTTGAAGTTAGTACTAATATTATCTTGTAAATATATTGGACTTAAAATCAAAAAACCAAAATGAACATATCAAATAGAATGCTATACCTTCCAGGAGGACCGTTAGAGAAATTCTGAATGGTTCAAAAATGGAATATTCGTTCATTAACTCACCCTGGTACTAGTACCATCCTTTTTCTCTTCAGCTACCCTTCAATTCTACTCTTCCTTTCCCTGGCCATACACTTTCACTTGCCTCCCTCCGTTTCCTGTTCTGTAACTGTCCCTTTTCTTAGTAATAGGCCAGAATGAATCACTTCTGAAATTGATTAAAACAAAAGGAAGAACATACTTATAATTTATTTTTTAATTACCTGAATTTTCCATCATGCTTTATTACAATAACATTTCTTGGTCTGCATACATGCAAGAAGCTATGACAAAAAATAAATTCTGGCAGAAAATATTAGATAAACAAACTGACCTGTTAATGTTTCTCTTTTACTAGCTACAGTACATAGTTTAGAGGTTACAACTAAAACATCATGATAGTCTTATCAGGTATATGTCTGGCTTTAGAAATTGATTTAATTCATGAATTTCCTAGGTTTAGAATTCAGCCAAGTCCTAGATTAATTCTAAATGTGTATTCTGTTGAGAGGATCTATGCAACCACCTTGTTCCTGAGGCTGTAGGAGGGCCATGCTCCCCTCATATATGTTATAAAAATGGAAGTCTTTAACATATAACAAGACCATTTCTACTGGGCCCTACGCAAATAGTAAAGACTGAAATATTCGTTCAGTGTTGTTTAAGAACATTAAGATCAATACAGTCATAACCTACTAAATCACTAAATGTCATTAGAAGCCAATTTCTTATGCCAAGCCATACTGTTACCATTCTTCAGCATTGAAGAGCCTGGCCTTCACTCACTATCTCTCTGAGGAAATGTGAAGTGGAAATGACAAATACCCACCTCACCTTGCCACAGTACTGGTGATGAGAGGGGATGTTCTAGAGACCCTTCAGAGGTAATAAAGAGTAAAACTCAAGGAATGAGGCAGCAGCTGGATCTTTCATAAAGTAGGTGTCCAAAATGAGATTTCCTTAATAACAATGAATATGTAGTAACCAAGGCAATGGTTTCTACAAGTTTCATTATTTTCTGCCTAAGTTGGTAACATGGAACTGGCTCAGAAATGTCCATAGGGTTCACACTTTTAAGCTAAAAAGTAATTACGTGCTTTTAGCAAGGTCCTGTCTTCAGGAGTTGGTGTGTTGAAAGAAGCATCTTCATCTTCATCTAACTGTAGACTACCAGAAGACAAGCGGATTCTGGCCATGGGTGACCTTATTCCTTTGCCATAGAAAGCATAGTAGTCTGGCTTAAGAATCTCTGATTCAGAATCACTGGATTCACTAGCTACATACCTTTCTGCTGTACTCTGATCCATTAGAACTGCTGGCAACTCCTGCTCTGCAAACATATAAGTAAACAAGTCTGCTTTACGACTGAGAGCAGGACAAGGCCCTAAAGGTCTAAATTCTGACCCAAAAGGAAAACGAATAGTTTTCATGTCTGATTGGCTCTGGGACCGTTTAGGGGTTTGCTCTTGAATGTTATATGCAAATACATCTTCCAAATTTGGGTCTTCCTCTTCTAGACCTACATTGATGTTGCTCCTACCACTGGTCCTGGCTATAGCTTCTTGGAGTCCTTGCAGGTCTTGCTGAAAGCTCTTCATTTTGATATTCCTTGGGCTTCTTTTGGCTGGCTTCATTGCAGTGGGCTCAAGATACCTATCTGGCCTTGTCCTTTCCTCTGCTATGATCGGGGACTGTCTGGGCACCTGGGGTGGTTTGTCCACATAAAAAAAGACCTGAGGAGGCATAATGCCAACCTGCTGACCTGTACAAGGAATATAGGGTACATCTGTGTAAGTTAGCCGCTGTGCTGCACTCACTTTGGTTGTGAGGCCGGAAGATGTGCTCATGTGATTATCAGCAAACTTACAGCTTGTTTGGAAGGAGGTTAGAGGACTCCTCTCTGAAAAGAAGTCTGTGGGATCAGGGTTAAGATCAGGCTCAGTGTTAAAGACAGGGTCTGTATAAATAAAAGGGAAAGAGGAACTGCTTTGGGACTGATGTAGCAATGTGGGATCCGCCTCTGGTCTGGAACGCTCCAGCTCAGCTGCAAATGTCACCTCCACTGCAGAGTTCCTCCTCTTACTGTCCAGCACTGGCTCAGATGCGTGCACTCCATTCACATTTTGATAGTACCCACCGCCATATGCTAGTCTCAAATCTTCCACCTTGAGAGAAAGGACACAATGGTGAAAGAAGAAGGCCATTTGGTTGGGGATGGGGGAGGGATCTAAATTAGCCTCAAAGTTTGAAAGGTCATTTGTGAATTTCATAAAGTAATTTAACAAGATCTATGTTCTATTCTAGGGCAGACAAATATATAAAGCAAGGGCAATAACTTGTACCACACCCCAGTGCATGTGTTAAAAAGCACATGTGACACTATTCTTTCTCAATGCCACCCTACCACCAGACTCTGAGTGTATACAGTACAAGCAATTTGGTTTAATAACTATATTAATGAACCAGGAATCCTGCCTGTTAGTACTGGCTCTGTCTCTGATTTGCTGTGTGACCTTAAACAAGTCTCCTAACCTTACTATTCCAGCCCCCTCCCTATTTTCTGTAAAATGGTGGGAGGAGGGCTATGACTGGCATAAGAGGTTCATATACTAAATGGCTCTTTTCATCATTATGCCTTTTGGGTAAACGATGGGTAACGATGCCTTTTGGATAAAAACTGCCAGTGACTTGAAGGCATGAGAGTTTATGAGACCTATAATTATTTTTTTGGGGAGAGTAAAAGAAAAATGCTTCACAATTTTCATACTAAAAATGTCAAAGGAAGCCATCGTCTCACAGTTCCAGGGAAACAACACTTCGTCCTTAAGTTACAAAATTACACAGCAAAAGTACTGTAAAACCTTAACTTGAGACCTTATACCTTCCTCTAAGCCTTAAGATGTTCATAGGTAAAAAGATGGAGCTTTCAGTTTTGAAAATTTAAAGCCATAAGATTCATTTGGATCTTAATTTTACAAGATGTTAGCAACACAGGTTGCAATTTGACGATGTGCCAGATCCCTGCAGTCTATAAGGTACACACCAGTGGTAGTTTACTAAATGGTCTATTGGCAGGAAAGACTGAGCTGACAGACCTGCCCAGGAAGCCAAACTACTTGAACAGAATAACCTTTTTACACACTGGGATTCTGGCAGAATCAATCCTTGGAAGCATTTGAAATTTGCACAAATTACATTTATCTAAAGAAGTAGAAATTTTCAGAAACCTTACTTGTTTTGAAACATCAGAGAGGAGGTCTGGTGAGGACCTGCACTGTCGTTCACGGTACTGAGATGGGTAACGTTTCCTGAAATCCCCAAGCAGAGAAGTCATTGAAATAGCCTTCATGTGAATACCAGGATACGTGGAAATCTCTAAATTTGACATAAAATCAACATGAACAAGAGAAACGAAAACATGTACCTTTCAAATGGCAAGCTCTTCAGCCTCCCTTTTTTCCCATATTCCAAAAGTTGCCTTTGGGTTCTTCCACTATCATAAGGGACAATAAAAATCCTTAGTTCTAGTCATAAACCAATAGGCTACTAAAACTTGAAAGCCTCATTTATTGTTGAAATCAAAAGACTTGGTATGAATGACATATGTCACGAATCTTTGACCATCACATTAATGATAATACCCACTTATTCAAGGACCAACCTCAACTACTCAGAACACAGATATTTTTTAAAGACCTCTGAACAGAGTTATATAACAGCTAAAAGTTCTGGGCTTTCAAAATAATATACTTGGTCTGGGCATGATGGCTCACACCTTTATCCCAGCACTTTGGGAGGCTGAGGAAGGAGGATGACTTGAGCCCAGGAGTTTGAGACCAGCCTGGGCAGGCAACAGGGAGACCTCATCTCTACAAAAATAACAAAAATTACCCAGGCATGGTAGTGCATGACTGTAGCCTCAACTTTCTGGGAGGCTGAGGTGGGAGGATTGCTTGAGCCCAGGAGGTCAAGGCTGCAGTGAGCTGAGATCATACTACTGCACTCCAGCCTGGGCAACACAGTGAGACCCTGTCTCAAATAATAATAATAACAACAATATATTTTCCTTTAAAGCTTTTTCCTCTACCTCTAAATCAGAGACAACTGACTGATATTCCATACGACTCTGAATGAGGTTACGATCTGATTTCTCAATCCACAGCAGAAGAAAAGCAGCTAACTAAACAGTTGAAGAGGGCTTTCTTTACACTAGCAAAGAAAGTCAGATCACGGCTGGGAGAAACATAAGAATCAAAAAAAATCACAAGAATAATAAGGACTAAAAAGTCTGGACCATTTATCACCTAAGTACAGGGCCTGACATGCCTCCCCTGCCCTGAGGCTATCATTGCACTACAGCTGCCTGCAAAAGATCATATGTGATGCTTATAATAAGTCAGGTCATTAAGAAAAGGGCAAAATATTTTCAGTATCATCTGTTTAAGAAGGCAGGGATTGGTAGAATCCAGACTGGAGAGATTCAATCAGAAATATGTAAGTTTTATAGATCTTAATTTTTACTGGGGTAGGATACCACTTTTTGAAAAAATCTTTTATGAGGAATCATTTAATCAGAATTGTGTCCCTTAGGTAAAAGTTTTGAAAACTTCCTCCAGTGGGTTCCTAGGCTGATGTGTTGAAGTAAAGACAAGATCTTAACCCAACATCGCTTCGACTCCTCCAAAGTATGACCCATAGTGAGGAACCTCCAGTGGCATATTGTTCAGTCTTCTAAATTTCTTATCCTCTCCAGTGCTTTCTCACTCTAGCTTTTATAACCCAAAGGATGTTGTTGAGCTTTTCTTTCCATGGTTTGCATATAAGTTAAATATAAGGGAAACAATGGGTTTACAGAACATGTATTCTCAAACTGCACACATCCTCCCATCCTTGCTGAGACTCTGATCCTACCCCTTTAGGTAGGGTGTCCCCCTCCTCCTGCCTCCTAGTTAGGAAATATTGACTTAATTTGTCACACAGAGAATGAGCAGGAAAGGGTATGATCTTTGATGTGACTGAAATGGAATCTTTGTTGCTTCTAGAATGTGAACTCCTCCTAAGCTTCCTGTGTTTTTAAAAAGAAACAGCGTGTGCAATTTGACTATGTGCAATGTTTAATTACCTATAGCGGAAACTGGAACCCTTGCTGCAGAGTAGGGTTTTGGGCTTTGATTTGGGCTCTTCCGAAAGCCTAAAGAAAGCATGGTACTCCACACAAGTCTTCCAGAAAGCCTTGCAGGCATCTCGGCTGGCCATGGTGAACTCCAAGGTATCCTTGCACAACACCTGTATAAAACAATTTCCATCCAGCAAAACATCCTTCACAAATATCAAAGACCTTCCAATCCCAATGCCTTCCAACCTATCCATCCATTGGCCCATGCAGCTTCTGATTTTCCACTTGGCTCTCTGTTGGTTTCACACCTACTGAAACCTAATGATTGGCAACCTTGCAAGGAAAAGACAGGGCCACCGCACACAAACAGAGCCTTCTCTAAGAAGTAAATCTTGCTTTGCATACTCCCCTCACCTTAAATACTTTTTAAACTCACTCTTCTCTGCCAGAAACATTTTTATGAAGTTGTAAATTAGATTAAAATGAGCATCAAATGGCATCTTTTCAAGGTGAGGAGAAGTTATAAATGACCAACAGGAAATGGGAGGGAGGAAGAGATTTCCTTATAGATGGAAGGATTTATAAGATGATTACATGTATGTAAGTCTTTTTATGTGTGTTCAGACAAGGTGTCACTCTGTTTCCAAGGCTGAAGTACAGTGGCATGATCATCACTCACTGTAACCTCGAACTCCTGGGCTCAAGCAATCCTCCTGACTCAGCCTCCTGAATAGCTAGAACTACAGGCATGTGCCATCACACCTGGATAATTTCTTTGTATTTTTTTAGTTGAGATGGGGTCTTGCTATGTTGCCCAGGCTTGTCTCAAACTCCTGAACTCAAGCAATCCTTCCACCTCAGCCTCTTAAAGCACTGGGGTTACGAATGCAAGCCACCACACCAAGCACATGAATCTTTTTAGTGTAACAGTTAGAAACACGTCTTCCTCTACAGGCTGTCTTGTTGTATAATGCTCTATATTGCTCATCCAGCATATTCTAACTTTGGTCTTCCAGACCTAAAGTTCAAGTTTTCCCCATGTCCTGACACTATATATCCCTCACATGGCATGCTTGCAGGCCTGTTTTCAGCAGCCCCATCAACCCACTGCACTGATCCCACTTCTCTCATTCCTTTTTAGGTTCCTGCATGCAGCCTCTGGTGCACTCCATGAACTTCACACTGAATCCAGTTTCTTGAACTGCTCAATGAACGCTTTTCTATAAGGTCAAGATACAGATAATCAAATCCAAACTGCTGGATCTTCAGTAGGCCAAAAATCAGTTGACGCATGTTTTTTATTTCCTTTATGGTCATAAAAGTTTCCTTTCTAGGCTCAGTGACTCATGCCTATAATGTCAGCACTTTGGGAGGCCAAGGTAGGAGATCACTTGAGGCTAGCAGTTTGACACTGGCCTGGGCAACATAGTGAGACCTTGTCTCTACAAAAAATGTTTTAAAACTTATTGAAGTGTGGCAGTGCACGCCTGTAGTCCTAGCGACTCAAAAGGCTGAGGCAGGAGAATCACTTGAGCCCAGGAGGTCGAGGCTGCTGTGAGCTATATGTCACCACTGCACTCCAGCCTGGGCAACAATGCGACCCCATTTCTAGAACAAAAACAGAAGAATATCTTTGTCTCACTCTTTGTTATGCAACCTGGCCCAGTAATTGTTTATTTTGCTTACAGGTGTATCTGACTCCCACATCCTGCTTGGTTTTGGCATATACTAGGTGTTCAATGATTTTTTGCTTAAGGAAAGTAAGCGAAGATACTTTATAAAATGGAACCAATAACATCAAATGAATATGTTCTTAGTCCTAGACCTGGTCACTCCCATGTGACTCATCAAATCTCTAAAAAACAATTTCCAGAGTGACTTGCCTTTCAGCCCAGTTGCCCCATTTTCCTATGACTTTGTTAATTCTGAACTGCCAATCAGATTTCTTAGTGTTTTACCTTTAGTGAAAAATGATTAAAACTCTGGTTGATTTCTTTAAAGGCGAAAGAGAAGATACATCACCACTCAGGGCCAACCGGCTTTCACCATTTACATCCAAACCATTTGCAGAAACAACCAAAAAAAAAAAAAAATTCCCAGTGAGCAGGAAGGAAAAGAATGTATTAGAAAGCTACTTACTAAGATATTGGCATGAAGTTTGATGAGAAAATGCTTTCTCTTAAAACTCAACTTGCGGATTTTAGCCCAGTTAAAAGTATTGATCTTTGTATTTCCCTACAATGAAAAATGTGGCAGATTTCAGAATGTATTAGCACGAGCTGGTTTGTAAGACAGTGCGAACCTGATAGAAAACGCACTTCATAAGAAGGACCACCCTTGACCCATCTCTTGCACAGATCGATCCTGTTACACTGGGTAGGAGCTGTGGCCAAAGAAGGCATTTCATGTGGGACACAAAGAAGCTCTGGAATGCAAGCAAGAAAGGGTTTGTAGCCAGCACAGGGAGATCACAAGACGAAAGGATTACTACAACGGCTGCTCTAATTTCACCACTTTCCCATGTTTCCAGATGCCTCTGCTAAAAACAATGTCCTCTTTCTCCTGATACCTCATTAGCTCAAACACCTTCAACAGCTCCTCACTGCCCACATCACATCTTGGCCGTATCTTGCCACCTCATCTATATTGAATACATAAACTTTGTTCCCACTAATTCCAAAACACCCTTTCATCCAACTCTACACCTCTCTCCTGCAGTCTCCTCATCCACAGTGCCTTCCACATAGTCAAGCCTTCTTGGCAGCTTTGATAGGCCCTTCTCTAGGCTATTCTGTTTAATTACTGCCTTCTCCACCCATTTCCAACTCCTCTAAATTCCCCTGACTTTCCTGGTCTGCCCAAACAGCTTTGCTTTTTTTTTTTTTTGCTAGTTTGTTGTTAGTTCAGCAGGTAATCTATTCACATGGTCTATAGAAAGAAGTTTCATTCCCACCGCTGTCACCCCTACTTCTGTCCCCATCTATCCATTCCCTACAGTTAATTATGTGTATTAGTTTGTCATGTATACTTTTCATGCAACTACAAGTAAACATGATTGACCATTTCCCTTTCTGGCTGGTGATAAGACTGTGGGGTGAGATCACCTTGGGAATGGACACCCAAGTTTGAGCCAAGATAACCATCCCCCTCCCCCACTAAATCTGAAGGGCTTGAAAGGAAAGAGATTTTACCCGTAACACCAGTACTCCCATGTGAGCAACAGCCAGGTGAATCTGCATCCCTTCACCATCACTGGCAGGGTGAGGCCTGATGCCATACATATCCAGTTTCCTTGCTATATCCAGTAGCAGAATGTCAGATTCAGCTGGGCTCCTGCCACTGAAAGGGGAAAGAATTTATGAGCCTACTAAATGCAGCAAGAATGAGATTTCTACCCTGGGACCTCCGTGGTGCAACTTCTCAGGTTTAAGGGCTTGTTGTTAAGAGTCTGTCCCCAGATTTAGTGTTTTCTACTGGGGGAAGCAGGTGCCAGTTGAAAGTACTTACATATGCTTCTGATGAAAGTGCATGATCTTGGTCTCTAAACAAGCTTGGTTTGGTAAGTACCGAGTTTGTGTCAGATGCTTCCTATCTGTTTCTTCATGAAAGTCTCCAAGTTCTGCTGCATGACAGAAAAAGTGACATTTTTCATATTACCTTTGAGGAGCTTAGCAATGGAGCATCCAGCATATTCTTGTCCTCCATCAAGGAGTCCTTTCCTTGCAGCCAATGCAGTCCCAAGCCTCCCACCCCATGCTTTATGTATGTTTATGTTTCTATAGGTGGCGGGGGGGGGGGTTGGGTGGCAACTGGCTCTTTTTCTATTTGGAAGCATTGAAGTCTTAGTATAAGAAGTCACAGACCCAGTATAGATCTTAAGGGCTCCAAGATCACAGTTGAACATTTTGAAAGTAGGAGAGATTATATACACAAATAACATGATATATGTATATATGTTATATGTATATATAATCTCTCCTACTTTCAATTAGCCACTGGTACAGGTGGAACTATGTCCCCACCCTCTGCAAAGTTCATATGTTGAAGTCCTAACTCCAGCAGCAGAGAATGTGACTATATTTGGAGACAGGGGTTTAAGGAGGAGATTGAAGTGAAATGATTCCATTAGGGAAGGCTGTAAATCAGTCCGCCTGGTATCCCTATAAGAAGAAGAAATTTGGTTACACAGAGAGACACTAGGGTTGTGAGCACACATAAAAAAGACAAAGTGATAACATAACAAGAAGGCAGCCATCTGCTAGCCAAGGAGAAAGGCCTCAGAAAAAAGCAAACCTGCTCACAGCTTGATCTTGGACATGAAACCTCCAGAACTGTGGGTCATACATTTTCGGTATTTAAGCCATCCAGTCTCTGGTATTTTGTTATGGCAGCCCTAGCAAACTAATATAGCCATCCAACCCCACTCCATCCTCATCATATATTATCAAGAAAGAGGAATATAAATGCCAACTACATTGCAAGCCAATTCATCACTCTGTACATTGGGAGTCTAGTCAATCCCCAGCTATCTGGAATCTCCAGTAGATGAATCATCCTAAAAGTCATTCTGGTTTTCCCAAATAGCTGGCAGTTTATCCATGATCATAACCTGCTGTTTCCTAGATGCCTCCAGTTTATTCTTATAAAACATCTATTATAGCACTATGTCTACAACGGTAATTAGGATTATCTGCCCTTAACCTAAATTGCCTCAGATTGTTTTGATTTGGGAATTTTTTTTTCTTTTTTATAATTTGTATGCCTTTTTCCTCTCTGTTGGATTTATATGAATCACTTCCTGGTCACTGACTTCCCCTGAAGTCAAACTTTAGAATACTTTGTTCTAAATGAGGCATCTAATCTAATATAAAATGAGAAGAGAAAGCAAATATTCAAACCTGTTAGCATTCTATGTACTGTAAATAGATGCTCCATAGAATCCTATGGTACTCTCCTAATGGATAAAATACATGAGCAATAGGATACCTATTTTAAGTACTGGAGGGCTGTTTTTTTTTCTCTTCTTTCTTGGTTTTCCATTTGTGTTTTAGACAGGTGGGTGTATGTCTGTATTTCAAAATCACAGTATAATGAAAATCTCTATATAATAAACATTTTTTAAAAAACCAAAGCAATGGCTCATTAATTCATTAATTTATTTTTACCAATACTGACAAATGTACAAATCTCATTAAATCTCAACAAGGCCCTGATGGTTTCACTGATTAATTCTACCAAATATTCAAAGAAAAAGTAAATACCAATTCTTCACAAACTCTTCCAGAAAATGGAGGAGGTGATATTTAGCAAGAAATTCTATGAGGTCAATATTACCCTGATACCAAAACAGGACAAAAACATCATAAGAAATGAAGGCTACAGGTCAACATTCCTCATGAATACAGAAGCAACAATCCTGAGCAAAACACTAGTAACCTGAATTCAGCACCATATGAAAAGGATTTTACACAATGAGTTGAATTTATCCCAGGATTGCAAGATCAGTTTGACATAGGAAAATCAATATACACCATGATAATAGAATAAAAGGCAAAAAAACCCACACACATTATCATCTCAAGAGTTGGAGAAGCATTGCACAAAGTCTAATACCCACTCACAGGAAATACAACACAACAAAACTAAACAAAATCCTTAACAAACAAGGAATGTACCAAACGGTGAACAACTAAATGCTTTCACTTAAGAACAGAAATAAGATAAAGGTATCAAGCTCCTGCCACATCTATTCAACATTGTATGGATGGTTCTAGTCAGTGCAATCAGGCAAGAAGAAGAAATATAAAGAATTGGCACTGAAGAGAAGGTGATAAAACTGTCTTTACTTGCAGCCAACATGATCCTGCATGTAGAAAATCCCGAGCCTAGGCATGATGGCCCATGCCTGTAATCCCAGTACTTTGGGAGGCCAAGGCAGAAGGATTGTTTGAGTCCAGGAGTTCACGACCAGCTTGGGCAACATGACAAGACCCCATCTCTACAAAAAAATGTAAAAATTTACTGGGTATGGTGGCAGGTGCCTGTGGTCCCAGGTCCCAGCTACTTGGGAGGCTGAGGTGGGAGCATTGTTTGAGCCCAGGAATTCGAGGCTACAGTAAGCCATGGTCATATCACTGCACTCCAGATTGGATGAATGAGGCCTTGTCTCAAAAAAGAAGGAAAGAAAGAAAGAGAAAATCCCAAGCAACCTATGAAAAACTAGTAGAACTAATAAATGAGTTCAGCAAGGTAGCATGATAAAAGATCAATATAGAAAAGTAATTGTATTTACATATACTAGCAATAAATAATCTAAAAATGATATTTAAAATGTTCAATTTGCAATAGCATCAAAAAATAAAATACTGAGGAATTAATTTAACAAAAGAAGTATAAGACTTATACACTGAAAACTACAAAATGCTGCCAAGAGAAATTTTTTAAAGATGTACATCAATGAAGAGATAGTTCATGTTCACAGACAAGAGGATTCAATATTATTATGCTGGCAACTTTTCCAAAAATCATCTATAAATTTGATGCAATCCCCATGAAAATCCCAGCAGGCTTTTAAAAATTGGCAAATGACCTTAAATTAGAAATTGGCAAATGACCTTAAAATTTACATGAAATTGGACAGATCTCAGAATAATCAAGCTATTTTGAAAAAGAACAAAGTTGGGCAACATATATACCTCCTTATTTCAAAGCTTACTACAAAGCGACAGTAATTAATACAGTATGGTAATGGCATAAGAATAGAAATATAGACCAATGGAACATAACTGAGAGTCCAGAAGTAACCCCTTACATTTATGGTCAATTCGTTTTTGACAAAGGTGCCAAGACAATTCAATGAAGAAAAATAATATTCTTTTCAACAAATGTTGCTGGGACAAATGGACATCCACATACAAAAATATGAAGTTGGACCCCTACCTCATACTATACTCCACACAAGCATACAAAAAAGTAACTCAAAATGGATCACAGATCTAACTATAAGAGGTAAATTTATAAAAGTTCTAGGAGGAAATCTTTTTGACCTTAAGTTAGGCAAAGAGCTTTTAGATATAACATCAAAAGAATGATCCACTAAAAACTATACAGAAAGTGAAATTCCATCAAATTTTAAAAGTGTCGTACTTCGAAAGATATTCTTATAAAATGAAAAGACAAGTCACAGATTAAAACAGAAACTTGCAAACTGTATATCTTACAAAGGACTTTTAGTCGGAATTTATAAAACCCTCTTAAAACTCAATAATAACATAAAAGCTCATTTTTAAAATGGGCAAAAGATTTGACTAGGCATTTTACCAAAGAAAACATTGGATTAAGCACATGAAATGGTACTCAACATCATTCATCATTAGGAAAATGCTAATTATAATTGCAGTGAGATACTTCATACTCATTAACATTGTCATAATCAAAAAGATATACAATACCAAGTGTTAGTGAAGGTGTGAAGAAATGAGAAACCTTGTACACTTCCAATGTTATTGTAGCAATTTGAAAAACAGTTTGGCAATTTCCTAAAACGTTCAGTATAAATATACCGTAAGACCCAGAAATTACACTCCTTGAAATGTACCCAAAAGAAATGAAGACTTGTAGCCACACGAACATTCGTGTGCCAATGCTTATAGTGTTATTCATAATAGCTAAACTGGAAAAAAAATCATTATTGTGAGTTTAAAAAGCTAGATGCAAAATACCTCATATTTTATCATTTCATTTCCATGATATGTCCAGGAAAGGCAAGTCTATAGAAACAGAAAGCAAATTAGTGATTGCTTGGGGCTGAGTGTGGGAACAGGGTGTGACTGCAAGTAGGCATGAGCGATCTCTTTTGGTGTGGTGGAAATGTTTTAAAACTGGATTGCGGTAATGGTTGCACAACTCTGTAAATTTGCTAAAAATCGTTGAGCTGTGCATTTAAAATGGGTGCATTTTATGATGGGTAAATTATAACCTCAATAGGTATAAAAAATAGGTTTTTAAAAAATAAATCACATACACCCCCATTTTCCAGTTTATTAACCACAAATCCCATGTTGGCCCTAAGAAAAACAAAAGCACATAAGACTGCACTTGTTTTTCTCTCCATACAAGACTATATCAATCTTAGAAGACAATTATGGCGTATGAATGAGATATCTCCAGTAACAGAAGGTGACAAATGTTTAAGTACCTTCACTGTTACCACACTCGTCTAAACTACCATTCATTCTCTCTCCCTCTCTCCTGTAATAGCCTCTTATCTAGTCTCCTCACTTCCACCATTTCCTCTTGAGGTCTATTGTCTCCACAGCAGCCAACATGATCCTGTCAAAACCTAATTCAGATTATTTCACTCCTCTGCTTAAATGGCTTCAATGGCTTATCAGCTCATTTCGAGTTATGCTATCAGTCTTGAATATGCTTTTTTTTTAAGAGACAGGGGTCTCACTATGTTGGCCAGTTGGACGTGAACTCCTGGCCTCAAGCTATCCTCCCACCACAGTCTCCCAAAGTGCTGGAATTACAGGCATGAGCCACCAGATCTGGCCCTTTAATATGCTTTCAAGGCCCTCTATCTTTATTCTCTCCCTCTCTTACTGAGCTTCAGCCAGCCACAAAAGCCTTTCTGATGTTTCTTGAACACTGCAGGCATGCTCTCACCTCAGGCCCTTTGCACTGGATGTTCTCTCTGCCAGGATTCTCTTTCACATGATTTTGCTGCATAGCATACCCTCCCACCTCCTTCAAGTCTTTGTCTAGCTGTCATCTTCCCAGTAAGCCTACCCGTCCACCTTATTTAAATATTTATGCTGGCCGGGCTTGGTGGCTTACGCCTGTAATTCCAGCACTTTGGGAGGCTGAGGTGGCGGGATCCCTTGAGGTCAGGAGCTCAAGACCAGCCTGGCCGACATGGTGAAACCCTTTCTCTACTAAAAATACAAAATTTAGCCAGGCATGGTGGCATGCGCCTGTAATCCCAGCTACTTGGAAGGTTGAGGCAGGAGAATCACTAGAATCTGGAAAGTGGAGGTCGCAGTGAGCCGAGATCACCCTACTGCACTCCAGCCTGGCTGACAGAGTGAAACTCTATCACAAAAAATAAATATTTATGCCAGTGTCAACTCTTGTCCATAAAAGAAGAAAAGAATCAAATTAAAAAATATAAATACTCAGTATCGACCCCCAGAATTCCACCATCTCCCTCCTATGCTTCATTTTTTTCCATTGCTCTTATCACCTGCTGCCATGCATTGTATAATTTATTTACTTACTTGGGTCATTGTCTGATTCTTCCCCGCTGCCAAAATGTGAGCTCCATGAGAGCAAGGATTTTTGTCTGTTTCATTTACTGCTGTGTTCCCAGTGCCTATGATAGTATCTGGCATGTGGTAGGTACATAATACATTTTTCTTGAATGAACGACCAAGAGTTACTCAGGGAGTTTATAAAAGAGGGAGGCTTCATTTGAAATGTACAACTTGTATTTGGGAGGGAGTATCTTGCTAGAATAGAGAAGTGTGTGAGACCACAGGAGACAAGAAGGTTGGAATGTGGAGGTTCTCGAACTCTTAAAATATAGCAGGTATCCAACAACTATTAGATGAATGTAAAATGAGACAAATAAATGAGCAATCTAGTTGTATTCTGCATAATATGTTAGAATTCATGAAACAGTCTCACTGGGATCAATTGTGAAGAGCTAACTAGTTGGAACTTAAGCTTTTTTCCATGGAAAGAGTTTCTTTTTTATTATTATACTTTAAGTTCTGGGGTACATGTGCAGGTTGTGTAGGATTGTTACATAGGTATATACATGTCATGATGGTTTGCTGCAGCCATCCCCCCCATCACCTATATTAGGTATTTCTCCTAATGTTATCCCTCCCCAGTCCCCCCACCCCTGCTTTCTTTCCCCTACCCCCTACTCCTCAACAAGCCCCAGTGTTTGATGATCCCCTCCCCGTGTCCACGTGTTCTCATTGTTCAACACCTACTCATGAGTGAGAATATGTGGTGTTTGGTTTTCTGTTCTACTGACAAACAACATCCTCTAGAAAAGTTCAAGTGCTCTGTGCTATGCCTCAAAACGCCACTAGGGAATGCTCAAATCCATAAGGTTGAACTGTTAAGAATGAAATTGGGTTCCCCCATCAGAGACTGCCTGGGAGCCCCAATCCTCTGACTGCTGCCTCAACAGGGAGCTAGCGGAGAAGGATGTCTTCCAGCACTGTTTTCTCTATCTGCTCTACCCTATGCGCCCACCCCAGTGCCAAAGTACAATACTGGACATGATGGTTAGTGTCCTTGGCATTCAATACCCTTCAAAATGGTGCATTTTCCATCACCTCTTCTAAACGGACCATACGTTTAGGCTATACTGGGTCAGTTTTCATCCTCTATAAATGCCGCTTCTTGTCCAACCACCATTTTTCTTCACGCTGTTTCTTCTTTTACTGACCAGTACTTATCTCCAATTCCTATGTGTCCCTTTAAGGCCCAGCACAAAAGTCACCTTCTCCAACAGCCTTCCATGTTTACCATTTCTCTTAC
Source organism: Callithrix jacchus (assembly GCF_049354715.1). NCBI lineage: Eukaryota > Metazoa > Chordata > Mammalia > Primates > Cebidae > Callithrix > Callithrix jacchus. The sequence goes on from NC_133524.1 coordinate 127,652,487, forward strand.
TGCCCCCTGCCTTTCTGAGATTCTAGGGCTCCAATTGCTTGTCCCTGTCAGGAGTCGCTTGGTAAACACTTATTCAGACACTGTCCCTATCTAAGCACTGCATTCTGGGGGTCCTAGTGGAAACAGACATCTGCCATTTCTGGACTATCAGGAAGGCAAGATACAGAGGTCAAAAATGAACTTAAGATTCAAAAAATGAAGTTATGATCCCGTAGGACTAGTAAGGAACCGCCTATTCTTTGGAGGCCTCTCTAGAAGGGAGAAAAAGTTCAGCTGGCTTTAGAAGAAGAGATACTATTTCCAGCTGCCTACACCCTGCCCATGGAAGGCCCCTGCTATTCCCCAGACCACCTTCTACCTACCTTCGTTATTCAGCCTAGTCCAGCTACCTGTTGGCTGTTAGGATATAGGGAACTCTAATAGATGCCTGGGGCTTTTTTCCCTTTTAGCCTCTCTCCACCTGCTGTACTCTGTGCTTTGTTCTCTGAAACCATGATAAAGAGCAACACGGAAATCACAACGAACGTGACAATGTGCCACAGAGAGCATGTATCTGAGAAGTATCCTGGGGCAAACAGAGGGAGTGGGGACCTGTCTGGCAAAGCCCATGCCCAGATTAGCCAAAACCAGCTCCTGGACAGCAATCCCTGAGGCAGTAGGAGGGGAAGATTGGACTGGGATAGAAGAAAATCAGCATTTACTTTAAATCCACAGAAGCAAAGGTATTCTTGTCATTTTTTAAAGACAAGGAAACTCAGGCTCAGGCCGTGCTGTTTCGCTCCATCTTATCCAGGCTTTTTCTCCTCCTTAATCCTAACACAGTGATGGGCATGTTTGGGGAACTCAGCTACTTTGCTTGGTTCTCTAAACGGCTGATAGGTCCCAAAGCAGACAGACATTTGCTACTTACATTGTAAGATGTGAGATACCATCAGTGCTGTACAGTTGTCACTGCATGGAAGCCTTCCTAGAGCCAAATCCTTCTTTATTTGAAGAGTAAAAAGATACCTGTAAAGAAATTGGGAAGAATCTTTTGAGAAAGAAACAGGAATAAGAAAGAAATATTTCCCTTCTCCCAGATCCAAGATGATTCAAGAAAGGAATGGTGCCCCCAGTCAGTCAGATGCCTTTTTTCAGTTGGTGAGTAATGCATAGGCTTTGCTTCAGCCCCAAACCAGCCCTGGACCACAGCTCGGCTGATCGAACACTTTGGCAGGCTTCACAGTCATTAGGAATCACCCTGGCCAAATCCTCCCGCCAACTTGAGGGAGTTGGCCAATCATCCTCTCGTGGTTTCTGCCACGTAGCAAAGCCACATTCCCAGCTAGAAAGAATAGGAGATCCAGCAAGAGTAAATGCTGCACTCAGGAGGCCGGTAGTGTACTATTTACAAAATGCTATCAAGTACTCACTACCAGCTCAGTAGGTTGATGCAGCAAGAAATGGTCACCCCAGGTCACAATTATGGAAAGAAAGGGGCTAGGTGATTTTGACAAGGCTATATCACCCAAAGATAGTGAATCTGTGGCTAGAACTTAGGTCTGCCACTGAATTCAGGCTGCCTCCTATCCAAAAAGACTGTGTTTCATAAATTAAGAACTTGGGGCCACGCTTCTGCCTGCTATTCCCTTTGCCTGGACCATCTTCTCTGTATCACCCATGCCCAGCACATCATTTTACACAGTCAGTATAATTAATGTTTACTGAAAAGAACTAAACCAAACTGCCTTTTTGCCCACCAAAAGCTCATCAGGGACCTATAAAGTGCAGCTTGGCTCTGCTAAGCAGATAACATTTATCTCACACTTGTCAAAAAGTCCTTCTCAAAGGAGAATCAAATTTTGGAAAGTAATGTGTGTAATAAAGACTACCACTAATTACCTTCTTACACGGTTCAAACTTGGTTCCAATATTTTATTTATTTGCTTGTTTATTTATTTATTTATTTATTTTTTTTTTGAGATAGAGTCTCGCTCTGCTACCCAGGCTAGAGTGCAATGGTGCGATCTCAGCTCACTTCAGTCTCTGACTCTGGGGTTCAAGCGATCCTCCTGCCTCAGCCTCCCGAGTAGTTGGGACTATAGGATGCACCACCATGCCCAGCTCATTTTTGTATTTTTAGTAGAGACGCGGTTTCACCATATTGGCTAGGCTGGTCTCGAACTCCTGACCTCAGGTGATGCCTCCACCCTGACCTCCCAAAGTGCTGTGATTACAAGCATGAGCCACTGTGTCTGGCCCTAATATTTTGTTTTATAAAACACAGAGTTATCTACTGTGGCTATTTCCCTATAAAAGTGTGATTTTCTAAATAAAGTTCTATGTGGACTTCCTTTTTAACCAATTAAACCTTGAAGGCAATATGGTGAATCAAAATTAATTTCAAGTGATAGGTGAAAATCTAGATTGAAAAAGCAGGTAAATTAGTAGGTGATTATTCAGCTTACAAAAGTGTTCATCATTATAATCCTTCAAACTATGAGCTCCCCTGATGCATTAGAAATTGTTCAATTAGAAAAATTACATTTGCACACCACTCTCAGAAACCTACATATTAGCCTAGACAAGGCATTCTTGTAAACTCAACTCTAGTTAAGTATTATTTAAATGGACCAATGGAAAAAAAATAAAGGAAGCCTAACTTTGCCATTGCCTGTTTTCAAATATCATTGTAAATGTGAATAATCAGCTTTCGTTGCTAAAGCAAAGGTGAATTTCATTTTGCTACTAGCATGAAAGAAAGGAAACTTCTTGTCATTTGACATGGTCCTTGCCATTAAGAAGGCAGCTGCCAGCTACAAACACCAAATCCTTGCTCTGAACAGCTGATGAATCATTTATCATCACATTGATTTTCTCATTCGTTTTTTTGGGGGTGGGGCGGGAAGTTTATCTCCATAAATTTGAAATGCAACTGAAATGGGTTAGCAAATACAAATGCATATAGATACCAAGATATCAAGTTATTTGGGAAAGTGGCCTGCAGCTCACAAATGTGGAGAGAGAATTAGGAGAGAGAAAGAGGGAGAGAGAAGCTTGTAAAAAGTGACTTTTGCAAAGGGCCCTTAGAAAAGTCTTCCTTTATAAAAGGGGCAAAGATTGAATTGGCCATGAACTCTTTTGGGGGGAAGACACCAGGGAGAAAAACTGCCAGCTTCCTGTGATCTTGGACAAGTCATTTTAGCTCCTCTGACCGATCTTTTCATCTGTAAACTAAGAGGGCTCAATTAGATTCTCTCTCAGATTTCTTTCATGTATAAGAATCTAAATCTAAGCCAGGTGTGGTGGCTCACACCTGCAATCCCAGCACTTTGGGAGGCCAAGGGGACTGTTTGAGCTTAGGAGCTCAAGACCAGTCTGGGCAACATGACAAAGCTTTATCTCTACAAAAAAACCAAGAAACCCTAAAAATTAGGCTGGCATGGTGGCAAGTGCCTGTAGTCCTGACAGGAAGTAGGGCGTGGGGACTGAGGTGGGAGGATTGCTTGAACCAGGGAGGTTCCCACTGCACTCCAGCCTATCCAACTTAAGCCAGAGTGAGACCCTGTCTCAAAAAAAAAAAAAAAGTGTGACTCTAGAAGGCAGAGTAAGGTTTTGAGGAGTGTTTTGTTGACAATGTATTTTTGCAGAAGTAGGTTTACATTGTGATTCTGAAGGACACTTTTTCATAAGTATTTATCATCATTATGGAATATTTTGTCTTCTGTGAGATATTCACAACCTTCACATTTTCAGTTTCCATGGAAATTGGCTGGCATCATAACTGTGCTGTTAAGCTTCCCTATCTGACTGAAACTCCAATGCCATGAAGGAGCGCACACTCATTGTTGTAGCTAATGGCGTAACCGCAAAGTGGTCGCCCAGGCTTGAACTTCTAGAACAACCCTGTTTCTTCCTGTAGTCTCCACCCTTTGGAAGATTAACACCTGGGAACCAGCCAGGCCCACCCACTCCCCAGATCCTCACCTTCTCCCAGAGAGTGACTTAAAGCCAAGCTTTGTGAGATGGGCCAGAAGCACTTGTCCCCAATAAATGGAGAATAATGATTCTTAAGTAACATCATGCAGCAGACACAAAGGTAATCACTATACCTTGTAAGTTCTTCCCGCAGATGTCCAGGGTCCACTGGGAAAAATTTCACCATAAATTTGAAAACAATCTCCTTAGGACCTTAAAACACAATATCTCCATAAGTTTTATTTAAATGTCCATCACAACAGTTATAGGTCTAAACATACACACACACACACACACACACCCTCTCCTCTTCCCTCCCCTCCCCATCACGCCCTCCTACAGACTTCTAAGCTTCCATTTATCACATGTATAAAGGGTCACAATTTCTGGATTGTGTCTCTATGTGTACAGCGATTGGGAAAGTTCTCCCACCCCTCTTTCTACCCTCTCTCCCTTTGAGTTTACTTGTATAAATGTGCCCCTTTGGGGCTTACTGTGTCCTCTCCTAAGAAGTATCGCATTCAGAAAAATACAGCACTTGCTAGTTGGGATTCTGCATTCCTAACTGAGAGAAGGGCTCAACTTCAGCGGAGGCAGGTTTACATCACTGGGCCTAAGTATCTTATAAAGAGAATTCAAAGCACAATGGACTGATGCCTCTATCTATTTTATACATTAGGAAAACACATGTACTTATCTTCACATCTGCTTGCATTTGAAAGTTAACTTTTACACAAAACACAAATGCACACATGCAGCATTAACACCATTGATTCAGTAAATATTTGTTGGGTACCCATTATGTGCAAAGCAGTGTACTAGGCAAGTATTGGGAGTAAAAAGACAAGCAAGAGCTCACAATCTAGCAGAAGAGACAGACATCTAGACAATTACCACACCCTAGAATGCTTTAAGCACTGAGTACTGAGGAAGCACAGGAGGGAGAAAAGAGTTTAGAGGAGGTCAGAGATGTCCTCCTAGAGGACTTGAGACCTGAGTAGACCTGCCAGATTTAGCAAGTAAGAACTGCAGGACTCCCAGTTCAATTTGAATTTCAGATAAACAATTGCATGGGATGTGCTTATATAAGAAAATTATTATTTGTTTATCTAAAATTACAATTTAATAGGGCATTCTGTGTTTGATCTGCTAAGCCTCCACCTGAGATTAGTTTTGTCGAAGTCAGCAGAGGTAGGAATACAAAGTGGCTAGTGGCAGGGGCAAGGCTATGAAGAAAGCCCGAGTTCAGTGCTTTGTGTACCATCCTAAAGAGTTGGGGCGGGGCATGGTGGCTCAAGTCTGTAATCCCAGCACTCTGGGAGGCCGAGGCGGGTGGATCACGAGGTCAAGAGATCCAGACCATCCTGGTCAACATGGTGAAACACCGTCTCTATGAAAAATACAAAAAATTAGCTGGGCATAGTGGCGCGTGCCTGTAATCCCAGCTACTCAGGAGGCTGAGGCAGGAGAATTGCCCGAACCCAGGAGGCGGAGGTTACGGTGAGCCAATACTGCGCTATTGCACTCCAGCCTGGGTAACAAGAGCAAAACTCTGTCTCAAAAAAAAAAAAAAAAAAAAAAGAGTTGGGAGTTTATTGTTCCAAGGGTAGTCGGGAGCCATGGAAGCATTGTAAGAAGGAGAGTGACGTGATCAGGTTGATGTTTTCAATAGATTTCTTTGGGAGTAGTGTAGATGATGTATGGGGACAATCGGTCTAAAAGCTGCTGGAGTAATGTGACAGATGATCCTTATGCAGTGGGAAGACAACTGTGGGAAGCACTAACATGTAAAGAGCAGGCAGAGAAAGAGGAACCAGTAAAAGAGACACTAAAACCATGCATGCAAAGTGCTGATAGAAATCCGCCTGCCTCAGAAACATCTGTGGAATTTTGTAAACATGCAGGTTATTGGCAACCCAGGAATAAGGACCAGGAATTGGCATTTAACAAGAAACTCAAGTGATCCTAATGCACACTGAAATCTGAGAACCATCACACTAGATTGTAAAATATAGGGCAAAAATATTTCATACATAGTAGGCATTCAAATATGAACTGAAGCGAATGAATAATGCTTGTGACAGAATATAACTAAAGAATCTTCAGGCAGACGGTGAGTGGCATTGCACACTGACATCAAGGATGCTTGAAGATTTGCAGTGCCAGAAAATGAGATATTCCTCAAGCCAATCCACAGAGTACTGTAATTACCAGAGTTCTTCAGATTTACTCAAAGATCCAGCAGCATGATTTCTTTCATCTCAGGCAAAATTAAAACAATTTTCTAAATTGCTGAATTTACTGGATGTATGAAGGATTGAAATAATATCTAAAAGCCCTTTTCTCCCCTTATATTAAAATGAGAAATTGTGTGAAGTTGCTGAAACCTTTTTCGAGCTCTAACTGTGAACGCTATTCCTTAAATTATTTTCCATACTTACTTTTTACCTGCTTTGTTACAGGCTTCAAAAGTTCCAACCAAACCTGTAATAACATTAATGAAAAAATTGGTAGAGGATGGCACTAAGCAGAGCTTTTTTTTTCTTTTCAGTAAAAGATAAAGATTAACATGAAATAAACAAGTACCAGGACTATTTAGACTTCTAAAGGTAGAAATAAACAGCAATGTCAAGGAGATGGCATACTACATTTAATCTGCACCCTTATATTTTCCCAATGACAGTGAATATTGTTGATCTATAAACTTCCTTGTTGACATTTGAATCACTGCTCCACTGCCTTAGTAGGATGACAGAGGTGTCACATACATGGCTCATTAGTTGCTACAAAGACTAATGAAGGCATTTGGCTCGACATTTGAACCCTCCAGTCCCCAGATGTCAGTCTAGGAGACATAATGAGCCTTTCTGGGAAGGTGCCAGATCACAGATACGCCAAGGCAGGACACAACAGAAGAATATCATGAATGTTAGGATCTGAGAAAGGAGATTCCTCTGAATATTCATTGGTGAGGTTAAAACTCTTAGTACTGCAGGTTGAGGTCCAGGCTCTGGAAAGGCAAAATTGATAAAGCATGCATAGCTGTTCACAGAGTGACAAAACAGGAACGTGGGGTAAAAGAGTTTGTGTCTGGCAAACTGAGGTGACTTTGTTGTTGTTTTGAGACAGAGTCTCACTCTGTTGCCCAGGCTGGGATGCAGTGGCAAGATACTGATTCACAGCAATCTCTGCCTCCTGGGTTCAAGCAATTCTCTTGACTCGGCCTCCCAAGAAGCTGGGATTACAGGCATGCACCACCACACCCAGCTAATTTTTGTATTTTTAGAGATGGGGTTTCCCCATGTTGGCCAGGCTGGTCTTGAACTCCTGACCTCACGTAATCCACCTGTCTCAGCTTCCCAAAGTGTTGGGATTACAAGCGTGAGCCACCACACCTGGCCAAGGTGACTGCTAATAAACAAAGAGGGAGGAGAAAACTACTTATTAAATCTAATCATGTTGCAAGGGTTTTTTATTTTTCAGTCAGGGATCTGAACCCTACACACCTAGCGCAAACTGCATTTAGAAACAATGCTAGACACAAAGAACCCTATAATGAAACCAACTTACATTATTTCCAGAATGGCTGCAGAATTCTAATCCAAAATATTCCTTTTCGGCAAGATTTAGATGGCTGCAACTCAGGTTAAACAATGCCTTCCCGGATGACTTTTGCTAAACAAAACAAAAAGATGATAGCACAATTTGCGTTCCTAACCTGATACAGTTACTGCAGCACTGAATAAAGGGCAGAAGCCACACGACTCTCTGCAAGCCCTGTTCCCTTTAAGCACTGTTTAGAGGACTTGCATCCTTTTCAGAGATGTTGAGCTTTACAGACAGATCCACGTATCTATCTGTAGACACATATGTCATTTCAGCGGCATCCCTTAAAACGCCTCATGACAAACCATCTTGGAAAAAGAGAGCCTTGCACTTAACTATGGCTAGATCTGCAAATCTACCCTTTCAATGGAATTCTTTAATGAGTTCATCCCGTGGGCAATTTGAATTATTTTTTGCAAACTGACAGATAGTTTAGTCAAGATGTAAATCTGACCCTATTACTCCCCTGCTTGAAATCCTTCAGTGGCTCCCCTTCAGGATAAAGCCTGTATTCCTTAGCACAGGAGACCCAGTCTCTCTCCCTCCTGTGGCCATGCCTGACCATCCAGCCTCTTGCCCACCTCCTGCTGACACTGTCCTCTCTAATAAGTGCAGCCTGCTCACAGTTCCCCATACCTGTCCAGTCATTGTGTGCCTACATGCCTCTGCTCATTTCATCCTTCTCCACCTACCGCTCTTTCCACATTTCTTTGGTTTGGCTTACTCCTACTCAGCTCAGATGTCATCTCCCCAGGGAAGCTTTCTTTGATCTCTATCAGCCACAGGATGAGCCAAGGGCAAGCCCCCCTATACCTCCAAACACTCTCGCTTACCTCAAGCATAGCATTTCTTGCCCTGGATGTCTATCTTCCCCGTTAGACTGAATTCCTCCATAGCAGGGACTTTGCTTTATTTTTCTTGTTACTCACTAGTTCTAATTCAGAGCCTGGCACATAGTACTGGGCTCCTGAATGTTTGTTGATCCAACATGAAATTGACCATATGATTATATGAGCCCCTTGAGTAGATTTCATTTTGCAACTTTCCCCACCAAATCTGCATACAGCATACTCTGTTCACATAAGGCCACACATTTTTTTTTTCTTCGTAAAGCCCCCACACACTGTGAGCACAAAACAGTCCCTTTCTTCCGCTTCTCTGACAACAGGAGCTTTGAAGAGTTCACTGCGAAAAATCCCTTTGAGCTGAGTGTGGCTGGGGCTGATTTTTAGCTTCCACCATTGCTGAACCCAGGGGTTGCTGTTGCGAGGAGGACCGTGATGGGAAAATTGAGCCCTGGCTGATAGGCACAAAGACACGCTGCTGAAAACCTCTAGTTAAAGCCGAGTCACGCGGTGCCTACAGTACTGCAAAGGAAGCCAGGCGCTGGGAAGTGTAGTTGGAAATCACCGACCCATAGAATTAACAGCAACCTTGAGAGGTCAGAGAGTCCATCCACCATCGCCCACTCCCTCTCCCTCAAGGCAGCACCACACTGAACAGATCCCACATCTGGGATTTAATAGCTTTCAGAAAGGCGGCCTACTTCACCCCCTCCCCCCACCGACCAAAAATACGCCCCTCGCCCCATGGACGTCTCTCCACTTGGTTGTACTGCCCAGAGCTCCGCTGACTCAAGATTCGTTTGGGTTAACCTGGGTCCTAATTTTAAATGAAAATAGGCCGCAAAGGGTGAAACCTATTTCATCCCTTGCACCTGGAGACAGAGCTGCTCTACTGAGGGGAAGGGGGTTTGATTTGATGTGGGAGATTACAATGGAGCTATAGTCCAAGAAAAGGGGGTCAGTACCTCTGGGGGGGCACTAAGGGAATGGGGGTGCCAGGGAGGGCCTGTTTATCGAGGAGGGGGGTACATTTTTGCCTGTGTGGCAACCTTGCCTAGGGCAAGTGCTGACACAGACCATTGCAGACAGATGAAATCGCTCCTATTTTTAAAATCCTTCACAGACAAGGAGCTGCCACGGGATTTTTATTATGAAAAAAAAAAGAATTTCTAAAGAGAGAGAGATGACAGCAATACTTTTTCCAACACCAAAGAAGTATTTCAGTCACGAGGACCAAATTCCGTCATAAACTCCAGTTTTTTTTGCAAGCAATTTAAGACGCTCAAGATTTTCTTTCTCCTCTTCATATTTTATTCTTATTTTCCATCAGGGCACTTAGTCCTCCCTATCAAAACTGCCATGTCCCATGTGTTTGTATATTTACATATTTCTACAATCACAAAGAATCTGTAGCCATTCTTTTAAGGTTCCTAATTAAGGCTTTCTTTTTGCTTCCTTCTGTAAGATCCCATACTATGTTTATAAGAATAATTCCCTGATTCTTCCATCCCTGTAAGTGTTGCCAACTGGCTTTAAAAGCCTTTGGCATTTATACATTTGGAGGTCAGACACCCACGTGGCTAGGCTTTCCACCCCCATCTCTGCGAGAGGCATTTTCCTTCAGTACTCCATAGTGTACATTGAAATTGGCCAGCTTTGTGGAATGTGTTACGTAATAGGTAAGGTCTTGGTTCTGTCTCAACATGCAGCCTTTAATTTTTTCTATCATTATAATCCAATTTCTCAATTTTTATGTTATGATTATCTTTCTCATAATATTGCCTTACATTCAACTTTCCTGTTTTCTCTGGACTTCTGATTCTCTGTACAATTGCTTGCTCTTTTTTAAGCTGGTACTTTTCAACATTCTAATCAAGCTCCTTAGCAGATCTAAATTCTTTACCATCCGTCAGTCCTTCCACTCAAGGAATTGAAACTCCAATCCGGAGTCCTGTTTCATCCTAATATCTGCCTTTAAATATCTATCTATCTATCATTTCAAACAAATCTTTCATAACTCAGATTTATAATCTTTAATTTACTGGTTCATAACAATTAGACACTGATTTCTGAGGGCTCCAAACTCATCTTCTCATGGAAACAATAATATTCAAAGTGGCTAGCTCTATAAACAAATCTATTAAATTTTCTGTGCACCTAGAGCTGTTATATACCAATTTGTTAAAAATAAATCAGGATTGTAATCTTGCTCTATTCACTTATTATCTGGACGAATTGGGCCAAATCATTTAGCTAACAGATTGATCTACTGCTTCTAGATACCTGAAGATAGAAACCATGTCTGAATTCTTGGAATTAAGAACAGTGCTTGGCAGAGTGGACATTCAATAAATGGATAAACGAACCCAAACATTTAACTTGATTCATGTACATTAGTACATAAACTGTTTTAAAATTCCTATGTAACAAAAAAGAACCCGAATAGCCAAGGCGTTCCAAAGTAAAAATACCGTTAGTATGATAGTTCTCTTAAGAGGGAAACAAGTTAGTCATTATGTGACCTTAGGCAAATTACTGAACTCTTCTGAGCCTCAGTTTTCTCATCTGAGAAAATGAAGATAGTAATGATATTATTTCATAGAGTTGTTGTGTGGATTAATTCACATCAAGGTCTCAGTACAGTGCCTGGCACATCATATGCACATGCACATATGTATATGCACTTCAGCAATGCACATGTATAGATATATGCATAGTAATAAATCTGGAATATATACACCAAATTGTTACCAGCAATATTCCCAGAGAGGGGATAGAATAAGGCGGACTTTAACTTTTTACCCTGTACTCGTCTGAATTTGTTTTTAATAAGCAAGGATGGTAGAAACTTTCTTAACCAACTTCCACTTAATAATGCTCATATAATCCTTTCCATTCCCTCTTTAAAATATTGGCAGAGCCCACACTGTAATGAAAGCTTATGGCCAGTAGGGTACTCAAATATAATTGTACACTTTGACAGTGACCAGTTGAGTCCTGTGCTTACTAATATTTATGTTCTTGAAAATATTTTTGACAAGTTCTACTTGGTATTATAATTACACCATTTAATTAAATGGTATGTGTATCCAAAATTATTATGAGTGCTAATAGCAAGAGTTGTTTCTATGAAACTTCAATTGATATTTTTGTAAAAACTCAATCGGGAGAGTCCCCAAATATGTGCTGTCAAATTAGTTTTGGATATGACAGGAATAAAAGATTGAGGGGGGAAAGACATCAAAATCTGGAAAGATTCTGTACTCACTGCTTTGCAAGCATTTACATTCTTGTTCCACATTAAATAAACCAAGACTGGAAATCATTGATGATAGATTATGGATGTGGTTTATGGAAGAAAGCCAAAAGGGATAGCCAAGTCAATTCTAAGCAAAAAGAACACAGCGGGGGGCATCACACTACCGGATTTCAAACTATACTACAAGGCTACAGTAATCAAAACAGCATGGTACTGGTACCAAAACAGAGATATAGACCAATGGAACAAAACAGAGGCACCGGAGGCAACACAACATACATACAACTATACAATCTTTGATAAACCTGACAAAAACAAGCAATGGGGCAAGGATTCCATGTTTAACAAATGGTGTTGGGAAAACTGGCTAGCCATGTGCAGAAAGCAGAAACTGGACCCCTTCCTGACACCTTACACTAAAATTAACTCCAGATGGATTAAAGACTTAAACATAAGACCTGGCACCATAAAAACCCTAGAAGGAAATCTAGGCAAAACTATCCAGGACATAGGAGTAGGCAAGGACTTCATGAACAAAACACCAAAAGCATTGGCAACAAAAGCCAAAATAGACAAATGGGACCTAATGAAACTCCACAGCTTCTGCACGGCAAAAGAAACAGTCACTAGAGTGGATCGGCAACCAACAGAATGGGAAAAAATTTTCGCAGTCTACCCATCTGACAAAGGGCTGATATCCAGAATTTACAAACAACTCAAGCAGATTTACAGGAAAAAAACAAGCCCATTCAAAAGTGGGCAAAGGATATGAACAGATACTTTACGAAAGAAGACATATATGAGGCCAACAATCATATGAAAAAATGCTCATCGTCACTGGTCATCAGAGAGATGCAAATCAAAACCACATTGAGATACCATCTCACGCCAGTTAGAATGGCGATCATTAAAAAATCTGGAGACAACAGATGCTGGAGAGGATGTGGAGAAAAAGGAACACTTTTACACTGTTGGTGGGAGTGTAAATTAGTTCAACCATTGTGGAAGACAGTGTGGCGATTCCTCAAGGCCTTAGAAATAGAAATTCCATTCGACCCAGCAATCCCATTACTGGGTATATATCCAAAAGACTATAAATCGTTCTACTATAAGGACACATGTACACGAATGTTCATTGCAGCACTGTTTCCAATAGCAAAGACCTGGAATCAACCCAAATGCCCATTGATAATAGACTGGATTGGAAAAATGTGGCACATATACACCATGGAATATTATGCAGCAATCAGAAACGATGAGTTCGTGTCGTTTGTAGGGACATGGATGAATCTGGAAAACATCATCCTCAGCAAACTGACACAAGAACAGAAAATGAAACACCGCATATTCTCACTCATAGGTGGGTGATGAAAAATGAGAACACATGGACACAGAAAGGGGAGTACTAAACACTGGGGTCTATTGGGGGGAAAAGGGGAGGGCCAGTGGGAGGGGGAGGTGGGGAGGGATAGCCTGGGGAGAAATGCCAAATGTGGGTGAAGGGGAGAAGAAAAGCAAAGCACACTGCCATGTGTGTACCTACGCAACTGTCTTGCATGCTCTGCTCATGTACCCCAAAACCTATAATCCAATAAAAAATTAAAAAAAAAAAAAAAAAAAGAAAAGTCCTTGGCCCTATATCAAAAGATTGGGATATGAATATAAATATATACATTTTATGTTAAAATTAAAAATTGAGATGTCTGTATGTATATGTATATGATTTGTTATGAGCTTTTGCTTTAGCAAATTTTGTCAATTAACTGATCAACAACCACCTTTGACAACATTTGACAAAAAATATTCTCAGTATCACTAAAATGACCATACTGCCCAAAGCAATTTACAGATTCAGTGCAACTCCCATCAAACTACCAATGACATTCTTCACAGAACTAGAAAAAAACTGTTTAAAATTCATACAGAACAAAAAGGAGCCCGAATAGCCATGGCAATCCAAAGCAAAAAGAACAAACTGGAGGCATCATGTTACCTGACTTCAAACTATACTACAGGGTTACGGTAACCAAAACAGCAGGGTACTGGTACAAAAGCAGGCACATATGCCAATGGAACAGAATAGAGAGTCCAGAAATAAGGCTGCACACCTACAACCATCTAATCTTCAAAAAAGCTGATAAAAACAAGCAATAGGGAATATACTCCACATTCAATAAATGGTCCCTGGATAACTGGCTAGCCATTAGCAGAAGATTGAAGCTGGACCCCTTCCTTACATAAAATACAAGAATTAACTGAAAATGGATTAAAGACCTAAATGTAAAACCCAGAACTATAAAAACTCTGGAAGACAACCTAGGTAATATCATCCTGGACATAGGAACGGGCAAAGATTTCATGACAGAGATACCAAAAACAATCGCAACAAATGAGATGTAATTTAACTTAGGAGCTTCTGCATAACAAAAGAAACTGTCAACAGAGTAAACAGACAACCTACAGAATGGGAGATAATATTTGCAAGCTATGCATCTGACAAAAATTGTATCCAGAATCTATAAGGAACTTACACAAATTTACAAGAGAAAAAGAAAGAACTCCATTAAAAAGTGGTCAAAGAATATGAACAGACACTTTTTAAAAGAAGACATACATGCAGCCAACAAGCATATAAAAAAGCTCACTTATCACTAGAGAAATGCAAATCAAAACCACAATAAGATACCGTCTCACACCAGTCAGAATGGCTATTATTTTAAAGTAAAAAAATAATAGATGCCGGCGAGGTTGCAGAGAAAAGGGAACACTTATACACTGTTGGTGGGAGTGTAAATTAGTTCAACCATTATGGAAAGCAGTATGGCAATTCCTCAAAGAGTTAAAAGCAGAGCTACCATTGGACCCAGCAATCCCATTACTAGGTATCTACTCAGAGGAATATAAATTATTCTGCCATAAAGACACATGCATGCAAATGTTCATTGCAGCACTATTCACAATAGCAAAGACATGGAATCAACCTAAATGCTCATCAACAACAGATTGGATAAAGAAAATGTGGTACATATACATCATGAAATACTGTGCAGCCATAAAAAAGAATAGGAGCATGTGTTTTGCAGGAACATGGATGGAGCCGGAGGCCATTATCCTTAGCAAGCTTATGTAGGAACAAAAAACCAAATAATGCATGTTCTCACTTATAAGTGGGAGCTAAATGATGAGAAATTATGAACACAAAGAAGAAAACAACAGACACTGGGTTCTCCTTGAGTGTGGAAGGCAGGAGGAGGAAGGGAAGCAGAAAAGATAACTATTAGGTACTGGGCTTAGTACCTGTGTGATGAAATAATCTGTACAACAAACCCCTGTGATACAAATTTACCTATGTAACAAACCTTCACATGTACTCCCAAACCTAAAATTAAAAGATTCTTTAAAAGAGAAATTTTAATGTGTCTTACATATTAACTGTGTGCTTTGGAAAATTAGAGACTATACAATTAAGGTTTCAGGAAAAGATAGATTGCAAGGAAATAGAGCATATCATTAATAGTAGCATAATGGGTTATTTTTACTTTTTTCTCATACTTGTTGTATTTTCCAGAGAAATACAATAGATATTCTAAAAGTTAAAAGCATAGTGTCATACAAAATGTCTTATAGATGCTTCCCCTGTTTCTAATGCTAACTCTGGCATTCAAAATATTTCTTATGCCCCCTTCAGGAAATTATTCTCAAAGTCACAGATGATAATCACTCATTCTCCTGACTTTATGGCTATACCTCATTTTTTTTCTCTGCAAATATGACTGTCTTAGCCAGTTCAGGCTACCATAACAAAATACCATAGAATGGGTGGCTCAAACAATAGAAATTTATTTGCCGACATTCCTAGACTCTGGAGACCTGGGATGAGGGTGCCAGTATGAATGGGCTGTGGTAAGGGCTCTGTTCTTGGTTTGTAAATGGCTGCCTTCTTGTTACATTTTTACATGGTGGGGAGAGAGAAAGAGAGAGAGATCTTCCTCTTCTTATAAAGCTACCAATCTTACTGGATAAGGACCCATGCTTATGATCTTATTTAACCTTAATTACATCCTCAATGTCCTATCTAAATAAAGTCAGACTGAGCCTTAGAGCTTCAACATATAAATTTTGGGACGATACAAGTCAGTCTATAGCAATGACCCAGCTTGATGGTCTACTTTAGTTACCATATTTGCTCTTTATGACTTTTGGCTCTTCCCAAACACTAAATTCACTCTCAAATAATGAAGATTTGTGAGGCATTTTGGAAAGAATGTGCCCAGTTACAGAGGACCAAAGAGGAGTTCCAAGAATGTGCTGAGCCCTTGCAATAAATATGAGGTGACAGCACAGCATGGTGGCTAAGAATGTTTGCTTTGGAGCCAGACACACCTGGGTTTAGTTCTGTCTCCTCTACTCACTAGAAGGGTGATCGTAGACAAGCTACTTAATCTATCTGAGCCTCAGTTTCCTCAGTTGTAAAATAGGATTGTCAGAAGTCATAAAGTAAAGGTTACATATTGTATGACTCAATTTCTATGAAATATCCAGAATAGGCAAATCCCGAGAGACTGAAAATAAATTAGTGGTTTCCAGCAGCTGGGTAGGAGTGAGTAACAATGAGCATAGAGTTTCTTTTGGAGGTGATGAAAATATTCTGGGATTACATGGTTGTGACAGTTGCACAACATAATGAATATACAAAGAAAACCTCTGAATTATATACTTTAAAACAATGAATTTGATTAATTTAATGTTGTGTGAATTGTATGTCTATTTCAAAAGGGATCATAGTGAGCTTCTAGTGGGAATATTCGTGTAAAGTTCTTTACACAGTGTCTGACACATAGGAAGGACTCAATAAGTGTTGAGTACTAACAGGGGACACCATAATAAGGATACTGTCACAATAGGTATAAACCAGGCCTGTCTTGGACAAATCCTGGTGTGTGTTCACCTAGTGATATAGTTTGTCTCTGTGTCCCCACCCAAATCTCATCTTAAATTATAATAATCCCCATGTGTCAAGGGCGGGACCAGGTGAAGGTAATTGTATCATGGGTGAGGTTTCCCCCATACTGTTCTCATGGTAGTGAGTGAGTCTCACAAGATCTGATGGTTTTGTAAGTGTCCAACATTTCCTCTGCTTGCATTCATTCTCTCTCCTGCACCCCTGTGAAGAGGTGCCTTCCACCATGATTGTAAGTTTCCTGAAGCCTTTCCAGCCATGCAGAACTGTGAATCAATTAAAGCTTTTTATAAAAAAATATAAAATAAATCACCTGGTTTCAGGTATTTCTTCATAGCAATGTAAGAACGGACTAATACACATAGCTATTAGCATCTGCACCATCTGAGGGGTCTATTTTGACAAGGGAAACATTTATTTGAATATTCAAAATCTGAAATATTTACAATCACATACATAACTACTGGTTTTCTCTCAGAGAAACCATTATCAGCTGATCATCTCTCCCGGTGGCAAATGAATGAACTACCTTCCAGTCCTTTTAACCCTCTGATTCCACCTTTTCACGGGTTAGTCTCAGCCATAACAACCACACACAAAAACAGAGACAGAAAACCATTTTATCAGTCTTAACCTTCTCCTTAATCAACCTTTAAAAGCCACTGCCTCATCTCTCCTTTAGCATACTTTCTACTCTATTGTTTGTCTTTTTCAAACTCTTTTTGTTTTCCTGTTTGTAATTTTCATCTGCCCAAACTCTGGGCTTAATTTTTGTGTGCCTGCCCTTGCCTTTTTGTGTATGCCATTACCCTTTTGCGATCCTTTCCACTGTCCCTTCAATTCAACACAGATTATTGAGCACCTGCTCTGTGCCATATACTTTCCGAGGCTCCAGGGACACTGAGATGAGTAAGACACAGGCATTATCACCAAGGAATACATAGGCTGGCAGACAAGACGGGTACATCCATGGTTAATCACAGCAGTTTGAGCTAAGTGATTTTGTGGAGGGATGTATGCAGGGGGTAATGTGAGATCACCTAACCCATAAAGGTGGGTGAGGGTGTAGTATAAAGGATTCCTAACAGAGGGGCACCTAAGCTGAGGCGTGAAGCAAGAATTGGAGTTAGCCAGGGGAAAGAAGTAGAATGTCGAAACAGAAGAGATTAGAAAATCTGGTGTGAGCAATGAACCTCAAGCAGTTTGGTGTTGCTGAAGGAGACAGTGAGACCCTGGGGCTGGAAAAGTAGGCAGGAGTCATATCAAGGAGAGCTGTTTGTGACTTGTGAAGCCATGTGCCTTGAAGGTGAGGTACAGGGTTGAGTTAGGAGTAACTGGATGATATTCAGCAGGGACTTGACGTGGTCAGAGTTGTGTTAGAGACACCAGCCTAAAAGTAGTTAGAGCACTGCTGCCCAAGCTGTAAAGTGCATATGAATCACCTGGGGATCTTGTTAAACTGCAGGTTCAGATTCTCTAGATGTGTGGTGAGGCCTGTGAATCTACTTTTCTAACAAGCTCCCAGGTGAGACTGATGCTGCTGGTCTGTGGACTACACTTTGAGGAATGATGGTTTAAGGGACAGGTGGAGGAGGGGGTAAAATAACTGACAGGTAATCAAGTTGGGGCTGCTATAGTTCAGGTGAGAGAACATGGTAGCCTGAATTAAGGCGGCGGTAGTGAGACTAGAGAAAGATTGGAGAGATGGCTCTATAGTAGGTGCAGTTGGACTTGGGGAGGTTAAGAGAGAGGGAGTGTCCTAGAGATTCCTGGTATTCTCGTTGCAGGTCTTACAGGCTTGCTCCTTTTTTGCTGTCTGCCAGGGTAAGGGTTTGTGTGCATCATGGCTGAGTTTAGGCTTTATTTTTTCATCTTTCATTCACCTTTATGCATCACTTGGCTCATCCTTGATGTTTGTGTTTTACCAGTTGGCCCACAGACCACATGCACAAGGGGCTACGCAAGCAGCTTGCCTCACATACTCCCCATCTCTTGTTACTGAATTCTCCCCGCACCAACCTATTTGAGAGTGGGGATGCTCAGAACATTTCTCACCAATGTGTGTACATATGTGAACCACTCCTTCAACACTCCCTAGCCTTTGCACAGGTCTGGAAAGGAAATCATGGCTTCTCATTTCAAAAGCTTTCTGCTGGCATTAACTTATAAAATCTCCCGACAACCAATTGTGTTCACCATTTCCTTTTAAAATCACCCACCTATCCCAGGCACAGTGGCTCATGCCTGTGATCTGAGAGCTTTGGAAGACCAAGGCAAGAGAATTTCTTGAGGCCAGGACTTCAAGACCAGCCTGGGAAACATAGTGAAACCTCATCTCTATAAAAATTAAACAATTAGCTGTGTGTGGTGGTACATGCCTGTAGTCCCGCGATTCAGGAGGCTGAGGTGGGAGCCCAGGAGTTCAACTGCAGTGAGGTATGATCACATCACTGCACTCCAGCCTGGCTGACAGAGCAAGACTGTCTCAAAAAGAAAAATAAATACAAAATATTAAGTCCACCACCTGGCATTTTCTTTTCTTAATCTTTTTTATTTTGTTTTAAAATGCTTATTTATTTATTAATTTATTTAGAGACTGGGTTATAAGACTGCCTAATTTTTGTATTTTTAGTAGAAATGGGGTTTCACCATGTTGCCCAGGCTGGTCTTGAACTCCTGAGTTCAAGCGATCCACCCGCCACAGCCTCCCAAAGTGCTGGGACTATAGGCGTGAACCAGTGTGTCTGGCCAACCACTTGGCATTTTCCTTCTGGTTTTCGTGAACCTCAGAGCTTCCCCATGTATTATCCCTTTTGTAACTTACCCCAATCACCCACTCTGGCACTGGCCCAGAACCAGTTCCATCTATAATAGTATAAGCACATTGTCATTCAGCATATTTGTGAGGACCACTGCGAATGAGCTCCTTTTGGTTAATTTCCATCCATCCTTTACTCTTCAAATCCTAAACTCCGAATAGCATTTTGGAAGCCAGAACCAAGCAGAACACTGCAGTGAGAGGATTGGACTTCGTTAATTAGAACAGGAAGTCTGGAGATAGTTCTGAATTTTGGTACCATTTAGTGTAATTCTAGGCTAAGCAAGTTTTCAGTGATGCTGATTTAATTTCAGCCATCTGGTGAAATCTTGGTCTGCACTTCATCACCTCAATTGAGCTCTGTTTGTAAACTTCAATAAGGTGCAGACCTTATTTACAGAGAGTTTAGACCCCTCTGAAGGTAAGCTTTTTCTGCAGGCTGCATCCAAGAATCTCAGAACTTCTTGAGGAATAAACCCTAGGAGGGATTCTTTTTAAAGACTGTTTTACTTTTCAGTAAAAATGCAAATATAGTGACATTTTTTAAAAAAATACTCATATTTTACACATTTACCAATATAGTCAGCTGCAACAAGTTTTCTAGGAAATAAGCTGAATATAATTTGAAATTTTGCACTCAGTCACCCAGGGAACTAGAAAAGGGAGCTCCTTCAGGGCAGAGGCGGAAGAAATTCATTGACCAAGCTGTAACCCTTCCTGGGGTTTTAACTCCTGGTAAAAGGAGAACTGCTAAGAGTGGTGAAAGGCTAATTACCAGGTAGCAGCAGTTCCTTCTAAAATGGAGCTCTCTCTGCAGGCAGTCTAATCTTTGAGCATCTGTTGGAGAGCAAGGTGCAGTTAGACACATCAAAGAACAAAGAATAAGTAGGAAGTGAACCGAGGCCCTTTCCCCACAGCCCACAGGACTCAGCAATAAACCCTGGAGGGAAGCACAGTTTGACTGGGTACTTAAGGTTTCCTGATGGGGGTAAGTAGAGAGAACAAGCCTTTTAGTTGCTTGTGCACGTGTGAAATTCACACCAAATTACAACTGGTTTTTATTTTATTTCTGAAAACATAAAGCAGTTCAAAGTGCTGCATGTGTGAAAGATGGAAGGCTTAACGTTGCTTAGGATTAACTGCCCAGAAAGATTTCCGGCCCACGTGACTATCCTGGGGGGTCCTGGAGAATCAAGATGAACAGCTGCCTGACCACCACCCCCTATACCCACAGCCATATTGACGACAACCAAACCAATTTACGAAGAGAACTCTGGAATCAGATAGCTAGTCCAGTACCTGATAGACGATACTTTCTGTCAGACACCTTTTCAAAGTTACAAGGAAGTGATTATGTATAATTGTCTGCGGCCTTATGCAGGCCTGACAATGACCTGGACAGGTTGCATCTGATTCACATTCTTTGCTGGAGTAACTTGATGGAGTCTAGAGACTCCCACTGTTCAGAGTTAAGCTTCATATTAAGGGGGGTGGGGGGAGAGAAAGATTACCAGCAAGATTACCAGCCTAATACCAATCTTGTCCCCACTCCTGGGACATTGAAATTATCATGCCTAAATTGGAAAGACCGTTGAAAAGTGACAGTGTAATAATAGTGTTTTTAAGATAGTGCTCCCAAGTCTTATAGAAATTACTAGCTACTCTGGGTAATTAAAACAATTATAATTGTTTGTTTCCACATAACGCTTCAGCATTAAATCCATGTGGTGGGCATGATGCACAACCAAATTCTAAATGTTACTTGCAATTATATTTTAAAGTTGAAATTGATTCTGTATATATCTAGCAATATGAGACATCCAGGACAAAACAGACCATTAGATATCATTTACTCCAAGCCCGTCATTTTATAAGTGGGGAGATTTTCACCCAAAGCACATAAAAGACTTGCCTAAGATCTTTCAGCAGGTTAATGGCAGACCTGGGAGTGGAACCCAAGACTTCTGGCCTCCAGTAATGGGCTCATTTCATTGTATCAGGCTCTCCTTCAGTGTAAAGAGAAAACTAATATCTAGGTGTATGAAGGATAAGAAAGAGATAGACAGCTAGAATTTGTTTTTCTAAAAAATGCATTTCTTCCTTTCATAATCACTCTGTTTACCTGACTTCACATTTTTAATTTTTGTGGGTACACAGTAGGTATATATATTTATGGGGTACATGAGATGTTTTGATACAGGCGTGCGATGTAGAGTAAGCACATCATGGACAACGGGGTATTCATCCCCTTAAGCATTTATCCTTTGAGTTACAAACAATTCAGTTACACTCTTTATTTTAAAATGTACAATTAAGTTATTATTGACCACAGCCACCTTGTTGTACTATCAAACAGCAGGTCTTATTCATTCTATTTTTTTTCTACTGATTAAAAGTCCCCACCTCCCCTAAGTCTCCAACCCCCCACTACTCTTCCCAGTCGCCGGTAACCATGTTACCTGACTTTATTATCTTTTCTCACCTTTGGACTGTATCGTTGGCTCACTTTTCCCACTTTCTGCTTATGACTTCAATATTTCATCTTCTCTTTTAGCCTCCCTTTCCTCACTTGCTCCCCGAGTCTGTCTCTTTTTTCCTAGAATCAGCTTTACTCCATTTAGAAAGAGGGCTCTCTATGTTGCTGGGCAACATCTACTTACTAAGAGGCCACAAAATCCAGCATATTAGGGATACTGTGGAGAATCTGTGTTGACCGAACAGAAAATCTTTTTGAATATATTCAGGAAACTATTCCAAACTAAATGAAATGGGGAGGCACGTGTGGAATTTAGGAGTCCATTCAAAAAGCAGGATTTCAATGTATAAAATGCACACCAAAATGTTAAAATCTTGGTGGTAGGATTATACTTGAAACTTATTTTCTTCATTTGCTTACCAGAATTTTCTCATCTATTTATAATGAACTTAGGTTCTATTGTTTTTGAAGCTGGATATAAAATTTTAAATTAAAAATATACAACCTCTACAGGATGCAAACTGTTTAGCAAAAATGAGAGGTCATGCGAGCTATCACTCAAGCTAATATCCCTGTCCAGAAGTGACTCATTCCCCACCCTTTCCACATCTCCACGTTAGCCAGATGTGCTTGTTTGTTGACACCTGTGGACTATACTAAACCAGTTCCGCCCTGGAGCGGGAAACCTAAAAGAGGCCCCTGCCTCGGTCTTGACTTGGCTTCTTTCCAAGCTCCACCCTTGTAGCAGTCACTTAGGATCTGTTGTTTCACTCTTCTACCTGAGTTTCTAACCCTGATGTTCACCTAGTCTCTTCACTTAGGGTCCTACTGCTTGGTAGTGACTTGGACCTACAATAGCAGCCAGCTAGATTCCACTTATGTCTACTCTCCTCTTGACTGATCGCCATATATGTTGTGCACACAGTAGGTGATTCACAAAGATTTGTCGAACTTAACTCCTGGGGCTGCTTACAGCTCAGCAGTGTAACTTAAATCTGGGGCCTGCTTACAGCTCTCTGCCCCTTTTGTTTTAGCCTACACCAGCCTGTAGTCATCCCAGTCCTAAGTGCTAACTCACACTTGTGAGCTTTGGAGTGACTTGAACTTGCAAGTCAAGTGATTACAGATTCTTCTCAGTCTGGATTAGTCTGGGGCTATCCCCATATTTAAGGACCTCTGCCATCCTTTCTCCTCAAGGCTACTTAAATATGGTGGCTCTATTTTTAGGGTATGCAGCATAACTCAAAACAGTTGCGTGGAATTCTCTAATTGTACCCAGGTACAAGTACAGCCAAATCCAGAACATTCTTAATTCGTGTGTTTCTTTTAAATACTACACATCTAAAAGACTAATGTACAAGAGAGAAAGGGAAAGCACAGTTTAACTTTCTGAATGTAGAATTGTGGGAAACCTGAGAAGAGAGTAGTGGTAGGATTTGTAACTTATTAGCAACCTTTAATGGGAAACTACATCCCAAGGGATACTAACCTTTGTGTCTTAAAATTAGTTGTACACTCCCAATGCAAGCTCTTCCAATACTTTTCTCCATTAATTGCTTAGGTGGAATTATTTGTACAGAAGGATCTGGTTAAGCTGACTCATTGCTATTTAAAAATCAAAACCAAGGATATTCTTCCCTTCTGAATGTTGAATTTGACATTTGCTTTTCTCAGCTTAGGAGAATCTAGTCCACATTTTTCCAAATGCAGAAATGAACAAACAGGTTCACAGTAGCTTCCACAGAGAGACCTTAGGAGTCTTTGTAGATTCTTAGGAGTAGAGATGGCTCCTTGTTTGTTATACTTTGGGGAAATCTGAGGCAGGGCGTTTCTCATTTCTTCTGGCAACCCCATTTTGAATAGTCAGTGAGGGCGTACTGTGACCACACAGTTTCACATATGTGCAGCACTGGTACAGGAAAAAAATTATTACTGTAATACATGAAATGTTTGTACTACACCTCTTCTGACTTAACACTTAACTTCCTAGAAAGTTTCATCAATGAACTGACATCCTATCAGCTAACTCACTAGAGCAAGGATTAGCTGTCTGGCAGCTGAGAGCAAGAACAGAATCCACTCTTACATTGACTTCACAGATATTTACTAAGCATCTATTATGCTTCAGAGCAAGCAGTAGCTATTCAACAGCCATTGCTTGCCTTCTCAAAATTGAAGAAATTTACTGCATCCTTTTGGCCTCATAACCCCACCTACTGAGTTCCAAAGAATGACCTTTCTTTCTGGCCTCATATGATTCTCAGATGCCACGTTATTTTTCTAACCTTGTCCATTTCTCTGAACCGTTTCCATTTTCCATCTGCCCCATGAAAGCTCTCTCAGAGCTCTTGCAGGGCCTACTTTGCCAGCAACTGCTGACCCTGTTTTCTACTCCTAACACCCAACGCAAATAAGAGTCGTTTAAGATATAACATACTGAAATACAGCAAACTAACACAGGAACAGAAAACCAAACACTGCATGTTCTTGTTCATAAGTGGGAGCTGAACAATGAGAACACATGGACACAGGGAGAAGAAAAACACACACCAGGGCCCATTGGGGTCGGGGCAGGGGGAGGGAGAGCATCAGGATCAATAGCTAATGCATGTGGGGCTTAATGCCCAGGTGATGGGTTGATAGGTGCAGCAAAACACCATGCCACACGTTTACCTATGTAACAAACCTGCATGTTCTGCACGTGTCTCCCGGAGCTTAAAATAAAATAAAATTTAAAAATAAAATAAAATAAATAAAATGCTGAGATAACTCCAATATGGTGGTTCTTGAAGGGCTACCTTCAAAGAGTGGATAGAATCATCAAATGCATGGGCTGTTAATCCAGCTTGCCCCTTGTTCAAATCCTGTTTGCACCACTTACTATTCTGTGACTGGGAAAGTTACTTCACCCCTTTCCAGTTAGCTCATCTGTCAACTTGGAATATTGGTAGCACCTACTTCATTGAGGATTTCAATGAGCTGATACTTGTAAAATACTTAGACCAGTGTCCAGCACATAATAAACATTCTCTTGATATATGTTAGCTATTACCATTACTATTTAGTTTGGAAAAGAGTAATCATTGTAGGCTAGTGGGGAATGGGGTTGATATTTTGGGGCAAGTGCCTAGAACCTATACATATCACATAATGAGGCTAGAAGCAGCTGGGAAACTCTGGCCCTTCTATTATGAGAGGAACCCCCTCTTTTGACTGCTTATGCAGGAAGTGGACCTAATATAGCAACTGTTTTTATTTTTATTTATGATTTTAATGAAGAAAATTATATGTATTTATTGTGTACAACATGATGTTTGAAAATATGTAGAATGCGGAAGGGCTAAATAGAGCTAATTAACGTATGCTTTACCTCACATACTCATCACTGGAAGATTCTTTTATTGTTTTCTCTTTTTTTGTTTTTGGCCTCATTCCAAAAGCAGTATATGCTTATTTAAAAAACAGGGAACAAAAGAAACAGAAAAGCAAAAGAAATGAAGTATTCCTAATTCTACCTATCAAAAGACAGGTCATCTAAGGATCATAGAGTAAAGCTCAATGCTTGCGATATAATAATACCTTTTGCTGACCAACTTCTTGAAAAACTTTAGTGTTATATTATGAATATCATCATTAGTTACTGTTATAAGGAACTACCTTGCTGAATATGTAAGTTGTTTTCTCCCTTGAGCTATTGCAAACAACCCTTAGGTAAACATCTTAGTACACAAAGATGTACATGCGTCTTTACATACAACCTTATTTCCTTAGGATACATTTTTTTCAGATACTGAATTTTCCCAGCTTATTAGGGGTGCATTTTTGGTTGTCTTGGTTTTGCTTGAGACTTTGAATTAAATACTAAAATGTCTAATTAATTTTTTGTGTAAAATTTGAATTAAACACCTAAATGTGAATACAAATTATGGGAAGGTATCATGGCAGTGGTAGTTCTTGCTCAGTAAAGCATCAAAAGAATTATATGAACACAAGTTCTGTATTAGAATTCTGGAGGCAGCAGCAAATCATAGGGGAAAGAGTTAGGAATTGGAATTAACGCATCTACTTTTAATTCCTGACTCAAGTTCTTACTTGCAGTTGTATGACCTTGAGCTCATATTTAACCTTGCTGAACCTTGATTTCTTTATATGAAAAATCTTTTTTATGCCTTGTGTTGTAGAATTTTGCTCCTTACTTCAGCTAAAACTGGGTTCTTGTCACACGATCAGGAGAATTTAGGCATGAGGACACACTGAAAGGTGAGTAGGGCAGGATTTTATTGGGTGAAAAGGGAGAAAAAGAAAAAGAACTCAGCAAAGTGAGATGGAGCTCCTGCTGATAGATCCCTTACCTCACAGACTGAATCCCAGGCCACCACACAGAAACTTAAGAGGCCAGGCTCCTCCCCTTGCCCGTGGCTCCGCCCTGTTCCCCCAGTGCGCATGTGGGCATGCTCAGACAAGGCCCTGGCCAGGTTCCCTCATCAGCACAAAAGCATCTGATGTAAATATTTGTGAGTCAGTGGGCAGAGATTCTCTGGGGACCCCTTTTTATCTGCCTAGGCATTTAGCTGTCTCATCAGTTCTGGCTTGTCTTTCCTGTCTCAGCTCTCAGTCTCTCACCACTCTCAGCTCCCTCTGCCCTCAAGTTTAAGATTCAATCAGATTAATCTACTCCACAGGCCTTTTCTTGCTTCTCCCTTTGTCTGGACCAACCTTCATCTCTGCTCCCCCACAGCACCCCAACTCCCCAACACATACCTAAATAACTAGTACTGGCCAATTGGGGCTCAGGTTAGACATCACCTTCCTTAGAAAACCCTGCCTGTCTGTCCCCTCCACATACACACTTCAGTGTAGGTTAGATGCCCCTCTTCTTCTGTGCTAGAAAAGAAATATACTCCCACTGTCATTTGTACACATCACGCCATAATATACATACCTGCTTATATCTCTGATTCTTCTTCTAGCCCATGAGCTCCTTGAGATTAGGTGCTATTTCTTATTCAGCTCTGCATCCTCAATAGCCAACACAGTGCATGGATTCAGTGACGGCTCATTAGAACTTGTTAAATGATTGAGGAATGAATGAAGGAGCATAATCACACCTATTTCACAGACATATTAAGTAATGATTGTATGAAATAATGTAAGTGGAAATTCCTGGCATGCAGCTAGGTGAGGAAATGATATCTCATAGAATTAAAGGCAATTCACAGTAACTTTGTGACAGATCTCTTACAATCACTTAAAATGTTCTGAGTGTGAAGTTCTGGAGAATCTTTGTCTATTTAAAAGTTTGTTGAAAGGTGAATTTCGTCATCATAGCAAGAGCCTCAGAGGACAAAGGACCTCTTGTTTAAAACAACTAAGCCCAGTGATTAGTGGTGAGGCGCCATGCCTAAGTGCTTCTAGGGCTTGGGGTCAGCTCACCCAGACAAACCGCCCCTTTCTGGCCCTACACCTTGGACCCAGAAGGAAAGGAAGTGGGTAAAGGGGATGAGAGTGAATAAAGAAAAAGGGGCTGGAATTAGATGATGTGGGGGTAATAATTGTAGCTTTTGCACAGCAACTGTGTTTAGAACCCGACAAGCTATACATCAGAGAGTTCCACAGCCCCCGGAGAAATGTTCCGTGGAACGCCTGTCACCTTTCATTCTTCTTGAGCTTTGCAGCCTTCAGCAGGTCTTCTCAGTGGTGCCTTGCCCTGGCACCTCATTGGCCAGCTTGGCACTACTTCCTGGGGTACAAATGAACTGTTAAGGGTGGTTCTCTCAGCAGTAGAACTGGTCTCACGGAATGTTTTTCCAGTTCTGACAGTCTGGCACAGATCTGCTAAGAGACACCTAGTATCACAAAAGCTAGGCGCTGCTCCGTGCTGCTGGGCTGGCAATCTCCAGGCTCTTTTAGGAAATGACTGGGCCAGTCCAGCCACCTCCCAGATGATTTTCCCCCTCAGGCCATGCCCTTTTGACCCCAAGACAATTTGGACTCAGCTCAGTCAGTTTGAAGAATTTCTCCTTCTGGAAGTTGCAACTGACAGCTTCATTGTCTTAAGGTACAAATTAAAGTTAAGGCTTTATTAGAGTAAAACGTTAGTGTTCGTGACAGGTCAAAACAATGATGCAAATGCAGGGTATTTGAGAGAGAGAGAGAGAGAGAAAAAGAAACTATAGAATTCAGAGGAATCTTCTCCTCTGGCAAGTCTAATTCAGAAGAAAGATCTACAGAGTGTTCTGGCTGCAGGGCAGTGAACCAAACTCTCCTCCTCTTCCCCAGCACCAGGGAGCAGGCGGGCCTGCCCTACGAAGAAAGGTGAAGGGGCGGCAAGGTCCCGAATAACTGATATTTTTCACAGAGATTCCCACAAGTGCAGACTTGAAGAGACACCCAACGGCCACCCACCTATAGCTCCTAAGTCAGTTCCCCAATCTCCTCCGCCCAGGCCTCAAATGTTCTTGCATTCGGGTTCCCTCCTCCTTTCAGTTGTGGGGATGGGAAGCCAAGGGGCAGGTAGGAGTGGGAGTGGGAAGGCTGGAGGCCCTGAGTTTTCTCTGAACTGGAGCAGGAAAGCAGCCTGGAATCCACATGACAGCAGATGTGGGGCTCCCAGAGGGTGGAGCAGGCGGCACCCAAACCATGCTTGGCCCACTCCTCAGCCCGGCCTAGGGCCAGAGGAAGCACAAGCACTCTTTTCTTTTTCAGTCAATTTATTCTCCAAATCAACAAACCTCAGGATATGAATGACAGAGGAAGCTCAGTTTAAACAAAGGCATTCATCAGGCAGTATGGGTCCCCGTCAATGACAAATGAATCCCTGCAAAGAGACAGCCAACATTGGGTAGGTTGGAACGTTATGATTCTAGGATAATCTTTCTGACCTGGATTTAGAAGCTCCTTCATTTGGCTTCCTTTGTACAGGCACAGGGTGGTACTGAGCTGATCTGGTCAGTCTCTTGGTCAGTCTATTAACAAACATCTATTGATCCCCCCTAACATGGGGCAGACTGCTTAGGACTAGAGGATACATCACAAAGTCCTAGAAAACTAGGAAGTTTCACTGCACATTACAGCAATACGCTGGAGTCAGAAGCCTGCCATCTAACCAATGTCCAGACAGGATTTTGAAGCTAGACAAACTGGGGTTTGAATCCCAGCTTGAATCTCCTGCTAACTTTAATAGTCATATGACTTTGGGTAAGCCAATCTCTGTGTACCTCAGTTCCCATTCCTGTAAAATAGAGATGAACATAATATTTTAGGCCTAGTCAGCTCGGCATATTACTGCTTGGACATAAGAAGCAGGATGTGTGTTCACCATCTACAGTTGGAGCCAATTCCATGAGGCATGAGTGTAGCAAACACTTATATAGCACTTACTAGTACTGGTCTGAGTGTTTTACATATATTAATTCATTTAAGATTTGTTAGGATGCTATAGAGCACATATTAATATTATCCCTATTTTACAGATGAAAAAAAAACCCAAGGCACAGAGAAGTTATGTAACAACCATAGACAGTGACACTTATTTGATGTGCATCAGACTTATGTAAGGTAGTGCATGGGAAATACATCTAGAAAATTGTTGACAAATGCTATTTGTGATTATTATTCAGTAATATTGTTGTTAACATTATTATTAACTGTGTTTCCCTTACTATGAGTATTGACCATGGAGCAGTTTAGAATGTAGTCAAATGCAAAGATTTTGGCTATTTCCATCTGCTTCCTTAAAGGAAGCCCTAGATTATTTTAGGTAATCCTAGGCAGTTCTTATGGATTCTTCCAGGATTAATGACTCCAAGGGGAAGAGCAAATCCTCTGGGGCTGCTGACTAAACAGAGGCCAAAGCATGCAAAAAGGCAGGATAAATTAACCCTACAGGAAGCGCAGAAATAGGGGAGCACAGCTCTATTGCCTGGAGGTGGGTTGCAAAATCAAGCATTAACAAAATAAACTCCAAGTTGAAATTGAAAGACTGTTCTGTGTTGGTTTGCAAAGTGTAGAAATAAAGAGGTCTGTAAGCAGGGAGAGGGGAATGAACAAGTTTGAACACCACTTTGTGTCAGGAACCTTATCCCTGCTGTCTCATTTATCATGACAATGACCTCACGAGGCAGGTGCCAGGATTATCTCCACTTTAGTGATAAGGGCACTTGCTCAGAAAGCTGAAGTGACCCACTTGATGTCTCACACCTTGAAATTGTTGGGGTTAGGTTTAGAATCCAGGTCTGCCCTACTCCAGATGTGTTTTTCCTTCCATAATGCCATCTATAAATCTCAAGGAAACCAATCATTATCCCGTCTAAACTTGCTCCTCCTAGTCTGTTCTCCATCTTGGTGAATGAGGCCATCATCCCTCCAGCCACTTAAGCCAGAAACTTGAAGATCATTTAAATCCTTTCTCACATATCTCCCATATCCAAAAGGGTGGCATCAAATGGTTCTAGAAATTTTACCTCATTCGCATGTCTTTTATTCATCTTTCCTGTCTGGCTTCACCATTGACTAAGTTCAGATCCGTAGTAGGCTGCAGTGTTGATGTTTGGGCATATGTGTTTGCATATAGTTTGACCATTTAAAATTGGATCCACTAAACTTGGTGGTAACATTCAGATTCTACCTGTCATCTCTTAACACTTAGAACATATATTTCATTAAATATAAGCTGAATGAATAAATGCAGAAATTAATAAATGATGAGCAAATGCTAACATGCCCACTTTTAAACCATTTAGTTGTCTATACCACCTTCAGGATAAAGACCACACTTCTTCATATGTAGAATACATTGCCTGAATGGTCTAGATGCCAACTTCCTCAACCTTAACTTCCAGCCACTCCCATCTTCCTTTCAATACTCCATTCTTCACTCAGATTGACCCTTTTTGTCCTGTGAAAGGACCATGTTCTCTTTTGCATATTGGCCTTTGCTCTTTCCTTTGCGTAGATCACCATACTTCCCCCCGCATCCCAGCTCTCAATCTTCACCTTCTTAACTCCTACTCAGCAACTTAAATGGTTTGTTCTTCTGGAAGCTTTTCCTGATACCCCCAGTCTGCGATTTAGAGTTGTGGCCTTTATCTATGGACTCGCAAGGGAACCAGGTGAGCTAACTTACTATACTCTTTTACTGGGTACCCACTGAGTGGCCAGTACTTAACAATCACTTAACAATCGGGTAAATGTGAAAGTAGAGATGTTTTAACATCTTGTTTTGACTTTAGGCTCCAGAAACCATCAAAGTTAAACATCATTTTGGAAATTCAGAAATAACAGCTTTTACAAAGACAGAAATGCAGCAGGCAAAAAGGGATATCAGATAGAACTGTGTCAAATACGGTGAAGAGATGACCATTTTGTACAACTCTCTATGTAACCTGAGATGAGCAAACCGGAGGTTGCTCTCCAAAGGCACTCATCACTACTACTAAATGTGTGTGTATGCGTGCATGTGCACGTGTGTATATTGAAGAGATTCATAGTCAAGCTAGAAACTTGATCCTCTATTGTTTCTAATATCTCACAAAGTTTTAACTTTGGTCGTGTCTTCCTTTTTTCCATGAAGAAAAGTTCTAGTCTCCACGTTGAAGAAGCAAAAGTAAATATACGATAAAACCTGCAATTAATTTGTAAATCACGACCTTCTTCAATTTTTTCTTTAGTTCACCCACTCCCATCAGCATTCTAGAGAGCCTTCCTTGACCGTCTAAAGATAAGCTGTTCATGGTAAGAGCAGCCCTACGAATAATGCTAATATTTGACAATGATCAGTTTTATGAAATAAATATGAAGGCTTGAAAAGTAATATGAGATTTTCACTAAATCTTCATCGGATTGTAATTCAGTAGGCACATTCTAGCAATTCTGAAGTCCCATAACCTATCCTGCACCCCTAAACACTATTGGAAGTTCATGAAAGAAAAGGTTGACTAATATTTTCAGAGAATTCATCTATAAAATCAGCACAGAGTGATTAGAGCACAAATATGCAAACAAACCTCAGGAAAACAAGATGTCTTTGGGAGCAGCCGCTCTTTCTAATAAAATAATTGAACAAATTAACAAGTTAAAAACAGTAGAATGATCAGAAAGTGGAGTTGTCAATCATGCAATGAGAGAAAAAGGAATAACCAAGGCCAAAGTTGGTAGCGTCCAGGCAGTATTGCTCAGACCAGAGTGTGTTCTTGCTTACGAACTTTACCTACCAATACAGCAGAGTCTACTGTTCCCAGGACAGGGCCTGGGATATATTAGGTCCTCAATAATAATTTTTTTTGAGACACAATATTGCTTTGTTGCTGGAGTGCAGGGGTGCGATCTCGGCTCAGTGCAACCTCTGACTTCCTAGTTAGAGTGGTTCTCTTGCCTTAGCCTTTCGAGCAGCTGGGATTACAGGCACGTACCACCATGCCCGGCTAATATTTGTATTTTTAGTAGAGACAGGGTTTCACCACATTGGCCGGGCTGGTCTCGATCTCTTAACCTTGTACCCAGCCACCTCAGCCTCCACAAAGTGCTGGGATTACAGGCATGAGCCACCGCATCCGGCTGGCCTCAGTAATAATTTTTTAAGTAAATGGCTTAATTAATGAATACGTGGCTAAAAGGTCTCAATGCCATGCCACGGCCTCTGTGGTTATGGATGCATTACCATGCCATCGAGTATTAGGATCATATATCTAATTCCTCCAGATCTGGCTCTTCTGACATAATTTAGCATATAAATGACGAGAGGACCCCAGTGTCCCCAATACTGCTGTAAATGGTGACACCGGCTGTCTAATTTTAAATGTCAGTCTCTGACTCCAGTTCTTGTGGAGTAATGACAAAACATGCTTCTTAATCTGTAGTCCTGAGTTAGATCTCAGACACTGGCAAATTCAGCGAGATAATACTACTGGGGGTGGAGGAAGAGTTCTGGATGTCAATGAGCTTTCTCCAGGTGACATTCTTTTATCTGATCGTGTGTCCTTTTTATGTTTCTACCACTGCACTTTCTGTAAAATCAGCACCAGTGCCCAAGAGTCCACTATTTTCCCTTATGCAACCAATTATTTTCTTGAATCTTATCTTGAAGAACAATTTTCCCTGGGTATGATCCATGCCACTTGACACTTCAGTTTAGTATCAAAAGGACCTCCATGTAGCCTTCCTCAGTTATTAATGGGTTCTCTTCATTATGGTTCTGAGGATTTTTAAAATCCAATTTGGAATGTTAGTATTAATAAAATAGAGCATTCTTTAGGTTGCTTTTTAAGTGTTTTAATAGATGAAAAAATTCACACCATTGTCTCCCTGACCTTGAGGGAGCACTGTCCCACATAATTCTTCAACCATGGTTAAGAAAAGAAGGATCTAATAACTGGTTCACAATAGTCATCAAAAGTTCACTGTGTGCCAAGTTCTATGACTTTTGAGGGGATCAGAAAATAAATAATGTGCATGGGCAATACTGAAGGCTACTGACAGATGAGTCTTCTGGTTACAATTGTAACCGGGAGAGTTCTGGATTGGAAGGCCCAGCTCTGCAATTATATGCTGTGTGATCATGCACACGTCACTTAAGTTCCTTGAGCCCCCATCTTTTAACTTACTAAATGGGAAAAGATCTTTTTTTCTATCTTCACTCACAAGGTGGAATGGAGGATCAAATGAGCTAATGGATGTGAAAGAGCTTTGTAAATTTCAAAGTGCTATCCACAGATGATTCATTACTGCTATCATCATCATCATCACTATCATCATCATCGTCATCAATCTACTATTGTTAAGCAGAGAAGGTACCATTAGATGACTGAATGCTAACTTAAGCTTCTAACTCCTCAGGACAAAGCCACTCACAGTACTGCAGCCAGTCCTATTGCCACTCTGGGTAACACCACAATTGCTACTTGCAAAACAGTCTTCCACAGAGCAAAACGGATCAGATGCTTTGACACCCGAATTGCTGGGTATCAAATCTCTCCCATTATCTTTGCAAGGAACACAATGTGTTGCAGCTGGAAAAAGACAATTTGACTTGAAGCCAAATCATGCTGGTTTCAAGTTGCCGGAGCTAGCTCTTCCATAGGTGAATTTTGTGAAGATATGGTACTGTGCTCTGCATACATCCCCCACCCCATTTAACTGGATCTAAATTAGACTACACATTCAAAAAACTCTTCTGTCACTTTTTGTCAAAGATTTCTCTTTGAGTTCCTTGAAATATCTATTAAAAACTTAGCCTAAAGCAATATCTTTTGAATACCCAGCTCACTAATACACCACCAGCCTGCAAATGGATAAACTACTCAGAAGATATTTTCCACCCCTTAAATGTAGTTCCAAGAAAGAATAGGAAATGCCTCATACTTCTAATGGAAGCTATTTGCTACAAAAACAAATCATTCAGGTCCGTGGACCTAGAAATGCCTTTTGCACATAAAACTGAAAGGAAGAGACAGCAAAACAGCCAAAGACATGAAGTCATCACTCCCAAGCACATGATTCAAATAAAATTAAAATACTCATTGGAAAAATTGGCTACCCACACACCCAACATCATGGCTGAGCTACTGCAGTTGTCAGTTTACGTATAAAAGAAAACAACCAACATTTTGTATGAATTTCAAAGATAATGAACTATTTGTCTCTTGTTGGTAGCTAATGTAAATATCAGAGCAAATAGCATTTTGGTTCCAATAAAAACATAGAACTTTTCAAAATGCTCATACATAAATCCTGACATCAAAATGTACGTATCTTAAGATGTTGGAGCATGAGCACCAAATGATGTGCTTAATACATTTGTTCTTTCTTAAAGAGATGAGACATAATCGTATGCAATCATCTCGTAGCTAGGAATTATATTAAGAACTCTGAACTATAAGTACTAAATCAAACTAAATAGTCTCTTATCCTATTTTTCTCTCTCATACATGTCATTACTTCCTGAAGTTCTCATTATAACTACATAATTCTACCCCTCATAACCCATAGGTTTTCTTCAGAAAAGGAAGATAGCTTCCCCCACTCCTTTTTCCCTCAGAACAACAGTTTTCTCCCCACAAATGCTCATGGGGTAAGACCCACAGACATAATTTCAATGAACAATAATACCTTACTGGGTAAAAGAACTAGCTTTATTGCTGCCTTACTTTTTGCAAATAGTTATTCTGTCTTTAAAATTTGCTATTGTTATCCCTTGAGAAAAGACAACTTGTTCTAAGAGAAATGTTAATGGGAAAATATGAGCTACATTGTGATGTTAAATACTATTTTTCCAAAGCTAAAAAACCACAGTTCTTCTTCATTCGGTCCTAAAGAAGACATAACATCGCTGGCTAATGGGCTGTCACCAAATGACCGTTATTGAATGAATAATAAAGGAATAATAGCAATGTGATTTCCACTTACATCAACCACAAAAATCTTCTGGGAATCATCCAAAAACTGCACTTTTAAATGTAGCATTCTCAGCGAGGCTGTTGGGCTGCAAGCAGGCTCAGAGTGCTGTGGGTGCTTTCTCCAGGAATTTCACTCGCAGCTGGATGTGGTGCACTCGAGTCCCCCCACCCCCAGCCAGGCATCCCCACTCTCAGCGGGGCACACTTCCGTTTGCTTGAAGTAATGCGCACCCAAGGGCGTTTGTGCTGCCGAGTGCAGGGGATCAATAACATCTGGGCAGACTCCTGTTTGGTCAATATCAAATCCACCTGGACTTCCTCTAGCCCTCTTAAACTCAGTTCCTTTCTTCGAAGAAAAATATTTAAAAAGCAAGCATTTGCAGTCCCTGGGGATTTTCTTTATTTCACAAGGGCACAATTTGAAAACCCTAGATGAAGCTTTAACACACTGAGAAGAGCCATTCCCAAAAGTAAAAGGATTAGAGTTAATTTCAAATTGTACTAGAAATTTCATGGCTGAATTAGGAAGCATATATACATATATATATAATTATATATGTAATATATAATTGCATATTATAAACATATGTAATATAAAATTATATATATATAATTTTAGTTATCTGAATTTACGTGATTTAGAAATAAAAACTATATAAAAATGTATATGGAAAACTTCACTTCCACTCCTGTTCCCTCTTTTCTGTGTCCCCAGTACATCCCTATTGGTAACCAATTTTTTTTTCTTTCTATTCCCATAGAATTTATGTGCTTATATCTATAAAGAAATGAAACAAGGAATACAACTGAGGTTGAACCCCATCTCAGCTGAACAAGAATAACATTCATGTATTCTTGGATAAATGAACTAATTAAGATAAAGAACATTCTAATAAAACAATTTTTAATCATCAAAGAATTATATTAATATCATTTTCATTGTATACCAATAACTATGATATCATTTGTTCTGGACTGAGAAAACACTTAAAGCAAGAACTAAAAAACTTACTTCCATGTATATTTTTTTGTTGACTAGAAGATAATGGGGTGAGTGATTAAAAGATGTCAGGCACAATAGATTACATTAGATTATATCATGGTAGGATTCTTGGCTGAAAGTGGTGTGAAAATACAGAAGGAGAAAAGCCAATTTAAAATGTTCAACTCCTAAAGAACTAGCTTGTTTATTTTTATAAATGAATAAAGGGTATGCAATTGTTATGATATTTAAATTGTGCTGGATATGTTTAACATAGTGATGTAACAGTTTTTATTTTAAAATACCAGTATTTACATGACACCAGCAAATACATACTTTGTCAACTATTTAACTTCTCATGAAAAATTTTAGACGTCAACTTAGATGGCTGAGGGGATACATGATTTTTCAAAATACTTGTAGGGAGCGCATAAGCAGAATATTTTGTGGACTACTGCTTAAAAACACTATTTCTCCAAGTACAGTTGAGGGACAACTTACAGAATCAGCTGGGAAGGGTGGCCAACATTTTAAAAATGCAGATTCCTGGGCCCCATCCCCAAATCGGGTTATAAGGTTTGGAGTGGACCCCAAATAAATCAGTTTTCAACATGCACCCCAGTTGACTCTCATGCAATCCATTTAGGAAGCACAACTTAAAAAAATAAAAACTAGCATTTTATAGCATTGTAGCCATGGCTGAAGAGGGAAAAAAAACCTCACACACATTTCTGAACTGAGGATAGAACTGAAATAAAAGCTAATCAGGAGCCAGAGCTCACAAAATAGCAGCACCCTTGGAGGAGCCTAGAAATAGGAAAAGGTCACCGGGGAAGGAAGGCACTTTCCTCAGAATTCCTAGCACGGTCAAAGAACAGAACGGAAATGGAAGGGCTTAGGCAGGCTAAGCCCACTGCGGGCTCTCCACTGTGGTTGCACTTTTGGAGAAAACAGAAGAAAGCCCTTTTCCATCTTGAACCAGCCTGAGGAAAGCTCCTGTTTAGGAGGGTCGACCGTCACACCAAAATAAAACATGCGCTAACAGAAGCTGATTGCAAAGCAGGTGACAGAGCACATTTTGGGAAGCACTACTGGAGGGGGGCAGAGACATACTTGCCATGAAAATGCCCTTGGGACCCTCTGTCAACACTGTTGGGATGGTTGAGGCATCTGTTCTGTTATGGTCCCACCAGTAGCCTTAAATGTGGTCTCGGAGCACTTGCCTTCTGCCTGCTCACTGGGTGGGGCGTGCCAGCATCTGCTCTCATTTACTAGGATCACAGAAGAACTGCAACTTCCTGGGGAGCAGTTTCACTCCATAGGCATCGCTTCATACTCCTCACTGTCAATGCTAAAAAAGCCCCGCTCCCTCTGGGACAAGCAAAGTGCCGTGGTTGGCTTGGAGACACCCTGTGCCCTTGGCGTGCAGCTTGGGGTTTCGCTGATGGTGTCAGGTTCAATGCAGATATTCATAAAATCCTCTTTGTTTGTTGTGTCAAGTTGATTGTTCCGTGTTGTGATGAACAGTTCAACAATGGACAGCTGCACATCTTTCCAGACCTCTGGGCTCACCTCTTGGGAAAGGGCATCCTGTGGTTGTGCCCAGTAGGATGCAAGCATTTGTAATATTCTCCTCTATAAAGAAGGTCTTTGGACAGGGGTGTCCTCTGTTTCACGGGGAGATCTCTCTGTAGATCCCGTGTATGAGATAGAGGCTTAATGAGTCTGAGGCCACTCCATAAGACTGCTGAAAAAGTGGGCTACTTTGATTTTTAGAGGCCCAAAATACGAATATTTGCTAGCTTTGATGCTAGTATCTCTGAAGGATTCCCGTTGAAGGCTGATCGTTGCAAACCCAGGCTGTTCCTTTTCACCCTTGAGCTGCAAGACATCAAGTGGAACTGTCCTTTCACAATGGCAAGTGTAGCATCAGTAATATGTTGGACTTTGTTTCCACTTTTGGCAAAGAGGGTATGACTCAAACTACTGGTCTCTCCCAGTGGGATAAATCCAACGGGAATCTTACTGAAGGCAGCTTCATCTATGCATCCAAGAACTCCAGTAACAACCTCCTGCAGTGTCCCATCTCCTCCTGCAGCAATGATCACATCTGTGTTTTCCATCAGTTCCAGGAGTTTCTTGGCTTGTCCGTCACAATCTATCTTAACAATAGTCACATCCATGCCAGATAAATATAAAATTAGGGCAGCATTTTTTTTTTTTTTCAAATAGAGTCCTGGCTTTGCCTTTGCAAGCTGCGGGATTGAAAAAAACAGTTGCCTTCTTCACTTGTGCATTGGGAAGAATGTGTTGATTGCCAAACACCTGAGCTTCTTGACCAGCTGCTCTCCTTAGTAGGTTTTCACAGTGTTTTCCATAGAGCCAATGGTCTCTCCAGGTCAACAGGCAGAGCCCAGGTACAGTTTTCTTCCAATGATTTTGCAGTGTTTTGAAGAACACTGTCATCTTCCAGAGTTTTGCACAGCTGATCCCGCTTGGTAACTTAACTTTATTCGCGTTTTGTTGTAGTTGTTCAGCCTTCAGTGTTTTCTTATGCAAATTTTATAGAAGCAAATACAAATGTTTATATCCTATGTAACTAGCACACTATTATTACACTGTTTTGTGCATTCTTTTTCCTCATATATCATGGAGATCCCCCTTTACCTGTGCATGGAGAACTTCCTCATTTCTTTTCACAGATGCATAATTTTGTACTGTGTAGATGAACCAAAGTTCACTCAACCAGTCTGAAATTAATATTTCAGCCTCAAAAAGACTGAAATGAGTATCTTCATACATATGTCAATTTATATGTGCGCAGGTATATCTGTAGGACAGATTTCCAAAAGTACAGTTGCTGGGCAAAGATAATGAATTGGTCGTCATGATAGCTATGTCTAGGTTTCCTTCCATAAGGGTTATTATGGGTTGAATTGTGACCCATAAAATTCTTATGCTGAAGTCCTAAGCCCTAGTAACTCAGAACGTGGCTGCATTTGGAGATAGGGTCTTTAAAGAAGTAATTAAGTTGAAATAAGGTCATTAGGGTAGGTCGTAATCCAATTTAACTGTTGTCCTTGTAAAAAGAGATTAGGACGCAGACACGTAAACAGGGAAGACTACGTGAAGACACATAGAGGAGACGTCCATCTATAAGCCACGGAGAAAGGCATCAGAAGAAACCAGTCTTGCCAACACCTTGATCTCAGACGTCTAGCCGGCAGAATGGTGAGAAAATAACTTTCTGTTGTTTAAGCTGCTCCGTCTGTGATATTTTGTTGTGGCAGCCCCTACCAAACTAATAAGGGTTGTACCAATTTGCAGTTCCATTAGTAATGTATGAGAGTGACTCTTTTCTCTACAGGCTTGACAATGGAGTGTGGTATTAAACTTCCAGATATTTGCCAAACTGATAGGTGGGAAAAAAATCCTGGTGTAGTTTTAAGTTCAAACTTTTCATATTATGAGAGAAGTCAAGTGGTGTCTTTTCATATGTTTAAAGGCCATTGCATTTTTTTTTTCTTTTGAGACGGAGTCTTGCTCTCTCTCCCAGACTGGAGTGCAAGGGCATGATCTTGGCTCACTGCAACCTCCACCTCCTGGGTTCAAGTGATTCTCCTGCCTCCACCTCCTGAGTAGCCGGGAATACACGTGTATGCCACAGCACCCGGCTAATGTTTTTCTATTTTTAGTAGAGACAGGGTTTCACCATTTTGGCCAGGCTGGTCTGGAACACCTGACCTCAGGTGATCCACCGTCCTCAGCCTCCCAAAGTTCTGAGATTACAGGCATGAGCCACCACACCTCGCCCCAGTGCCATTATATTTCTATTAATTTCTTTTTTGTGGATTTCTTTTCTTGTGAAAGATGTGTTCATTTACTTCAACATCCCCATTTTATTTTTCTTATTTAAAACATTTGTATAAAGTTTAAGGAGTAAAAGTGCAATTTTGTTATCTAGATATATATTGAATACTGGAGAAGTCTATGCTTTTATTGTGTCCATCACCCAAATAATGTACTGGTTAAGTAATTATAGTGGTTAAGTGACTTGTCACTATCCATCCCCTTCCCATCCTCTCACCTTTCTGACTGTCTAGTGTCTATCATTCCACCCTCTGTGTCTGTATGCACACATTATTGAGTTTATAAGTGAGAACATGTGGCATTTGACTTTCTGTTTCTGGGTTGTTTCACTTAAGATAGTGGCTTCCATTTCCATCCATGTTGCCGCAAGAGTCACATTTCATTCTATTTTGTGGCTGAATAGTACTCCACCGTGTATACATACCACATTTTCTTTATCCAATCATCTGTTGATGAACATTTAGGTTGATTCCATATCTTTGCTTTGTGAATAGTGCTGCCATAAACAGATGAGTGCAGGTATCTTTTTAAAATATAATGATTTCAATTCCTTGGGATAGATACTCAGTAGTGGGATTGCTGGATTGAAGGGTAGTTCTTTTTTTAGTTTTTTGAAAAATGTTCATACTGTTTTCCATAGTGGTTGTACTAGTTTACATTCCCTCCAACAGTGGACAAGCACTCCCTTTTCTCTGCATCCTCACTGACAACTATGTTTTTTGACTTTTTAATGATAGTTATTCTGATTACTGTAAGATGATATCTCACTGTGGTTTTAACGTGCATTTCTCTGATGATTAGTGTTGCTGAGCATTTTTTCATATGCTAGTTGGCCATTTATGTTTTCTTTTAGAAAATGTCTATTCACATCCTTTCCCCACTTTTTAATGTTTTTTTGGTGTGTGGAATTGTTTGAGTTCCTTGCAAATTCTAAATATTAATCCCCTGTTGGATGCATAGTTTGCAAATATTTTCTCCCATTCTGTAGGTTGTCTGTTCATGCTGACAATTGTTTCTTTTTAGGTCTCTCTTCAAAAATATTGGTTTATTGTCTTTTCTCAAGGATTTCTAGAAACTCTTTAAAAATTAGGGAAATTAGTATAGTCCTTTGGCTGTGATATGAGTTACAAATACTTTCCCTTTTTGTCCTTTGTCTTTGGACATTGCTTATGGTCTTATGAGGTGTGTGTGTGTGTGTGTGTGTGTGTGTGTGTGTGTTTGCCATGAGTTTTTCTTCTTTGTGTAGCACAATTTGTCAATCATTTTCTAAAATGGTCTCTGGATTTTGAGTCATAATTAGGAAGGCATTCACTTCAAAGCTTTTCTTAGTGCTTTTTTAAAAATTTAAATCTTTTATCTATTTGGATTTTATTCTGATGTGTGGTGTGAGGTATAGATTCCATTTAATCTTTTTTGAAATGGTTTCCCACTTGTCCTAATATTGATCAGAAAGTTTATTTCTACCTCCATTGATTTGAGAAGTTGCTTTTATCATATATTAAATTGTCTTATGCACTTGGGTCTATTTTGGGATTTTTATTCTCTTCCAGTTATGCACAAATATCACATTGTTTTAATTTGTGAGGCTCTAGAGTATGTTTTAATATCCAGTAAGACTGCTCCACATCCCGTTACTCTTTTTTTTACAGAATTTTCCTGACTACTCTTGTTTACTTATTTTTCTATATATGCTTATTCAGTTCCAGGAAATAAATGTTGGCATATTTGTTGAGATATGTTAAAATTATAAATTTGCTTAGTGATAACTGATATCTCCCTGATGGTGCCTATTTATGGGACATGCTGTGTATGTTTATCTGTTCAGGTGCACTTTTATGTCCTCCTCTGAAATGTTGCTGTATTTAATACACATTTTTATACATTCACAAAATCAAAGGGTATAGATAGTACAATAAACTCACATACACTCATTATTCAAAATTTTTATGTCAAAGCCCTAACACCCAGTACATCAAAACATGACTGTATTTGGAGGTAGGCTTTTTAAAAAGGCAATTATGTTAAAATGAGGCAATTAGGATGGGCTTTAATCTAATCTGGCTTGTCTTCTTGTAAGAAGAGGCTAGTAGGACAGAGAAACCTGTGCACAGAGGGAAGACCACTGAGGACTCAGCAAGAAGGCGGCCTTCCATAAACCAAAGAGAGAGTCTTCAGGAGAAACCAAACTTGCTGACATCTTGATCTCAGATTTCCAGCCTCCAAGACTGTGAGAAATAGATTTCTGTTGTTTAAGCCACCCAGGCTGTGATATTTTGTTACAGCACCTGGCTATAATTTAGATATGGTTTGTTTGCCCCTATGCAAACTGATGTTGAAATTTGATCCCCAACCTGGCAATATTGAGAGGTGGGGCCTACTGGGTTGTGTTTGGGTTTGGGGGGCAGATCCTTCATGAATGGGTTGGTGCTGTATTCGGAGTAATGGGTGCCTGTTGTCATGATACTGGATTAGTTCTTGTGGGAATGTGTTATTTCCAGAGAGAGCGGGTTGTTATAAAGCCAGGATGCCCTTCAGGATTTCCCCTCTCTTTGTATGTGCCCACTCCCCCTTTGACCTTCTCTGCCACATTGTAACATACATGAAAGACCTTGGCAGAAGCCAGAGTCATGCCCTTGAACTTCTCAGCCTGCAGAACATGAGCTAAGTGTATCTCTTTTCTTTATAAATTGCCCAGAGATATTATTTTATAGCAACACAAAATGAACTAATACACACCCCTAGCAAGCTAATACAAATAATATTAAGATTTTTCTATTTCATTCTCTATCGTTTCCTCTCTCTCTACCTCCCGCAAATGATTTTAAAGCAACTTCCAAGCATTATTTCATTTCACTCCCTAAATATCTTTAGTATGTGTTTCATTAAAATGTGGAAATTTTCTTGTATAACTCCAAAGCCATTATCCCATATAACAAAATTATTAAACACTCTTATTGTAATATACAGTTGACCCTTAAACAACATGGGTTTGAACTGCATGAGTTCAGTTACACATGATTGTTACACATGGGTGCCTTTGCCACCCCTGAGACAGCAAGACTGCTTCTCCCTCCTTCTCAGCCTATTCAACCTCAAGACAATGAGGATAAAGACCTTTATGATGATCCACTTCCACTTAATGAATAGTAAATATACTTTCTTTCTTATGATTTTCTTATAACATTTTTCTCTAGCTTACTTAATTGTGAGAATATAATACATATAACATACAAAATATGTGTTAATCGACCATTTATGTTATTGCTAAAGCTTCCAGTCAACAGTAGGCTATTAGAAGTTAAGTTTTGGAGGAGTTAATGTTATATGCTAGTTTTCAACTGTGCGAGGGTCGGCACCCCTAACCCTTGCATTGCTCAGGAGTCAAGTGTAATACATACTCAAAATTTCCCAAGTGTCTCAAAATTTTTTTTTCTTAACTGTTAATTAGTTTGAATCAGGATCCAAACAAGGTCCACACATTACATTTGGTTGTTACATCCATTGATTCTTTTTGAATCTATAGCAATATCACTTCCCCCCTTTTTATGCCCTAAGTAAATCAATTGAAGAAACTGGGTCAATTGTTCTCTGGAATGTTTCATGTTCTACATTTGTCTGCTTGCTTCATTGTGTCATTTAATTTGTTCTTCTATTCCTCATATTTCTTGATAAGATTCACTTATTTGTTAAAGGTATGTCATGGTTGATGCTGGGTACTTCATATTGAATCAGAGGCACATGTCTGGTTCTTTCATTTTTTTGTGATTCTAAGATTGATCAGTGTGTTTAGGTGAGGAATATCAAAGTGTTTGAAATTATTCCTCATAAAAGTTTGTAAATTTCTTATATATTCGCTCCTATGTATGTAATCTTTTTGGTTGCTTTTTAAAGTGAGATCTTCCCTGCCATTGTATCTTCTAATTGACAGTTGTTTGCATATGTGAAAGGAATTTATTTTTAGACATTAATTTTATATTTTACTAACCATACTAAATTTTGTTAAATGTTTGCAGTAGTTCTTTACTTGATTCTTTGGTTTTCAGGTAGAAGACAATTCTATTATATGTGAGTAAAAATGTTTTTATTGCTTCCTTTCCAATTCTAATAATAATAATTTTTTTCCTATTGTCTAGTTGGGGTAGCTAATACCTTCCATGCAATGTTACATCATAGTGGCAAGAATGAGCATCCTTTTTTCCCTCTTGACTATAGTGGGAAAACTCCCAGTACTTCCACATTAAGTAAAACAGTGGCTTTTGAAGAAAACCTTTAAAAAACCACATTTAAACTTGATTAGGCAAAAAGCCCAAACACCACCATTTGTCTATATTGAGCCAACTTATTCTATATCACTAAATAAACAGGCTGGTAAAATTAGACTTATGAAATGTTGTCAACTGAGGGACAAAGGCGCATACCTTTGCTAATGTTTTGACTGCTTACATTACAGTTTCTACAACTTCAACTGGAGAGGCAACTGCAAGGCTGGTAGAAAAAGCAGTAGCTCTGGGGACCAAAGAGTCTATTTGGAATCTAACCAGCATCGTGACCTGGGGCGGGTCCCTTCAGCTCTCTGTGCTTCAGTTCTTGACCTGTAAAGTAAGGTGACAATTCTTTTTTGTTTTTTTTTTTGAGCTTGGGTTGCTCA
The DNA here is from genome assembly GCF_049354715.1 of Callithrix jacchus. Taxonomy (NCBI): domain Eukaryota; kingdom Metazoa; phylum Chordata; class Mammalia; order Primates; family Cebidae; genus Callithrix; species Callithrix jacchus. Next base: position 127,697,299 of record NC_133524.1, read on the forward strand.
GTCACCTCTGTCACCCACACTAGAGGTCAGTGGCAAAGTCATAGCTCACTGCAACCTCAAACTCCTAAGTGCAAGTGATCCTCCTGCCTTGACCTCCCAAAGTGCTTGGAGTACAGGCAGAATCCACCACATCTGGCCGACGATTCTACTTACTAGGGTTGTTGTGAGAAGCAAGAGGTACATTGGTGAAATCATATATTTCAGTGCCTGGCACACAGTAGACACTCAACAAATGTTTGCTGAATAAGTGAATATTAAGAAAATACACACATATAAATCATATTTTTGTAAAAGTTTAAAATAGTAAATAAGTAAATGAAGAATGGATTATCTCTTTCCTCTCTCTTTTTCCATCTAGACTTTATTCCTTCAGATTTACTGGCCAAATTTTTACTAAATGGACTGTGATCCAAAACAGGAAACTGTCCTAAAGGGAATTTTTATATTCTACTTTAAAGTAAAAATCCAAAGTGGAGCTAACCCTTGGAAAAATTAGCCTGGCCAGTCTGTCTTCAGTTAGTCTCTCCACATACAGGGAAGTAGAGTGGGAGAGATGGGCAGGAGGCCAGAATAGCGGCACACAGAGATTGGGAAACGGATTCCAGGGTTTGTGAGCTGGATACAAATAGAAGAGGGAGGCTACAGAGATTTTACCATTATCCTTTAAAAATAAATAAAGTTAACAAAAACTAAAAAGCACCACACAACTGGTTTTACCTAAGATTCAAAGAGTGGTCTGTGGTGCAACTTGAAAGATGTAAGTTAAAAATCTTGAGAGAAATTGTGGCCCAAGTTCCTGGCATCTCTTCATTAGTGTCTTACTCCTTTCAGGGTTAGTCTGTTCATTTATAGGCTCCCTTATTAAACTGCCAACACTCTTGGATGTTAGTCAACCTTATTATTTAACAGTGAATTTAATATAATGTCAGAGCTTAAAGGGCCTTTCTTATGTGTATTGTTTTTTCATTTCCTGTACCCCCATGAAAATAAATTTTTTACTGATTATGTGCAAAATAGGCCAGATGCAGTGGCTCACACCTATAATCCCTTTGGAAGACTGAAGCAGGAGGATCGCTTAAGCCCAGGAGTTTGAGACAGTCTGGGAAACATAGTGAGATCCCATCTCTACAAAGAATGAAAAAACTTAGCTATGTGTGGTGGCACATGCATGTGACCGACCCTAGCTACTTGGTAGGCTGAGGTAATAAGGATCCCTTGAGCTGGGAAGTCAAGGTTGCAGAGTGCTGTGATTGCACCACTGTACCCCAGCGGCGTGGGTGACGCAGCAAGACCCTGTCTCAAAAAAAGAAAAAGAAAATAAAGTCAATTTTTAAAAACTTTCATAACCGCAAAACACAAAGAAGAAATTAAGGTCACCTGAAATTAATTACACCACCTAATATAACCACCGTTAACATCGTGGTAACATATATATATATATTTTACTAATGTACTAAATTTCGTTAAATGTTTATATTTAACACACACACACACACACACACATATATATATAACCATTATACACAGTCATGCACCACATAATGATGTCTCAATGACAGACCACATATACAACAATGGTCCCATAAGATTATGATATGGTATTTTTACTGTGCCGATGTTTTGATATGTTTAGATGCACAAATATTTACCATTGTGTTACAGTTACCTACAGGATTCAGTACAGTAACATGCTGTACAGGTTTGTCGCCTAGGAAAACTAAGCTATACTGTATAGCCTGCGTGTGTAGTAGGTTATATCATCTAGGTTTGTGTAAGTATATTCTATGATATTTGCACAATGGCAAAATTGCCTAACTTCACATTTCTCAGAATGTATCCCCATTGTTAACTGACACTTGACTATATGTGTATATTTATTACATGTATACTGTTGTATACATGTAACTATTGGTAACCATCATACATATGTATGTGTGTAATATTATATTTATATAATGGTAACCATTATATATATATATTATGTATTATATGCTGTTTTATTAAGAATGCCTCCTATGCCCCTTACACATCTATAAGTCATGTTAATAATGTTACGTGTCTCCTTTCAAGCTCCATTTCATTCACAGGACCCTATGGCTTCTGTGGCAGTGCCACCCATTATAAAGGGACAGACAGAGAGCATGAGTAACTTGGGATCCAGTACTACCACCCCTACTTCTACTGGACCAGATTAGATTTTATTTAGTTCTTTTTAAATATTAGAAATTCATGGAAAATACTTTTAAGAAAGGAATTTATTTTTTTAAAGTTTGAAAACCACTGATCACCTGTGGTCAGTTCAACCTTCTGCATTTTAGAGATGAAGAAGCTGAGGGGGAGAGACTTGCTCAAGATCATTTAGCTAGATAATAGAAGATTTTGTCTTTTTGCCGCAGTTTACTATCTTCTTAAAATTCATCATCTTTTTTTACTTATCCAAGGATTATGTGTGTTTCTCAAAACATTGCTGGTCTGTACAAAATGTAAAGATAACATAATAATTAATGGTAAAAGACTGATTATTTCTCTGTGAGATCAGCAAAAAAGACAGGTTGTTTGATCTCACCCCTCCTATGCAATTTATATCGGAGGTCCCAGCTCGTGCAGTAAGGCAAGAAAAAAAATGAAAGCATACAGATCGGAAAGGAGTAAGTAAAATTACCCAATTTGCCAATGGCACGATTGTATACATAAACATGCTAAGGAATATTTTGAAAAAGCTGTGAAAAGTAATAATTGAGTTTAGCAAAGCCAAAAGATGAAAGTCCTTATAAAATATTTATTATAGGACAGGACTTCTGGCATGACAGGAGGTTGAGAAATTCTCTCCTCAAAAAGCAACTATAAAGCTATACAAGATAGTGAAAAACAACCATTTCAACATTCTGGAATTCAAACAAAGGTACAAAAAAAAAATCCTGAGAAGTATTTATTTGTGAAAACGACTGAACTTTGCACAAGAGCAGCATGCTTCTGGTATTTTTGCCTGGGGATAGTTCTAGATACCATCTCCCAGCTCTGTATGTGGTGTAATGAAACCAAGGTGAGGAAGGCTATGCAAACCAGCAGTTTGGATGCCTCAGTGGGAGGGGCTCACTTGATTGGCAGCATTCATACTGAAAGTGGCAAACTAGGTGACAAGTGAATGGGAAGAGCTAAGGGCTCCATTAGCCTGAGGTTGTGTGCCTATTTTGGGCAAGTAAAAGACCAGTGGACTAGCTAGGAATGTAACAAGGTGTTTGGGGAGGTGACAAACATAGGGTGCTGATATGTTTTTCACAGATCTTGGCTTAGTAAGATGTGCACATGTGCAGCGGAGATTGGATTAGAATTAAGCCACCCACACATACCTGGTTGATGGAGACAGCAAACACTCCCAGAGGAGTGATGAAAAAGCCTGGCAAAAAGCAAAAACTTTGGAAGACTTCAAAACAGTCTGAAGTTTAAATGTTTTCCCAGCACACACACAGATCCATCAGCAAAGAGAGAAAGTCTTTCTTGCATAAGATGTTTGAACGCAGCTACTGACTAATATTAGGCCTATCAGAAGCTATGAAGGTCCAGTGATCATCCTTAAAAATCCAGATTTTAAAATAAAAACAAGGGGGAAAAGCTAAATAAAGACATCAGTGGCTGCACATCACTGAGGCAACAGATGGTACAGATTTAGCCCGGTCAACAAAGAAACAAAACAGAACAACAATAACCTGGGGCTGGTCAGAATTCAGAAGTGCTAGATTACATTGCCCAAAATATCCAATATTCAACAACAGAATTATAAGACATGCATAAAAAGAAAAAACCGTGACCTATACTTGATGAGGGAGGAATCCATTAATAGAAACTGTTTATGAATATTCCCAGGTATTAAATTTAGCAGAGAAGACTTAGGCGGTCATCATGAATATGTTTAAAGAACTAAAGCAAATAACTTAAGTTTAAAAAATTAAAGGAAAATATAATGGTGATGACACATAGAATAGAGATAATTTATACAAAGGAACCACATGCAAAATTTGGGAAAATGAAAAGTAAAATAACTGCAATGAAAAGTTTACGTTACAGGTTCAATAGTAGATTTGAGCTGGCAGAAGAAAGAATCAGAAGACGGAACAATAGAGAAGATACAATCTGAAGAACAGAAATAAAAAGAATAAAGAAAAATGAACAGAGCCTCAGAGGCTTGTGAAAAACCATAAACTCTACTAACATATGTGTAATGGAAGTCCTAGAGGAGAGGATAAAGGAACATAAAACATATTTTAAGAAATAATGGCTGAAATTTTCCCAAATTTGATTTAAAAATTAATCTATACATCCAAGAAACTCAGTGAATACCTCCAACCACCAGCAAAATAAACACAGAAATCCATACCTAAAAATATCCTGAGCAAACTATCAAAAACCATAAAAATATAAAATTTTGAAATAAAAGTAGCAAGAAAAACATCAGGTGCATAAGAGCAGTATGATCAATGGTTGACTTCATATCAGAAATGATATAGACAAGGAGGTAATGAGATGACATATTCAAAATGAGTGAACATGGGGGGAAGAGAGAGAGAGAGAGAGAGAGAGAGAGAGAGAGAGAGAGAGAGAGAGAGAGAGAGAGAGAGAGAGAGACTCTTAACCAACTATTCTACATCCAAGAAAACTATCCTTAGAAAATGAAGGTAGCAAGGGCATTCTCAAATAAACAAAGACTGGGAGAATTTGTTGATCACTAGCCTACCTAAAAAGAAATTCTAAAGGAAATCTTCAGGCTGAAAGAAAATGACAGCAGATGAGAACTTGAATTTCCAGGGAAAAATAAAGAGTTATGGAAATGGTATACCTGTAGGTAAATACCAAAGTTTCTGTAAATATATTACTTCTGATTTCCTCTCAACTTTTTAAAAAGACATGCAATTGTATAAACTAATAAATGCAACACTATATCATTGGGCTTATAACATATGTTGATATACTATATAACAGTAGTAGTAAAAGGTAGGAGGAAGAAAAAGAGACATATTTGAGTAAAATTTTATACTTTACTAAAATTAAGTTAGCATTATTCTGAAGTCAACTGTAATAAGCTAAGATGTATATTGTAAATTCAAGAGCATTAAACGAAAATAATTAAAAATAATATGATAACGAAGCAATATATAAATTAAAATTATACACTAAAATATTTATTTCACCTAGAAAAGGCAAATGAAGGGCAGCATATGCATAAATAAAATGAAACAGATGAAAAACATATGACATAATTGCAGACATAAGTCCAACCATATCAATGTTTATTAAATGTGCATGAAATAAACATCCCTTTCAAAAGTCAGAGATTATCAGCCAAGATAAACAAAAGCAAGCTCCAATTATATCCTGTCTAGAAGAGACACAACTTAGAGCCAAATAAATACATAGGTTGAAAGTTTGTAAAATGATGGAAAAAAATTATCCCACATAAATAGAAGCCATAAAAATGAAATTGGCTTTATTAATGTCATAAAAAGACTTTAAGACAAGAAATGTTACTAGAAACAAAGAGAGATCATTAATATGATTAAAAGGCAGATCCATTTGGAAGATGCTATGAGTATAAACATATATGCACTTAGCAACAGGACCTCAAAATATATGAGGCAAAATCTGACAGAATTAAAAGCAGGAACAGGCAAACAGCAATCACAGGTATTTCAATATCCCACTGCCCATAACTTATAGAAAATAAGCAAAGATACACAGACATGTACATGTACTGTTGTTTTTTTTTTTTTGAGACAGAGTCTTGCTTTGTCGCCAGGCACCAGGCTGGAATGCAGTGGCGCAATCCCGGCTCACTGCAACCTCCACCTCCTGGGTTCAAGCAATTCTCCTCCCAGCCTCCTGAGTAGCTGGGACTACAAGCGAGCGCCACTATGCCCAGCTAATTTTTGTATTTTTTTTAGTAGAGACAGGGTTTCACCATGCTGGCCAGGATGCTCTCGATCTCTTGACATTGTGATCCGCCCACCTTGACCTCAACCAACTTGCCCTAATTACCATTTTTGGAATGTTCCACCCAATGACTATTGAATACACATTCTTTTAAGTGCATATAGAACATATTCTAGGATATAGCATGCACTGGGTCAGAAAAAAAGTCTCAGTAAGGTGGAAAATATTGCAATTATTTAAATATGTTCTATGAGTGCAAAAGAATTAATTTAGAGATCCACATCAGAAAGGAACCTGGGAAAATCCCATATATTTGAAAATTAGATAAAACACTTCGATGAATCAAAGGGAAAAATTAAGTCTCAATAAAATTGGAAAGATTGTAATTATTTAAATATGTTATATTAGCACAGTATAATTATTCTAGAGATCCACATCAGAAAGTAACCTGGGAAAAGCCCAAATATTTGACTATTAATAAAACACTTCAATGGATCAAAGGGAGAAATCAAAAGAGCAATTAAAAATATTTTGATTTTAGAGACAACACCAGGAGTTGATTGAAGCGAGAAGACTGACAAAGCAGGACTAGAAAAGAGGACCACTGAGAGGAGGGGGTCAGAGGACCTGACCACTGATTGCTAATCCAAGGCTACATGCCCAGGAAAGAGGAAGGGTGTGGAAGAGGCTCCTTCGAAGACTTTTTCTAATTTGTCCGAGCTCTATTTGTTTAATGGAGTAAATCCCTATGACAAACATAGGAGATACAGAAGGTTTTTGAGAATTTTATACAAGCAAAACGGCTGCCAGCTTGTACTGAAAAGATCAAAGAATGTATTAAGTGAAAAAAACAGCTGACAGAGCCCCCAAATTCTACATGCAAGAAACAGGCTAACAAAAGTACCAACCTGCAAACGTGCTGCACTTCATGAAAATGAAAGGATGATTCAGAATGTGGAAGCATGAACCCAGACTGCAGAACTGCTTGCCCACTGGGTGAAACCACTGGCTACAGAGAATTATTTTCAGGTCTTGAAAATAAATCAAGTTTGCCTTCATTGATTTTGAAATGCTTGAGACAAGTGACTCCTTTTTAACTTTATTTTTCTCTTTTTGAACAGGAATGTATATGACGACTATCCCATACCATCATAATATTTTGGCAGCCAGTATTTTTACAGGTCCACAGATTGAAGAGGAATTGTGTCCTAGGATGGATTATACCCAGAGCCTCATCTATACTTGATGTACATTGTTAAGGTGATGAGATTTGGGACTTTTGAGCTGATAAAATTTAGATGTTCTTTAACTCTGAGTTAATAGTGCAATGGAATAAGACATTTGAAGACTTTGGTATGGAGTGAATGTATTTTACATGTAAGATAAACATTTACCTTTCAGGGGGTCAGATGGCATGTTGTGGTAGGCAGAATAACGGTTCCCCCCAAAATCCATATTTTAATTTCCAAAACCTGTGATTATGTTACATCACATGTCAAAGCGAAATTGAGGTTGCAGATATAATTAAGGTTACTACTCAAGTCAGAATAAAATCAAAGGATTTTGCCGGATTATCCAGGAAGGTCCAATATAATCAAAAACATCCTTAAAAATGGAAGAGGAAGACAAAAGAGAGAGGAATCAGAATGATGCCATATGAGATGGATTGGGCCTGCCTTTGCTGGCTTTGAAAGATGGAGGATGAAGAACTTGGACAGGAAATGCAGGCAGCCTCTGGAAGGCATGAAAGGCAAGGAAATAGATTCTCCCATAAAGCCTTGAGAAAGGAATCCAGCTTTACTAACATCTTAATTTTCGTCCATTGAAACCTATGTTGGACTTCTAATATATAGAACTGTAAAATAATAGATTTGTGCTGTTTCAAGCCACACGTTTGTAGTTAGTTGTTACAGAAGCAATATAAAATTTATATGCCATAAGAATAGGATAATAGAGTAGTAAAACACGTAATTATCCCAATAGATGCAGAGAAATCCAATGCCCATTCATGATTAAAACTTAAAAATACTAAGAATAAAAGGAAAGCTGGTTTCTCCATCTGATAAGAGGTGTTTATGAAACACCTACAACTAATAACGTTCTTAATTGTAAAATAGTGAATGCTTTCCTCCCTAAAGTCAAGAAGAAGGCAAGAATGTCTACTCTCACCATTTCTATTCAACATTGTATTTCGGGTTCCAGCCAGCACTATAAGGCAAAAAGAAAATGTAAATAATAAATGAAGGGAATTAAAGGAATCTAGATAGGAGAGAAAAAAGTAAAATTGTCTTTGTGCATAGATGACATAATTATGTAGAAAATCCTTAGGAATTCACAATAAAAGTACTAGAGCCATCCATGTAAGTTTATCAAGTTTGTAGGATGTAAGAACATTATACAAAATAAATTTGGTTTCTATATACTAACAGTGAAAAATACAAAAGGGAAATTAAAAACAATTTTATTTAAAATAGCAATGGAGCATGGAGTGTCATGCCTGTAACCCCAGAGCTTTGGGAAGCTGAGGCAAGAGGATCGCTTGAGGCCAGGACTTCAAGACCCAGATCAGTCTGGGAAATGTAGCAAGACTCTGTCTCTACAGAACGTAAAATATTAGCTGGGCATGGCAGTGTATACCTGTAGTCCTAGCTATTTGGAAGGCTAAGGTGGGAGGATCACTTGAACCTAGGAGGTTGAAGTTCCAGTAGCTATGACAGCACCATTGTACTCCAGCCTGGGTGACCGAGCAAGACTCTTCCTCAAGAAAAAAGAAGCATCAAAACTTAGGAATCATTTTTTTAAGACAGAGTCTTGCTCTATTGTCCAGGCTGGAGTGCAGTGGCATGACGTCAGCTCACTGCAACCTCTGCCTCCTGGGTTCCAGCAATTCTTCTACCTCAATCTCCAGAGAAGCTGGGATTACAGGCGTGAACCACCATGCCTGGTTAATTCTTGTATTTTCAGTAGAGGCAGGGTTCACCATGCTGGCCAGGCTGGTCTCAAACTCCTGACCTCAAGTGATCTACCCATCTTGGCCTCCCAAAGTGCTGGGATTACAGGCATGAGGCACCATGCCTGGTCAATTTAGGAATAAATTTAACAAATAAAGTATTTTATTTCTACAGTTACAACTATAGGATTATACAGAAGGAATTGAAATAAGATATACATAAATGGATAGACATTCTATGTTCATGGTTTGGAAGACTCAGAATTGCCAGATGGCAATTCTCCATAAATGGATCTATAGATCAGTGTCTATGTTCAGTGCAATCCCAGCAGAACTTTCCTAAAAATTGACAAGTTGATCTGCACATTTTTTTGGAAATGTGAAAAATGTAGAATAGGAAAAATAATTTTGAAAAAGAAGAACAAAATTTGCAGGACTTAACATTACCTGATTTCAAAATTTACTATAATGATACAGTAATCAAGACAGTATAGTACAGTATTCATCTATGGGTAGACATAGATTAAGAGAACAGAGTGGATAATTCCAAAATAAATCCTTAAAAATGTGGTCAATTGATATATTTTTGGCAAGGTACCAAAAGAATTCACTGGGGAAAGGATAATCTTTTCGACAAATAGTGCTGAAATAACTGACTAACCATATAGAAAGCAAATGAATGTTGAACCTACCTTACCCCACACTGTATGTAAAATGTAATAAACACTAATACCATAAAACTTACGCATGCAAAAATTCATAAATACTAATATAATGAAGAGAATCTCCTGAATTTTTTTCAGTTAAAAATTGTTAGGTAGGTCTGATATGGTTTGGCTCTTTGTCCCCACCCAAATCTCATCTTGAATTGTACTTCCATAATTCCCAAGTGTTGTCAGAGGGAACTGGTGGGAGATAACTGAATCATGGGGATGGTTCCCTCATACTGTTCTCATGGTAATGAATAAGTCTTATGAGATCTGAGGGTTTTATCAGGGGTTTCTGCTTTTGCATCTTTCTGATTCTCTCTTTGCCTGCTGACATCCATGTAATATGTGACTTTCTCCTCCTTACCTTCCACCATGATTGTGAGGCCTCCCCAGCCACATGGAATTTTAAGTCCAGCTAAACCTCTTTCTTTTTAAATTTCCCAGTCTCAGGTTTCTCTTTATCAGCAGCATGAAAGCAGACTAATATAAGGTCACAAAAGCATAAATTATTAAAGGAAAACTATGAATAATTTATGACAACTGTAAAGCTTTTTCAAAAAATACCATTTAAAAAGTAAAAGGCAAGCATCAGACTGGGAGAAAATATTTGCAACACATATCTCACAAAGGGCCTGTATCCAAAATATATGAAAAACGCTTACAATGGAATGACAGGAAGACAAATCAATAAAATATAGGCAAAATATTTGAACATGGAATTTACAACAAATATACAAATGATCATAAGCACATTAAAAGATGTTGAACATTATCTAATCATCAGGAAAATGCAAATGAAAACATACAATATGGTATTGGCTAGAAAATGGATGTCTACTTTTTCATATGTTTTCCATAAGCGTCTGACTTGATGTGATTACCTACAATATGGTGTTTTAGATCCACTAGAATGAGTAAAACCATAAACACTGGCCCTACTAAGTACCATCAAGGATGTAGAGCAGCTGGAATCTCACACATTTCTCATACAATTCATGCATTGGGAATATTAAGTGAAACAACCACTTCCAAAAATTCAGCAGCTTTTGTAAAGTTAAACATATATGCAACCCAGAAATTCTAATTCTAGGAATTTACACAAGATAATTTCCACACAGAGAGCATATATGGAAGTATATAGTATCTTTAGTGAGAATAGCTACAAACTGGGGAAAAAAAATCCCCAAATGTTCATTAACTGATGAATGGATAAAGCAATTGTGGTATGTCCATACAAGAGAATACTACTCAGCAGGGTAAAGAAATCAACTACTGATATAAGCAATAGTATGGATGAATCTTGAAAATGTTATTCTGATTTTAAAAAGCTAAAAAAAAGAGTACATATTGTATGATTTCATTTACAACAAAATTTCTACAACATTAATTTAGTCTTTAGTAACAGAAAACAAAATAGTCATTGCCTGGGGCTAGCATTAAGGAGTACTAAACACAGAGAGGGAGGCACAAGGGAACCACTTGAGGTGATGAAAATGCTCCGTGTATTAATTGTGCTAGTGGCTATATATTTGTCAAAAGACATAAAACTACACTCTTAGAACTAGTCTATTTTTCTACATGTATATTATACCTCAATAAAGGTTTTTTTTTAAAAAAATCGCTGGAATAAAAGAAGCCAAATGTTTCCATTGCTCAACACTCTTTTTACCATTCTACTTTCATCTCTCTTATTTGCCTCTATTTGAAAGCAGTAGTCAAGAGATTTTGAATTTTAGCTAAAATTACATTGAGTCAGAGCCTTATGAAAAACATATGAAAAAGTAGAAATCCATTTTCTAGCCAAAGTCATTATGGTAATGTACTAGCCCAGGAATCAAGAAATGTGATGAATCAGTTAATATGTCTTTGGTTGCAAGCAACAAGGGGTATTTATTAGTTCCCCTATTATATTCCTAAGGTGGCTGCCAGCAGCCCCTGGAGATACAGGCTTTGTCATTCACACCCAAGAGGGAAGAGTTTGTTTCCTCTAATATTTTAAACGAAATTTTGTGTCTTTAGCCCTTATTGTTAAGAATTGGGTCGTGTTCATCTCTGAACCAATTACTGAAGTTACAGGGATGGAATATATTGATTAATTTGAGCCTATCCATGGCGACCCCAAGTATATAAGTAGGTCCTATTTGGTAGAGGGTAGGGAGTAATAGATGCTATCGAGGCAACAAATGAATATCCACAGCATCTGATTTCTAGTCCTGATAATGTTGCTTATCAAGTGGGTGGCTTTTGATGAATTGCTCTCTTAGCTTGTTCTCTTACCTGTAAAATAGGAACAATGAGGTCTGAGTAGAAAACATTGTCAGTTCTCTACCTATATCTCCTCAGATACCAATTACTGCTTTATGCACCCACCTTCCCAGCTTCTGTTTGTTTTGCTTTTTTTTTTTTAAAAAAAAAAAGACGGGTGAAGGGGAGAAGGAAAGCAAAGCACACTGCCATGTGTGTACCTACGCAACTGTGTTGCATGCTCTGCTCATGTACCCCAAAACCTAAAATCCAATAAAAAATAAAAAAAAAAGACTTTATTTTTTTTAGAGCAACAACAAAATTGATGGGAAGATACAGAGATTTCCTGTGTATACTCTACCTCAGTGGTCCTCAGCAACCCAGGCTGTGAACCAGTACAGTCCTGGTTCCTACTGTGGCTTGTTAGGAACCAGGTCACACAGCAGGAGGTGAGAGCAGCAGAAGGAGTGAGCATTACCACCTGAGCTCCGCCTCCTGTCAGATCAGCAACAGCATTAGATTCTCATGGGAGTGCAAACCTTATTGTGAATTGTACATGCTAGAGATTTAGATTGTGTGCTCCTTATGAGAATCTAATGCCTGATGATCTGAGATGGAAGAGTTTCATTCTGAAACTATCCCCAACCTGATCCCCTCCACGAAAAAATTGTCTTCCATGAAACCAGTCCCTGATGCCAAAGAGGTTGAGGACTGTTGCTCTACCCTCCACACACATTGCTTTCCCCATTATCAACATCTCCCATTATCAACATCCCAAATGTACACCTGAGTGGTGCATTTATTGTAAGTAATGAACCTGCATTTTAATTACCCAAGGTCCATAGTTTGCACAGGGTTCATACTTTGACTTGTATCCATTTTTGTAGTATCATACAAAATCCTCTGTGATTCACCTATTCATCCCCCACCAACACCGGGCAACCAATGATGTTTTTACTGTCTCCATAATTTTGCCTTTCACAGAATGTCATAAAAATGGAAGGGGGACTGTTGGGAAGGCAAGATTGGTTTTGAAATGTGAGGACATGAGATTTTTCAGGGGCCAGGGGCAGAATGATATGGTTTGGCTCTGTGTCCCCACCTAAATCTCATCTTCAATTGTACTCCCATAATTTCCACATGTTGTGAGAGGGACCTGTGTGAAGAATTTTTAGCATTTTCTTCTGAAACTTTCAATTTCAGAAGAATTTGACTTTTTTCACTTAGTAATTTATGAATTTAAAGTTCTTTCATGTGTACTCATGGCTTGATAGCTCATTTCTTTATAGTGCTGTATAATATTCTATTATCTACATGTACATTTATTTATTCATTTATCTATTGCAGGACATTTTGCTTGTTTCCAGGTTTTAGCAATTATTCATAAAGCTGTTGCAAACATTCCTGTGTAGGTTTTTATGTGAACATACATTCTCAACTTATTTGGGTGGGTAGATACCAAAGAGTGACTGGGCGTGTGGTTCATACATGTAATCCCAACACTTTGGGAGTCTGAGGTAAGAGGATTACTTGAGCCTAGGAGTTTGAGATCAACCTGGACAGCATAGTGAGACTCCATCTCGACAACAATTAAAAATTAGCCAGTCACAGTAATTCATGCCTGTGGACCTAGTTACTTGGGAGGCTGAGGTGGGAGGATCACTTGAGCTCAGGAGTTTGAGGCTGCAGTGAGCCCTGACTGCATGCACCACTGCCCTCCATCCTGAGTGTCAGAGTGAGACTCTGTTTCCAAAACAAACACAAAAACCAGGAAACAAAAAACAAAGAGAATAATTGCTCGATCATATGGTGAGAATATGTTTAGTTTTGTAAGAAACTGCCAAACTGTCTTCTAATGTGTTTTGTTTTGTTTTTTGTGGCCAACACTTGCAACCCTTTTAAAAGGACTGCCCTTGAGTGTTTGGAGCCAGTTTTCCCAAAAGCCCTGGAAACCAGAAGAACCACGGAGTTTACATCCTTGCAGGACAGCCTTCAGCCAATTACTGAGAGGTGCAGGAGTATAAAAGTTAAGCTGTGATGTATAATTTTACATACCAGAACTCCCCTGAAAGATAAGGGTAAGGCTGGGACTTAGTCTGAAATTACACCTTTCTTTCTTCCTTTTTGTATCCTACTTTCTCCACTCCCTTACTCAGTTCTTCCAGGAGCAATTGCTTTTAATAAACCGAGTACATGCCACTCTTCATCTCAGGGTCTGCTAGTAGGGAATTCACCACAAAATACCCTGGTTGCTTACCTCACAGGTAGTTATCAATGTAAGTCAAGAAAGGGAAGGTGGCATTTTGGTAGGTTATGGGTCCTCCCGTGATCATCCTTTCTGTTTCCTTCTTCAAGGATGAATTCCACATAGGACTGAGTTTCGAGATCCATATGGAATCACCTGGCTAGAAATGAATCTCTCCCCTGTTTAGAGTGGGAGAAACCCCCACTCCTTTTTGTTTTTTGAGATGGAGTTTCACTCTGTTGCCCAGGCTGGAGTGCAATGGCGCTCTTGGCTCACTTCAACCTCCGCCTCCAGGGTTCAAGCAATTCTCCTGCCTCAGCCTCCCAAGTAGCTGGGATTACAGGTGCCTGCCACCACGCCTGGCTATTTTTTTTTTTTGTATTTTCAATAGAGTTGTGATTTCTCCATCGTGGCCAGGCCAATTTGGAACTCCTGACCTCAAGTAATCTGCCTGCCTTGGCCTCCCAAAGTGCTACGATTACAGGCATGAGCCAGCACATCCAGCCTGCCACTCTTTTTAATCCACTATTTCTTTCCAGTCATCATCACCCCATGAATGCCAATACTTATAACCGCTATGTATTGAACTCCTACCATATCAGAAGTTTTGAATACGTTATTACATTTAGTCTTCACGACAGTTTCCTGATGTAGGAATTCATATTATCATCTCCATTTTACAAATGAGGAAATGGAGGTCCAGAAAAAAATTAAGTGTTGGCAAATGACAGGGCTGGGATTCTAGTCTGGGTCACACATGCATGATTCCAGAGCCCAGCTCTTGATCACTAAATTATATTGACTCTCATTTTTTAGCTGTCTCTCAGGGAACCCAGCAATCCTGATTTCCCCCACTCTTCTTTGTGTGCACCAGAATTTCATCACTTGAAATATGTCTCCATTAGATCCCAACATTTGCCCCTGAACTAATATTTCTGAATTTCTGTGTATTCATCTTTGAGCCTTCCATATAGAACAGTTTATCTTTAAATAATTGTCTGGGACTTCCAGAGAAAGAAAAGAGAGAAGATGAGCTTTTGTTGAGCCTTCTCTATGTGCTAGCTATTTTGTTAATCAGTTAATCAGTTCATTTAATTTCCACACAAACCAACGATAGGCGTACTATTTTTATCAGATAATGACTAATGATTGTTTTGCAGATGGCAAAACTGAAGTTTAGGGAGGTCTTACTCAACAGGTCACTCAATCAATAACTGGCCAACCTTGAATTTGGGGCCTGTAGGCTCCAAAGTTTGTGTTTGTTCTTTTCCATCAAGCTGCCAGTTAGTTTTAATCATCCAAGTCTCAAATTTGACTTGCTGGCTACAGAGCTAAATATTTTGCTTCTGTTCTTGCTGACACACTATTATTGAAGAGGATGTTTGCTCAATCATGGCACATATTTGTTTTGCACCAAGTGCTCAGTCTGATTTTTGCAAGCTGTCTTATTTGCCCAGAGGTGTTTGAGAAGGTGGGAAAGGAGCTATAAAACCAAAGTCACTCTGCCTGGTGTCTCTGCTCCCTGCACAGCCCATCCCTCATTACATATCTGACCTTCTTAGGAAGGATCTTAGGAGGCAAGAGAAATGGCAAGATAGGTGAGTGATCAGAGAAGGCATAATCCTTTTCCCAGGCTGAAGTTTTCATTCTCACAGCAACACCATGTCTCTCAACTTTCTGTGGGGTTTTCAGATAGGTAAAAGGCACTAAGATTTTCTTAGGTGCTTATTATGTGCTAGCCTTTCTTTTTATTTCATTTTACTTCTGTTTTAGAGTAGATGTGCAGGTTTGTTACATAGGCAAACATGTGCCATGGTGGTTTGCTGCACAAATAAACCCATCACCTAGGTATTAAGCTCAGCAGAGCCTTTCTTATATGCTGTTTATCCATCATTTGCTCAAAATCATCTGTTGAGTCCTGTTAATCAGGGCATTGTTGTAGACACTGGGAATGCAGCAGTGAACAAAACAGGCAATATACCTACTATCTGAGAGCTTACATTCTAGTAGAAACCAAACAGAATCTTCCTCCTCTTCCTCCAGCTCCAGTCCCAGCTTCAACCTCTGCATCTTTTACTTATTTACTATATTGGGGTTCCAAGTGAAACTTCATTTGAAAAAAAAATTCTGCTCCCTAGAAAATAATGAAATCTGAGAAAATCACTCAAAAGAAATGAGATAAATAGATCTAGACTAGATCCATAATTCAAATAATCCTTTGGATCGTTTCCTCTTTTGTTGCATATTAAATAAATGCTTTTTGTCGGGGAGAACATCTGAGTAAGGGCTTTGGGCTTAGACAGCAAGAGACTTGAACTCCTTTATTGTCAGGACTGCAATAAAGCCCCAAATAAATAAATTAATTAAGTTCTATATTAAAGTTACTAAGTGAGAGTTATTTGCAGCAAGATTACTTTCTCATTTAATTTTTATTGCAACTGCATAAAGTAGGTACTATGATTATCTGATCCTGCAGATAAAGAAACTAAAAGTCAGGAGCAGAAGTAGCAGAGCTTGGGTCTACACAGCCAGTATTTGGAAAAATTGGGCTTTGAATCTTAATTCATTTAATTCTAAAGCCCAGGTATTTTTTTTACTTCAGCAGATACTCTCTTTTAAGTCTGAACATGTCTGTGTTTTTGCTCCCTATACTGCTACTAATTAAAGGCCATATTTAATATACTTCACTAATACTTTAGCTAAAGAGCAAGAGCAGTGTGGATTCACTGCATGTGTCTGGGCTGGGCTGCCCATGGAGTCATTTGACTTGAGGCCCCAGGGATTGACCATGCCAGGGAGCGCCTATATTTGAAGGAAGTCAGTCCTGCCTCCCGTCAGATTCCAGAGATTTAATTTCAAAAAGCTGCGAAGGAAGGGACAGCAATTTATTAGTTCCTTTTCACTGCTTGAAAATGATCCGTGGTCCCTCTACAAGCAATCCAGGTTCACAGAGGTACAATGACACTTTGTAGGAGAAGGGGTGATGGGGGGCACATTGCACTGCTGAGAAAAGCCAACCAAACAGTATATATCCAATTGACTGTGTACCAAGATTTCAATTTTGAAGCGTGAAGCATAGTACATTCTCTCTTATTTGCCCTCCAACTCTGGCTTCCTCAAACCCCAATCGCAAAGTCAATATGCAGCTGCAATATTCTGCAAGTCATGGATGCCCTCAATTGGTAAAACACAGCTAGGTCTTTGAGAGCAGATACAGTGGAATCCACCAGATGGTGATATTTCCAAACAAGGTGATGTAGAGCATGACTTTGAACTGTCTGGGAGGTCTGAAGCGTTAACTGATGCCAAACTAAAAGAACGTTTCAGGTGTTGGTTCAGCAGTCAAAGGGCACCTGTAAAACCTATGTAGATGATGGGTCTATGCAGATGAAAAGAACAATCTGGTACAGGCTGTTTAATAACAGAAATCAATCACTAATTCTCAAGGCAAAGAACCCTTTAGTTGGCCAAGGACTAAACCCACACTCCCTGAGGGCCCCCAATACTTTATGCCTTAGAGAAAGAGATACATGACTAAAAACTAGGGCTGATGTCAGAGATTGCAGAAAGAAAGCAAGTTCCAGCGTCTATTAAGATCAGCCCAGATGAGGCCCCATGTCCCGCATGATCTATATCAGTGGTTGGCAAACTTTCAGAAAAGGCAAGCCACAGCTTTATTTAGCCCCTCTAATTTAAGGTTGTGCATGCCAGGAATAATTTGAGCATTTGAGGTCTCTCAACTCAACCCTTCACATATGTATAGGAAATATGATTTCTTAAGTATTCAAGAACTTTCTTTTAAAATTCAACTGCAAAGGTGGGTCTGGTCAATTTTGTGTGATCTCTGCCTTGACTTTTCTTTGCAGAATATCCTCGTGGATGCCTTCACCTGCCTCAACAAAATGTATCCCCAGCAGTCACCTTCCCCCTGGTTTATGCCACTCTGCCCTGCAATTTCCCAGGGATTAGAGGATTTATGTTCAAAGGCGAATCCCCTGCTATTCTCTTTTCCATGGCCTCCAAGGCCCTTGTCTATCAATTGTAGAGCACACGCAGTTCCTTCCCTGCAAGCAGCCTCAATTCCTGCTAGGAATGTTGTACAGCAGGCTGAGCACCTCAGCCCGAGCAGAGACCACTGAAGCACCTGGGCTCTCTCACCCTCCTCCTTGTTGTTTTAGCCCTCTTCCCCAGGCTAATTTACTCAATCTCCATGCCACTGCTTAAATGCCACTGCTTCATAAATGTCTTTTCTGATTTGCTGAACTAGATTTCCCTTTTATCCAGACTCGTAATCCCCTTTGTAGCACTAATCACAATTCTAAATTTAAAATTGTTTAAATACGGTTTCATGTCCTCTGTACAGGACTTTAAGATCCATGATGACAGGGAAAATGTTTATTTTATTCACCATTGCATCCTCAGTAGGTAATAAAATTAATAATTATAATATTTACTGAAAACAAGCACTTATATGTGCCAGGCATTGTTCTATGTGTTTGTCTGTATTAATTTAACTCTCACAATGAGCCTATGAGGTGTGCAGTATTACTATCACTTCTTGAAAGGCAAGGAAATTAAAACATGGAGAGGTTAAATAGCTTGCTTAAGGTCACATAACTAGGAGGTGATAGAACTGGGATTTGTACTAAAGTAATAGGTCTTCAGAATCCATATCTAGTCACTATACTCTAGTGCTTCTCCCTGAGATTAATACATGAATGTAAATGAGTGAAATAAAATTACCACCTCTAACATATTCCCCAGCTATGATCAGAAGTACTGCTCTTCTTGGACCTCAGAATGGCCTTTGGTGTTAGAACCTGGAAGTCATACCAAGGAAGTACATATTGATTGACAATCTCAGTTCAGAGGGATCCACCAAGTAGAATTGCTTTCTGACAAGCTAGTGACAGAATACCTTGGCTCATCTTTCTTTATTTCACACATTGAAAACCACATCCTTAAACGTCAAACAGGGGTTAAGGCCAGACCTGATCTATAAGACAACACAGAAAAGGCTGAACTATATTGGATTAGTTGGGATTAAGCTCAGTTATGAGCAACAGAAAATCTACAAATAACGAAAGTTTATATCTTTTTCATGTTCTCTAATTTCCAAGGCCATAAGTCCAGGACTGAATCTCAGGCAGAGGTCTGGACTAGTTCTACAGAATGAAAGGTCAGTAACAGAGATAGCAACCAAAATGCTGGGAGTTGGAGATCAATTCCCTTCCCTCTTGTTGCTCTGTCATATATAGCTTTCATTCCCAACGTCATCTTGTGGTCCAAGATGACATTTAGAGCTCCAGCCATTTTTTCTTCTATTCTGGCCAGCAGGAATGAGGAAGGAAAGAAGAATGACATGCCTTTCATCTTTAAAGACACTTTCGAAAAGCTGTGTACAACTGTTTTACGTATAGCCCATTTGTCAGAACTTAATCACAGGGCCAAATGTACTTTCAAGGAAAGCTGTAAAATGTAGTTTGTATTCAAAATGGCCATGTCCCTCGCTTAAAATGGAAATTTTAATATTAAGGAATAAGGGGAAATCTCATATTGCACAACAACTAGTGGTCTTATCCATAAATATAATAGATTCTGTACAAGAAAATCTCCAAGGAACACAAAGGGGCAAATTACGTATTTGGTTAACGGATCAAGGAGAAACTTTATAGAGGAGTGTATGATGAAAATGGGCTTTGAAGCATTTGAAGGATTTTGCTAGGGCAGATGAGTTGTAAGAAGGGCATTTTAGATAGACAGAAGAGCAAGAACAAACATATGGAGATTGAAATGAACAGAACGAGTTGTCTTATTTGACTGGAGAGCTTAAGATCCAAGCTCTCCAGCAGTGGAAGGCAAGGCTGTAGTGGAAGGATGGAGTCACTTGGGGAAGGGTTTGAATGTCAGAGCAAAAAGTTTGTGTTTAATATTCTGGTCAAGGAGGAGTAACTAAAGGCTTTTGTGCAAAGTAGTCATGTACTTTGAAATCTACTGTAGCAACAGTGTTACAACTTTTGAGTAGAGGAGGAATGAGATCTGAAAACTATTATACAGCGAAAATATGTAGTTTTCAGTAGAGGGCGCAGAGAGACACAGTGAGGCTATTGTAATAGCCAAATGATAACTCGGCCTGAATCAAGCAGTGACAGTGAGGGTGAAGAGAAAGAGACAAGTACAAGACACACTGGAGAGACAGGCTCTACTGAAATTCACTATTGATTGTGGAGTGGAGACTGAGTCAGATAAATCTGAGTTTTCTAATCTAAATGGCAGGAAGGAAAATGGACTATTCGTCAAAACAGGGAATACAAGAAACGAAAAGTTAGGAGTGGGCATAGAAGGGAGATGGAGAGCTCTGACGTCTGAGTTTGAAACGCCTTTGGGATATATAAATGGAGATGTACATCAGAAAGTAGGATATGAAGCTCTGGAATACACAACAGAAAGTTGGACTACAGATACACTGAGCATAGAAGTAATAGTAGAAGCCCTTGGACAGATGAGATTTCAGAATTTGAAAGTACAAAGAAAGAAGAAAATAGGCCAATATCATGAGGTTTTCAAAGAAAGAGAGTTTCAAGGAGGGGAAGAATGTTCAATAATATCAACTGCTACAGGAAACTCAAGAGAGATGAAAACTGAAAAAGAAACATCAGAGGTAACTAGTGAAACTGAACTGAGCTATCTTGGTGGTAAGGCATTCTGGGAAGTGTTGGGGAGGTATGGGTGGCTAGCAAAGCCAGGCAAGGAAAAAGCAGCAAGACCCAGATTGAAAGGTACCAAGTGATGGTGAATGATAAGTAAGCTGAGGTGCTGGTTGTAGACCACTCTTTGAATGTTTGGTGCATGAGCAGGGGTGGGCAACAGAGATGCTCACATTCAAGACAGCATAGGATGTCACTACTAGAAGGGCCCTTAGAAATTTCATCTAATTGCCAACTGAACAGTATTAAGGACAAAATCTATGTCCACAGAGAGAAACCTAAGTACTTTGGCCCTTGGCTGTTACTAACCAAGGACAATCCTTTCTTTCGCCCCATAGGAACTCATGTGAACAGAACTTTCAAAC
Organism: Callithrix jacchus; assembly: GCF_049354715.1. Taxonomy (NCBI): domain Eukaryota; kingdom Metazoa; phylum Chordata; class Mammalia; order Primates; family Cebidae; genus Callithrix; species Callithrix jacchus. The sequence continues at coordinate 127,718,445 of NC_133524.1, forward strand.
ACTCTTCAATCTCATGTACCAATACAGGAAGTATTTCCAAAGATTCAAAGTTTTTCACCAGGGAAAAATCATTAGTCTTCACTGAGAAGATACAATATCCCCTCTGGGAACACTGATAAAAAGACATGTTCCAACTACAGAAAACAGTATCCAGAATCCCAAGACAGATGGAATTGTTGGTGCCTACTAGGCCTTGCAAACTGTAAAGTTGAGTCTAGTCCACTGGCTTCTTTAACTTACCAGGAGGTTCTCTGAGATCAGACCTCAGATATCTGTAGTTAAGGATGGAGACCTGTGGACTTCCAGAAAGCACTTTCAGTTAGTTCATGGCAGAGGACCTAGAGACCAGGCAAGAGCTTTGTTTTTTATACGTGTTCCTTTCTGACCACCTCCAAAGGAAAAGATCAGGCTCCAAGGCCCTGCAGATCATGGTAGAAGGCCATATATTATAGGAGGAAATAAAGACCACACATAAGAAAAGAGCAATGTAATTTTAAAAAAATTAAAAATTGTTCCACATACCTGATTTTTTAAAAGTTAGAAGTGGAAACCACTGTATGTTCTCACTCATAGATGGGTGTTGAACAATGAGAACATGTGGACTCAAGGAGAAGAGCATCACACACTGGGGGCAGTTGGGGGGTAGGGGAGAGACAGTGGGGGGTGGGGAGGGAGGGAAGCATGGGGAGGGATAACATGGGGAGAAATGCCAGATATAGTATGCACCTAAAGTAAAATAAATAAATTTTTAAAAACAGAAGTGGAAACATAAAACCACTATTAATCAATAAATCCAACAAACCCAAACATACCTTATGTCACCTCAAGCAGAAACTCAGTAACCAATAAGCAATCATTCCTCATTTCCCCCTCACTTCAGCTCCTGGTAACCGCTAATCTACTTTCTATTTCTATGAATTGGCTTATGCTACATATTTCATGCACATTGTATTATATAATATGTAGCATTTTGTACCTGGCTCCTTTCACTTAGCATAATATTTTCAAGGTTCAGCTAAGGGGAAGAAGGTGAAATGGGGCATGGGATTTGGGGATCACAGAGTGAGGAAGAGGATTAGCCAGACCCTAGGGAAGATGGAAACAGATTGATGAAGACAGAGATTTTTAAATTATGAGCAGTGACAGGGAAAGAGGAGACTGAAGGAAATTCCATCTAGGAGTTGTGAGAGGGTGTAGGTCTATGGAGAGGGTGGCCAAAGAGAAAGTGCCAGTCCCAGACTTAGCGTAGATGTATCACAGTCATCACTTTGCCTCTGAAATGCTCATTAGCTCTGCAGCAAACCAGGAACCATCATTTTCCCCACTGGAACATACTTGTGTATTTATTTTCAAACTGAAAGTTCATTTTTGAAATAAAAGTTTATTTACCCACAAAATTCTGAAGGCTTTACATATTTATGAAGGAATGTCTTGGTTTGTAGAGATATCCCTTAAAATCTTAGAGGTACCAGTTTTTTAGTTTTAAGTTTAAGCTGTTTATGACTGAAAAGTTTATTTCTTAAAACAACAATGAGTTACCACTACCCATTTGTTAGAATGGCTAAAACCCAAAACATTGATAACACCAAATGCTGATTAAAATGTGGAGCAACAGGGACCCTCACTCATTCCTGGTAGGAATGCAAAATGCTATAGCCACTTTAGAAGGCAGTTTTGCAATTTTTTACAAAGCTAAACACATTCTTACCGCACAATCCAGCAATCACAATTTTTGGTATTTACCCCAATTAGGTAAAAAAATATGTCCACACAAAAACCTACACACAAATATTTACAGAAGCTTTATTCATAATTGCCGAAACTTGGAAACAACCAAGATATCCTTCAATAGGTAAATGGACAAACAAGTTGTGGTGCATTGATACAATGGAATATTGTTAAATGATATAAATAAATGAATTATCAAGTCACAAAAGACATGGAGGAAACTTAAATGTATATTGCTAAGCCAAAGAAGCCAGTCTGAAAAGGCTATATACTGTATGATTCCAACTTCATGACATTCTGGAAAAGGCAAAACTGTGGAGACAGTAAAAAGATCAGTGGTTCCCAGGGGTCCTGGGAAAGGGAAGGAAGAGTGAGCAGGTGAAGCACAGGAGACATTTAGGGCAGTGAAACTATTCCATATGATACTGTACATGACATTATGCATATGTTATAACTGGTAGAACTGCACAACACAAAGAGTGAACCATAAAGTGAACTATGGATTCTGGTTAATAATAATGTTTTAATATTGGTTCATCAATTGTCACAAAGTTACCACAATAATACAAGATGTTAATAAAAGGGGAAACTGTGTGCCAGGTCAGAAGGTGGAGGGGTAGGAAAAGGGAACATATGGGAACTCTTTGTACTTTCTGCTTATTTTTTCTGTAAACCCAACTACTCTAAAAATAAAGTCTATTAATTAAAAGAGAAGGGCAGATAAAAAGGCAATAAAAAGGCCATGTACCCCCTAAAAGTTTATTTCCTTTTTAATTATCTTCTGGTTGTTGCTATTTATTGTCCCTATAAGGATGCAACCTGGACTAAAAATCTGGATTTGATTTGTAATAAGAAAAACACACTCAAAACAAAGACATAAATTTTTATTTCCTATTTAAATTTTAGGAATTATGAACCCAGGTAGCTTAAATCTCTCCAAAAACAGATCATCTCCAATCTTTGGAATGTCACTAAGCCTTGTACCACTTAGCTTGTCAATTCTTCTATCAGGTAGCCAGATGTTTCAGTTTGAACGGAATCTTTGCAATAACCCCTCTTTGTGGGGATTTATTCTATCGACTGGAAGACTGTTCCTAGAGCAATGACACTTTTATATTTCCTACCTCTATTAGTTTCCAAAACAAATAGACGTTTAGGGGTGCCAAAACAAATGACCACAAACTGATTGACTTAAAAAAAAAGAAATTTATTGTCTCATAGTTCTGGTCTCTAGATATCTAAAAACAAGATACCATCAGCAGGGCAATGCTCCCTTTGGATTCTGGGTAGAATATTTCCTTGTTTCTTTCCAGCAACTCGTGGTGGCCATCAATCCTCGACATTTCTTGGCTTGGGCTGCATCACCTAAATCTCAGCCTGTGCCATGGCATTTTCCCTGTGTCTCACTTTGTCTCTTCTCCTCTTATAAGGAAATCAGTCATATTGGATTAAGGGCCTACTCTACCCTGTTATGACCTCATTTTAATATGATTATATCTGCAACAAACATGTTTCCAAATAAGGTCACATTCTGAGGTACTGGCCGTTAGGACTTCGGTATATTTTTTAGGGGGACACAATTTAACTAATCACACTAACAGAACAATGAGGTCCAGTTGCAAGCATGCTTTAGCCTTGGTTCTGAAGTAAGGCCTTCTCAGAAAATGACAGCTTTTACTTAATATAGCCATGGGACTCAAGAAAGACCAAAAGTCCAACTCTTTCTACCATGCCTAATCATGTTTCCTCAGTTACCAGGCTGAACAATTACCACAGTGTTCTTTACCTAGGCCGGGAGCTCTGAAAAGGCTCTTATTACCAGCCTCGCTGGGCAGGAGTGTGTGGTTCCTTGAAGTCATCAAGCCTGCCGGTTCATACCACATTCCGAGCACCACCAAAAGTAGGCCTCTAACCCTCTAACTGTTTCACAGCTTGGTTCTGAACTTCTTACTCTAACTGTTCTGCCCCACTTACTTCTGACTCCTTCTGCTTCTGATCTCATGATTCCTTTTTCTGATTGTGGATTTACTGTCCTTTGGGCCAGATGCTCAGCATCATTTCTCCAGCTTTCACCAATGTGTTTCTTCCTGGGCTCCAACTTGAACTCTGCCGAAGACCTTTTCGTAGTCATGCGTTGCAGGTAAATACTCACATGTTCATCTGTATGCAAGCACAGCTATCCACAGAGAGCACTCCCAGAAGGCTGTACTACTCTTGTGAACCACAGCCAAATATCAAGTCATGATCTCTAAGATTCTAGGCCATCCCTAATGCTATCAGGAAAATACTGACCTTTCACACTGGGAACGTACTTCTGCATTTATTTTTAAACCTTAAAGTGTATTGTTGAGATAAAGTTTTATCATGTTACCCAGCAATCCCGTTTTTAGGTATATACTCAAGTGAATATAAATCGTTCTATCATAAAGACAAAACTATGTTAACTGCAGTACTATCCACAATAGCAAAGACATGGACTCAACCCAAATGTCCATCAATAATACACTGAATTAAAAAAATGTGGTACATCCCACCATGGCACATGGATACCTATGCAACAAACCTGCACAATCTACACAGAACTTAAAGTATAATATAATAAATAAAATAAAATGTGGTACATATACACCATGGAATACTATGCAGCCATAAAAAGGAAAAAGATCATGTCCTTTGCAGGGACATGGATGGAGCTGGAAGCCACTATCCTTAGCAAACTAACGCAGGAACAGAAAACCAAATATCACGTTTTCACTTATAAGTGGGAGCTGAACAATGAGAACACATGGACACAGGGAGGGGAAAAACACACACTGGAGCCTGTCTGGAAATGGGGTGGGGGTAGGGAGAGCATTAGGAAAAATAGCTAATGCATGCGGGGCTTAATATCTAGGTGATAGACTCTTAGGTACAGCAAACCACCGTGGCACACATTTACCTACGTAACAAACCTACACATCCTGCACATGTATCCCAGAAGTTAAAAATAAAAATTAATTTAAAAAGAAAGGCTGGTTTATTTCCCATTTACATACTTATGGAGGAATATCTTCATTGTAGGATCTTAGCAGAGTCAAGCTTCTGCTTTCACAGCTTCCCTGGAACAACCCTAGGAAAGACCCCCAGTAACCCCCTAATTACTGTGTTCAATCAGGTTTTTTTCAGGCCTCATCCTGCTTGACTTCTCAGTGCCATTCAATACTATTGACCACACTTCATTTTTCAAAAATCTGCCCTGTCTATTGACCACACTTCATTTTTCAAAAATCTGCCCTGTCTTGACTTTGAGAAATAACATCTGCTACCTCCTCCAACTTCAATGAACCATTTCTTCACAGTCTCCTCTGACCTCTCCTCTGGCCATCGTTTAAGCATTAGGAATTTCTCAGGCTCTCTCCTTGGCTTTTGGTTCTCATGCTACACACTCTCCATGGGTGATCCCATTTACTCCCATGGCTTCAGTTATATGTTAGTGATTTCCAAATCTGCATCTCCAGCCTTGGCTTCTTTTCTGAGCTCCAGACCTGTGTATCCAGTTACTGACTGGACACCCCTGCCGGGGTAATCTCTGATTTCCTCAAACCCAACATATCCAAACAAATCTCACTGATTGCCTCTATTGCTTGTGTCAGTGAAAACATCATCAGTCTAGATTTCTCCTCCTTTGTTTCCCCTCACATTTAGTTTACAAGTTCTGCCTCTCTTAACTGACCATTTCTCTCTGTATTCACCACCTTTACCCTTGCCTGAGCCTTCGTTATACTTTGTCTGGAACATTTTAATAGCCCCCCCGTGTGATTGGCCTCCCACACCAAGCAATTCTCCACGCGGCACCCAGAGTGAAAATGTCACAGCACGAAACTGGTTGTTTCACCGGCTCTCCACTGCCTACAGGGTAAAGTTCAGTTTCCTTAGCAAAGCATTCAAGAGATGGCCTTTTGCACTTTGAACCTCGTCTTTTGGCTTGTTCCACCACTTCCCCAGAGCTTCAGTCATAACAGACTCCTTATAGAACCCCAATGTGCACTGTGGTTGCACACCTTTACTTAAACGTTTCTCTCTGCCTGGAATGTCCCCCTTCTCAAATCACAACTACTTAGAAAAAGGCTCAGGGCCAGATCTTCTGTTTGAAGATGAGATAAGAGAGGCGGACCTATGCGAGAGCTTACTTACTCTTGGGGGAACTTCCAGCAGACATGCTGTTGGTAAATTGCACCTTTTACATCTGGGCTCTGGAGCCCTATGGCTTGGTGACCCTGGATCTCTTCCAGGAGCTGCAGGGCAAAGACAACTTCTGTGGTGAACTCTTCTGGATGTGTGTCAGTTCCGGGTGAGGCTGCAAGGCTGCCAAGTTCTCAGGCTGGATCTCCTGCTGGCAGGCTGACAGTTTCTCCACGCCTTGGGTGCCAGCATTGTGAAGGCTTCTGCTGGGGGATTCCAGTTCCCCACAGTTCCACAGACAGCTGGACCTTCCCTTGTCTTAGGGCCTGATTCAAAACAGATGGGTGGACCGGACCATTCTCATCCCCATTGGCTCCTAGGCACAGTACTCCACCTGCAAAAGAGCTGTTTCTCTAAATAACTTACAGGATAACTTCTCTCTCTCCCTATCTCTCAGCATGTATTCAATCTACCAGTATTTATTGACTAAGACTTATACAGCAGGCATTCTACTAAATACTGAGGACATAGCAATGTACAAAACAAGCAAAAAAAAAAAAAAAAAAAAAAAAGCACTACCTTCTTCCAGCCTACAGTCCAGTATGGGAGACAGACTTTAAATAGAAAGACCTACAAATTTTTAATTAATGACGACTAAGAAGGAAAAAAGTGCAATGAAGGAAAAGGGCAGGGCTCTATGAAAGAACTGGGTCTTTACAGCCTGATTTGTGGAAGAAATAAAATTCCTCAAATGAGCATAGAGTAATGGCTTTTCTTGACTTTCTAAGTTTTTCTTTTCTATTTTTGTGAGTTTTAAAAAATACATTGAAGCTTTTTTTTTTTTTTTCAGATGGAGTTTTGCTCTTGTTGCCCAGGCTGAAGTTCAGTGGCGTGATCTCAGCTCACTGCAACCTCCACCTCCCGGATTCAAGTGATTCTCCTGCCTCAGCCTCCTGAGTAGCTGAGATTAAAGGCACCTTCCCCCATGCCAAGCTAATTTTTTGTATTTTTAGTAAAGTCGGTGTTTCACTATGTTGGTCAGGTTGGTCTTGAACTCCTGACCTCAAGTGATTGACCTTCCTTGGCTTCCCAAAGTGCTGGGATTACAGGCCTGAGCCACCATGCCTGGCCTACATTAAAGCTATTAACACCTTATTTACCATATGTGTTACAATGATTTTCCAAGGTTAAACATCTAGTTAAATCTAAAAATCAGATATATTTGAAGATTACAGGACTGTTATGTAGAACACCCCTCATCCGAGTCTGTCTAATATTTCCTTGTGATTATGTTGGGACTATTCATTTTTCTCATGATTATTATAGACATGATGCTTTAGTCTGTTCATTGCATCCCATCAGGGACACATGATTTCCATGTATTTTATTACTGGTGATGTTGTCTTTGATCACTTGGGTAAAGGTATATCTGCCAGCCTTCTCCACTACTCTTTTTCCCTTTATATTATTAAGTATTTGAAGGACTCCTTCATCCTCCTTAGACTCCCACACTCCACACTAAGCTGCCCCTCCATGGACACCATTCTCACTCAGGAATGGACAACCTCTTTAACCTGTTCCAGCTCTGACCCCACACCATGCTGAGCCACTCCCATGTGTGGACAGTCTGCCCACCCTGCTCAGACTCTGACCCTCTGTACCTGCTGGGCATCTGTATTAGTTAGTTCATTCTCACACTGCTAATAAAGACATACTCAAGACTGGGCGATTTGTAAAGGAAAGAGCTTTAATTGACTCACAGTTCAGCTTGGCTAGGAAGGCCTCAGGAAATTTATAATCATGGTAGAAGGAAAAGCAGACACATCCTTCTTCACATGGCAGCAGAAGAGGGAAGAATGAGAAAGAAGAGAAGGGGGAAGCCCTTTATAAAACCATCAGATCTTGTGAGCACTCACTATCACGAGAATAGCATGAGGGTAACCACTCCCATGATTCAATTACCTCCCGCAGGGTCCCTCCCATGACACATGGGGATAATTGGAACTACAATTCAAGATGAGATTTGGCTGGGGACACACCCAAAACATATCAGCATCTGACTCTGCACACCATGCTGGGGCTCTGCAGGGACACCCTTCTCACCGTGCTTATTCTCTGATTCCTCCCTCCAAACTACCTTTCCACATACCTTGCTCCCGACTTCATGATGGCCTAGGGATTGAATTGTTCAGGAAGAGAAGGAAAAGGAAGGGAAGAGGAACAAGTAAAGTTCTACCCATTTAACAGGCTCCAACCAGTCTGCTGCCTTCAGTGTCTGAGGCCACCATACCTCTCACCAGGATTACCTGAGTTACTTCGAAAAGCTCCACCTTTATAAAGGGTCACTTTAAATGCCACCTCTTTATGAAGCATTTTCTTCTCAATCTATTCACATGGTATGGACTACACTGGAGGCAAGAGAGATGAAGAGAAGCTGAAGGATATAGAATACACAATGGAGGTAAAACTGACAGGTCCACTTGATGGATTGTTTGTGAGAGGAAAAGAGAAGAATCCAGAATGACAGGTCTTGGCTTCAGCAACTGGGCGGTGTCAATAACTGAGACAGGGAAGATTGGGAGAGAGACAGGTTGAGGTGGAAGGGGGAAATCTAGAATTCTATTTTAGCAAGGATGAATTTTGAGTTCTATCAATCAGATATCCAAATGGAGAATGTTAAGTAGGCAACTGGATATAGATCCTTGCAATTTACTCCATTTAAAAATTTAGGTCATACATGCCTTGCCAATCCTCAATTCTGGACATAGTTATGTCTCTTTTTTAAAATCTGTTCCCTTCATGGGGATCAAAGATAGGCTTCATGAACCCTCTGAATTTGTGTAAGAATTTTCCATATATGTACAATTATATGGATAGACAATCCATCATAGTTATTACATTTTCAACAAATCCAGGATTTAAAAAAAGATTGTATTCAATGGCACTGACAAATATTAAAAACAAGCCAGAACAATAATTAGTCTCATTGTAAATTCATGTTATTCAAGCTTAGCTGATTTCCTAATGTTATTTAGTGATTTTTTTTTACTGTTTACTCCCGCTAAAAGTTCAGGTGTTAGATATATTTGAGGATAAAAAAATATATTTTTTTGAGACAGGGTCTCACTTTGTCACCTAGGCTGGAGTGCAGTGGCACAGTCATGTCTCAGTGCAACCTCTGCCTCTTGGGCTCAAGCAATCCTCCCACCTTGGCCTCCCAAAGGACTGGGGCTATAGGCATAAACCACTGTGCCTGGTCACCCATAAAATTATATTGAGGTTGATTCTTTGACTTATAGATGTTTCTCAAGGTATGCCGAATATTCAGCTTGACAGGGTAGAGCAGAAAAAGTATGGAATCAACTGACTGAAGTTCTAGTTCTTATAGCTGCCTATAATTCATGGTGCAGGTTTAGGCAAGTCATCTAACTACCTCTAAGCCTCACCTTCCTCATCTGTAAATAAAGATAATAATATCTCACAATCCTTTTAAAGGTCAAAATTGTAACCAATATTGATGAAAGCATTTTGTGCATATCTAAACTTCAAACCACATGCTGAAAATGAGAAAGGGCTTCATTTTTGACAGTGTGGTGTTTCACCTTTTACAGCAAGTTGAGACGAAGGGTCACCAGAGTGAAGGCCTTTAAGCAATAAAAGTGGACTGAAAATTCATAATTAGCATAGCAATTGATTCCATGTGTTTTGGTGTAAACATACTTCTGGAAAGATTTTCTATCTTTAGCTGTAAATCTCTAGGCACTGAGCTAAGCCAAATAGGGAGGGGTTCTCCTTGGGTAGAAATGATGAAATCCAGGATGTGTCTTTTTGACCCTCTCATGCCCTCCCCACCCACCCTCACACTCCATCCCTGCCCTCAGTGTTCCCTACTGGCAGATTCAGAATATATCTCATCCTCCAGAAATGTGGGACCATGGAACAGCCTGAGGGCAGAAAGAGGCAGAGAGAAGGCAAGCAATCATTTCTGCCAATTTCGCCTCCCTTTACTCTTGCCCAAAAGAAGTTTTGTCTTTACCTGGTTCTCTCTCTCTCTTCCTCTCTCTCTCTCTCTCTCTCTCTCTCTCTTTCTCTTTCTCTCTCTCTCTCAAGTTCCTTTCTGCCAGGGAGCTTTGCAGTTTCTTAAGAAACTTTTGAAGACCCATAATTTTTCCATGCCCAAAGGAAGGATTTTTTCATGATGTTATTCTAGGTAATGTGACAAGCAGTATGTGGAAGCTGGGCCTTCTCAGCACATTGAAAATTCAGCCTGATATTTGCTATCTTTCTTTCCTGCTTCAAAGATGAGTCTTGGTGACAGAAAAGAGAGCGACAAGTCTGGAAAGTTCTAGTCAAACCTTCTCTTCCCAGAATTACGTCACTAAATTAGTTGGCTTAGCTAATTAATAAGTACTGAGGCACCACTGGCTTCTTGTTGAGTCCTTGCATTTGCTAATTCTTCAAAAATAGCTAATATTAGGTAGTGCCATGTATCAAATGACATTGAGACTATGGTGTATTGCAGTAATGCTCAATGCAGGGTGCCCAATGGAGTCTACTTAAAGGGTAACTTATTGGAATCAAGTGACGCCCAATCCCAGCAAGTATGATACATTTGGTCAGGTTGGGGGATGAGTGAGGTGGGCAGTGTATTAGTGGATTCTAAAAACTGCCCAGGTAAAACAGTCTAGCAGTTCCTCAGACGATTAAATATAGAGTTATCACATGACCTAGCATGCCAGTCCAAGGTATATGCCCAAGTAAAGTGAAACCACATGTTCACACAAAATATTGTACATGAGTGGTTTATAGCAAAGTTATTCCTAATAACCAAAAGATGAAAGCAGCCTGAAATCTATCAGTGGCTGAAAGGATAAAGAAAATATGTACATAAATATAATGGAGTATTACTTGGCCATAAAAAGGAATGAAATACTGATACATACTGTAACTTGGATGAACCTTGAAGACATTATACTAAGTGAAAGAAGCCAGTCACAAAAAGTCCAGATACTATATGATCCCATTCACATGAAAGTCCTTTATAAGGAAATCTATAAGGACAGTCAGGAGATTAGTGGTTGCTTAGGGCTGGCTGTGGGGGATGGGGCGTATCAGGGTGATAGCTAGAGGGTATGATATTCCTATTTGAGGTGATGAAATGTTCTAAAATTAACTGTAGTGAGGAATGCACCTGTCTGTGAATGTATTAAAGCCATTGAATTGTACACCCGAATTGTATGGTGTGAATTATATCCCAATAAAATTGATTTAAAGACAGAGAAAAAAATACTCCCCAGATGATTTTAATGTGCATCTGAGTTTAAGAACCACTGATGTAGTTGAAAGAGCATGCACTTGAAGTTAGACAGATTGGAACAAAACGACTGTGTCATTAGGTGACCCAGCTGTGGCTCTCTGAGCCTCATTTTCCTCATCTGGAGAATGAGGATAGTAATTACTGTCTCATAGGCTTTAGAAAGAGGATTTGGTGTGGAAAACAAATGAAAGTGTGTGTAGAGTCTGACACTTAGCAAGCCGGCACTCTATTAAAGGAAGCTATTGCCATCATTGTTTTTCTTTTCTGCCTGAAGGCTCACAGGGCCAGCATTAGAAATCTTCGTTCTCACTGCACTGGCCGGCTGGGGAGAAGGTGATCTGGTGTTGCCACTTGTATCCATTTCCACTGCCACTACCCTAGACCAGGCCTCTAGCATCTCTTACCTCATAATTCTGATCCTCTTTAACTGCCTGTACCTTTTTTCCCCTCCAAATTCTTTACGCTGCAGCCACAGTGAATTTTGTAAAACACCAATTTGATCAAATCGTTCATTTGAAGACCTTCAGTGATCCCCATAGCTCTAAAAGTCAAACTTCTGTCTAACCCTCCAGCCTTATTTCTTACTACTCTTTGTCTCCTAAATGTCTTCTGAAATTGGCCATTTCTTTGTAGCTCTACACCGTGAGTTCAATCTGCCATCATCCTCAATCAGGGCTCTTGAACAGCTTGCAAACAGTTCTTCCTAACGTCAGCCATGCCCCCTTTGAATCCACCTTCCACCACATAGCAGCCAGTGTGACTCCTTTGCCTAAACCCTTTTTATGCCTCCCAATTTCCCTAAAGACAATGATCAAGCTTCTTATCAGGGCTATAAGACCTTCCATATTTTGACCCTGCCGACTTTCCCACTTCATGCTTACTTACTCAGTTTTCCATATACATCACTTCTTCCTACCCATGGACCTTTACAAACATTCTTGCTTTCTGGAATTTCCTGCCTGTGTCCTTGCACGTCCAAGTCCATTACATCCTTCAAGGCCTAGTTCAAATAATACTGTATTCAGGAACTCTCCCCCAACTTCCCCAAGGAGCAGTTCTTCCTGGCTTTAAAAATCTCATTATACATTGTCTTTGTCTCATCACCTTCTAATTTAGTTTATCATCATGTCTTGTATGAATCTCTCTGCCTCAAGTGTATGATTGTTGAGGTTTAACCACAAAATTTTGTTTGAGCCACGAATAACTGAGACTTAAACAAAAAGCAGAAGACCTGGGCAATACCTGAAGGTACTGATTGGGGTGATGTGGCTATGCCAGTGTGAGGGTAACAAGCTTAAATATATAAACTCCTTGGATTACTAAAGTAGATTAGAATCATCCCTGCTAGGTGGTCCAATGTGTGAATTTAGATCGGGGGAAGTTAAGCCAAAATGAGTGTAGAGTTGAAAAATAAAATCAAGATCCTTGGCAAGGAACTAGATCTAACTAGAAATGTGTTGAAAGACGTGCTGGGCCCATAGTACTGAATGTTCATATGTCTACATAAATGTGTACATGCATGCTTATTTTTATAGGTGTGAGTGCATATATATATAATATATATATATATATATATATATATGGGTGAGTTTAAGTGTGTGAATGCATAGCTCTGCATGAACAGACATGTATGTGCCTGGGTATGGTTATGAATATTTTAAATGTGGTTTTATATGTGTGTATAGTTGGGGAGTAGGGAGGGTCTTAGCTTGAGCCTAAGCTCTGTCAATTGCTGACATTCACACATGCCTGGGCATGGCTGGGAAACTGGTGGGGCAGGCCTGTCAGAAATATATTTGTATTGAAGGACTAAGGATTCTCCTGGGAGATAATTTATCCAGGAAAAAGAAAGAGGTATTGGCCCAGTGAGAAAGCTTTAGTCACTAGAGGGGAGTCACATGTCTGAGTAGAGCACAGTGGCTGTCACTTGAGTTTGTCCCCAGACCTAGCACCATAGATTCAGTGTCTGAGCCTTATGGGCATGTAAGAAGTTGTAGTCAGTAAAAAACAAAAAGAACTGTTTTACAAAAATATTTTGTCATCAGGCACATGCATGACTGCTTTGGGACTCTACAAATTCGTTCTTTTTCAGACAACAAATATATTTATCTAACACCTGCTCTGTACCAGATACTGTGCTAAATGTTGGGGATGCAGCAGTGAACGAAGTGACAGAGCTTACATTTGAGTGTAACCCCCAAAAGACAGGCATTTCCTGCCACATCCTCCCAAACACCATATACTTGCACATCTATAGGGAGAGTTGCAGTTAGTCTATACCATATCCGTACAGATTAGAAAATTGCACTTGCTCTAGGCAGCCCCAAATCTTGGCGAGGGGACAATGATTCTCTGAGAAGGTGAATTAGAAATAGGTATCCATCCTCTCCTGTAGGACAGATTCAACTCCACAGGCATACTGCATGACAGGGGAGCAAGGATGAATTTGACTCCTTCTTTTCCTCTCAGAGAAGCATCTCTTGTGCAGTGTGCAACTGCACAATGGTTTATGGTGACTGGTGCTACAACTCTTCAAGGTGTCAACAGTTGCTCTGGGGACAAGATAGTGATGCCCAGCACTAATTTTGGTGGTATCATAGAAAAGCTACTCCTATGGGAAACTATTATTACTCCATAGAAGTAACAGCAGTTTCTACTGTGAATTGTAAAAGCCAACAAGGGCAGCTGATATCCAGCGGACGTGGTACCGAGCCTTCCAAATGCAGCAATACACAGCGTTAAGTGTCAGCTATGCTTAGAAAATATAGCAATGCTTAGATCACACGAGAGCACCTGGAGGCTATAAGCTGGAGCACAATAATGGGAGGGAGAAAACACAAAAGCCACATACTTATTCTGACACTACTCATTCATGAGCACATATGAGAACACCCCTACGAACACCCAGAAAACATTACTATGGTACGAACCCTTCAGGAGGCTAGAGAAGGCAAGAACTACAAAAGTGTGTGTGTGTGTGTGTGTGCGCGTGCAAGAGAGGGAGAGAGAGCACATGCCTGTGTGATAATATGTGTGTGCACAGGCAGACCAGGAGCTTCTCTGCATTTCACATAAAGGACAGAGCCCAAAATGTGTAGCTATAGCTTTCCAGCCTCTCCAAGAGGAGGAGTAGTTTTCCCTTAAGTAAAATGAAATCCATTTGTTCAGCTATGCAGAAAGAGTTTTCTTCAATATGTGTTGAAACATTGAATTTAGATCCACAGGACTCAAAGTACTATTGATAGCAACATTAGGATCTTTATATCTAGAATCGTAAGGCTTTGTTTAGATTTATGTGAGTTCTTTGTATAATAAGAATTTCAACCATTTAAAGAATTGCTGTAAATATTCCCAGTTTTTCCTAATGTGTTGCTTTTTTATTAACAGAATTTTTTCTAATTTTAAAGCAATATATGCTAGCCTGAAGAGTATGTAAAATTCATAAAGAAGGAAATAAAAATTAGCCATAGTCCCACAATCTGCACGCGCGTGTGCGCGCGCGCGCACACACACACACACACACACAAATACTATGCAAATAGTCGTTATGCTGTATTTTTATTTGTATTATTTTATTGTTTTATATATATGAATTGTTTTGATCAGCAGTTGGTTGGTTCCACAGGTGCAGAACCCATGTATATATATATATATATATACATATACAATCCATATCTACGGATTATGCTGCTATATCCAATTATGTGTTCTGATTTTCACTTAACTTTATATCTGGCTGGGCATGGTGGCTCACACCTGTAATCCCAGCACTTTAGGAGGCCGAGGCGGACAGATCACTAGGTCAGGAGTTCAAGACCAGCCTGACCAACATGGTGAAACCCCGCCTCTACTAAAAATACAAAAAGTAGCTGGGCATGGTGGCAGGCGCCTGTAATCCCAGCTACTCAGGAGGCTGAGGCATGAGAATCGCTTGAACCTGGGAGGCGGAGGTTGCAGTGTGCCAAGATACACAGTCAGCCCTCCACATCCATGGGTTCCATATCCATGGGTTCTGCATCTGCAGAATCAACCTCTGATCAAAACTATTCCAAAAATATACATATATATGTATATATATATATAACAATAAAATAATACAAATAAAAAATATAGTATAACAACTATTTACATAGCATTTGCCTTGTGTTAGGTGTTATAAGTAATCTAGAGGCAACTTAAAGTATATGGGAGGATATGTATAGGTTATATGCAAATACTATACCATTTTATATCAGGGATTCAAGCATCACAGATTTTGGTATCCATGGGGGTAGTGAAAGCAATCCCTTACAGATACCGAGGGACAAGTGTGTGTGTGTGTGTGTGTGTATCCATTAATATTTTGATGTTTTTCCATGCATACAAGCACACACACACACACATTAGAATTATGCTGCTATATACAATTTTGTGTTCTGATTTTCACTTAACCTTTTATCAAGTACATTTCCCCATGTCATTGTATATTCTATAAAATATATTTAATAAATGGTTGCATAGTATTTCATTTTATGAATATGCCATAAATATTTTCTTTTGCTATTATAAATAACATTTCAATAAATGTATTCAAGTATACATGTTTATGAGCATCTTTGCTTATTTACTATTATATATTATTAGAAGTGAAATTATTCAGTCAAGTTGATGAACATTTAAAAGATTCCAGATATGTATCACTAAAATGTCCTCTATTTAAAGATTAGCTAATTTACACTCAATGTACAGTCTTAGCAGTAGTGTATGAGTGCACTTTTTACCACGTCTGTTAATAATGAGGATTATCTTTTTTATAAATATCTTCGTTTATTTCATTTATAATAAAATGTATGTTTCCATTTCATATAGTATAGCTTTCTAGGTATTTGGATAGATTCCTGCAGGCAGAAAACAGCTAGAACTGCTTGATAAAGTATATACATATTATGCTATATACAGTGTATATATACATACATATATACTGTATATATCATATGTATGGAGAAAGAGAGAGAGAGAGAGAGAGAATCTGGTTAAATGTGTCAAAAGCTAATGAGATAAGAATTACCAGGCATGGATCTAAGTGAAGGCAGCAACCCAAAGAAATAAGCCAAGCACTGAAATTTTTCCCTGAAGACATTTACTGAACCAGCCTAACTTGAGCTTTTACTCTTTTGTGTCTATATGATTTCTCCATATATGGGGACAGAACATAAAGCTCAGGGCTCTACCAAGAGGAGGAGACTAATTAGGAGTCCCTACCACCATAAATCTATTGTCCTAAAGGGTTATATTCTTAGTGTAAAGGTGAATCAGAAATAAATATGTATCCTTAGGAAAATGTAAGGAAAGTTGCTTTGTCGCCTATCACAGCTAGTTGGTGGGAAAAGGTGAATAATCATTCCTGGTAAATTATAACCACAATTTAGCTCTTGTGTGTGTTTATTGCCCCAAATTTACATTGTAAGTGAGAACATGTGGTATTTGGTTTTCTGTTCCTGTGTGTTAATTCATTTAGGATAATGGCCCCCAGCTGCATTCATGTTGTTGCAAAGAACTTGACTTCCTTTTTTATGGCTGCATAGTATTCCGTGAGGTATATGCACCACATCTATGAAAATATCTTAGAATCTTGAGGATAAAATACAATTTTCGAACATTCAGAGACTTTGCCACCCACAGACATACAATATAAGAAATGGTGAAGGATGATTTTTGATAGAATCTTTGAATGCCAAGAAAGGTTGATAAGCAAAGAAAATGATAAATATGCAGGGATAAGGAAACATTGAAGATATAAAACAATAGTATCATGTGGAGTTTTTTTAAAAAATAAGAGAACTTGAATACACAACAATGAAATAAGATTTCACTGTTGTATTATTTGCATATTTTTGTTACCAGTAAGCTTGAACAATTTTTGTATGTAGCCATATATATTTCTCTATGAAATATTTCTTAGTCTAATTTTCTCTTGAGTTTTTAAGTTTTTCTTCTTAATTTGTATGAGTTTTAAAATATAGATTAAAGCTATCAATCCCTCATTTATCATATTTGTTACAATATTCTTCCTAGTTTTAAAAATCTAGTACAATCTAAAAATCTTTTGTTATGTCATCCGTTGCTTTTAAACTTAAAAAGGTTTTCATTATTAGTAGATCTGATGAACAGTCTTTTTGTTTTTTTTTCTATAGTTTTTCACATTCCCTTTTTTAGATCCTTCTGGATTCTATGTTAATACATGTTGTGAGATGAAGTTCTAAACAAGCCGTGTTTGCTCATTTTTGCTTGCCAACATAATTTCACAAAGGCCCTGACTCTGTAATAATGTGCACCTCTCTGGAAAGATGCTTTGAAGACAAAACGGGACAGAACACATGGTCCCCTACTTCTCTTGCCTGAGACCTATATTCCTTAAAAGACGAATGACCCTAGTCCTTGCCTTTTCAGCACATAAGATAACATCTGACTGGGTTAGTAATTATGCCTCTGTATTGATAACCAGATGTACTTTTTAAATTTTTGAGACAGACTCTAGCTCTGTCACCCAGGCTGGAGGGCAGTGGCATGATGTCGACTCACTGCAACCTCTGCCTCCTGGGTTCAAACCATTTTCCTGCCTCAGCCTCCCAAGTAGCTGGAACTACAGGAACATGACACCACACCTAGCTAATTCTTTTTTTTTTTAATTTTTAGTAGAGATGGGGCTTCACCATGTTGGCCAGGCTCGTCTTGAACTCCTGACCTCAAACAATTCACCCATCTTGGCCTCTCAAAGTGCTGGGATTACAGGCATGAGCCACTGCACCTGGGCCCAGATGTACTCTTATACCCAACCCATGGTATGATTGGAATGTAACTTCTGAGTAAGTTTGATGTGATTTTGCATGTACCAAACCCCTACCATGTGTATATAAGCAATGGGCAGAAATACTGTGCAGGAACACAGTTTTTAGGCCTTGTTCTATAGTATTCCAAAAGACTGAATAAAACTAACTTTATTTAAAGGCTTGACTTTTTTCTGTAGTCAACAATAGCTATCTAATTATCCAAGCACTATTTGTAGTATAATTTTATACTTCCCCTCATATGTTAATACCTTCTTATAATATATTAAGTTATATGAACAAGAAATCTTTGGGGGGATGATCTTTGTGTTTCACTGGTCTGTTCATTCTTACAGTTGTGTCAACCTGTTTTAATTACTATAGCTTTGTAGTGTACTTTCATGAATACTAAGGCTAAGGCTTGTGTTTCAAATCACCCTTCTTTTTTTTTTTTTTTAGACAGAGTTTCGCTCTTGTTACCCAGGCTGGAGTGCAATGGTGCGATCTTGGCTCACCGCAACCTCCACCTCCTGGGTTCAGACAGTTCTCCTGCCTCAGCCTCCTGAGTAGCTGGGGTTACAAGCATGCGCCACCATGCCCAGCTAATTTTTTGTATCTTTAGTAGAGACAGGGTTTCACCATGTTGACCAGGATGGTCTTGATATCTTGACCTCGTGATCCACCCGCCTCGGCCTCCCAAAGTGCTGGGATCACAGGCTTGAGCCACCGTGCCCGGCCCACTCTTCTTTTTCAAATAATTTGAAAATCAATATGAATTCTAAATTGGTTTTCAGAAGTATATTCATTGATTTGACCTTGAGACCATGTAATTCAATGTTAGTAGATCATCAAGGAGATATGATACAAGGTAATTAATATGCCTTCACAGAGTGTGACAGAACCAAAGTAAAAAATTATGTCTAATTTACCTGTGTTAGGATACCCAGAACACCATGAGACTTGGGGCAAAGAGAAATGATCTTTCCTTCCTCATGCTAACTTTTAGGATTATAAGAAACTCTAAAAGAAACAAATGTGCTATTTTGAAGGTAGTACATGTACATGATCCTGATCTTAGGTGAAGGACTGTCCTGAAATAGCTAAGTGCAGAACTGCCCGTGTAGAGAGGTCCTGTTTCTTGAGTCAAAGAAGGTCTTTTAGGAGTAGCCTTGTCTTGTTTATGATATATTTATATAATGTCCATCACAGGGTTTCCTAATGAGACACACTTAGAAAACAATGCACAATAGGATGAAATTCTGTGCTAGACAGTATAGATGCATACTATAGAATGACTATCCTCTACAAGGTGGGTGATCTCTATATTTGATTTTATAGTACTGTTATGTATTATTTTCTAACAGCAAATAAACATATCAGAACTGGAATTACTTGCTAAAGGCAATGCATATATTAGTTTCTAATGCCTCCATAGAAACCTTAATAGGAAGGTGAAGCCCTTAACTTTGTTTACATCAATAAAAGATATTTCAGCACATCCTAAGAAAATATAGAAAAATACTCACTTAGTAACAGACTAAGAAGCATCTTGAGTTCCTGGAAGGAAGGGAAAGGGAAAGCGGGACTGGAATTTACCCATAAATTTGCAAGGTTTGCAGAAATAAGAGCCTGATATTAGCTTCACTTGACTTTGGCTACAACCCCATGAGGCTGATGGAAGAAAATTAAGTCTTTATCATGCTATTCCAATCCCCATCTTCAGGCACAGAGCCAGAGGCAGAGAGGACTAGAAATTTGGCATGGCTGACTTTTCTGCATTGGGTGTGGATTTGGTGTTGATGTAAATTGGGAGGCTGACATCTACCCTGCTTAAATAGAAACCGTGGTGGGTCTGCTGTAAGAGTGCCACTCCATGAATGGGCAGAAGATAGACGCTTGTCCTTGAGATAATCAGGGAAACTGCCCACCACACCTCCCCACCTGTCACATGCAGTTCGCCATGCCCCAAGCTGAAATTACACACTCCCTTCACTCCCAACTACCCCTAACCTCTTCTTGTAGTATGGAAGGGCTATTGATAGTATCATCTACCCAGCTGAGTTCAGTTCAACAAATATTTGTTGATCATCTACTTTGTGCAGGATACTGAGATAATTAGTAAATCATACATAAACCTTTCTCTTGTAGAGCTTACCACCTAGAAAAGGAGACAGACAAGCAATTTCAGTGCATGAGTGGGATAGGAGCTAGAAAAAGAAGAGGAAGGGAGTTCCATATGGAGGAAAGAGACTGAGCAAAGCCTTGAGAGTGTATGCAAGAAGCTATACTTGTGATAGTCAAACTCGTGATAGTCAAACGGAAAGTGTGAGGATAGGAGCAGTGGAAAACAAAGCTGAACAAAACACTGGGGAGCTTTTGACTGGGGAGAGTCAGGATTATATTGACAGTTGTAAAAGATCACTGTGGCTGCTTTGTAAAGAAAAGACTAGAATGGATCAAGAGTGGAAGCAAAAATACTTATTTAGAAACTGGATAATTTAGGACTGTCCAGTTACCCAAGCTAGAAATTGCTTACTTTATACTTCCCCCTTTTCATCATAACCAATAATCACATCAAGTTCTGACAGTTCTACTGCTAACATTCATTTAACCACTCAGTGTTTATTGAACCCTTCTATGCATCCAATGCCATGAGAGGTGAAAAAGAATTCACTTTTCTTCTAAGAGAGACTGATTGATTGCCTTGTGGGAGTGGAAAACAAAAAGGGTAATTTTGAAATAATGTCATTAGTATTTACTGAGTGCTCTCCAAGCTGGAAGTGTGGAGAAAGATAGATATAGATGGGGGGAGGGGAGAGAGAGAGAGAGAGAGAGAGAGAGAGAGAGAGAGAGAGATTCGCTCTGCAGAGAATGAGAGAGAAATAAGGGATCCATGAAGATGAGGTATGAGTTACAAGGGTGAGTAAGAATTCCCTAGGGGGAGGAAGTTGGGAAGAGAGTGTTGCATGTAACGGTAACAGCTCATGCAGAGGCATGGAAATATGGCTGAGTAGGTCTTGTTCAGGAACCAGCAAGAAGTCTGGAGTCACTGAGACTGGAGCTTAGGTTATGAGAGTTGGCATAAAAGGTGAGGTTGGAAAGATAGGCCAAGTTGGAATGTGAAAGCCCTCGTGCAATGAGGTGAATCCTGGAGAGTCATGAGAGATTTTTAAGCTGAAGAATGATTAATCAGGTTTGAAACTTGAATACATATCTTAGGCCACTATAATTTATCACCATATCTTCATTCTCCCTAATTGTGTCCTATTAAAGCTCTTGCTTTTCCTAACTTATATGATTGCAGTGGTCACCTTACAGATCTCTCTGCCCCAGGTAAATCCCTGCAAACTATCCTTCACTTTGGCGTCTCTCTAAATCCAGTCTGCTTCTACCACTCTGCTGCAGCAGGCCAGTGACTCCCCATCGTTGCCAGGAGAAATCCTCAAAGGCTCAGTATGGCATGCAAGACCCTCACGTTCCAGCCTGTGCTGCTGCTTTATACACCCCTCTCCCACCCCTCTTTCTCACTCTCATTCCAGCCAGCCCCTCTTGACATCCCTCTGAACTCCAGGTCTCCCAAGTCTGCCAGGCACACTCAGGACGCCACGCCTTTTCTCACTCTCTCTCAAAGTCTAGCTGAGATGTTCTTACTGCAAATTGCTCTTTAATCTTCAAGCATCAGCCCACAAGGCAAGTTCCTCTGACCTTGCCTTGACTCCTATAGGAAAAACAAATCTCTTCCCTTCTCTGAGCTCCCTGGCATATGGCACATACTGATAATAGCACATACATCACCTTGCCTCATAATTATTGCTTAAAAATCTGTTTCTCAGGCTAGAATGTAAGTTCCACCAGAGGATGAGGCCATATCACATTCCTCCCACAAACTCAGCTCATAGCACCGTGCCTCGCACATACTTAGAAGCTTGGCAAATGTTAAATGAAGACACTGATCTTCTTGTCCCATTTTTGTCCAGAATCTGTAATCTTCCTCACTAAGAAACTACTTACTGTCCAAGGGAAATCACTATTTTTTGGGATAGATTTCCATGGCTAGGTCACTGCAATTATTCTCTTTAATCAGTTGGACAGCAAAAGGCCCATAGCTGAGACATTTCTTGAGTTAGAGAGCACGGGCTTCATTCTTCATACCATAGCTTCCAGAGGGACTCAAGTACCCACCACAGTCTCAGCTTGCAACCAAGCAACATGATAAAGCCTGTGTCTGTCTTTTAAATATCCACCCCTCCATTCACCTCTGTATATTTTGGGGCCTAAGCAAAGGACAAAGAACATTCTCAGAGATATCTTGGGGCATGGCATAATGTCTACACTTCAGCTGGGATTTTTCTAAGGATAGCCACACATATGTGCCAAAGAGGGACTACAAAAGAAAAAAAAAACAGGGAAAACTATGTCTGCTGGTATCCAGGCTTCCTATAGCTCCTTCTTAAATGAAGGAACAACAAACCCCCTAACCGGGGTTAGTTGAAGGGTCAGAGCCCTCAGAAATCCTTCTGTTTCTCAATTGTGGATTTAACAACCACCCGCTTTCAAATTCCAAGAAAAGTTCAGCATGGGATCTAACCACACCCCCTTTCCCTTAACTTCTAACGCTTACAGCAGCTGGTAGGAACTTCAAACTACTAAACCCAGGGCACTCCCTGGAGATTACAGCATAAGTAAGAATCTAGTGCCTCAGGAGCTAATTCCTGGAGGGCTTTCTGGGGCATCCAGGAGTCTCTGGTTACTTGGCAGACTGCACAGGCCTCTCATATCGAAGCACACATGTAGGGGTAACATTTTGGGGGATATCCTTATGTTAGTTTAAGGGCAGCCTGAAATGTCTCTAATTATTGTTTTCAAAAGAGTAGAAGACTGACTTTGGGAGGCCGAGGCAAGCAGATCACCTGAGGTCAGGAGTTCAAGACCAGCTGGCCAACATGGCGAAACCCTGTCCCTACTAAAAATACAAAAATTAGCGGAGCATGGTGGTGACTGTAATCCTAGGTACTTGGGAGGCTGAGGCAGGGTGATTGCTTGAATCAGGGAGGTGTAGGTTCTAGTGAGCAGAGATCATGCCACTGAACTCCAACCTGGGCGACAGAGCGAGATTCTGTCTCAAAAAAAAAAAAAAAATGTTGGGGACTGAGTCTTGGGGCTTGTAGGGAGCTGAGTAAGAAAACTTTACTTCCAGCAGCTTTATTACTCACAAAACTATTAATGACATATAGAAAAAGTGGAAGAGACAAGGTAGGAGTTTAGTTACAGGAGGGTACAAATTAGTTTGTAGGTATAATGGGGGAATGGGGCAGAGACAAAGGAAAAGCAGAGTAATGGACTGCAGGGAGATAGGTGGGGGATCACCTGAAATTTTGGAAGGGAGAAGTTTGAAGAACAGGAATTGCCTCATTAAAGGGGAAATGTTTAATATGTTTTATGAATCCACTATAAACATTTATCTGATTTGCCTAAGAATGAAGTAGGAATAGGTCTGTGTAAGCTTCAGGATGTACTGGAGAGGAAACCCAGGCACGGACAGCAAATACCCTTTCTTGATTGTATTCTTGTTCCTAGAGTCTTAGATGATTTAGTTTTAGACTCAAGGCCCTCTAGTCCCCATCTCAGTGTGCATGTATGGACCATCTATCTATAGTACACATTTTCCCTGGAAGTGAGTTTAGAAACAACTATTATAAACAAAAACAGGAAGCAAAACAAACAAGGAAGTAACAATTTAGCGCTGCAGAGGATGAAGGAAGACGGGGGAGAGAAAATGCACTTCTCATTCTACCTAAATGCTATAAATAAAAAAAGACTAGCAGAAAGTGGCAAGGTTGGGATTTTCTAAACAGCCAACACCCAACTGCTTTACTCATTCTATGACTATAACATCATCAAATATTTATTGAACACTATTAAGTACCACAGATAAGCACTAAGGATGAAGAGTTGACTTAGGCAAAGTCCTTACCTTCAAGGAATTCACAGTCTATGGGAGAACACTCATAAATTATAAGACCATACCAAGACCATTGAGCTTGGGAGTGGGATAACCTGGCCCATTGAGAACAATGCCTATAAGCATAGGGATATGGCTCTGCGCTGACAAAAGAAGTGTTGGGGATCAGCTGCACTTCTGGGTCTTCATTCAAACTATAAGTTTAAATAGAAAAAGGGTGCAGCTGAGCTTTGTGATTGATTCAGAATACAGCTGCTAAATCTAACTACAGTTCTTTTGGCACTGTTCACCAGGCTGGATTCTGCCTGGTGGTCAAAGGCTGCCAAATCCTAGATTTAAGACATTGCCTTTCCAAAGAAAAATAGCTATAATGAAAATCACATACGACTTACATAAACTTTAGTAATATAACACACACATTACCTTTAAAAAGGACGCTAGCATTTTGTTACATATGGACCGTCAGACTGACTTAAAATAGTTATTTCTTGCTGTCTTTTATCTTGTTTCCATAAGCTTTATAATTTTAATAGTACCCATCTGACTCTACCCAATTATAAATTTATTTGAAAACTTCTCCAAAAGAAACTTTCTCAACATTTTATCATTTGAACTTGCCTTTATGAACTTAAGGCACAACTTTCCTGAGGCTTGGTTTCATCAACTATAAAATGGGGACGATAAACTCCAAAACACCAGCTAGTGGTAAAGTTCAAATGAGATTAATATGTGTACAAGCTGGAGTCTAACTGAAAAACTGCCTCTGCTTTACATCTAAATGAGAAATATTATAGCCTTGAAGCTTGACCCCCCAAGATGCTATAACCTGGAAAAGTGTTAAGACTAGGTGAATCTTTTCCCAAGATAAGAACGGCATGAAGAGGACAATGGGGAAGAGATAAAAGTAGTCTGGCTGTGACAGAGCCCCTTACAGATATTCAATGCTAATTTGGCTCATCAGGCCAATTTCTCTAAGCTATTACCTTCCTCTGCCCTCTCACCCTGTTCTTTACTTGGTTAAACACGTTGACCTTGCTGGATGAAGGGATACCACTCCTTTAGCAGAGAAAAAGTGGAAGGGCCTGAAATCCTGAGTGCCTTCATTGTAGAAAAATGTTATGTACTGCAAGAACAGCATCTAAGGCAGCATATATAGAGGGTCTGGAGCCCAACCGAAGGCCAATAATTGATTGTAATAAACAATAAAATATTTTCTATATGATACAGGTATATAAAACTATATTCATTTACAAATATTTTTAAAATGCAGTAAATGTATATTTGGACAGAACTGCCCAATTTCAAAGTAAAGGTTGATAATGAGTTTTAAAAATTGAGGTTAAAAAATGTATTCAACAATGTAAAAATATTGAATTGGGCAGCGAATTAAAGTGATTCTCAAAATGTTTCACTGGATAAAACAAAATAATTGTGTTGAATTTACTTAACATTTCAAACTTTAACTATATTGCTTAATATTGTCTGAAATCTGGGCTTGGCATGGTGGCTCAACCCTGTAATCCAAGCACTTTGGGAGGCCAAAGCAGGATTGCTTAAGGCCAGGAGTTTGAGGCCAGCCTGGGCAACTAGTGAGACCCCCCCCCCCCCACCATCTCTACAAAAGAATGTAAAAATTAGCTGGGCATGGTGGCATGCATCTGTAAGTCCCAGTTTCTCCAAGAAGCTGCGGCAGGAGGATCACTTGATCCCAGAAGTTCGGGGTTGCAGTGAACTATGATTGTGCCTCTGGACTCCAGCTTGAGTGATAAACGAAGACTGTCTCCAAAATGTATTTTCTGAAATATTTTGTACATGGGTAATTCCCAGTGAATCAATTTGTTGGTTGGCCATTTTCTGCATGTACATCAAGTAATATACATCATTCTTTTTTACCCATTGTCTATAATTTCTGACTTACTTACAAATTATTCAAATTGATTACATATTATGTTTTAGGGAATATCATTATCAGTTTTCCCCCCAAATATGCCAGAATGGTAACTAAGGAAACAAGTGAATGAATGTTTAACTTTGTTTAAACATGTACTGCAATCAGATGATCATTTTGATAAAAAGTAATGACTTTCAGCTTTGAGAAATATTTATAAGTTAGCAAATCTAGAACATGAAGCAAAACACCAAATAAAGAAACCAACCTCAGTAATACAGATGTCTATTTTATTAAAAAAGTTACAAACAGGTGGACTGCAGGGTTGTCTTACAAAATGACAAGAATGAAATCTATTGGAAAAATTTTACTTTTACAAATCTTTATAGGTAATTGTTCAATGTTTGTACTTGTTATTTGAGATTTTACCTTTCACTGATAAAGTTACAGTACATTAGATCCATGGTAATAGGTTACATTATTTTATTTGCAGAGCCCTACTGCAGTGATTTGAACAACTCCTAAACAGATGCCATAGTAAAGACAAGACATATATTGCATTTAATATTAATTTATTATCCTAATAAGCAACATGCAATCTATTGAGGAAGCTAAAATAACTTTTGGTCCCTTTTCTTAAAATGTGCTGGAGAAACCACCTTTAAAATCACTTTCCCCTGATTCCTGTGATCCTAAGTGAATTCAAGTCAAATTTGCTGCTGAGGTCAATGACAATGAACACTGTAATTGAGAGAGAAAGAAAAGAGGGGGAGGGGAAGGGGGGATGGAGGGAGGGAGAGAGAGAAAGAAACAAGAACACAATCTACAGGAAACACTATAAAAAATCAAAATCTCTAGAAAATTTAAATCATGATGGATTATTTGATTCCTTTAGAATTTCACAAAACTACAAAGCTAGTAACAATGATCCATGATCACTTAACCTACTTTTAAATGAGTGTTTGGTTTTAAGTTTGGTATTAAAGTGCAAACTTAAATTAAGTATTCATTTCAAGCAGTTCATAAATAAGGAACAATGTTTCAATTGCCTGTATCTTTATAATCTCACTATAAAATTCAAAATTTAAGAACAAGAGTTCACTTTGAGGGAATTTACTCAGGAATCAAATGCAACACGATTTAAAAAAAGGAAATCAAAGTTTAATCAATTTCTACTCAATAATTAATGGTCATGCTGACCAATAAATCACATGAATGTAGATACCACTTTATTTGAACATCACACACAATATAAATTTAAAATTGCCACACCCTTCCATAAACCATCACTGCATATATTAGAGCTTTCCTTGACAAAGTTATTGAGCTATTATTATAGATCAAAAGCATAGTTTTGGTTTTTTTGTTTTGTTTTATTTTATTTAGAAGCATGTTCAAATGACTAAAGCTGGGCTCCTAAAATCGAGAACTTTGGTGCAGGAGGTGAGCTGCAGTTACTAACTTCTGCAAATGAAAAGCACACAACTAAAACCCAATACAAACCCAACAATAAAATACTGTCAAACTTACACAATTTAAACATCATTGCTAGAAAAAGCTCTCATTGTCACGATGTTAAAACTGAATCAAAATATTACTCTTCGTAAGTTTCCCTTCTGATTCTATACCTGCGTTACTGTTAAAATGTTCAAGTATTCAGACAAAATGTGCTGATTAGGTAAACAACATGGAAGGCAATGGCTATTAGAAAGCACATTTGCAAAAATAAAAAATAGCCCAGAGACTTGGCGCTATTCTCCCTCCTATTACACAGATTTTGTCTCTACTACGAACATGCTTCTTGAGAAATAACTAAAAAGCAATTGTGATAGTGCAAGAAAACTTTAACAAATATTGCTTTAAGCTATTATACAGAAAGACAAATATTAAGAACTAGAAAGTGTATATGATTTTATTTGAATTCAATTTTACATGTGCAGAAGTCTACTAGATGTCAATTACAAGCCTGACAGGCAAAGATGAACTATCTCTGTTTAAGTATACAATTAATTTACCATGGATACAATATCCCTTTTCAAAGCCATTGCTAAATAGGTCATAACTAAATTTAGAACTTCACAGAAAGGAAAATGTTACTGCAGTAATTCAATGCTATAAATGAGATTAACACATGTGAAAACCTAATGGAATTGAATGTTTAACTCTTCAACTAAATGCTCTACAGTCAATTTCAAATATCAATTGTAACTTTCAGAACATGTCAATTCCAAAAATAAAAAAACCCACACATCACAAACTGCACTTGAAGACAAGGGATATTCCATCCATACAGGTAAAATGTGATCTTTAATTTCTTTTTACAACACTGCCAAACGTAAACAAAGTCTCAAAGTATTAACCAACAATTTTAAAGGAGAAAGATTTTACAAACAGGATGAAGCACTGGTACGAGGTAATATACAGAAGTAACCATTTGTTTAAGGCTCAATTTTTTTCTCCATTATAACTTTCTTTTAAAAGGCATTGCGTAGGTAATACTGAGTTTGAGTATTTAATAAATACAAGTCAAGAAACTGATTAAAGAAATCAATTAAAATATTAAAAATTAACCCTTGCATATTAGCCATCAATAAGAACTTAGAAAGCTATAAAAGGACTGACTGATAAAGAACCGATTTTAAACGTATGGTAAACGTGCTAAGCATTCCTGTTAAAGGTCGATGGATCTTGAAGGCCAAAGACCTTATGCACTTAAATAGATGTATGGCAACATGCTGTAATAGAGACAGGTTTACCAAGGCTCAGTTCTGCAACCCAGGTTGTAAAGTTCTCCAAAGCAGCATCTGTGCAAATTTCCTCTGAGTTTTATCTGCAATTAAGATAAACATGTCATAAAAATGTAGGAATATATAGTTTAAAAAAAAGAACACTGACAACAGATCTATATACACATAGAAGTGCTAACAAGAATAACAAACTTCAGTTGAAGCAAAAAGTTAATTTGCCCTCATCCTGATAAGTCATTAAAAAAAACCCAGAAACACAGAAGTGATGCATTAGATACAATGTACTTTGTGTGTGCATGTGTGTAGCTACTCTAGCTTATTTTTATAGTATTATTGTGCCTTGTACTCGTATTATACCTATTCAACATTAAAAATGTCCTTACTGGTTTAAATGACCTTACAGTATAAAAGCTGTTGCAAATGCTGCTTCTACTTTGATCTCTTCACATTTTAACTGGAAATGGTATTAGAATCAAATGCATATTAATTATGAGTTAATTGGCAGTATGTTAGGCTTTTCCTAAATTTAATTTTTTGAGAGACTAAAATAAGAAAATGTGATTCAGGCTGGGCACAGTGGTTCATGTCTGCAATCCCAGCACTTTGGGAGGCCAAGGTGGGAGGACTGCAGAAATAAAAGAAAGAGAAGAAAGAGAAGGAAGGAAGGAAGGAAGGAAGGAAGGAAGGAAGGAAGGAAGGAAGGAAGGAAGGAAGGAAGGAAGGAAGGGATGGAGGGAGGGAGGGAGGGAGCGAGGGAGGGAGGGAGGGAGGGAGGGAGCCAGTGAGGGAGGGAGCCAGTGAGGGAGGGAGCCAGTGAGGGAGGGAGCAAGCGAGCCAGTGAGGGAGCCAGGGAGGGGAGGGAGCCAGCGAGGGGAAGGAGCCAGGGGAAGGAGGGAGCAAGGGGAGGGGAAGGGAGGGGATTCCATCAAGGTCTAGATATTGAGCACCTACTAGGTAAGTAGGTTTGGTCAGATGCTAGGTGATAGCAGCAGTTCACATTTCCCACTCATGTCTGCCTTTTTGGGGGATATCCTCCCAAGCACAGGATCTTTTTTTATGACTGGGATTCCTCAATCCCTGCTCTTATAGCTGATAGATTTCTGCCCTTCCAGCTAATACCAGGGTGAAAAAAAATCTATCATTCAGACAGACAGAGAGTCCTTCAACTGTGCTGAATCACCAAATAGCTTCTAGGGGAGTTATGTTTGTTTTTTAATGCATGAGATAAAAAACGTTATCATAAAGCCAGAAACAAAAGTAGAACAGCCACTATGAAAGAATGCCAAGGGAAACCAGTTTATAATCATTTAAGGGTTCTACCAATGTTTATAAATGCATAATTTTAATTTCATTTGACAGCTACACTTCTATTAGTGTTCAAAGAGTCTGAGATAATGCTTTATAAGCAGCTATATCATAAAAATGATTACTATTAAAGAACATCGCTCTGCTCATGATTGAAATTCTGCCACCTAAACACATTAGGAAAAAAATAGAACAAAAAATCTGCCTCTTTAGATACTATTACAGAAACATTTTTCCAATTAAAAGACATTTTTGCATTAAGTTGTTAATTATGACATTGGTTATTTAAGTTTGGGCAAGTCCAGTTTCCTCATCATTGAAAAACGGGATAAAAATACTTTCCTCACAGGGATGTTGTAAATTTGTTTTCCTTTCTCAACTATATTATAAATTTCTAGAAGACCAGGATTGTACTTTTGATATCCAGACTAAGGACCTTTATATATTTTTAGCCTAGTTGGAATTTCTATACATATTTGAACATAACAGTATTCAAATATGGAGTATTCATTAGGAATGCTTTTTAGTAATTTAGAAAACACTTCCTTCAATTAGTTTGAATTAATGAATTTGCTATAAATTTTGGTCTACATTTTTCAAATCAAACAATTATAGAGATTGGGATTTTCAAATATGTTTATATCTCTTAAATATTGAAGACCTGTTCAAGCATTCTCTAAAATCAAATTAAGAAAGTAGTTGTTATTTATTTCTAGCCAAAATAAACATTAATAATCAAATCATCTTACTAACCATAATCTCTATTGAATAAAAGGTGATATATTAATCACCTCCCACTCTCTAAAAACCTGGGTAACATTTGGTCCAGTCACATCCACAGGATGACAATACTCCTGTGAAATCAAGAGATATACATAAATCCTGAGTTAGACTCAAGAATATTAACATTACACATATCTTTAAGGAAACAAAGTATTAATACTAGCTACTTTTCAAGAGAGCAATAAATTATAATTCTCTAAATAAATCCTGAAGCAAAATGCTTGCATTAAACAAATACAAGTCTCTTGCAGATGAGAATTTCAAGTGTAAATGTTCTTGCTCCACAGTGACAGCAAAATTTTCAATATACTGACACTCTCATTTATGTAAAAAAAAATTGCTAAAGGTTTAAAGGCAGCTGGTCAAATCATACTTTTTAACTTGCAGGATATCACATCAAGCACATTGCAAAGGTATAACTTGCAGCTTTCAAGATAGAACACATGTTATCCTCAACCTCACTCTCAAATTTCCAGCAAGACACTCAACAAATCTTAACTCCGGAAGCTTCTATTCAAACTCTTACTTAATAGTTTGGTTTTACTTTTTTTTTTTTTTTTTTTTTTGCTTTTACCATTGCAGTATTATAGGAAAGTACAAAACAAAACAAGAAATACACAATAGTATGAACCTTTTGCTCAGGAAATTATAAAATAAATAGTGTCTTCCAAGTGGGGTAAATTGGTATAGGAGAATACCAAACAAAGAACAAAAGGAACAAAGATCATTTTGTATGTCACCCTGAAGAAAAAAGGGAATTCTTGATCCAAGACTAGCACATCATTTCACATGGCAGCAGAATGCCTAAAATGTTAACAAAAGCTCCTGAAAGGCTTAGCAGTTTATGAACATCTTTTTAGCTTAACTGGACTTACCACATTTAAATACAATGGCATTTACTAGCATTTTTTCTCTCTCACAAATGTTAGCACGTAATCATAATCACTTTTAATTTTTTTCCAGTTTTAAGCATATATTCTTGGGATTTAACCAAAATACTTTTTTTTTGAAAATGAATTTCCTTGCATGTTTAATCAGCATTTTATATATAAGTTAAATGTTAGCTGTATTAGCAAAACATCAAGATGAAATTATTTTATTAAAATAATTTTAATACATTATTTTAATAAATCACCAAAATGGTTAATTATATTATTTTAATAAAACATTAAATTTGTTAAAATAATTTTAATGTTTTCTTAAACAAGTATTATTTTATTAATAATTTAATAAAACATTACAATTACTATTTTAATACTAATAATTTTAATCTCAGAGACAAGATCTTGCTCTGTCATCCAGGCTAGAGTGCAGTAGTGCAATCATAGCTTACTGCAATCTGGAACTCCTGGGCTCAAGGAATCCTCCTGCTCCAGCCTCTTGAACAGTTAGACTATAGGCACATACCACCATACCCAGCTAATTTTTTTTTTTTTGTAGAGTCGGGGGTCTCACTACATAGCCCAGGCTGGTCTTGAACTCCTGGCCTCAAGTGATCCTTCTACCTCAGCCTCCCAAAGTGCTGAGATTACAGACATGAGCCACTGTATCTGGGCTCAGGCTGGAATTCCTCTGAAAGAGGTTATATTTTTGTTAAATATCTTTTGTTTCTCTATCCTAATGTGCATAATAATCATGAAGCTTATTGGGGTTGGAGTGGGAGGACTTGGTCATTAAATGCGTTCACTGGCACAATTAAACACAGAGAGCAAAAGCTGAACCTATGGCATAAAATCCTTGAATGGAGGTAGAATCACACATGAAGGAAAGCAAGCTCACTAAATGTTTATGGTGGACCCAGGGTAGAAGGGACAGAATTAGCTATTTTTCTTATGTACTAGACATAAAATCTCTGAATGTTTAAATTAATATGATGAGTTCAATTATGAGATCTCAAATATTATAACCAAGTCCAGTGATAATAAACAGCAGCATGAGCCCAATGATCCAATTCCAGCTGCTAGCTTTGAATTAGACCAGGTAAGTTAGTAATCCCCTCAACTCTAAATTACTTTTTCTGAATTTGATATTCCTAAGATTGGCTAATCAAAAAAACTTGGGAATATGTTTTTGATTGGATAAGCTTTTCTAACAGCTGACAGGACTTAAGCTTTTCTTAGTGATATTATCTTCTGAATTGTAGAATTCTACTGAGAAGTAATCCCATGGGGAGAACCTTTTTTGTAGTATGGCTAGAACACTTCCTTGGTGGCAATTCTCCAACTCCATGATGCAATTTTTGTTAATTCTACTGATGGTTCATTCTAAGCCAGAGAGGTAATGGAGTAAAATAGAATAGTTCATATGCATTTTATTCTGCAATAAAAGCCTAATCTTGAGGTTAAAAGGAAGCAATTAAAGAGGGAACAGATATACAAAGAGTCATTCTAATCACCAGACACCTCCACATCCAGAGCAGGTCTAACTAGGTAGGTACCTTTCCACTCTCAAGTCTCAAGTCATGAACCCTATGAATTCAGTGATGAGCTGAGAGAATTAGGGGTAGTAGAAAGGGCAAGGTAACTCTGTTTCCCCCTTTTACTCCAGGTTTACTGAGGGCCTTTATGGTATATACTACCCCCAAAGCATGCTTCTTCCTCCATTTAACTCCTCTGCTCCACTTTGACTCACCATGTGAACTGGATGACAGATGAGCATTTTAAATAAGCCATTTTCCCCATTCAAAGTGATATGCAAACAGAGCATTGGGAAAAAATAAGTAACAAAACTGTAATTTCTATAACAGAATTCGACCCCAGTGTTTTACTAATATTATTCATATTTACCTTGTATAGGAAATTTTAAGTATGTGATGTGATTTGATTTGAGGATTTTTCTCCTCATATTTGCTAACCCCCCAACAAATCATATCTAATTAAAACCTAAAAAAAAATTAAAAACCATTCTGATTCTACATATTTATTTTTTTTAAAAAAACCTGAAAATGTTCATCAATTCCACTGTATTTAAGAAAAGTAAGCCTACCTAGAGCAAAATCACATTCATATATGATTTAGCCTTTCAGTAGCTTTTGTTAGCATCCCAGGCATTCTGCTGCCATGTGAAATGATATGCTAGTCTTGAACCAAGAATCCCCCTTTTTCTTCAGGCTGACATATATAATGAACTGGGGCTGACATAAATAATGATCTTTGTTCTTTCAGTTTGCTTCCTTGTGTTTGGTACTCTTAAGCACCATTTACTCTAGTTGGGAGAAGCTGTTCCATAATATACTGAGAAAAATGGTATAAAATCTTACAGGAGACCTTCAAACCACAGTGAATAACATCCTTCGCCCCCCAGCCCCCATTTTCTTTATTACTTTCATCAATACTGGACAGACATAAAGGAATCCTTGAAAAATCATCTTTAAAACATTCTATTTGCCAAAAAGATATATCAAACTGTCACACTTAAGAGATAACTTTACTGCACTTCCCCCCTTTCTATTAGGTAATCAACAGAATATTTAAGGGTATTATTATGCTCCTTCTTGGCATTCCTTCTATTTGAAAATCAACACTGACACCCCCCCACACACACACACCAATCCTCTCAAGTCCTACCCATCTTCAAAGCTGGATTCGAATGCTATTGCTCCCAATCTCTCTAACTCAGTGGCTCTTAACAAGGGCAATTTTGTCCCCAGGGTATATTTGGCAATTTCTGGAGATATGCTTGTCATAGTGGGGGATGAGGAAGATGCTACTGGCATCTGGTGGGTAAAAGCTAGGGATGCTGCTAAACATCTGACAATGCACGGGATAGCCCCAGACAGCAAAGATTCCAGAATGTTCAGAAACTGTTCTAACTGGACCTGGTCTGTCCTTTCCCTGGACTCCCACGGGACAGTGATTTACTTATTTTATATATAGTACTATGGGATTATTAACAAAACATTTATCTTTCTCAACAAAAATACACCAAAAGAGTGAACTGCCTATAATCTATACCAGCACAGAAAAGCTATGATATAGTGAATGAAACCAGAACAGGGCTACAATGCTGACCCAGGTAGTTTTCCATTATATTGCTGCCATACAGCAAAAGAAGTCCCTTCAAAGCACTTGATCGTAGGCTCCTCAGGTCAGTAAAGAAATCAGGATGATAGTGTATAAAGAATCTAGCTATGCTTCCAAACTTACACTAAAGTTACTGCCAAATGGAAGGGTAAAAGGTGAGAAAACAATCCTGGGAGTCACGCAGATAAACAGGTGTTAGGCAAGAGACTAGTGACCCAAATTGAAAGGTGTTAAGACATAAATGTGAGGAATTATCAGAAGCAATTCCTAGAGCATTAATACATTTTCCGTCTCAGTTAAAAACAACCAATTAACAATAATAACTGTTTCTGATTTACATCCTATTATTTCTAACTTGGACAAGGTACTCTTCTAAATATTAGGAACAAACATTTCTTAAATCACCTTTACCTGTGAAAGTTTGATCTTCAATCTAGATCTGGATCTGACAAATTTCAAAGTTCCATGACTCAAGCTATAGGATTCAAAATCTACCATCTATTTTCTTTTCTTTTTAGGTAAATGGTGAACCAGGACAACCACAAATTTTACTAGCCTCAGATTACAGATTCTCATATATGGGAATCAGTTCAATTTTATTTGATGCCAGAAAAGAAAAACCCTGCATATGGTGCACTTTGTTCTAAAAGATCTTGGTCAGGGAGGTCCCCTTAATAGTTTTAGAAATTCAGATTATTGGATATTTTATTTGAAGGCTGACACCTTCGTTTATATATTCTGGTTACAAAAACATGCAAAAAAAACTGCACAGAGAACTTGACCAATTACTATAAACATGAATAAGTATTGCGATTAATACTTTCCATTTTTAATATGTTAATTAACAAAAATGTAAATATAGTTGGCTTGAGATACTAAAAAAAAATCTATGTACTCATTCCTATAGGTAACCAAATAGGTTAAAAATAATTCAGATACGAAAATTTATTAAATGAAATGAACTCAGAAATAATTCAGAAGAAAATAAGTTCAAAAATAGCTTTAGAAATTATTCACCTGCCAATTTGGGTGAGACAGCTGGCCCTCTACATGTATGAGACCAATTTTATTCAGTTAACCTCCTATAGCTGTCTACACCAATGATGGCAAGAAAACTGGGAACATTTTGTGGGAGTTGGTAAATTTTTTATAAAGATGATAAAACTAACACAAAATGAGTATGTACACTTACATCATCTGCCCAATAAGTGTCATATAGAAAAACAAAGCAAAATGGTAAAGATGCAATCACCATACAGAACTCATTCAAATGTGAAGATGGCTTACAATTTAAGGAGAGAGATTACAGCAGCAAGAACATGGGACTTGATCCATAAGTCTCCCTCCTCCTCAAAAGACTATACTGTAAGTGCGATGCTATCAACCAAACATAAGCTGGACTACAGTCTGAACAGTGACTTTATAAAATAACAGATGTAGCTAGACATAAGAAAATAAATGAGTTTTCATCATATTCTGGTATGCTAAAGGCTGATGAGTGAAAGCATTTTGAATAAAGCATTGTTGCCATCCTTCATTTTCAAAGATGACAGTATCTGACAGGAGACCTTGTCTGAAAAGATTAATTAGTGACTGTTAGTCTTTTCTCCAGGGAGTATACACAAAGCCAGACCTTTGATTAGGAATCATTGCTGCAATCTGAAATGCCTGTTGCCATTTTCAACACTGCCTCCTAGACTCGAGGTCAGCCTTGGCTCAGGAAGATCAATTTCATTCCTGATACTGTCAGGCTAGTCTGGCATTTGCTGTGGTTTCTCAGTCATTCACAATATTGGTTGTTTTATCTTATTATCTAAGTGTTACTGTCTTAGTGAGACTATTTGCTCAATTACAATCTAGACTAAAAGATCATGACATGAATAAAATAATCTTGTTTTAAATGCTTCATAAGTTTTACATAATCTTACTTTTCAAAAAACTCATTCATGTAAAAAACTTGTAAGTTATTTAACTCAGTGAAAGGCCTGAAGGTTTGTTACCATTCCTATTAATCCCATAATTTGTTAAACTATTCAACTTTTTGTGCATTAAACTGTTCTTTCTAACACATCACAGACAATTCAACCAGATTCTCATTTGGAACACATATTTATAACGAAGTCAGGGTACATTGTGGCACTATAATTTGCTATTATCAGAGGTTATTTAAGTCCCTCAAGTGCTAGGTTCAGATGAATTTGATTAAATAATTGTATTGTTAATCAAGCACTTGGTGATTAGTAAATTACTGATTTTAATTGCAGCAATTTGCTTGCTGAGAATATAAAAACAAAGTATAGAAAATACTACAAAACTTCTGAAATTATTACTGAGTGCTATCCTGTGCATTTTGGATGCTAAATCAGAAAAACAGGGAAAAAGTGTATTATGGTTTAACTCAAGCCAAAGAAATGTTACCAATAAAGCAGAGAAGGAAGAACAGTAACTCAAAATCTTTGTGATGGGAATACAAGCAATTTCTTACCTCCACTTTGCTTATCTGCATTTTAAAAAATTTTCTTCGTTGAATGTTGACTATTTTGTGTGATGGAAAATGTTACTCTAAAAATAAAGAAATTTAAGATAGTGCCATGTGTATAATACTAACCAGCTTTTCATTATACTTGATCAAAAAACAAAACACTACCCGATTCATACAGGTCCATCAACAACTAACCTGCTCGGTATGGCCATGATTGAGGTTATCTTTTTTACTGGACAACGCAAGTTGTACAACACTGATCTTGCTTCTCGGGCAGCGATGAATAGTTCATTTGCCTGACGATCTCAGCAAAAAGTTCATCCACCATTGATTTACTTTTTGCCGATGTCTCCATAAAAGGACAGCCCCATTCTTGAGCCAGAGCTCTGCCTTCTGAAGACATAACCTCTCTTTCTGGTTCCAGATCCACTTTATTTCCTACTAGGATTAGTGGGACTTTTTCATATCTCTTCACTCTGACAATTTGATCTCTCATTGGCTTGATATCCTATTCAAACAATCACAAAGAGAAAGAAAAAAATTATACTGTTTGCATAACCATAACAGAAATATTACAATATTACAAAAAGTCATACCTCAGTGAGTATACAAGGCTGAATCCAAAATGAAATCACATCTAAATAGATAATATGTCATCATGTTGTCCACTGAAGAACTAGATAATTTCCACAGACCCTACCTGCTGAGTTAGTCAAGAATATAAAACATGGGTTGCACACTAACCTTGACTCATATAATCACTTTTCCCCACCTGCAGTCTATACTGATTAAAAAAGCAAGTTTCGAAATGATTAATCCATTCATACATAAGGATGTTTGGCCATCTCCCCAAACCTGCCTGCTTGTCATCAGTCCTTGTAACACCTGTTATCCTAGCACAGGATTGCTGCATCTACCCATTCCTAGCCACGCAGCAAGAGGGCTTGAGAGAAAGTGTTTCAAGTGGGAACGACTTTGCAATACCTAGAAGAAAAGAGTTACAACCAGATGGATACACTTAAATGTTTCATTTTAAATTGAGTGGTATGCATTTATTCCAGTAAAATCAAACACCTTAAAATACACTTAAATTCGCTAGAAACTACTGTTAACAATGAACAACTCCTAAGAAGGACAGTGCAAGGGATGTCTGGATGGGAAGAAGTAAAAAAAAAAAAAAAAATTTAACCTGTGTTTGTTTACACTACTTGATTGTTTCCCCATGTGTATTACTTTTCCCAAGTAGTTACAAAGAATTTCAAAAGATAAGAGCCTTAGTTATTCTCCAGTAGCATCAATTTTGGGAGGTGGGGGCAAGTAGTGATTTCAGACAATATTATAGATGTAATTCTAAAAATTGACATTTTTTGTAGTATTTCACAATTTAAAAAGTTTGCCTTAAATAGAAAATATATGCTTAATTCAAAGTCATAGTAAGCACAGAATATTCAAACCTGGGTAGATGGAAAAGCAAGGGACTGTGAAAATCTATAAAAATATAGTTATTTGATATTTGCAGCAATTTGGTTTGATCATGTATCAACTCAGTCTTCTAGGTTATGCTTATTTCCCATCGTCTTTATGGAAACATAAGTCCAGCTGAAAATCCAAACTTATAGCCTTTGGGCTCAAAAGAGTTTACATCGCCACCAAAATAATGGCACAATTTTTCACTCCCAATTCATGTCTATAACAGAAATGGATATAATAGAAATTGTATGAACAACTCTTCAAAAGACTCTCAGCCTCCAGAAAGTAAGATGATAGAATAACAAATCTCCTGAGGATCCTTTAGGGAAAAATTGCCTGTCAAACAGCACCTTCAGTACTTTGGTACTTTCTGGGGGAAAACGCTCTTACGATACTATTGTTTGGGAGTTCATGCCTACATAAAATGAACTTTAGTTTGGTCTCAATAGCTTTGATTTATTTCCCCAGAATTTATCATTTTAAAACAAAATACCTGAAGTTATTCTATCAGGATACTGGGAAAGTTCACTATAGTACTTTAATTTAAAATACTAAAGAAAGTGGAATTAGCACATTGTATTGGCTAAAGCACTTAAGGTCTCTTAAGTAAGCAACATTAAGTGCATACCTTTAAATGCAGAAAAAAAATATCCATTTCCTAAATCAATGGAGGTTAATATAATGGGTCAATACGAGGTTATTTATTTTCAAGGAATAAATAGAAACATGTATTGCATCTCCTAAAATAACGTTAAACCTTCAGTCTGTTTCCCAGTGAAGGACAGGACAGATTTTCTAAGAGATGGACCACATCCAGTTTGGCCGCCCAGCCGGAGTAAGAAATCTGCACTTGTTCAGTATCGCCAGACCCAAATATTTTCTGTAAATACAGGCAATGTTACCAGAAACAATTTGGATCAACTGCAGAAAAGGAGTCATTCCTGATTTTGTTGGTTATTGATTCTAGGTACTAGTCTTTTCTATTAGTAACTTTCCTTCCCACTACACGCCCCAAGTAATTAAGTAAAATGCCTAGAAGGCAGGTCTTGAGTTCTTCGTCTTGCAACACTAAGATTTATGAATCTAGTTGAGAAACTTGAGAGAGAAGGGGAGGGCGGCGGGAGGGGGTGTTGGTGGGTGGGAGGGGAATGCGTGGGTGGAGCAGACACAGAGGACTTATCTGTGCAACAGATAATCGGCTCCAAATAATTTTTTCAAAATGCTCTATTTACCCTAAATTATCTGTTAGATGTTTTGTTGAGTAAGTTAATCAATACTTGTTGAAT
The DNA here is from genome assembly GCF_049354715.1 of Callithrix jacchus. Classification (NCBI taxonomy): domain Eukaryota; kingdom Metazoa; phylum Chordata; class Mammalia; order Primates; family Cebidae; genus Callithrix; species Callithrix jacchus. The sequence continues at coordinate 127,758,402 of NC_133524.1, forward strand.
TGAGCAAGCAACTTCAGAAGGTTATATTCTGGGCTAAACATACACAGACTGACCTATTCCTTTTTCACTTTTCTTTCACTTAAAAATAGCTTTAAAATATTTGTTAACGCTTGTTTTACTACGCTCTGTAGAAACAACCCGATAGTCTTCCATGCCAGGAGTAACCTCAAAAATGCGTCATGTCTAACTTTCAAAAGCAAACCATAGTCATTAATGCATGGTTCAAGCAACTCAAGTCTATTTCGATTAACACACCCCCGTCTAACAAATTACAATACTTGGTTTGGTTACCTGAAAAGACTGTTGATTAACCAGGCTATAAACCAGGATGAAACCTTGGCCGTTTTTGATGTAGAGATCTCTCATAGAGGCAAACTGCTCAGTTCCTGCGGTGTCCAGAATTTCCAGCACGGAGGGGGAAGAGTCCACTTCGATCTCTTTGCGGTAGAAATCTTCAATGGTGGGGTCATATTTCTCAATGAAAGTCCCAGTGACAAACTGCACAGTAAGGGCAGATTTGCCAACCCCTCCGCTCCCTAACACCACTACCTTGTATTCCCTCATGAGTCTCACCTTCACCAACTCCTACTAGAGTGGGGGAAAAGATCACCCCGCTAGCTGCGGCGCGGCTAGACCAGGCGGAAGGTGGGAGGAAATCTGCGAACTGGGGAGGAGAGTGCAGAGGAGCAGAGGGCCCAACCGGGGAAGAAGAGGAAGTTACAGGAGGGGGAGGGGAAAGAGCGTACACTCTGGGTGGGTGGGGAAGGGATGGTAATGCCCTTCCTATAGGAACCGCAGCCCGAGCAGGGGGCGTGGGGGAGGAGGGCGAGCCTGGGAAAAGTCCGGCGAGGGTAGAGAGGAGGCGTGTGCCCCCGGGAGGGAAAGGGTGTGGGCCGCAGCGAGGGGACCCCGCGGCAAGGCGGACGTCCGAGGAGCCCGCTGCCCGGGGCTGCCAGGTACTCCTCCCCCGCCCTTCACACAAAGGGGCCCAGGGACCCCGCTTCCTGCTCGCGCCGCCGAGCCGGCCCAGGCCTGCGGGCTCCCTTCCAGTCACCGCTGCCTGGGCAGGTTTCTGGGCCCCGGCTCCCGCGGGGGTCGTCCGGCCTGTGAAGGAGACAGGGACGCACATTACCCGGCTGACCCCCGCCCCGAACCAGCGGCGCTGGCCGCCGTTTCCCCCGGCTGCCACCCGGATCAGGCTGTCCCCGACACCGCCGCTTACCCCGCCGTCCGCACCCGCCTGGCCGCCGGGGAGGCTCTGTCACGCCAAGGCCATGGCCACCCCTTGGCTCCTCTGTCTCTCCGCTGCCCCAGAGCTGCCACTCGCGGCGGGGAAAGGGGCGGGGGCCGTCCAGCCGCGGTGGCGGCCGCAGGGACTCCAGGCGAACCCACCTCTTTTTTTTCTCTCCCACCCCCCACCCCCCCAGCACACACCCGGAAGGGTTTCCCTGACACACTGGCTGAGGTGCCCCAGTTCCCCCAGACTGGACGGGATCACTTCCGGTGGGGAAAGTCCCACCTCTCCAGGGCGAGCCGGGTGGTGCTGGGGCCGCGCCCTGCTGAGCTAGCGAGCCGGCAGGGGAAGGTTTCGGGTCGGGACTCCGGCCTCCGGAACGGGCCTCTGGGAACCTGCTGCGTTCGTCCTTTCCCGCCCGCGGCTGCCGCCGACCGTCCCACCCCCAAACCGGTAGAAGCACCTCAGCCCCGCAGTCTCCCGCCCCCTGACCGGAGGACTTGAGCCGTTCGCTGGCCGGTGCGGGACTGCAGGCTAATAATCTAGCTACCGGGAGAACGCCAAACATCCCTGGACTAGAAGTTTCAGGGAAAATCTAACGGCCCGTTTGAAAGTTTATTCTCCTTGCTGGTATTTCTTCCACTTGCTATTTTGCTGAGAGATGTATGCAAACTACCCTTAGACTTCGTATGCGGTGCTTTTTACTTGGCCGTGCCTGACAAACACACACGGTACTTTTATCATTGGGTAAATCTGCCTTGACTTTACCAGCGAATACCAAAGTCACTTAAAAAAAAATCACGAGGCTCGAAAACAACAGCATTAGAACTAGACTTTATGGTACTCTACTCAGCTACGTTCTCATTCGATTCCAACCACTACACGCAGAAAAGGTAACCAATATTCAGAAAAGAGTTGATTGGAAACGGTTTAGGCCTAGAGATTAATTTATTTTAATCTTTGATTATCTGCATGTATAACAATTTGCTTGCCTGGCTGTTACATGCTGAAGTTTTGTTTTAAAGGCCATCCTTTGTAGCCTTTGAAATTCAAAAGCAAGTAGTAACTCGTGTTAGATTCTAATTTTTAGATAAAATTGTTACTTCCCACTATCTTTCCCTTTGCTAACTTTCTATTTGCAAACTTTGTGTCGGATCCACAGAGCCCCAGGGCCAGGAGGCTAGGCTGTATTTTAGGTATGTCACTTTCTTGACAATTCAAGCCTGTACCCAGAAACATGGGAGACTCAGTGGCCAGCCTAGCAAAAATGACTCCAAATTCCCTTACTTGCAAGCCCCAAATGGCCAAACTCTATAAAGAGATCCCAGTCCAAATTATTGGAGATTAGAACACAGGTGAATCACAGTAGTGTGAGGTCCCACTGTCCTTCCCTGAGTATTCCCCAATGTCACTTACAGTAGTCAAAGGAGAGTTTAGTTCAGTTTCTCCTTGACCTCAGACCGGTGCCGTCTCTCCAGCGAAGTCCCCAGCTCTGGCTTCAGCTGGCCTGGGACCTGCCTCATATCAGAGGCACTGCCCTCTGCTGGAAGAGGTTTGGTCTGTGAGTTATGAGTTTCCCCACAGGTCACTGCTCCTTTCACACTTGCTGTTGCCTGATTTGGAGCTCTGCTGCTCATCTCCCTGTCTAGCTGTCTCCAGACTGTCTGGTGGGATTCACAGTCCTCCACCAGCCGTGCTTGTAACTGAGTCTGGAAATTCCTCTTCTGTCCAGCCAGTGTTGAGCAATCATGGCAAATATCTGCTCATTACTAAACTGTCAAAACGAGGAGTTTTTCAGGTCATCCTACCTGTTGGCAACCCTAATATCTCTGAATGTGTTGGTCATGCTTAGGAGAGAGTTATTTGTTTCTCCATGCAATGAAACATACTCCTCCCCTGTGGGGTCACTCTCATAAACTATAGGGTGGACAAATATCATACTCAGTCTAAAGATCCTTCTAAACTTTCTCAGGAAGGGTATTCATTACAGCATTGATTAGGAAATCAAACAATTGGAGGAAGCTTAAATGTCCTTCAGCAGGTGATTTTTTAAAGTTTTATGTCTATCTATATTATCTATCATCTACCTACCTGCCTATTTACCTATCTATATTCACAAAATGGGATACTATGCAGCCACTTTAAAAGAGAAAACTAGATTTGTAAGTGCTGATATAAAAAGATGGCCAAGATGTATTGTAGGGCTGAAAAAGCAAGAAACTGAAAAAATGTCTAGCTGCTACTGTTTATGTAAAATGCGGGTGTGTAAAAGTTACATAGCCATTCAAATCTGAAACAAAGTAATTATGGGTGAGGACTATTATGAAATGGCTTTTATTTCTCCATATCATTTTAATTTTTAAACAATAATCAGGGTAAAGGGGGAGTAAATATAAGTTTATAATATTTTTAAAGGAGGAACAAAAGCAAGTTGTTTACCTCAGCTTTGTTAAAAAAAAAAAAAAACCCTGACTGTCTGGGGATCAGTGGACAGGTCTGTCCAATTTAAACAAATTCCCTCCCCAAACATGTCTATACTTAGAAAAGTATTTTCACATACATTATCTCATTGGACTCCAGTTGTTTGCCAGTGTACTCTCATTGTGCAATGATGGTATAAAGACCAACTAGAAGAGTGTGGCCTGGCAGTTGAGAGCCAGTGCTCTGAAATGAGACAGAGGGACATTAAAATTGCAGCTCCCCCACATTCTAGCTGTGTGTCCCCAAGCAAGTGATTTCATTTGTCTGAGCCTCTAACTCCTCACCTGTAAAAAGGGGAAAAGTTAATATGAGAATATAATAAGGTATTACAGGTAAAGTGCCTAGCACTGTCCCTTGCACATTATAAAGCCTCAATAAATGCCAGTGATTTGGTTTTCATTTAAAAATTTTAATGAAGTGTTAATTTTTAAAAAATAGCAACATGGAGGGGAACAAAATTTTAGAAGCCCAAGTTGTTGCAAATGGCACAAAAATAATAACTCAGTTACTCTTCACAATGGTATTTATTGTTAAAAGCTTCTTATTTTGGGGGGAACATTATTTATATGTTAGTATATCTATCAATCTATAGTCTCTACGTATTTTTTTAAATTACTAGGAGAATCACTTGAACCTGGGAGGTGGAGGTTGCAATGAGCTGAGATCATGCCACTGCACTCTAGCCTGGTGACAGTGAGATTCCGTCTCAAAAAAAAAAAAAAATACTGTACTATAAAAGTAATCACACTATATACACTATTCTGTACCTTGCTTTTTAAAATGTAATTTAATATTTTTTTTAGACAGTGTCTCCCTCTGTTACCCAAGCTGAAGGGCGGAAGCATAATCATAGCTCACTGCAGCCTCTACCTCCTGGACTCAAGGGATCCTCCCACCTCAGCCTCCCAAGTAGCTAGGACTACAGGTACATGCCACCACACAAGGCTAATTTTTTTTTTAAAGTAGAGATGGAGCCTCACTATATTGTTCATGCTGGTCTCAAACTCCAGAGCTCAAGAGATCCTCTCGACTTGGCCTCCCAAAGTGCTGGGATTACAGGCATGAGCCACCATGCCTGGCCTTCTTCATTTTTTTTCATGGCTGTATCATAAGTTAATTAGCCAGCTCCCCTTTGAAAGACACTGATTGCTTCTAGGGTTTTGCACTGAATGCCTTGGATGTATATCATTGTCAGTTACTGTTTAGGGTGAATTTCTAGTAATCCAATAATTGAAACAAAAGGCACTTGCACTTACAATTCTTCTGGTAAATATGGCCAAATTGTCCTTCAGAAAGGTCAAGCTAATTCACATTCCCACCAATGCAGTATGACCATATCACTTTATAACCTCACAGTAGGTATTACTAATTTTAGCATTTTATAGTGATTGTTACTTGCTTCAGGGTATTTTCAGGACTAACAAATGCAGAGCAGTGTTTTAGAAATAATTTGGACTTCAGAGCCAGACAGTCTTAACACTGCCCTTCTGCAAGCTACACCTCCATTCCCTCAGTTGTAAAGTTGGGCATAATAGTATTATCTAACTCGCAGAAGAATAAATGAGACAATCCATTCAAAGCATTTAGCCTTCCAAACACTAACTGCTCAATAAATGGAAACTGCTCAAGTAATAATTTTTCACTCCAAAGGCTCAAATATGGGGGGAGGGGAATGGGAGGACTTCTCCAGAGATCATGCCCTTGAGATTGAGAACTTTTGCTTTAATTCTCCATCGACCTCCTCTCCAAAGTATTGCTCAGGCATTATTTCAAAGAACACAACCCATTTTTACCATAGTGTGGAGAAACCACAGTGTATACAGTATATGCAGATAATGTAAGTAACAGGACCATAATCTTATTTTATGAAATCAGCTTGGCACAAGTTTAAAGTGCTGGATGTTTGCTACAGGCACCAGCTGCTTACTTTTCTTATCCTTTTTTTCTTTTCAAGTTGTTACCTCCTTCATTTGCATTCTTTGGAGCCACCAACTGCCTGGAATATTTTACCCTAATTTCCACTCCCCAAATGAGCCTTCTTGCCTTCTAGGTCCTGGGAAAAAGCCCATAGCTATCTGTTAACTATATATGGCTATCTATTATCCATCCAGGCTCTTCCCTTCTCTTTTGCTAGAAGTTGCTCTTGAATTATCAGAAAGTTTGTGCCAGTAGTGTCCTTAGTCTTTGCCTATAGAAATCTTATTTCAATGCTTTAGGGGCCCCATTGATATCAGCTAAATTGTCCTGGGTTCTTTCCAGCTCCTAGCCTCTCAGATTCCAATCTTCTCTTTCCAACCCTGCCTCCAGCTACACCAATCATTAGTTCTGCACGTCAGGCTCCCCCAGTACACAAAACCAGTTTTATACCTTTATTATTATCTTTTTCTCATAAAGCTAATGTTATTTGCAAAAGAATATGTAAAATAAAAGTATAATCCCACTACCTGGAGAAAATTGCTATTAACCTTTTAGTGTCTTTCACAATTTTTTTTCTAGAGAGAGTTAAAGAAGATTTTTTTTTTTTGTAAACTAAGAATGGGGTCATATAAATTTGCAAATGGCTTCTTTCACTTACGGAAACATCACGTTTGCATAAAGCACTAAAAAATACTCATGTAACCCTCAGCCCCTACATGCATAAGCCTTTTTTCCTATAGCTTTAGCTTTCCTAGAGCCTCAATGAGAATGTAATCACATTCAGTTTTGCTCACCTGGAATCCTTCATCAAACAAATGGGATTTCAGTAGAGGTACTGCTGACCACAGAGGACACTACCCCAGCCTGGCCAAGCAGACACTCCTACAAAGACACAGATTTTCTTTTCCATGTGCCACTGCTGACAAAGTTAGTTTCTCAGAACTGAGAGGCGCATTAAATAGGGATATGTTTAAAACAAATCTGAATTCCTTAATGATTTTTCCCTCTCCACTTCATCCTTGATTTCAAAAATAGTAGTTAGAAAAATTTTGTGATCTATCAAGTAACAACTTTAAAGAATTAGTACTAATAATAACTATACCCCTGTACTCCTAATATATGTACATCAGTATCACCTGGAGGTGATGGGAAACCACAGATGGTCAGGTCTCAACCCCAGAGTTTCTGATTCAGTAGGTCTGGGTCACGGTCTGTAATTTGAATTTCTAAGTTCCCAGATGACACTGTTGCTGCTGGTCCAGGGGCCACACTTTAAGCACCACTGTTCTATAAAGCGTAGGACATTATTTGGGACTTCCTTGCTTGATATGCATTAATGTATCCACTCATTCATTCATCACACATTTATTGAATTCCTACTCTGTGCCAAGCACTTTACTAGCATTTTTGAGGAATATAGACAATACAATCAACATCTACAGTATAGAGTGGCACGTCCTATGATACAGATATTGGCTAGGATGTTATGGAAGACTCAGGATGGATATCAGAGAAGGTTATTGGGCAGTAGGCAAGGAGGCCAGAGGAATCAGCAGGGGTTAGAAACATAGGGGAAAGCCTTGGATTGTAAGCTAAGGGATTTGACTTTTCCCCTGGAGGCTATAGGAAATCATGGAATGTGTTTTTACAAAGGTCTGAACTACATATGTAGCCTGAGGCAAGTTACTTCTCACCTTCTCTGAGCTTCCCTTTCATCATGTGTGAGGGGAAAATGTTAATAGATACCTTATTAGATAATACCTTATTCAGGTATTCTGAAGATTAAGTAAGAGAAAATGCCTAAGTACCCAGCATATAGTAGGTGTTTAACAAACGGTGATTACGATTAGGTTTAACCCACAAAAATAAATGACATGTATGACATGCTTCTCAGATTATTAAAATTCATGTGAAATTTCCAAGCTAGTCTAAATATCAAGGCCATATTTGATGTGGTGGCAAATTGGATGATTTATTAATGTAATGATAATAATTTCTTTTGTCTCTTGTTTTGTTTTGTTTTTTGGAAACAGAGTTGCTCTGTCACCCAGGCTGGAGTGCACTGGTGAAGAGGCTTACTGCAACATCTGCCTCCTGGGTTTAAGCGATTCTGCTGCCTCAGCTTCCCCAGTAGCTGGGGCTACAGGTGCACTCCAGCATGCTTGGGTAATTTTTGTTGTTGTTGTAGTTTTTAGTAGAGATGAGGTTTTACCATATTGCCCAGGCTGGCCTCGAACTCTTGTGCTTAGGCAATCTATTCACCTCGGTCTCCCAAAGTGCTAGAATTATAGGCATGAGCCACCACGCTCAGCCTGATAATAATTTCTTGATTACAGATTATTTGCCAGGCACTGTACAAAGTGATTTATCCACATCACTTCATTTAATTCTAGCGATAACCTTAAGAGTTAGGTACCATTATTTTTATTCCCAATTCTAAAACGAAGGAATTAAGGCTCAGAGAAGTTAGCTTATATACAGTCGAACAGTTGGAAAGTGGTAGAGTTTGAATTCAAACCTAGGTTAGTCTGAGCCTGTATTATATTAGCCATCTTGTTCCATAGAAAAAGCAGTTTTGTTTCTTTGAAGGACAGGGCAGTGAATGGGCAGTGAGGAAAGGTTAAAGAATCTAGACTTTATTACACTGTTTCTCTGCCCTTGAGTAAGACTGTTCATACTCATTTCAGGTCCCCTCTGGAAACTTACCTCTATGACCTCCAAGGGGCCACTTGACCTTGGATCTGTGCCACCTGGTACTGAAGCTGACGCAGTCATAGTTACTTTCCAAAGTGCTCTGGAACGTTTACAACAAGGAGCCCCCTTTTTTTGCCACTAGGACAGCATTAGACCCCATATGTGGCCTAGTTGTTTTTAATGCTGCTATTACTGCTATTGTTTATTGCGCACTTGCCGTGTGTCAGAAATTCTGTGGAATGCTTCAATCCTTACAGCAACCCTATAAGGCAAGCACTATTATTGTCATCATCTCTAGTTTAGAGATCAGGAAACTGAGGCTCACACAGCTAAGTTCACACAGCCGGTAGATGCAGGTTCAAGCAGAGAACTGGTTCATTCATTTTTACGAGCCTTACATTTTTCATTTCTTCTTTGCCTCTGTAGCTATAACACCTCCAAACACAAATGTGATCCTCCTGAATTCTTTTACTGCTCACATATTTTAGTTATCACAAATAGTTTAAACCTTATTTTTAATGATGTATATACAAATGATGTTTCTCTTCAAAATTATTTCACACCATAAGAAGTCACTCTTCCTTCCCTTTACTTATGAATTCATTCTTCTTTAGAAATGAGCATTTATAATAATGACACGCAAGGCTAAATTTTTTCTGTTTAATATAAACCATAATGTGAAATTGAGAATGGTTGAAAAGCATCGTTATGAAACATTGTGGACTCCAGACTCATCCGATACAATTTCCAAGGGGAATTTATTCTAAGTGCTTTAAAACTTATAGAGAGTTAAATTCTGAACTACTTGAGCCTGTATACCCTCTTAGCAACTCCCCCAGCAGGTAACCAAAAATGAGAATGGAAAGAAATTGCCTCAACATTGAATTTTTAGACGTTTAAAAGGTCTGGAGTCTAAATGCTTTAGAAGACTGTTATTTAAATGTGGGAAATGATGGAAAAGTATAATGTAAATATAAGATATATATTGTTTGCTAAAATAAATCATCATTCTTTTCTTTGTCAAATTCATGACAATTTAAAAATGCTGTTATTCTATTTTTTTTTTTTTTTCTACTTTGGAGCAGGTAGCTGAATATGCAGAGTTCTGGCACTAGGTGTCAGCAAAAGATTAAATTAAAAATGCCTACCTAGTTTTTTTCCTTTTCTTTCTTCTTTCTGCACACACACACACACACACACACACACACACACACATATTTGAGACAGGATCTCAGTCTGTCACCCAGGCTAGAGTGTAGTGCCATGATCATAGCTCACTGCAGCCTCGAACTCCGTGGGATCAGGTGATCCTCTCAACTCAGCCTCCAGAGTAGCTGGGACTACAGCCATGTGCCACCACACCCAGCTAACTTTTTTGCGTTTTTTTTTTTTTTTTTTTTTTAGAAATGGGGTCTTGATATGTTGCTCGGGCTAGTCTCAAACTCCTGGGCTCAAGTGATCCTCCTACCTTGGCCTCCCAAAGTGCTGGGATTACAGGCATGAACCACCATGCCTGGCCTACTCTTCTATATATTTAAAACTTTATCAAAATAAAAATAAAATACATAGTCTGGATTTTAAAAAGAAGAGATAACACACTTCCTTGTTGCCATGACAATGCCAGTGTGAGAGAGAGGCTGGGTTGCTGCTGTTCAAGTAGGCACCTTATGGAGATGTTCATGGCTCAAGGAATTCCATGTATGACTCAGTTTGACCTTTAACATTGAATGGTTGGGGACTCAGTTTTGTGTCTGCCAGAAAGCTGGGGAATGAGAAGTTTGGAGGGTTGGATGGGGTGGTGAGGTATGCTCCTGTGAACCAGAGTCTAAACGTCTAAATATTAAATCATTTTACACAGAAATGTAGTGTTTAAGCCAACCATAGTACTTGTGTGGATGAATTAAGTGGGTACTTTTCCCACATGGACAAGATTTACAAAATCAACTTAGAGGGTTGCTTTGAGAACCCAGGCTGATCCTAAGGGTTTCTCAAACTTACTGTGTTAATATTGAGCATATCATTGGGTTTTGTTTTCCCTTTTATTGTCCAGAGCTTTCCTTCCTTCATGTGTTTCCTGTCCCAGTAAGTGATGCTACCATCCAGCAGTCATTGAAAGTAGAACTTAGGGTATTGCGTTAGGTCATTCTTGTGTTGCTAGAAAGAAATTCCTAAGGCTGGGTGATTTATAAAGAAGAGGTTTAACTGGCTCAAGGTTCTTCAGGCCGTACAGGACACATGGCACCCGCATCTGCTTGGCTTCTAGGGAGGCCTCGGGGAGCTTTTATTCATGGTGGAATGTCAAGCAGGAGCAGGCAGGTCAGACAGGGAAAGCCGGAGCAAGAGGAAAAAGGGCAGGAGGTGCTGCACACACTTACACAACCAGATCTTAGAGCAACTGACTCACTATAGCAAGGACTGCACCAAGCCATGAAAGATCTGCCCCCATGATCTAATCACCTTCCACCAGGCCCCACCTCTAACACTGGGGATTACATTTCAACATGAGATTTGGTGGGGACACAGACCAAACCATATCATATCACTCTAACTCTTCCTTTATCCTCATTTCCTATAACCAAACAACCATTAAGCCCTGCCACTTCTACCTCCTTAGTCTTTCTTACATCTGTCCTATCTCTGCTCTAGTGTATAAAGGGACTGGAGAAACATTGGTGTGACAACTCTTTCCGGAACGCTGTGATAGCCTCCTAAATCCTTTGTATGTCCCTGGTGTTTTCTGCATTCTTTTACCAGTGTTATGAAACAAGTCTGTTTGAAGCAAGTCTAACTACATATTTCTGCTGATTTCAACTACTCTCTATCAGAAAAAGCCCAAGTTTATATGCATGAAATATAAGGTCTTCTATACTCTTATCCCTACCTACCTTACAAGCACATCTCACACCTTTACATACTTTATATTCTAGTACAAATAAAATCATCATGGTTTTAGTGAGTTTGCACCAGGTCTTATGGCTTTAAATGCCATCTTACATACTGCAGACTCCCAAGTTTATATCTCCAGTTCAGGCTGCTCCCCATAGTTCTAGATCAGGGGTCCCCAAAGGCCAGGCCATGGACCAGTACTGGTCCATGGCCTGTTAGGAACTGGGCCACACAGCAGGAGGTGAGCAGTGGGTTAGCAAGCATTACTGATTGAGCTCCCTCTCCTGTCAGATCAGCAGCAGCATTAGATTCTCATAGGAACGTGAACCCTATTGTGAACTGTGCATGCGAAGGATCTAGGTTGTATGCCCCTTATAAGAATCTAACTAATGCCTGATGATTTGACATGGAATAGTTTAATCCTGAAATCATCCCCTGCTGTCACCCCCCCACCTCCCCACCCTCTATGGAAAAATTGCCTTCCATAAAACCAGTCCCTAATTCCAAAAAGTTTGAGGACTGCTACTCTAGATTCATACTTACTCCATAGTTCCACTTGTATTACTCAGACATCTCAGATTTAACATTTCCAGTGCTGAACCTTGATAACCACCTCTCCTCAAAAATGAATACATGTCTCTCCTGCAGTCTTTCATTCTTCTCCTGCAGTCTTTCTCTCTCTCCTTCCTTCCTTTCTTCTTTGTTTCTTCCTTCCTTTTTCCCCTCCCTCCCTCCCTCCCTCCCTCCCTCCCTCCCTTCCTTCCTTCCTTCCTTTCTCCCCCACCCCAAGATCTTACTCTGTTACTCAGGCAGAAGTGTAATTGTGCAATCATGGCTCACTGTAGCCTCAACCTCCCGGGCTTAAGCAATCCTTCCACCTCAGCTTCCTGAATAGCTGGGGATACAGGCGAGCATCACCATTCCTTGCTAATTTTTGTATGTTTTGTAGAGATGAGATCTTGCTTTGTTGCCCAGACTGGTCTTGAACTCCTGGGCTCAAGCAATCTTCCCGCCTGTACCTTCCAAAGTGCTGGGATTACAGGCATGAGCCACCATGCCCAGCCTCCCTTCTGGAGTCCTTAAAGTCTCAGTAAATAGCAACTCCAGCTTCCAGTTGCACAGGCTATGCTCTTGCATTCATCCTAGAGTCTTCTTTTTCCCTTATGCCATACAATCTGACCCATCAGGAGATGCTGAAGGTCTTACATTCATAGTATGTCCAAAATATGACTACTTCGTAGCACAGAATCTGATCCAAACCACCATTTTCACTTGTCTGAATGATTACCGTATTCTCCTACTTGCTCTTGCTGTTTGTGAACTTACCTCTTCAATCTATTCTCAACACATTAGCCAAACTGATCCTCTTAGCCACAGTATCCTACAGTAATTTCCCATCTCACTCAAAGTAAAGTCAAAGTCCTTATAATAATCTAAAAAGCCCCACATAATCTGGCACTTCATAAATGATAGATATACTCTTATACTAGTCTTTGTACCTGCTGTGCCATCTAGAATGTTCTTCCCACAGATTCAGTTTCCTTCCTCTTTCTTCAGCTGTTTTATTCAAAAGCTGCTATTCTGTATAACATTGCACTCCCTCCTCATACAATAACTTCAAGTCTTATTTATTTTTTTCCCAGTAGCACTTATACTTTTCTAATGTACTATGTTCTTGAGGGATTTTAATGTTCTTAAGGGATTTTAATCACAGTGTAAGCTTCACAAAAACAGAGATTTTTGTATGTTTTGTTCACTGCATATCCCAGGGTCTAGAAAAGTGCCTGCAACATAGTAGGTGTTAAATAGTGATGACTTTATTAAACCGTTTATGCTATTCTGCACATATTTTATTTGTATGTGCCTTGTATGTACTACCTCTGACCAGAGGGCTTTCCTCTATCTTCACTTCTCCCCTCTATGGATTGACAGCATTCTTTTTTTTCTAAAAATGTCAGCTTTATTGAAATATAATTCACACACCATATAGTTCATCCACTTAAAGGGTACAATTAAACAATACTACTCTAATCACAGAGGTGTGCAACCATCAACACAATTTTTTTCTCCAACTTTTAAGTTCAGGGGTACATGTGCAGCATGTGCAGGTTTGTTTTGCAGGTAAACATGTGCCATGGTGGTTTGCTGCACAGACCATCCCATCCCCTAGGAATTAAGCCCAACATCCATTAACCATTATTCCTGATGCTCTCTCTCTCTCTGCACCCTCCCCTCTGACAGGTGTGTGCATCATCACAATTTTAGAACGTTTTTATCACCTCAAAAAGAAGCCCTGTACTCTAGCTATTGTCTCTCTATCCCCTGTTTCTGCAGTCGTTAACCAACCACTAATCTACTTTCTGTCTCTCTAGATTTGCCTCTTCTGGACATTTCATATAAATGGAATCATACAATATGTGGTCTTTTGTGACTGGCTTCTTTCACTTAGCATAATGTTTCTAAGCTTCATCCCTGTGATAGCATGCATCTTTACTTCATTCCTTCTCATGACTAAATAATATTATATGGATATATCACATTTTGTTTATCCATTTGTCAGTTAATGTACAATTGAGTTGCTTCTACCTTTTGACTATTATGAATAAGAATCCTATAAACATTTGTGTACAATTTTTTTAATATAGATGTGTGTTTTCATCCCTCTCTCTCTCTCTCTCTCGAGCAGTCTCACTCTTGCCCAGGCTGGAGTGCAGTGGTACAATCTCAGCTCACTACAACCTCCGCTTCCCGGGTTCAAGAAATTCTTCTGCCTCACCCTCCCAGGTAGCTGGGATTACAGGTGTGCACTGCCACACTGGCTAATTTTTGTAATTTTAGTAGAGACAGGGTTTCACCATGTTGGCCAAGCTGGTCATGAGCACCTGATCTCAAGTGATCTGCCTGCCTTGGCCTCTCAAAGTGCTGGGTGCCCAGCCTCATTTCTCTTGAGTTGAGAATTGCTGGGTCATATGACAACTCTAGGTTTAACCATGTAAAAAACTGCCAGACCATTTTCCAAAGTGGCTGCACCATTTCACATTCCCACCAGTAGTGTATGAGGGTTGCAATTTCTCCTCATCCTCTCCAATATATGTCATTATCTTACTCTTTGATTATCATCCTCGTGGGTGTGACATGATAACACATTGTAGTTTTGATTTGCATTTCCCCACTGACTAATGATGTTGAGCATCTTTTCTTGTGCTTATTGGTTATTCATATATCTTTTCTGGAGAAATGTCTATTTAGATCCTTTGTCTATTTTCAAATTGGTTTCTTTTCCTTTTTATCGTTGAGTTGTAATATATATCCTAGATATAAGTCTGTATTAATCTGTTCTCACACTGCTATAAAGAACTACTGGAGACTGGGTAATTTATGAAGAAAAGAGGTTTAATTGGCTCACAGTTCCACAGGCTTAACAGGAAGCATGGCTGAGAGGACTCAGGAAATTTAAAATAATGGCAGAAGGTGAAGAGGAAGTAAGTACCTTTTCCACATGTAGGCAGGAGAGAGAGAGCAAAAAGTGCCACATACTTTTAAACCATCCAATCTCGTGAGAACTGACTCACTATCAGAACAAGGGAGAAATCCCCCTTATGATCCAATCGCCTCCCACCAAGTCCCTCCTCTGATTCCATATAACATTGGTGTGGGGACACAAATCCAAACTGTATTCAAGTCCCTTATTAGACATATATGATTTGTATATATGAGCTCTCATTCTTTAGGCTGTCTTTGGGTTGATAGTATCTTTTGGAGCACAAAAAAATTTTAATTTGATGAATTTATCTAGTTTTTCTTTGGTTGCTTGTGTTTTTGGTATCAAATCTAAGAATACTTTGCCAAATTTGAGGTCATGAAGATTTACCTTATATTTTCTTCTAAGAGTTTTATAAATTTAGCTCTTACATTTACATCTTTGATTTATTTTGAGTTAATTTTTATATATGGGGTAAGGGTACAGTTTAACTCTTTTACATGTGGCTAACTAGTTGTTCCAGCAGTTTGTTAAAAAGAGTATTCTTCCCTGTTGAATGGTCTTGGTAAAAATCAATTGATCATAGGTTATGGGCTTATTTCTGCACTCTCAATTCTATTCTATTGGTCTATGTCTATTCTTATGGCAGTAACACATTGTCTTGATTACTACTGCTTTTTAGTACATTTGAAATCAGAACTATGAATCTTTCAGGTTCGTTTTTCTTTTTCATGATTATTTTTGCTATTCTGGGTCATTTGCAATTCCATGTGAATATTAGAATCAGCCAGCCACTTTCTAAAAGGAATCCACCTGAGATTATGGTAAGATTGCATTGAATCTATAAATCGATTCAAAGAGTATTGCCACTTTAACAATACTGAGTCCTCTCAGCCACAAGCATGGGATATTTTTCAATTTATTTAGATATTTTAAAATTTACTGAACAATATTTGTTAGTTTTCAGAGAATAAGATATGCACTTCTTTTGTTAAATTTCTTCCTAAATATTTTATACTTTTTTGATGCTACTATAAATGGAATTTTCTTAATTTCATTTTTGCATTGTAAGTGTATAGAAATACAATTGAATTTTGTATGTTGATTTTGTACCCTAAAAGCTTGCTGAATTTGTTAATTAGTTCTAATAGTTATTTTCAGATTCCTTAGCATCATGTCATCTGTGAATAGAGATCATTTTATATCTTCCTTTCCAATCAGGATGTCTTTTATTTCATTTTCTTGCCTAATTGCCCTGCCTAAAATTTCCAATACAATGCTGAATAAAAATTGTGAGAATAGATAGATATCTTCATCTGGTTTTCCATCTCCTGGAAAGCATGCAGTCTTTCACTACTAAGTATTCGGTTAGCTGTGGATTTCTTGTAGATACCCTTTATCAATTCGAGAATTTTCTAATTCTAGTCTGTGGAGTGTTTTTGAAAATCATGAAATGGTGTTAGGATATTTGTCAAATGCTTTTTCTGTGTTTACTGAAATGATTATGTAATTTTCTTGTTTTATTGATATGATGTATTACACTAATTGATTTTCAAATGTTGAACCAAACTTGCATTCCTGTGATAAATCTCATTTGGTCATGATACATAATTATTTTTTTGATTTTGCTGTATTCAGTTTGCTAGTGTTTGTGGTGAATTTCTGTATCCATATTCATAAGAGGTATTGGTCTGCAGCATTTTTTTTTTTAATTGTGATGTTTTTGTCTGTTTTTTTTTCTCTCTCTCTCGGGATAATATTGGTCGCATAGAATCAGCTGGGAGATATTCCTTCATCCTTTTTAATTTTGAAGAGTATGTGATGAATTGTTATGAATTCATCATCACATATTTGGTAGAATTCACCAGTGAGGCTATCTGGGCCTAGGCTTTCCTTTATGGGTAGTTCTGCTTTTTTTTTTTTTTTTTTCTTAACTACATCAATCTCTTACTTGTTATAGGTCCCTTCAGATTACCTATTTCTTCTTGAGTAAATTTTGGTAGTTTTTGTGTTTCTAGAAATTTGTCCTTTTAATCTAGATTATTTGTTTTTTGGTAGACAGTTGTTCAGAGTACGCCTTTATAATCTTTTTTATTCCTGCAAGTTCTGTAGTAATGTTCCCTTTTATGCCTGGCTAATATATATTCCTCCTTTGAGATACAACTCACACATCATCTATTTCAAAAAGCTTTCTTTCACACTCCTCCACCCCCACCCCAAAAATCTTTCTGAAGTAATATTCTAATGTCCCTCTTCATTCCTTCATCATATCATTTTACAGACTGTATTATTGCCTCTTTATTATGTCTATTTTCCTCCTAGACTGTGAGAAACTTGAGGAAAGGAACTTTGGTCTTAGTGACATGAAATGCTTAATGAATGCTTTTGGAAATTAACTGAAATTTATGACTGTTATCAAGCTCCTTTGGCCTGACGCATCTATATTCACTATTGAACTACATCTGCTACTCAGAGCAAATATTCTGTCTTCTCATCAGTGTCCTCTCTTATTTTTTATTACTGATCTATCCCTTTGCCCTTCTCCACACTTGTATAATATGATGACCTCTCTCCCTCATCCATGAGTTGCCAAGAACTTCCTTAAAAAGCTAAATCTCAGTTATCTATATTCCATCCTTCTAAATTATCCATGATTCATTGTAAAATCTCTGGCTGAAAAAAATATGTAAATAGCCCTAAACTCATGAAAAGATACTCAGTCTTACTCCATAATAAGAAAGGTATAAATTAAAGCCACACTGAGATAATGTTTTTCACCTATCAGATTGGCAAAAGACAAAATGTTTGATAATATACTTTGTTGGCAAGAGTGTGGGAAAACTAACACTCTCAGAAACTGATAGTGAGACTGTAAACTGTTAACTTCTATGGAGGGCATTTGACAATTTCCATCACCATTAGGAATCTATGTATTCTTTGATCCAGCAATCCTAGTTTTAAAAATTGATCCTACAGTTATACATATATGCATTTGAAATGACATCAAAGCATTTATTACAGTGTTGTATAAAACATCAAAATATTGAAAACAAGCTAATTGTTCTTCAATATTGGACTGATTAAATCATGGTCATGTAGTGGAATACTATGCAGCCATTAAAGAATGAGAAATTCTTTAATGATTTGGCAATAATCTTTAAACTGTATCACTGAATTTTTTAAAAAAGCGAAATGCAGAACTTGTGTAGCATATGCTGCCATTTGAGAAGAAGTGGAGAAAGGGTACACCCACACATTAGCTTATATGTGCATGAGATATTTGCAGAATGATAAATCAACTAAAATCTTTCGTTGCCTCTAGGGAGATGTAGTGGATATCTGAGAGACTTTATTGTCTCTTTGTTCTGCCATTTGAATTTTTGACAATATCAGTTTATGCCTGTCTATCTTGAGCCTTGAGTCTGTGTGATTAGGAAATTGAAAGTCATGACGTATTAGTTTGTAACCAGAGGAGACTAGAACATGATCCTAATGGCTGTCTAGTGCAAAAGATATGACCTATTTCACTGATAATCCAATAATTCTCAATGTGTGTTCTCCAGAGCTGTAACATTGGCATCACATGGGAAACTTGTTAGAAATACAGTCTCAGGTCTCACTGCAGACCTACTAAATCAGAAACTCAGGGGTTGGGCCTAGCAATCTGTGTTTATAACAAGGTTTCCAAGTGATTCAAATGAAAGATCAAGTTTGAGAAGCACTTCAAAGTCCAGTCACCCGATGAAGCATATGTACTTGGCGAACACCTATTGTGCAGATCATCTCCTTTTCCCTTTTACTTAGGCCACTGAGTCCTATTGATTCTTCCTCTGGAATATCACCTGCACCCATTTGCCACTGCCTCTTCCCGTTCTCAGCCTCAATATCTTAGTTCAGGTCCTCATCACCTCACACTACAAGAGCATCCTAATTCCCCACTCTATTTCTAACATTGTCCCTTCTAGTTCAACCTACACTACTTTGTACACATCAGTCAGTGCCCTACTCAAAAATAAGTGATAAATGCCTCATTCGCCTCTAAGATGAAGCACATATTTTCAATTGGGATTAAAGCATCTTCTTAATTTAGCTTCAAACTGACTTTAAAACATTTTTTCTTTTGTGAATATTCAACAGTAGCCCTCCTATATATCCAAATTAATCTTTAAATTATACCATGAGAATTTTGTCTGTATATCTTTCCCTTCCCAATTCCTCTCACCCCACACTCACCACCTTTCCCAGCCTGTTTCCCAGCTAACTCCTACTTATACCTTAGATTTTGGCTTAGGTGCCTTCTTTTCTTTCAGGAAGCCTTTTCTGGGTGTTTCAGACTAGGTAAAGTACTCCTCCTCTGGACTCCCAGAGCACCCTGTACTTCCACACTATATTTTAAACATCTGTTTATCTGTCTCCTGCACTAGTATGTAAAACTCCCTGATGGCAGGAACCTTGTTGGTTAACTCAACAAATCTTTACTGAGCACTGCTATGTGTCAGGCCCTGTATCCCTGGTACCTAGGAGGCACTAAACAAATATTTTTAATTGATTTAAAGAAGTTTTATTCCCTTTTTATGATTTCCCCTCCAGTCACATATTTCTCTGTTAACCATTATTTGGATAGATACATTTTTGGACACTTAAGATCACATCCAAGGGCAAGTAAGTGGTATAAAAAATATAAGCGCTATGGAACTAGTGGCAAAGAGGAAGGGAAGGAAAGAAACTTGTTCCCATCAAGCAACTATAGTGGACCAGGCACATTACAGGAAATAAGCTATTTATTTTCTCCCTCTCCATCTTTTATGTGAAATTTGCAAACTAAAGTGAAGTATGTACAAATAAAGTAAATTTTGCTTGAAAAGTACGTTATTTCTGACTTAATACACATATTTGTGTATCAGAAAAGATGGGTGTTTCACATTAAGGGAAGAGCGTAGATTAGGTTCAACTATACATAATTTACAGGTAGATTCTAAATCTTTTTCCCTACCTCTTGTCCTAGCTCTTCCTAATCCTCATTAGTTAATAACATCAAATGGGAATGCATGTAATTTAGGAAAAGATAGTACAGAGTTAAAAAAGGGGATTTCAATAAGTTTTCAGACAACCTGGAAAGTTCAGCCTTCTTTCAGTGTGATCAGGAAAGACTGAACTATGAACAGGATTCCAGATTCATTTAAAGTCAAGGTCAAAATTTCTAAAAATAGGGCTGTGAATCTCTTAGAGGCTTGCAAATCCCTACATTAAATTGTCTGTACACAATAAATAGATCCGGTATATATGTGCAATGTTTTAAATTTATATTGATGTTATTGTGAATAATAAAATATAAATTCACGTTTGCAAATAAATTTTAATTTTTTCTTTTTGCAAAAGCAATACATGCTAATTGTCAAAAACTATGGGCTGGCAAGAGGAAAAACATAAAGTTCACCTAAAATTCTACCACCCAGAAGTAACCATAGTTGTATATTTTTAATAGAAATTATTTAGACTTACAGAAAAATTGTGAGATAGTATAGAGTTCCCATATAATGCACACCTAGTTTCCCCTATCTTACATTAGCATGGTACATTTCTTATAATTAGTAACTCAATATTGATTCATATTATTAACTGAAGTCTATACTGTGTTGAATTCCCTTAGTTTTTTTACCTAATGCCTTTTCTCTGTTCAAAGATCCCATCCAGGATACCACATTATATTTAGTCCTCATATCTCCTTAGGCTCCTCTTGGCTGTGACACTTTCTTAGACTTTCCTTGTTTTTGATGGCATTGACAGTACTGGTTTCACTTAAATACCTGCAATGAAAGCCTTTCATGTCATTAACAGCAACATATGAATATCTACAAGTTCATTTTAAAATTTTAATGATTTCGGCCAGGCGCGGTGGCTCACGCCTGTAATCCCAACACTTTAGGAGGCTGAGGCGGGTGGATCATCTGAGGTTGGGAGTTTGAGACCAGCCTGACCAATATAGTGAAACCCTGTCTCTACTAAAAATACAAAATTAGCTGGGTGTGGTGGCACATGCCTGTAATCCCAGCTGCCAGGGAGGCTGAGGCAGGAGAATCACTTGAACCTGGAAGGAAGACATTGCAGTGAGCTATGATTGCGCCACTGCACTACAGCCTGGGCAACAGGAGTGAAACTCCGTCTCAAAAAATAATAATAATTAATAATTTCAGAGGAGCTTTATGTTCCCATATCATTCCTCAAATGCTGGATTCTCTGCGTCTACTTCCTATCATGTACAAGACAGTGCCATTTGTTTACATTACAGAAGGGGGTCTGATTGAAGAGTTTGGTTCCTAGACTCTGGCATTTTTTTGAGGGCTGCAGTTTGGCTTGGGCTTTCTGAGCGATTTTGAATATTTTGAATTCCTTTTAGGATCAGTGATAAGTGAGGAGGTAAGAGAGATAAATAGAGGATGCACTATGTAGAGAATTAAGAAAAACAAGAGACTTTTGGATTTCTATCTAAAGGGGGATAATCCAAGTCAGAGTCACTCCCTAAGATACTTTGGGAATTGACAGTCTTCAAAGGCTATGTTTTTGCTAAACCACAGCATATTTCCACTAACTAAGATACAAGGGATGGAAAAAATTTATGACAGTAGATATTTGTGTTATTTAGAAATGTCAACTAGAACTCATGATATTTTTTACAAATAGAAAAGTGACCCCAAATAACCAGCTGATTTGTACTTTGTGGTAGCATTTTATTAAACATTAAAATTTGGTTCTTCTGGATGGACTTTTACCTAGATAATCACAGTATATTATCATTTAAGGCAACATTGTGGTTGAACACAATGTTATATTTTGAGTGCTACTGCCAATTGGACAAAGTTTACTTACTACTCCCTATGGGTTAGAGATTAACTACATTATTTGTTTGGGTTTATCTCTGCTTATGTTGATCCAAAATGTCATTAATTTCTGCTAACGTTATTGTTTGAATGAAGTGAAATTATGACTAACAGGGTGAGTTTATTTATTTATTTAGATTAAATAACTGAGACTGACTCCTGGGGATGACAATAGGAGATTCCTCTGGCTTTTGCTTACACATCAAGAAAAGTATGTACGCAGTATCATGCCAGGAAATGAGTGGCAGGGGCTTGGACTGGGAACACTGTACCAAAGTGTAATATATTTGTACAGTAAACCAGAGGCCAGGGGAGTTACAAACACAAGACTGTCAACTCACACAGAATGTCTATGCAAATAAGCAACTGAGAAATCTTAATTCATTGATTCAAATGTGCTTATGCTGACAACAGCAGTGGACTGAAAAGTATGAGGGTCTGAGTTTGGAAGCCTCCTTCTACAATACCAACTCCCTGGGTAATCTAGACTCATCACTTCCTCTTTCTGAGTTTTCTACTTCCAAGGCTCTTTCTAGATCTAGCAGCCTATGAATCCTATGATTCTACTAGATGTGAGGCACTAGGTGCTTTGCGAGAGCCACAATTATATAAGATTCTCTTAAAGTTCTTGTTTTTTTCGAGGCTGTATACTTTTAATAGAAATATGAAAAATGTCTCTGTCAAAGTGTCATACTCTGTGTCACTCAGGGTGGAGTGCAGTAGCACAATCATGGCTCACTGTAGCCTTGACCTCCTGGGCTCAAGCAATCCTCCTACCTCAGCCTCCTGTGTAGCTGGGACTACAAGTACACACCACCAGACCTGGCTAATTTTTGTATTTTTTGTAGAGACAGGGTTTTGCCATGTTGCCCAGGCTGGTCTTGAGTTCCTGGGCTCAAGTGATCTCCCTGCCTTTGCCTCCCAAAGTGTTGAGATGAGCCACTGCGTGTAGCCTCAAGTTCTTAAAAATCAAAGTAAGGAGTTGAATATTCCATAGATATTCAGCAAATATTTGCCCCCAGGACTCAAGAAGGCCCCAAGTACTGAGGCAGAGACAGAACACACAAGTGTACAGTCACACAATTCTAACAATGAAGCAAGGCTACAGTGTTTGTCTTAGCTTCATTTCCATTTATTCTGCGCGAAAGATTTATCTATACACTGCTAAAAATAAGTGATAACATTGTGTCTTAGTCTCTTTTGTGCTGCCATAACAAAATGCTGCAGACTGGGTAGTTTGTAACAAACAGAAATGCATTTCTCACAGTTCTGGAAGCTAGGAAGTTCTAGATCAGGTGCTAACATCTCATGTCTGTTGAGGGCCTATCATGCATTCTCACATAGCAGAAGAGCAAAAAAAGAGCAAACCCACTCCCATAAACGCTTTTTATAGCAGCACTAAACACCTTCCTTTAGGCCACATCTCCCAACAGTGTTGCACTGGGGATTACATTTCAACATGTATTTTGGAGGGAACAAAAACATTCAAACCATAGCATATTGGTTTGGAACCAGTATACCAGAACTTAAGCATGTGTATCATCTCTTTGAAGTAATTGAACAATTATTCAAAGACACTTGGAAACTGCCTACATAACCTGTGGCACATGTTCAAATTTACTTGGTTGGACTAAATCTTGGTCATTGGAGAACAGAAAAGGTGTGTGGGAATAGCCAAACATCACTTAGAGCCAAATGAACTGAATACAATGAGTGTTAGACCTGGTGCAGTGGTTCACACCTGTTAATCTCAGCACTTTGGGAGGCTGAGGCAGGTGGTTTGCTTGAGACCAGAAGTTTGAGACCAACCTGACCAAAATGGCAAAACTCCATCTCTATTACAAATACAAAAATTATCCAGGCATGGTGCTACACACCTGTAGTCCCAGCTAATCAGGAGGCTGAGGCACAAGAATCATTTGAATCTGAGAGGCAGAAGTTGCAGTGAGCCGAGACTGTGCCACTGCACTCCAGCCTGGGTGACAGAGTGAGACTCTGTCTCAAAATAATAATAAAAATAAAAGGATGAGTGATAGACCTGGTACATAAATTTTGAGTTAAACAAGAAGTATGATAATTAAGAAATGAGATTGGCTTTCTTCAGGGCCTCATAATTGGCTCTGAGGCAATTCTTATTCCTACAGATGTTTTGAGCATTATGGGAATAAGTAGACTTCCTCCCAAGGGAAGACACTTTGAAAGGCAATAGTCCTTATCTGACAAGCTTATAATGTAATTAGAAATAATAGCTATGTTATTAACAGTTACATATTGTACTTCACTAATCCTCATTGTTACATTATTGGTAAAAGTAGTATCTTTTACTTCTGAAGGAAAAAAAAATAAAGCAATATTTACTGAATCTTTCTACCGTTCAGCTATTCATTATGTGCTATACGCTAAGCTAGATTAACTTCCACAGCAACTCTGTATGAAGTAAATATTCATTTCTCCCATTTGGCAAATGAAATAGCAAAACTGAGGTTTAGAAAAGTTAAATGGCATATTGATAAAAATAAGAATGTTCCTTCAAGGTTGCCAAAAATCATTTAAAAACTCAACTCCATAATACATTTCAGAAGTTCTTGCACAGTAATTAGCAATATAGCATTAGTACAATTGACTTTTCCTTTTTTGGTGTTTTAAGACCATTTTAATTGACTAGGGTACACCATTGCTTCCATACCTCCCTGCCAGAGACTAATAAAAAGAAATTTTCCATTGATTTTATAAATAGATGAACAATAACACTTTCACATTTGTCCGTTAACCTACAAAGGGTTTCCCCTCTTTTGTTATGTGGTTGGTTGGTTTGATTGAGCTTCAAGTGTGTTTGAC
Source organism: Callithrix jacchus (assembly GCF_049354715.1). Taxonomy (NCBI): domain Eukaryota; kingdom Metazoa; phylum Chordata; class Mammalia; order Primates; family Cebidae; genus Callithrix; species Callithrix jacchus. The sequence continues at coordinate 127,782,811 of NC_133524.1, forward strand.
CTATAGTGTATATTTGTCTCAGCTCCTGAAAAACGTTAATTTAAGTAGTCTCTAGGTTTCTAAATATTTTACCGTCAAGAAAATAGTAACTATTTAACTCTAGGTTATTTACATAATCATTTCAAACTTGTGTTCTTGTCTTTCACATAGGGATAAACATGTCTACCTCACTGACCTTCAGAAAATTGATAGATGGTCTAAATGCAATACTGTTTTTAAATGAACATTGAATAAATAAAATGTGTGGTCCAAAATGCACAGTATTGTTTTTTTACACATTGATTATTTGATGGACTAACCACTAACTCAATATCTATGTGTTCTGATATAATTTGATCTACATTCTGGGATAGCTCCAGAGAAAGATTACTTTCTCCTTGTAGCTTCAGAAAACAGAAAGAAGCCATACATTACAAAAGTCCAGGCTCTGAAAAATTTCATTCTGATAATCAAGCACGGCAGCTCTTACTACTCAGTGTCTAAGACATTCAGTGAGGTGGTTCACATCAATGGACTGAATGGGGACATTTCTCCAAAAAGGCACCCTTGCACAGAGAAGGACAACAAGGACAACAAGGGGAAGGGGTAAAATATCTCAGTGCAAGGATCAGGAGGCCTCCCAGGGCTTTCAGCCATGATTCTTGTCCACAGTTTGAAGGTGGGCCAGGTTCTGTCACATTATGATAATCAGTTTCTTTGACTAAAACAAGACAAGAGACAGACAGAATGATACTTGCTTTAGTTACTCCACTGGGGTATTGTGAAGAGCTTTGCCAGTTGTAGAGATCTATATACAAGTAAAGACTTAATTAACTCAGCAAATGTTTTTTAAGGGCCTACTGTGTATAATACACAAAAGGAAACATTCATCTGCCTTCAAGAAACTGGTAGCCTGTTAGAGAAAGAATAAAATGTATAAAAATAAAAAAATATGGGGTAGAAAATCCTAAGTGCCAAAATAGAGGTAACATTTCTGAAAATATTGAATTATTACATTGCTGGAAATAAATAAAGTAGGTGGTTACTGGAATTGATCAATAAAATGATTATAATGATAAAAACGACCTTTTAAAGGCACATATCTTTAGCATCACATTTGCTTTATTCCTGGTAATTAATTAAATCATTTTCACTTGACAAACATTTATTGAGCGACTAATATGAGCTGGTCCCTGTTCTAAGAGCAGGAGATAGAGTTAAAAATGCATGTTCTTGCTCTCTGTGAACTTATAGTTTAGTGAAGAGACACAACATGCACAATAATGATAAAAATTTACAGGTACACTCGGGCATAGCGTAAGGGAATGAAGTGCTTAGTTCTAGCTGATGGTGGAGGTTGAGCAAGAATCTGGGAAGCTTCATGGAGAAGGTTGCCGTGAGTCTTGAAGGAGAGGGAGGACTCCTTCAAGCAGGCAGAGGCAAGGAGCCACAGATATATCTGTCAGAGGGAAGGGTATGGACACAAACACAAAAGTGCAAAGAGCCTGGGGGGTGAGGGCAACTGTGAGTGGTTTCCAGTGGCATTACTGAAGTAGGCTGGGGGAAGGGAAGAGCCACAGAAAAGATGAGAAACCTTTTGATTTCTTTAGAACTTTGCCCAGATTCAGGCCTGTAATGACCCTTCAATCTGAGTTCCTTTTGTTTTATGTAATAGCTTCAAGTCTGAATGATACAGTTTGGTTCTGTGTCTCAACACAAATTTCATCTCGAATTGTTATCCCCACGTGTTGAGGGAGGGAAGTAATTGGATTATGAGGGCAGTTCCCCCCTGCTGTTCTCACAACAGTGAGTGAGTTCTCATGAGGTCTGATGGTTTTATAAATGGTAGTTTTTCCTGTACTCACTCAGGCGCTCTCTCACCTGCCAACATGTAAGATGTGCCTGCTTCCACTTCTGCTGTGAGTATAAGTTTCCTGAGGCTTTCCCAGCCACGCAGAACTGTGAGTCAATTAAACCTCTTTCCTTTATAAGTTACCCAGTCTTTGGGTATTTCTTTACAGCAGTGTGAGAACAGACTAATACACTCACCCAAACACAGTTGAAAACACCTGCATTTGCAAAAAAAAAAGTTTTGTTTCTAAAATGTATTACAAGTATTTTCCATGTGAACTTGGTGCTAAATGGCACAACTGGACTTAGGGTAGTGCATTACTCTCTACCGCATATTCATCCAAGCTGGTTAAAGCCTTTCTATGTGAACTTCTTTTCTTCTTGGAAAAAGGGAGTCTGAAAAATTTTAATTAACCTTTCAGTTTGTAGAGCTCTGAAGCAGTTGTTAGCTCACTAAATATTAGTATTATTATAAAATATTTTTAACTGAAGTCTGCATTTTCTGTGTTTCCGTTACCTTTTTCCCTATTCTGTGGCTTCACTTGCTATATTGCTTTCAATCTTGGTGAGAATGGATCCTTTCCCTTTTACTGCGGGCTAGCTATTGTGTGTTAGAGCTCACCAGAATAAATGCTTGCTGTTCCTAAGAAGTCAAGGTGTTCATGCTCTTTTGTGATATACTTCCTACTCAAAATTGGAGTGTCTGCCTATATCTGCTGTTGACTACAGGCTATCTTGCATGAGTATCATTTCTGCCTTTTGAACAGGAGCTAGTCTAGTGCAATAGTCATTTGCCATAGGGGAATTCCATTACCTCTCCTTACCAGGAGGATGGATTCTGTCTGGTGTTTACACTGAAGATGGGGGAAATTTAATTAAATTCTTTCAAGTGCTAGATTTACTTACACTATCAATTTACTGCTAAAACCACCATTCTCATTTTGGAGAATGAGAATAGGACCATATATCTCAAACTTATCAACTGTCGGCACTTCCAGTAATAGTTTTCTGCTTAGAATCAAAGAAAGATTTGGGATTTTGAGTTCCCAAAGCCCTCTAGTTAGAACCTTATGGACCTTATGATTTGGAACTGAATTTACTATACACTTTTGCCTATTGGAATGATTTTTGCAATAAATCTAGTATCTTATTTGCAAATGTCTTGGGGTGAAGTTTGGCAGCTTCTTCAAGGAGTAGTTCATTCCTCCCATCATTGCCTGGTGAAGACTATGCAGAAATTAGATTAAACAATGCCACTGCCAATAAATCATCCAGATGTTTGGCCAAGTAATAAAACACTGGACCATGGGGAAAGCTAGGATAAGTACACACAATAATTGGCATAAAAATAAATCAGTATGAAGAGAAACATGGTAAAAATTTCAGATGCCAGAGATAAAGCATTCAAAATCCTGTCCAAAATTGGTGTTGTGGGAAATCTTGCCTTGAGTTTCAGTTTAGATTACTATTTGAAGGTAGAAGAGAAATGCATATGAATTTTGTTTATAATTTGTTTACAAAATGTTTGACCCTTGGATAAAAGTTGAAAAAAAATTATCAAAAATCTAATGGGTCATGAGACCTATTCTCAAGGAGCTTATAACATAGTTAAAAAATAAGAATTTCATACCTGGCATCATCAAAGTCAAAGAAACCTTGCAATGATGAGTAAAATGCATATTACTTAGTGTAAAACTGCATGATACAGACACACATCAAAAGCTATGGAAATTTAGGAAAAGGATCAAAGTATTAATGAGGAGCTCCAGTCTTAGGAAAAGCTTCATGAGGGATGTGTGATCTGTGTTGACTCAGAGGCTAGGCAGTTTGGGTACACAGAAGGGAGAGAGAATGAGATATTCTGATTGAAAAGGGGGAAGAAAAAGAGCAAAGGCATGAGAGATAGAATGAAACTGGTGGGCAGAAGGCAAAGAAGAGGCCAGGCTACCTAGGACAGAGTATGTGAGAAGGTTCGCATGGGTGGGTAGACTCAGACTTGGCAGTGCAGGCTTTGGAAGTTAGTTTGAGTTTCAGAGGCAAAGAGGAGCCATCAGGATCCATTGAGCAGCAGAGTGACACGACAAAAGCGGTGTTGTGGGAAAATTAGACCAGGATTTATGGGATTACATATGGCCATCCATATGGCAAACATACCAGTTCCAAAGATTCTTACTTGCCAGTACAATGAATATGAAGAGAAAGAGGCTGAAGGCTGGCATGAAATCAGACTATAATGGAGGCTCAGAACAATCAGAATGAATTCAGTTGGAGAGGACAGATAGTTTCCACTGGCATATGAGAGAGGTGAGATGAAATATTCTGATATAGAGTACTGAAAAGAAATTAAGAGTTAAAAAGGAACTAAGGAGAATGAGAGAGCTGGAATAGTGAAGGTCCATTATTATCTTGCCCCTGCCTTTGACTCCAACTTAATTTTCACATATGCTCCATTCATATGGGACTGCCTGTGGTTCCCTGAAATCAATGTTTTCTCATCTTTTGAGGCCTTTGCCCAGAACACTCTTTCTCTATTTTTTTTTCCTCCTGAATGCATTTTTTGTAAGCAGAATGGCCTCCAAAGAGATCCAGGCTCTAATCTTTGGAATCTGTGGCTATGCTGCATTACACAGCAAAACGGACTTTTCAGATGTAATTAAGGTTACAGTCTTCAAGATAAGGGAGATTACCCTGGATTTTCCAGGTGGGTCTAATTTAATCACATGAAGACTTAAAGGCAAAGAGCTTTCTCTGGTTAAAGTCAGAGACATGTGGCAGGAGAAATCAGAGAGATCTGAAGTGTGAGAGAAACTCAATTGTTTCTGAAGTTAAGAGGCCCATGGAAATCATGAGAAGGAACAAAAGTAGCCTCTAAGAGCAAAGACTGGCCTCTGGCTGACAGCAAGGGAATGAGGGACTTCAGTACTACAAACTCAAAAGGAACTAGATTTGGCGAACAACCTAAATGAGCTTGGAAGTAGATTCTTCCTAGAACTCCAGAAAGAAATGCAGCTGCTGGACAACTTGGTTTCGACCTCGTGAGGTTTATAGCATAGGAACCATCCAAATGATACTGTACCCAGACTCTCAACCTACAGAACTGTGAGATAATAAATGGATGCTATTTTAAGGAACAAAATTTGTGGGAATTGTTATGGCAGCCACTGAATATGAACGCATCATCCTTTAACGTTCAGCTCCATCATCGTGCTTCTGGGAAGGCTTTCTCAATCATAGCAGCCAATAATTATTGGTCAGTAGGGCTTAGGAGCAGTGTGGTGGCCATAGCCACTGGAGATGCAAAGATGCAAATAAATACTAAAAGGAGACTGAAAGGTTAGAAGGAAATATCAACAATAGATAAGCTGATTCATCCTAGTGGACTTTGGAGAAGGTCAGATATTGCAGGCATTAAGTTCTCACTACCAGTTACAAAGCTCCACTTATGGAGAACAACTTCCAGTGCACCGTCTAGTTCACTCTTAAGCAGGAATGGAGAGCCAAAGATCACCAATTATTTGAAGGAAAACTGCAACTTGAAAAAGAGAGGCTGAAACAAAGAGGAAAAAAGCAAACAAATAGAAACAATGTTGGGTATGGCTGACAAATATATGAACAAATGCTCATCATCACTAATCACTACATAAAAGCAAATCAGAACCCCAATGAGATAGCATCTGAAATCCGTCCAAATGGCTACTATTAAAAGAGTCAAAAAACAGCAGATGCTGGCAAAGTTGCAGAGACTAGGAAACACTTTTACACTGGTGGTGTGAATGTAAATTAGTTCAAACACTGTGGAAAGCAGCATGGAGATTTCTTAAAGCAGTGTGGAGATTTCTGTTTGAAACAAAACTGTCATTCAACACAGAAATCCCATTACTAGGTGTATAGGCAAAGGAAAATAAATCATTTTACCAAAAAGACGTGTGCACATGTATGTTCCTTGCAATACTACTTACCATAGCAAAGACATGGAATCAACCTAGGTGTCCATAAACAGTGGATTGCATAAAGAAAATGTGGCACATAAAAATAGACTCATAGACCATGGAACAGAATGGAGAGCCCAGAAATAATGCCACACACCTGCAACAATATGATCTTTGACAAACCTAACAAAAGCAATGGGGAAAGAACTCCCTATTCAATAAATAGTGATTGGATAGCTGGCTAGCTATATGCAGATAATTGAAACTGGACCCCCTTCCTTACGCCATGTACAAAAATCAACTTGAAATGGATTAAAGACTTAGATGTAAAGCCTAAAACTATAAAAATCCTGGAATGAAACCTAGAAAGTACCATTCTGGACATAGGAACTGGCAAATATTTCATGACGAAGATGCCAAGAGTAATTGCAATAAAATCCAAAATTGACAAATGAAATCTAATTAAACCAAACAGCTTCTATGCAGCAAAAGAAACTATCAACAGAATAAACAGACAACCCACAGAATAGGAGAAAATATTTGCAAACTATGCATCTGACAAAGGTTTAATATCTGGAATATGAAAGGAACTTAAACGAATTTATAAGCAAAAAACAAATGACCCCACTAAAAAGTAGGCAAAGGACATGAACAGACACTTTTCAAAAGAAGACATACACATGGCCAATAAGCATATGAAAAAATGCTCAACATCACTAATTGTTAGAAAGATGCAAATCAAAACCATAGTGAGATACCATCTTACATCGGTCAGATGGTTATTATTAAAAAATAAAAAAATAAAATGCTGGTGAGGTTTCAGAGAAAAGGAAACACTTACACACTCTTGGTGGGAGCATAAATTAATTCAGCCTTTGTGGAAACCAATGTGGTGATTTCTCTAAGAGCTAAAAACAGAACTATCATTCAACTTAGCAATCCCTTTATTGGGCATATACCGAAAGGAATATAAATCTCTCTACCGTAAAGACACATGGACATGTATGTTCATTGCAGTACTATTCACAGTAACAACATGTAATCAACTTAAATGCCAATCAGTGGTAGACTGAATAAAGAAAATGTGATGCATATACACCATGGAATACTACACAGCCACAAAAAGGAATGAGATCATGTCTTTGCAGCAACATAGATGGAGCTGGAGAGCATTATCCTTAGCAAACTAATGCAGGAACAGAAAACCAAATACTGTATGTTCTCACTTGGGAAGAAGAGTTAAATAATGAGAACACATGGACACAAAAAGGGGAACAACAGACACTGCAGCCTACTTGAGGATGGAAGGTGGGAGGAGGGAGAGGATCAGATAAAATACCAGTTGAGTACTTGGCTTAGAACCTGGGTGATGAAATAATCTGTACACCAAACCCTTGTAACAGAGGTTTGCTTATATAACAAACCTGCATATGTACCCCCAACCTAAAATAAAAATTAAAAGAAACAAAGAAAAGAAAATGTGATACATATATACCATGGAATACTATGCAGCCATGAAAAGAATAAAATCATGTCTTTTGCAGCAACATGGATGCAGCTGGAGGCCATTATCCTAAGTGAATTAATGCAGGAACAGAAAACCAAATACCACGTGTTCTCACTTATAAGTGGGAGCTAAACACTGAGTACACGTTGTGTCCATGTGTTTCATGGGAACAATAGACACTGGGGACTATTTGGGTGAGGGGAAAGAAGGAGGGGAACATGAGATGCAAAGCCGCCTATTAGGTACTATGCTCACTACCTGGGTGATGAGATCATTTGTACCCCAAGCCTCAGTGACTTGCAATTTATAGGTGAATGTATCCCCCAGAACCTAAAGCAAAAGGATAAGAAAGCTTGTAATCCCAGCACTTTGGGAGGCTGAGGCAGGAGGATCACTTGAGCCCAGGAGTTTGAGACTAGCCTGGGCAACATAGGGAGACCCCATCTCTACAGAAAATCAAAACTTAGCCAGGCATGGTGGTACATGCCTGTAGTCCCAGCTATGCAAGATGCTGAGGTGGGAGGATCACTTGACCCCAGCTGGTTGAGACTGCAGTGAGCCATGATAGTTCCACTGCCCTCCAACTTGGACAACAGAGTGAGACCCCATTTCTAAAAATAAAAGAAAAAAGTTCTGAGAAAGTGATTATTTTCACCCATGAATTTTATCCTTAGCTAACCTATCAATCAAATCAGAGGGTAGAATAAAACATTTTCAGATATGCGAAGTCTCAAAAATGTTACTTACCATGCATCCTTACACAGGAGGTGGTGCTCAACAAAAACCACGATGGAAACCATAGGAGAGATTCACAAAACAGGGTGCTTTTTAGGGGAGTGGGGAAAGGAATGCACAAGATGACAGCTGTGCAGCAAGCTCAGAAAGCAAACAGTTTAGACTGGAGCAGACCAGAGGGCCCCAGGACAGACATTTCTAGGGGAAAACGCCAAAACTCAAACCAACAAAACAATAGCCAAACAGAGAATCTGAAAGCTTTGCTTATGTGACCATGTGAACATTGTACTAAGGCATTTGGTAAGACTGTGGCAAGTATAGGAAGATTTGGTCACAGGTTCAAATAAACTATGCACAGGAAAAAAATGAATTGGGTAAATTATTTACTTTTATTTTATTTTACTTTTAGAAACAGAGTCTCACTCTATCACTCAGGCTGGCATGTAGTGGTGCAATTACAGCTCACTGTAACCTTGTACTCCTGGGATCAAGTGATCTTTCCACCTCAGCTTCCCTAGTAGCTGGGACTACAGGCATGCTCCACTACACTGGCTAATTAAAAAATATATATATAGTGTGTGTGTGTGGAGATAGGGTCCCTCTATGCTGCCTAGGCTGGTCTCGAACTCCTGGTCTCAAGTGATCTTTCTGCTTTTGCCTTCCAAAGTGCTGGGATTACAGATGTGAGCCACTGTGCCCAGCCAGTTATTATGTTTTTACAAAAAATATACTTCTTGGTTCAGTATTAGTATAGTCATAATATAGTATACAATATTAGTATAGTCATAATGATGCAAACTTTAAATTATGATATATAACTATTGGTAGAACAGAAGACAGGAGGGGATTTGTAAGCAAATTGACTCCTCATCTAATGTTATAAGATGGCAATAGATCAAAAGACAAATGCCTGTGTGTTATTCAACAAAATGAAAGTCAATGTCAGAAGAAACAGTTAAAAAATTGAAAGTAAGCTGGGGCAAGTGTGAGGGCAGAGGGAGAACAAGGAGGCAGTAGTCTTGCTTTTTGTTACAGCATAAACCTTTTATACTAGAGTAATATAATATTGTAAGTATATATTATTTAGTTAAAAATAATGATCGCTTTGAAAAAGATTCAATGGTGGTTAAACATAATATAGAGGCTATTTTCACCCCCATTTTCTGAACTCTCTGCTCCCATACATCCTGTGGTTTCCTTCTGGCCATAATTGGAGATGAAAAAGCCTAAAAAGCTCTTTCACACTGATATCCTAGTCTACTACACTCCAGCCTGGGTGACAGGGTGAGACTATGTATCTAAAAGTAAAAAATAATTATGAAAATAAAATAAAAGTAAGTGATATACCAGATTCATTTTTTCCTTTATTTGAACCTGTGACCCTAGGCACCTAAGGATCTATCCCTTCAGGAAGAGGGTATTGGAGGGTGGAATCTACAGTTTTAAAAAAAGAGTTTGGATCCCAACAGTCATATGAAAAAATGCTCATCGTCACTGGTCATCAGAGAGATGCAAATCAAAACCACATTGAGATACCATCTCACGCCAGTTAGAATGGCGATCATTAAAAAATCTGGAGACAACAGATGCTGGAGAGGATGTGGAGAAAAAGGAACACTTTTACACTGTTGGTGGGAGTGTAAATTAGTTCAACCATTGTGGAAGACAGTGCGGCGATTCCTCAAGGCCTTAGAAATAGAGATTCCATCTGACCCAGCAATCCCATTACTGGGTATATATCCAAAGGACTATAAATCGTTCTACTATAAGGACACATGCACACGAATGTTCATTGCAGCACTGTTTACAATAGCAAAGACCTGGAATCAACCCAAATGCCCATTGATGATAGACTGGATTGGGAAAATGTGGCACATATACACCATGGAATATTATGCAGCAATCAGAAATGATGAGTTCGTGTCTTTTGTAGGGACATGGATGAATCTGGAGAACATCATCCTCAGCAAACTGACACAAGAACAGAAAATGAAACACCGCATATTCTCACTCATAGGCGGGTGATGAAAAATGAGAACACATGGACACAGGGAGGGGAGTACTAAACACTGGGGTCTATTGGGGGGAAAAGGGGAGGGCCAGTGGGAGGGGGAGGTGGGGAGGGATAGCCTGGGGAGAAATGCCAAATGTGGGTGAAGGGGAGAAAGGAAGCAAAACACACTGCCATGTGTGTACCTACGCAACTGTCTTGCATGTTCTGCTCATGTACCCGAAAACCTAAAATGCAATAAAAAATTAAAAAAAAAAAAGAGTTTAGATCAGGTCAATGCTAAGCAATAAATAATTTCTAAACATGGATATACAGGCATTTGCACATGTCCTGACCAAAATGGGGTTTGGTTGCAATGGGTGGGCAGGTGAGATACTTTCAAGCGGGAAGTTTTCACTTTATTCTCAAATAGAGCCATGTAATAAAACCAAACATTTGTATTGCAATTATAAAGTACTTTCACCTAGGTCATCTTACCTGAGTCGCATAAGGCCAAGGTCATCCAGCTAATGCAGGAACAAGGATGAAGCAGCACTAGGACCCCAGACTGGCTGCCAGGGGTCTCGGCCTTTGTACCACTTCATTGAAGTGTGCTCACTGCCTTTAGAAGAATCACTCAGCCAGCAAACTGGTGCTGCACATGCTCTAGCTCCTCTCAGCATCCCTCTACCAACCTGCCCTGCTTACTGTCTCTTTTTTATCTGGGCCCTAAGCAAAGGCAAGCAAAGGAAAGCCAGGGACATCAGAAAAAGGAAGGCAGATGAGGTTGGGTGGAGAAGCAGAGAAGGTATGGTGACTGGAATTACAAACATGGCACCTATGTACACTCAATGCTCATCTCATCAAATTTACAGACCTGAGCCCTTTTCACTGCTAACACTCAAGGCAGAAGATAAGCATTTAGGATCATGTGTATTGACAGAAACACATGAGGAAAGGCATAACCATTGCCCCTTGATCAGTAAACCATGCAAAGTGCAAATGTAGTGGTCTCACAGAAGGTATCAGCCTTCCCAGTAAGAAACTAAAGATTCCATGCAGGGTCTGCCTCATCAGGGATTCTCTGATTGCCTTCAGCCACACACCTGGCAAGCTGGATGTCATCCTGAACAACGTCCCAATCAGCAGCTCAAGAAAACCTGCCGATCCTAGCCCGGATCCTGGGAAGTTTCCCCACTGTGGGAATACTAGAAGAGACTGAGCTTGAGAGGTGAAAAGATGAGTGATGAGGACTTTGCTCCAAAGTTCTTCAAGAGGTGGCCTCTGGGAATGTCCAGAGACCCACTGTTTTGGTCAGCCTTGGGAACTCTTTGCACTTCACTACCTTGAACAAATGGTTCCAAACAAATACCTTAGAAAGAAACTCTTGGAGATCAGCCCCATTAGTGGTTGTATTTTAACAAGCAGTCCTCCCTGTCAAGCTAGGGCGGTGACTGATGGTGCCTGAAGCCTGAACAGTAGGGATGCCTCTGTCGCATTTCTTCTTTTCCCCAATAGCTTCTTTCCCGTGTTCCACTTTGTGACTAAGGGAGGAGGCCATGGATCCCAAGTATAATCCTCCCAGACTACTCCTTCACTCCATCTTGAGAAAACAAAGAGATCAACAGAAACAAATACATTGAAGCATTAAGAAGACTCTCGGAAGCTTTGCATTTTAACAGAGGCATGAGAGAGCAAATCTTTACCCAGAACTGAAGGCAATGACAGCCTATGGCTGCCCTCAAACAAACAGAAATTGAGAGCTAGCAGAACCACTGGAAATCACCCACCTGCATCTTCACTTTACACAAGAGGAAACTGAGGTCCACATAGCTTAAGAGACTTGCTCATCATCCTTAAGGAGTTAGTGGCAGAGAACCAAATTCTCTTGCCAACAGGCCAAGATTCTTTGCACTTCACTACCTTGAACAAATGGTTCCAAACAAATACCTTAGAAAGAAACTCTTGGAGATCAGTTCATTCATAAGACAGGGTTTGGTGGCACTGTATACTTTTCTGTCTTCTATGTAGAAACAAATTCTTGGAAACCATTCATTCATAAGACAGGACTTGGTAGCACTGTATACTTTTCTGTCTTCTATGTAAACCATCAGGAAGTTCATTCATTAAGTTAGTAAGTGCAGGTGTTGTATCAGATACAGGGAATTAGCCGGGCATTGTGGCTCATACCTCTAATCCCAGCACTTTAGGAGGCCGAGGTGGGTGGATCACTTGAAGCCAGGAGTTTGAGACTGGCCTTGCCAACATGGCAAAACCTTGTCTTTACTAAATATATAAAAATTAGCCAGGTGTGGTGGCAGGCGCCTGTAATCCCAGCTACTTGGGAGGCTGAGGCAGAAGAATTGCTTGAACCTGGGAGGTGGAAATTGCAGTAAGCTGAGATTGTGCCACTGCACTCAAGCCTGGACTACAGAGCAAGACTCTGTCTCAAAAACATAAAAATAAATTTTAAAAAAAGGTAAGGGGAATTCAGAGACCTTGGAGGAATTTATAGTCTAATGGAGGAGAAAAGGTAGAAAGGATAATTAAAATGCAGTGTGATTATTGTTGGATAAGGTGATAAATCAGAGTTGTTGAGATTCTGTAAGTGCATGGAGGAGTGGGACCTCATCTTGTCTGAAGAAGATGTCATAGAAGGGTTTCAGGGTAGCTGGTGTCCAAATCAAGTCCGAAAAGTGATGGGACAAGAACAATGAACAATTCAGATAGGATGTAACTGTAAAGAAACTTACTCTCTAGTTAGGAGGATAGATAAATAAAAATCCTCGGTGCTCAGGGCTGGCAGAAAGAGATCTTTGGGAACACAGAAAAGGAATTACTATTGGAGACGGGGGCAGGGAATGGGGTGGGCAGGATCACCTTTACAATGATGATTACGCCTAAATTTGGTCTTCATGAGCACTGACCATGGTGGCTTGACAGAAGGCTGAAGACAGACTATGGGCCTGAGTATACAGGAAACTGCTCTGTGTTACGAGTGAAGGACAACATACTGTGTATTAGGGTAGAGACTAAACTTCTGTTAATAGAGATTCAAACAGGATAGAAATTTCTCTTTGTCTCATGCAATAAATCAGAGGGAGAACAGGTAGGCTGCTTTGCTTTAAAGGATCTTCCAGAGATCTTTTACTACCTTTTGTAGTGCCATCATTGCCTAGAATATTGTCCTAATCTGCACCGTCAAAACTAGTTCCTCACCACTATGTTAGTGTTTTAGCCTGTAGGAAAGTAGGGGGTAAAAAGAAGTGTAGGACAAAACATTTCCTTTTAAGGAAGCAACTCATAGGTTACAGGCATCACTTTCATATACAAATACAGTGACATGACCACACATAGCTGTAAGGGAGGTTAGGAAACATAGTCTCTATTCTGACAAGCCAGGTTCCTTGCTAAGTCTTAGGGATTTATGTTACTAAAAGAAATAAATAGAAGGACAGTGGGTGGTGGGGGAAATAACAGTATCTAACACATGCCAATTTGTTTCCCCATGTACAGGGAATGACAGTTTTTTGTTTTTGTTTTTGTTTTTTTTCCTTATTTTTTTATTGCATTTTAGGTTTTGGGATACATGTGCAGAGCATGCAATACAGTTGCATAGGTACACACATGGCAGTATGTTCTGTTTGCTTTCACCCCTTCACCCACATTTGGCATTTCTCCCCAGGCTATCCCTCCCCACCTCCCCCTCCCACTGGCCCTCCCCTTTTCCCCCCAATAGACCCCAGTATTTAGTACTCCCCTTTCTGTGTCCATGTGTTCTCATTTTTCATCACCCGCCTATGAGTGAGAATATGCGGTGTTTCATTTTCTGTTCTTGTGTCAGTTTGCTGAGGATGACGTTCTCCAGATTCATCCATGTCCCTACAAACGACACGAACTCATCATTTCTGATTGCTGCATAATATTCCATGGTGTATATGTGCCACATTTTCCCAATCCAGTCTATCATCAATGGGCATTTGGGTTGATTCCAGGTCTTTGCTATTGTAAACAGTGCTGCAGTGAACATTCATGTGCATGTGTCCTTATAGTAGAACGATTTATAGTCCTTTGGGTATATACCCAGTAATGGGATTGCTGGGTCAAATGGAATTTCTATTTCTAAGGCCTTGAGGAATCGCCACACTGTCTTCCACAATGGTTGGACTAATTTACACTCCCACCAACAGGGTAAAAGTGTTCCTTTTTTTCCACATCCTCTCCAGCATCTGTTGTCTCCAGATTTTTTAATGATCACCATTCTAACTGGCGTGAGATGGTATCTCAATGTGGTTTTGATTTGCATCTCTCTGATAACCAGTGACGATGAGCATTTTTTCATATGATTGTTGGCCTCATATATGTCTTCTTCCGTAAAGTGTCAGTTCATATCCTTTGCCCACTTTTGAATGGGCTTGTTTGTTTTTTTCTTGTAAATCTGTTTGAGTTCTTTGTAAATTCTGGATATCAGCCCTTTGTCAGATGGGTAAACTGCAAAAATTTTTTCCCATTCTGTTGGTTGCCGATTCACTCTAGTGACTGTTTCTTTTGCCGTGCAGAAGCTGTGGAGTTTGATTAGATCCCATTTGTCTATTTTGGCTTTTGTTGCCAATGCTTTTGGTGTTTTAGTCATGAAGTCCTTGCCTACTCCTATGTCCTGGATAGTTTTGCCTAGATTTCCTTCTAGGGTTTTTATCATGCCAGGTCTTATGTTTAAGTCTTTAATCCATCTGGAGTTAATTTTAGTGTAAGGTGTCAGGAAGGGGTCCAGTTTCTGCTTTCTGCACATGGCTAGCCAGTTTTCCCAACACCATTTGTTAAATAGGGAATCCTCTCCCCATTGCTTGTTTTTGTCAGGTTTATCAAAGATTGTATAGTTGTAGATATGTTGTGTTGCCTCCGGTGCCTCTGTTTTGTTCCATTGGTCTATATCTCTGTTTTGGTACCAGTACCATGCTGTTTTGATAACTGTAGCCTTGTAGTATAGTTTGAAATCCGGTAGTGTGATGCCCCCCGCTGTGTTCTTTTTGCTTAGAATAGGAATGACAGTTTTAAAGAGGAACTAGTTAAATGATGGACTGCAGAGGGTCTTAGCCAAGGAAAATTAAAGAGTTGCAGTGTCTCAAGGTTGTTGGTTTGGGTAATGGACAAGCTAAGGGTATGTCCAAACATTCTGGATTGGCGATGTCCCCAAAACATAGTAGACCAGGACAAAAAGATACAATCCTTGGTAGGGGTGTCCCAGATAGAGTTACTGCTATCTTTAAGCTGTGTCGCGCAGGCGTCTTTACTCAATTCCACTTTGCCTGACTTGAAGATGTCAGGTTAGTCTCTCTGCTTGTTCTTTGGGAAGAACATCTTCACCAGAGAGAGAAGACTGACAGAGCTGTCTAAATATTTCTGGACTTTTCCAAATCATTGCTGTTGTTCTCTGAGGTTGGCATCCCATGTCCTCAGCATCAGTACAAAGGCATTGCTGTACAGAGAGAAGCAGAGGCTTAAACAGAATCAGTCCACTGAGATGGGGTACAAAGAAGGAGCAGGCATAGGTTCAAACAAGTGATCAGCACCAAGAGGTCTTAAATGAACAGGACATCTGTCCCAGTATGGAAGTATAGTTTGGTGCCATGGAATAGAGGAATCCAATAAGCTGGACACATTCTGTCCACAGGGAGAAGAGTCTAAGCTACTGGGTGGTGCTCAGAGATAGGGCTTCAAGCCCCTAAACACTGGAAGAGGTCTGAGTCCTCCTGGACTACAGGGAACAAGGAATCATGTGGGGACCAAAGCAGTGCAGAGGATTATGAGCTATCATGTTAAATTAAAGAAAAAGGGAAGGTAACTCAAGGAGCAGTAATCCCAGGGCTTAAGCTTTATCTCAGAATGCAGGAAAGAAAGAGGGTATGCTTCTGTCTCAGAAGACAACTTCCCAAATCATGTTACTTCCATTGTCCTCTACTCTGTGCTCAAATTAGAAAATTGAGTATCATCCTAGACTCTTTCCTCATCATCTTAACATATACTATTTATAAGTACCAAATGCTATTTGTTCTATCTTCTAATGTTCTGCTGAAGCAATCCAGTTATTTCCAGCCCTTCTACCATTACTTTGTCCAATCTTCCAAAGCCTTACTCTCCTGGATTACTGCAACACCTTTCTCACTAGCCTGCCTGACTCCATTCTTGCTGCCCTCCAACCCATCTATCATGTGCTAAATTGTGCCGCCTTTCCAAAAATTCATGTCTTGGAGTCCTAATTCATGATAGCTCAGAATGTGACTATATTTTAAGATAAGGTCTTTAGAGAGGTAATTAAGTTAAAATAATGTCATTAGGATGGGCCCAAATCCAATAGGACTGATGTCCTTATAAGAGGAGATTTAGATACAGGCAGATACATAGGGAAGACCATGTAAGGGCACTGGTTGAAGATGGCCATCTACAAGCCAAGAAGGGAGTTCTCAGAAGAAAAGAGTACCAATGCCTTGCTCTCAAACTTCTAGGATCCAGAATAATGAGAAAATAAATTTCTGTTATTTAAACTACTCACTTGATTTTGTGGTACTTTGTTATGGAAACTCAAGAAAATTAGCACATCATCCTTTATACTGTCTATAAAATGACTCATTAGATGCAAAGTTGATCATGTCACTCCTCTGGTTAAACCCCAGACAAGTGGGAATTCATCAAACTAAAAAGCTCCTGCATAGCAAAGGAAACAATTAACAGAGTCAAATGACAACCCATACAATGGAAGAAAATATTTGCAAACTATACACTGAACAAAATTTATCACATGAAGACATATAAACGGCTAATAGGCATATGAAAAAATATGTCAACATTGCTAACCATCAAGGAAATGCTAATCAAAACCACAAATAAAATATTACCTCAGACCTGTTAGAATGGCTATGATTGTAAAGATAAAGGGTTGAAGACAGTGTGGAGAAAAGAGACTTGTTTTGCACTGTTGGTGAAGATATCAATTGGTACAGCCATTATGTAAAACAGTATAGAAGTTCCTCAAAAAAATTAAAAGTAGAACTACCATGTGATCCAACAATCCCACTACTGGATATATATCCAAAGGAAATAAAATCAGTATGTTCAAGAGATACCTGCACTCCCCTGGTTATTGCAACAATATTCATAATAGTCAAGATATGGAATGAACCTAAGTGCTGATTGAAGAATGAATGGATAATGTGGTATACACACTTACACATACACACACACACAAAATGGAATACTATTCAGCCTTTAAAGCAAGAATCCTGTCATTTGCAACAACATGAATGAGCCTGGACGTCATTGTGTTAAGTGAAATTAGCTAGGCACAGAGACACAAACTCTACGTGATCTTGCTTATGTGGGAAACTGAAAAAAGTCAAACTCATAGAAGCAGAGAGTAGAATGATGGTTGTCAGGGGCTGGGGTTGAAGTATTGGTCAAACAATACAAAGTGTCAGTTATGTAGATTGAATAAGTTCTGCAGATCTAATTATGTCATGGTGAGTACAGTCAATAATTCTGTATTGTATACTTGAATATGCTAAGGGAGTATATTGTAAGTGTTCTTACCACAAAAAAGACATACATGCTGGGTGCATTGGCTTACACCTGTAATCTCAGCACTTTGGGAGACCAAGACAGGAGGATCACTGGAGCACAGGTGTTTGAGACCAGCATAGGCAACATGGTTAAACCCTGTCTCCACAAAAAATGAAAAATGAGGCAGGAGGATTGCTTGAGTCCATGAGGTCAAGGCTGCAGTGATCCATGATGGCGCTACTGCACTCTAGCCTGGGTGACAGAGCAAGACCCTGCCTCAAAAAAAAAAAAAAAGATATACAATAGAATAATTAACTCTCAGTGATGAATATGTTAATTGGCTTGATTGTAGTAATCATTTCACCAGATATACATATACAAAAAATAATTCAGTCAGCCCAGTACAGTGGCTCTTGCCTATAATCCCAGCACTTTGGTAGGCTAAGATGGGAGGATTACTTGAGGCCAGGAGTTTGAGACCAGCCTGGTCAACATAGTGAGATCCTATCTCTTAAAAAAAAAAAAAAAAAGAAATTCAATAAAGCTGAAAAAAGAAACTTAAAACTATAAGAAAGCTCCACCTAAAATTCCCTCAATGGGCTTCTGCTTTCAGTCCTACTAAGAATAACTAGAAAATTGTGGTTTAAAATTTTTTTAAAATCTGTGTAAAGGCATAGAAAGCTGCTGAAGCAATCAGCATTGGAGGGGCAAAGATTTCAAAGAAGGTTGAACCACCGAGAGGAAAATTACATTTTTCTCATGGGCTTTGGCAAATTTGGGGTATATAGTTAGTGACTGAGAATCTGGACTTTGGCCAGACAGAGGGCCACTGCTGGGGGATATAGGAAAACCAGAACTTTTGGTGGTTACTGAGGGCTGGGTTGACAGGCCAAGACTCCAGTGAAAGGGAAAGGAAAAAAAAAAGACTATGACACATGTCAAGTGTTTTTCTGAAGACATTTGATTAATTTTGAAACTGTACAGGGCAGGTGATTAAGAAGCTAAGCAGGAAGCCTTGAAAAACAGTAACATTTTGGGCAGTCTCACTATGCTGAGTAATGTAAGGATTCGAATTCAAGATCTGCAAGGAATAGGAGCCCCACTGAACACTCAAGACTATCAGATGATAGCTCTAAAAGGTAATGCCTTAGAAGCACGGTCCAAGGACTTTAACAACATTGGACCTGACCTTCTTGATTCAGCTTAGTCACTGATTTGGTAAAGGTGATCTGCTCCTACTTGATCTGTCTAACAGAGAAAAGAATAAATCCTCTCTGAGGGAAGATAGCATCATCTGGAGCTGTTTAAATTATTTATACACAATTGGATGGCATTCATTTAAAACTTTCTAGGAATTACAAGAGACAAGGCCATGTGACTGAAAACCTAGCGGGAAAAAAATCAAAGAATAGAAAAAAACCCATGGGTGATCCAAATATATAAGTTAGCAGACTATGCATTTCTAACAACTATATATTCAGATAATAGAGGACAGATGGTGAAAAGAAATATTAAAAAGGAAAAATTAATGCAATAATTAGAATCTATAAGTAATCAAATGGAAATTTTAAAGGTTAAAAAAACTAAGAAGTCAATAGATATGTAATGGATGATTGTACACAACAGAATAGAGGATATCAGAGTAAAGTATTTAAACTGAAGTACATAGAGAATTAACTAATAGAAAACTAAGAGTATAATGGGCAGGTGAGATATAAATAAAAGGTTTAATATAGTTTTAATTGGAGTTCCAGGATAAAAGGGGAGGAAGGAAAAATAAGCAGTGATAATATATGAAGATACTGAGAATTTTCCAAATCTGATGAAAGACATCAACTCACAGATTCAAGAAGCTCTGTCAACCCCAAGAAGAATAAGGGCAAATAAAATACCCTAGGCCCATCATAAGACTTTTGTAAACAAAGAAAAGGAGAAAAATTGTAAAAGCATCCAGGAGAAAAGAAACATTGTAGTTTGCTGAATAATGGCCATCCAATACTATCAGATCCTAATCCTTGGAAGATGTGAGTGTTACCTTATAAGGAAAAAGAGTTTTTGCAGATATGATTACATTAAGGATCTGAGAAATGGAGAAATTATCCTGAATTATCTGGGTGGGTCCCAAATCTAATTACAAGCATCCTTGTAAAATGAAGGTAGAAGGAGATTTGTCATACACACAGAACACACATACACATACACACACATGAGAAGGTGATGTGGTGACAGAAACAGTGAGTGGAGTGGTGCAGCTGCAAGCAAAAGAGCTCCAAGTCATGCTGGCAGTCAGCGGAAGATGGGAGAGACAAAGAATGGATTCTCCTTAGAGCTTCCAGAGGGAGTGTAATCTTGCCAACATCATTTATCCAGACTTCTGGCACACAAAACTGTAAGAGAATACATTTCTGTTGTTTTAGGCCATCAAGTTGTGGTAATTTGGTACAGCAACCACAGGAAACTAATATAATAATGAGAAGAATGACATTTAATTTAACAACAATTATGGAAGGTAAAAGAGAATAGAATCCTCACAACCATCATATGAAATGAATCCTCTACCATTTCCACATTAAGATTAGAAAACTGAGCCTCAGAGAGTCAAGTGACTTGTCCAAGGATCACATGGTGTAGACAGGATTCAAGATCAGGCCTGTCTTATTCAAAATATTATTTTTTAAAACATACTCACTATTGTATATAGCTTTTCATACTCCTCAGCATGGTATATAATCCTTCTGAGTTTGGTTCCTTCCTGCCTCTTCTGTCGTATCTCTCACCACATCTTCTTTCAGACTCTAGCCTATCCTTGCTGAACTCCCTGAGATTCCGTGTGTCTTTGCTCTCTGCCTGGAATTTTCTTTCCATGCCCTACTTCCACATACCATCACTTGGCTAACTCCAACTTGTTTCTGTAACTCAGCTTAAATGAGAAGTTTCTCTTAGAACACCTTCCTCTATACTTCAAGATTTAGTTAGATATCTCTCTGTCCTCCCACAGTCCCATTTTTACCTTTATCACAATACCAATCTTCCTTATTAGACTGGAAGCTCCTTGAGGCCAGGGGATCATACCCAGAATGATACTTGGTACAGAGTGGGCACTCAATAATTGCCGAATGACTGATACATGGCTTTTCAGGATTGTGGTGGTGGAAAGCACTGAGTTTTAAGTCACATTTGTCTGATAATTCGAATAAGAGTAAATTTGTAGTTGGAGAGATATGTGGAACAGCATGAGATATGTCTGGGGTAGGTGGTGATTTTACCTTATTACTTTCCCCTGTGTCACATGCCTCCATGGAGCTTGCCCTAGTTTTTTCAGGTGGTTAGGTAGAACAAGCTTCCATTCTGGTCCTGTTAAAGGCACACAGAGAATTTAAGTTTTTTTAACCCTAAGTCATGAAGAGCTCTTTGGTTGAATTATCACTTGGTGCCCAATACCACACAGACCCATTACTCTCCCTTCCAGTTGTACATACATGACTGCAAACTCCAAATATTGTTACCATAGATTTCCTGTTAAATTTGGACAGTTGGTTGGGGTCAGCTTCCAAAGGTCATATGTGTGTCAGAGATCCAAAGACATAAGAAGTGATTCTAAAATATAGGATCAGGAAGAAGTTAAATAATTCTTTACCTGTAGTGCAAACCTGAATTTCCTCAGCCAAAACTACAATAGGAAAGATAATTCGGTTTCCCTGAGGAAGTGCCCCAGGCAGTAGAATGTTAGAGCAAGGAGAATATCAGGTTGCTCCCTCCGTTACTTAGTCCCTCCGTTACTCAATAAGCCACTCTTCTTGCTCTTCGCACCCTAGTGCTGTCTCCCTCCACACTGACTCTAGGGTGGCCTGTGACTGGCAATAACCAATATCATGTTATCAGAAATGAAGTTGTGAGTTCTAATCCTATTATTCAAGAGGACTGACAGTTTTCACTTCCTGTCTTTGAATACAGGGGCCCTCAATCCCCAGGTTGTGGACTGGGGGTAAGCCATGGCCAGGCAAGCATTGCCGCCCGAACTTTGCCTTCATTAGATTCTCATACGAACTCAAACCCCATTGTGAACGGAGCATGCGAGGGATCTAGGTTGTGTGCTCTTTTTTTTTGAGATGGAGTCTCCCTCTGTCACCCAGGCTGGAGTGCAGTGGAATGATTTAGGCTCATTGCAACCTCTGCCTCCTGGGTTCAAGCAATTCTTCTGCCTCAGCCCCCTGAGTAGCTGAGACTACAGGTGTGCACCACTACATCTGGATAATTTTTGTATTTTTAGTAGAGATGGGGTTTCACCATATTGGCCAGGCTGGTCTCAAACTCCTGACCTTGTGTTCTGTCTGATTTGGCCTCCCAAAGTGCTGGGATTACAGATGTGAGCCTCTGTGCCTGGCCGGTTGTGTGCTCTTTATGAGAATCTAACTAATGCCTGATGATCTCAGGTGAAACAGTTTTATTCCCAAACCATCCCCCCACACACACCCCCACCACCATGCCTTGGAAAAATTGTCTTACATAAAACCGTTCCCTGGTGCCAAAAAGGTTGGGGACTGCTGCTCTTTTTTTTGGCACCAGGGACTCCAGTTTTGTGGAAGACAATTAGACAATTTTTCAAAGGACATGGTGGAGTAGGGGTGGGGATGGTTTCAAGATGAAACTGTTCCACCTCAGATCATCAGGGATTGGATTCTCATAGCAGCCCTCAACCTAGATCCCTCATATGCTCAGTTCACAATAGTTCACACTAGGGCTCAAGCTCCTATGAGAATCTAATGCTACCGCTGATCTGACAGGAGGCAGAGCTCAGGCTTTAATGCTCACTGGCCTGCTGTTCATGTACTGTTGTTCAACCCAGTTCCTAACAGACCACAGACTGGCATGGGTCAGCAGCTTGGGGGTTGGGGACCCCTGTTTCAGAACACTTGCTTTGGGAAACCCTATAAGAAGTCTGGCTCCCCTGCTGGAGAGACCATGTGGAGAGGAACAGTCCTGAGACTATATGTAGAGCAACAGAGGGCCAGCCATCTCAGATACCCAGTTGAGCCTCTGCATGACTCCATCTGTCATCTAACTACATTGCCTGAGTGAAATCAGCAGAAGAACTTTCTGGCTGAGCCCAGTCAATCCACAGAATAGTGACAGAAAACAGAATGATGCCTAGCCATTAAATTTTGGAGTAGTTTGTTAGGTGACAATAGATCATAGAAACACTCTTTTTCATAACTGCCTCTTACCCTACACTATGAAGTAGGGTAACAGAAATCTGATTTCCAAACTATCCTGAATCCACAGAGTCAGCTTTCCTTATCAGAAACCTGTTCATCTCTCCATGGAAAATCCTTAGCTCCTGAATCATCCATACTTCTGTGTGAGGCAAGCCTCAGTATATCTTCCTAAAAGATAGTATTCCAAGTCTCTTGAGTTGTGCATGAAAAGCTTCCATCATAGACCTTGACATTTCTGGAATCAAAAAGCAGGTGTGAAAACTCTTTGGATGACTCATAATCAATCACTCAAGTAGGTGGCCTCCTCCCTCTACATGCCTGCCTGTGCAGTGGCCGATAACTGCCCTATGGTATTGCCTTTCTATGGAACCATATCTACCCACCACCACCACAAACCCTTAGAAGTCCTGGTTTCACTAAAAAATTCTCACATATGAATACATGATATCATCCTGATGTTTGCATCAGATTTAGTTCAGATTGCATATTTTTCCAGAAGCATCATTCTGCTGCAAACTTAGAAGACATATTGCTGCTGGCTTTATTTACTTATTTATGCTTCCTTGACAAGAGTTCCACTTCAACAGGTCCTGTGAAAACATTATTTCAGGGCTATAATAATTTCACAGAATATTATGGAGATAGCTGATAGGCATATTATCCTTCACTTATATCAAGTGACTTTCCTTGCATTGTTTTATTTAGAATGCACATCTTTATTTTTATAAATATAGCCAACTCAATTATCTAGGTTACTGAAAGGGCAAAGTGGTACAAATAATGTAAAACATTGGGGGAAGGTCATTTGTATTTGTTTTGCAAATGTATTATAGTTTATCGTTCCAGCAGCAGCAGCAGGTGTTTCTAATTATGGTTTTGTTTAGGCTAATACTGGAATTATCAGACATACTCTGTGTGTGTGTGTGTGTGTGTGTGTGTGTGTGTGTGTGTGTATAACATGGTATATAAAAAAACATGTCAGGTAACTGAGCAGAGAGAGCTGATCCAAGACTTAAGCTGTTTGATGTACAATTTGCCTGAAGAATCTTGAATTATTATTATTTTTTGGTAACTTACCTATAAGATTTCACATATTACATGAGAACTATTCCTCACCTTGATGGGCTACATACCAACTCTAAAGATGCCATAATTTTTCAGACATTCCCAATATTTCTATTTGTGATTTACCTCCTTTTTGTCAGTCATGGGAGAATCTGTGCTTCTGCATCAGCCTCTTGATTGCAACATATGCCTCTGAAGGACTTTGAGGTCTGGGAGGAATGCGCTGGGATCAGGATGAGACTGCAGGGCTTCAGCCACCATCTGTATCTTTATGACTCCCAAATTCCTATCTCTGGCTCAGACCTCCCTCCTGAACTCAAGTGGTATATAGATCTTCCTATTTATCTCCCCTGGAATGTTCCATGGGACCTTCAACTGAACTCCTCTTCCTTACTCCTTTCCAAATCTCCGTCTCCTCCTATGTTCATTACATCAGTGGCTGGTACCATTATCTATCCAGTCCTCAAACTATGAATTCGGGAATCATTCTTTCCTTCTCCATCTCTATTCTTCCCCATTTTCTCCAGTTCTTGCTGATTTTATTCCCTTATTTTCACTTGTGCCTGCTTACCTGTTTCCATCCTCACTTCCACTCAGAACAAGCCCCTATCACCTCTTGTCTGCTTCACTAGAACTTTTTTCTTTTTGTAGCCCAGGCTGGAGTGCAGTAGCACAATCTCAGCTCACTGCAACCTCTGCCTCCCAGGTTCAAGCAATTCTCATGCCTCAGCCTTGCAAGTAGCTAGGGCTACAGGTGTGTGTCACCATGCCCAGTTAATTTTTGTATTTTTAGTAGAGAAGGGGGTTTCATTATGTTGGTCAGGTTGGTCTCAAACTCCTGGCCTCAAGCTATCTGCCCATTTCAGCCTCCCAAAATGCTGGGATTACAGGCATGAGCCACCATGCCCAGCCTCACTCAGATACTTCATAACTTGCTTTCTTCTGTCAAATCTTGCTCCCTGCCCCATCTATCCTTCACAGAGCAAAGACAGAAGGATCGTTCTGATACCTGTATCTCAAGTCACTCCTGTGCTTAAAACCCCTAATGTCTTCTCATTGCCCTTAAAGTGCAAAACACTTGCCTAGCCTGCAAAAGTCCTGCTAAAATATGACCCCTGCCAACAGTTCATGTCTCTTTTCCCTTGGGTCTCCCTGCTTTCTTCCCTTGCTTCTCCCCACCTCATTCATGCTCTACTTTTTTGTCTTAGGACATACCAGGCTCTATAGTCTCTGGGCCTTTGTTGGGGGCCCTTCCTTCTGCAGTTGTCTTTCACTTTCCTCTTCATCTAGCTAAATCCTCCTCAATCTTTAGATCTGGATCAAAGTGTCACCAGCTCAGAACTAATTTCTCTGACCACCCCCCACCACCCCAGACTTTTAGGTCTCTGTTTCATGCTCTCCTAGCACCCAGAACTTCTTTGTAGCACTCCTCAGATTATGAGCACCACAAGGGGAAAGGACATCCACATATTTGTTCCCTGGTTAAGTTCTTAGCACTGTGGTGGAAACAGAATAGGAGATCAATAAATATTTTCTAGGCCAGGCATGGTAGCTCATGCCTATAATCCCAGCACTTTGGAAGGCAAAGGTGAATCATCTGAGGTCAGCAGTTTGAGACTAGCCTGGCCAAGACAGTGAAACTCCATCTCTACTGAAAACACAAAATTTTGCTGGGCATGGTGGTGGGCACCTGTAATCCCAGCTACTGGGGAAGCTGAGACTGGAGAGTCGTTTGAACCCAGAAGCAAGAGGTTGCAGTGAGCCAACATCACACCACCGCACTCCAGCCTGGGCCACAGAGTGAGACTCTTTCTCATAAATCAATCAATCAATCAATATTTTCTAAATGGCCAACTAAACAATGGCCTCCTAACTGGTGTGCTTTCCTCCAGGGTCTTTCCTCCCAACCTATTTTTTCCACTCTTAGCACAGCAATCTCTAGGCCTATAATTTAAGGTGCAGCTCCAATCAAATCACTTTGGAGCTTAAAGAAAAATCAGCCCTTGCCCTCACCTGCAGAATGCAGTCTGAATGCTTCGGTAAGACATGACATTAAGGTGTTCTGTAATCTGGTCCTAAACTACCTGACCAACCTTATTTGTCCATCTTGTTTCCTGTTTAGAAGAAACCCCAGGTTCTCGTCAAATAGAATTGCATGCTATTTTCTGCCAGTGCTTCACATTTTCTAGCTTTTGTGCCTTTGCTTCTGGTGATCCATCCTCCTGGCAAGCCCTCACTACATTTCTAAGTCCCATCTCTCCTTCATGATCCACCTTAAAAGTAATGTTCTCTCGGAAGCTTTTGCAATTCCCCCGGCAGCGGAAAATGACCACTTCTCCCTCTGAACATCCCAGCCCTTTTTACCTCCCTGTGGCATTGATTCCATTATGTGCACACAAGGTTCATTTTCTACTAGACTGCAAACCCAAGGGAGAAGGGCTTGGTCATTTCTATATGGATGACAGGACTTGGCCAACACTAGGGGTTCCTATTTTGAGGCCTATCATAAGTTTTACAACTTTGAATATGAAGTGTGGTCTAAGGACCAACTGTTTAGGTATCACCTGGGGGCTTGTTAGTAATTTACAGTCTTGAGCCTACCAGACTTAGCAAATCAGAATCTGCATTTTAACACGATCTGTAGGTGATCCACATGCACATTAAAATTTAAGAAGCAGTGCACTGTTTTATTACACAAGGGAAGAGGATCCTTACAAGAGGATAAACACCACATCTTGTAATGCTGTGCTCTCAGATGTGGTATCAATTTTCGTATTAGCTGCACAGTGGGTGTCTCTCTGGTTTTGAATCACCAGCACAACTTCCTTCCTGCTCTTACTTTGAAACCTTCCCCTTCTTCAAAAATATGGAAGGAATCCTATCTTAGGCAAGGGAACCCTTTCTCCTATGAGAAAGCTGTGGATGCACAAAGCTGGCCCCAATCAGAAAGGGAGGTTATGATTCCTTACAGCTTGCCATAATTGATGTAGTCTCTGGCCAAGGTGTGAGTCAAGCCTTGTGTCCTCTGTTAAACATCAGTGCAAGGAATGCCACAGAATGATGTCAAGTGAGCTTTTGAGCTAACCACTCCTAGAAACATCTGGTGCTGGCAGAGGATCATGACTATGAATACAGATGAAGGGAAGAATTGAGCAATTTGAATTAATCACAGTTTTAAGTGTCTTGTACAAAATGTATTTATGTTTTGATCTAAATAGGCAAACAACTAAGCAATGCTTCCTAGGTTTTAGAAGAGCGGTAACGATCCCATTGAAAGGATTTTTCCCGCTGCACTCTTTCCTCACATTATTTGAACAAGAATATAACCTCTTCTTCCCTAGAGCTCCCTTAATTATTAACGCAGCTCAAGCATGGTGTTCAGCGCTCACCTCATCTGTAGATGCTAATAGGTCCTATAAGCATATTGTCTTACTTCTTTGCAATACGCTGCAGAGAAACTTGATAATGGGAAAGGTCCTCAAGTTCAGGCAAAGCAGCTAAACCTAGAAGTGGCAAAACCCGCGGCTTTTGCCTCAGGCATGTATTTGCTGATAAATCACTGCTCCTAAAAACTCCTCTCATTTGAGCTCCTTGGCTTCTAATCAGAACCACACCCAGACTGAGACGGGAGTGGTTTCAGACTAGCTTCTGTCTGACACTGGGAAAGATAAAACTGTCTTTCTGCCACTAAAGTGACAGAAAAACAGGGGCTTGCTGGCAACCTCCATGTCACAGGCCTCTGACTGCATTTAATCAGAAATGTCTATTGTTGAATTGAGCTTTGCTGGCCAAAGAAATAACTGTATTGAATTAGAAACTGAAAGATGACGAACAGGCCGCTCATGGAAGCCATCCTTCTCATGAGAAAGTTGCCCCGAGACAACATTGTGAAATAGACGCATTTCACATTTTCTCTTGAACTATCTCTCCATTGCTGGGTGTATCAGGGTTCTCTAGAGAAATAGAATCAATAGGATATATTTAAAGTGGGGGAGGGAAGGCAGAAAGAGAAGGAGAGAGATTGATTTAAAGAATTGGCTGACATGATTGTGGGAACTAGCAAATTCAAAATTTGTAGGGCAGACCAGGAGCTGCGAACTCAGGCAAGAGTTGAAGTCACAATTTTGAGTCAGACATTCAGAGGGCAGGCCAGCAGGCTAGAAACTTAGGCAGAATTTCTTCTTCTACAGTATAACAAGACAATTCTGGCATTTCAACTTCATTTCACATAGGCCACCTTTTATTCAGTGTTTCATCTAACCAGTCAAACTGTTAGACTGGGCTAGGGTCAACTGGTCTTACTGACTGAAGGCTACGCAGGTTCAAAGTTGCTGGTCTGGACCATAAGGAAACACGGTGGAGCTCCCTGTGAAATTAGCAAGCCAGAAAGGTTTAAAAGACAAGGAAATTTGACCACTCTTACTTGCACAGAAGGAGTCTCTGTGACCGTGTCAAAAGAGCCAAACTCACAGATATCACATCTTTCAGAAGACGTCCATGATAGGCAGTGACTCAAGAACTACTCTAAGGTCTTACTTTGCCTTTTAAGCCAAGACAGTTTGTTCTGTACTGCCCTACCTTGACTGACTGGCCATCCCCTCTGAATTAGAAAAGTACTTGTCTTTTCTCCAATACCTGCCACTTGTCTCAAGCACAGTGATCCCACATCCTCTCTCCCAGCCACATGCCTTCGTTGGCCTTCTGGTCATCCAGCATTCTGCATTGCAGTGTCTCGGACAGGCTTACCCTCTCCCTGGTCCCAAATAAACCTGTTTTACCCTTCCATGTGTTCAAACCTTGTTGCCAGCTCATGGGGCATTAGATATCTCTTTCATAAAGTGGAGAGGCAACATGGTATGAACAACTGATAATCTACTTAGATTTATTTATTCAATCAACAAATATGTACCTTAGTGTATCAGGCTCTGTGATAGAGGCTGGGAAGAAAAAAGTAAATCTGACATAGTTCTTGCCCACAATGTACTCATCACCTAGTTAAGGAGACAGACAAGCAGTTGAACACAAACAATTGCCATACAGTGTAAGAATTACAATGGTAGAGGTATGTTTTGGGAACAGTTGTAGCAGAAAGAAAAAGCAAGTAACCCTTCATGACCTGAGCAAATCGAGAGGATTTCAGCTGCTTCCTGAGAAGTAAGTAGTAGTTCACTAAGTAAACAAGGCAAGTGAAACGTGCCAGAGTAAGGTAACAGCAGGATCAGAGGCGCAGTTGCGTACTCATACGCAGCTTAATGGAAGAACGGAGACAAGTCAATCTAGTATAGCTACATATGGCATGGTACATGCCAGGGATTGGACATTTGTGTAGGAGTAAAGCTCTGGTGTTCCAGGCAACTAATCTTGTACTTAATGCTAAGGGCAACAGAAAGCTATGGAAGTTTTTTCTTTTCTTCTTCTTTTTTACTAATAGCTTTGTTGAAATATAATCCACATTCCATACAATTCACATAAAGTATATTCACAGTTTTAAGTATATTCACAAAGTTCTGTTATTATTACCACTATCGAATTCCAGAACATTGTCATCACTCCAAAAGTAAGCCATATACTGTCACTCTTCAACTTACAACAGAGTTACATCCTCAAAAACCCACTGTGAGTTGAAAATTTCATAAGTTGAAAATGTGTTTAATATACCTAACCTACTGAACATCATAGCTTAGCCTAGCCAACCTTAAACATGTTCACAACACTTACATTAGCCTACAGTTGGGCAAAATTATCTAATACCACCCATATTTTATAATAAAGTATTGAATATCTTAGGTAATTTATTGAACACTGTACTGAAAGTAAAAACCAAAGTGGTTGTATTGGTGCTTGAAGTAAGGTTTGTGTTAAATGTGAATCTCTATTGCACCATTGTGAAGTTGAAAAATAATAAGTCAAACCTTCATAAGTTGGAAGCCATCTGTACTAGTTACCATCCATCTCCCATACCCATTACCTTCTAGCCACTGGCAACTACTATTTAAATATTTATATATTTGCCAATTATGGATATTTCATATAGATGGCATCAAACAATGTGTGATCTTTTGTGACTGGCTTCTTTCATTTAGCATGTTTTCAAGTCTCACCCATGTTGTAGTATCAATCAATACTCTATTACTTTTCATGCCCAGATGATATTTCATTGTATGGATATACAACATTTCACTTATCCATTGTATCAGCTGATGGAAATTTGGGTTGTTTATACTTTTTGGCTCTTACAAATAATACTGTTATAAACATTTTTACAGTTTTTTAATCCATCCCCTCAAGCATTTATCCTTTGAGTTACAAACAATCCAATTACATTTTAAGTTGTTTTAAAAGATACAATTAAGTTATTATTGACTATAGTCACTCTAATGTGCTATCAATAGTAAGTCTTATTCTATCTCTTTTGTACACATTAACCATCCCCATCTTGCCCCAACTCCCCCACTACCCTTCCCAGTCTCTGGTAACCATCCTTCTACTCTCTATGCACATGAGTTCAATTGTTTTGATTTTTAGATCCCACAAATAAGTGAGAACATGCAATGTTTGTCTTCCTGTGCTTGGCTAATTTCACTTAATATAATGATCTTCAGTTTCATCCATGTTGTTGCAAACTGTTGGATCTCATCCTTTTTTATGGCTAAATAGTACTTTATTGTGTATATGTACTACACTTTATTCATTCATCTGTTGATGGACACTTCGGTTGCTTCCAAATCTTAGCTATTGTAAAGATTGCAGCAAGAAACAGAGTAGTGCAGATATCTCTTCCGTATACTGATTTCCTTTCTTTTGGGTATATAACCAAAAGAAAGAAAGAAAACCTTACTTCTCTCTCTCCCTCTGTTCTAAGCCACCTAAAGCTGGGGCTGGAGTCACACAAGGACCCCTGTGTCTACCACCACTATGACTGGATTGCTGGATCATATGGTCGCTCAATTTTTAGTTTTTTGAGGAACCTCCAAACTTCTCCACACTGGTTTTACCAATTTACATTCCTACCAACAGTGTACAAGGGTTCCCTTTTCTCTACACCTTTGCCAGCATTTGTTATTGCCTGTCTTGGATAAAAGCCATTTTAACTGCGGTGAGATATCTCAGTATACTTTTGATTTGCATTTCTGTGATAATCCGTGATGTTGAGTGATTGAGGGCCTTTTCATATGCCTGTTTCCCATTTGTATATCTTCTTTTGAGAAATTTCTATTAAAATATTTTGCCTATTTTGCCAAGATTGTTAGATTTTTTTCCTGGAGAGTTGAGTTCCTTATATATTTTGGTCATTAGTCCCCTGTCAGATGGGTAGTTAGCAAATATTTTTTCCCATTCTGTAGCTTGTCTGTTCACTTTGACTGTATCCTTTGCTGTGCAGTAGCTTTTTAACTTGATGTGATCCCATCTGTTCATGTTAACTTTAGTTGTCTGTGCTTCTGGGGTATTACTCAAGTCTTTGCCCAGACCAATGTCCTGGAAATTTTCCCCAATGTTTTCTTGTAGTAGTTTTATAGTTTGAAGTCTTAGAGTTAAGTCTTTATTCCATTTTGATTTGATTTTTTGTATATGGTGAAAGATAGGGGTCTAGTTTCATTCTTTTATATATGTAGAAATTTGTCAATTTCTTCTAGAGTTTCCAATGTACTGATATATAGTTGCTCATAGTAGCCACTAATGATCTTTTGAATTTCTGCAGTATCAGTTGTAATTTCTCCCTTTTTATTTCTGATTTTATTTGGTTCTTCTCTGTTATTTTTCTTCATCTGGCTAAAGGTTTGTCTATTTTGTTTAACTTTTTAAAAAACCAACTTTTTGTTTCATTGATCTTTTGTATTTTTTTATTTCAATTTTATTTATTTTTGCTCTGTTTATTATTTATTTTCTTCTGCTAGTTTTGGGTTTGGTTTGCTCTTGCTTTTATACTTCTTTAAGATACATTGTTAGATTGTTTATTTGAAGTTTTTACTCTTTTTAAATATAGGCACTTACAGCTATACATATCCCTTTGAGTATTGCTTTTGCTGCATCCCATAGGTTTTGGTATGCTGTGTTTTCATTATCATTTGTTTCAAGAAATATTTCAATTTACATCTTAATTTCTTCATTGACCCACTGGTCATTCAGGGGCATATTGTGTAATTTGCATGTATTTGTATAG
Organism: Callithrix jacchus; assembly: GCF_049354715.1. Lineage (NCBI taxonomy): Eukaryota > Metazoa > Chordata > Mammalia > Primates > Cebidae > Callithrix > Callithrix jacchus. The sequence continues at coordinate 127,814,798 of NC_133524.1, forward strand.
TTTCCAAAATTCCTCTACTTATTAATTTCTAGTTTTATTCCACTGTGGTCAAAATGGATACTTGATATTATTTCAATCTTTTTCAAATGTTTAAAGACTTCTTTTGTGTGAGCTAACATATAGTCTATCCTTGAAAATGATTATTATGCTGAGGAAAAGAATGTATATTCTGCAGTTTTTTGGTGAGGTCATGTTTTCCTGGATGGTACTGATGCTAGTAGATATCAATACCACCCAGAAAAACATGGGCATTGAAGGGTTAGATATTGATTATAGTCTTCACTGTCTGGGCTTATTTGTAGCTGTCCTTCTTAGGAAGGCTTTCCATATATTTGAAAGATGTGGGTGTTGTGCTCCAAGCTGTATCTGCTTTAGGGGACACCCAAGCCCAGTAATGCTGTGGTTCTTGCAGACTCATGGAGGTACTGCCTTGATGGTCTTGGACAAGATCTGGGAGGATTCTCTGGATTACCAGGCAGGAGACTCTTGTTCTTTCCCTTGCTTTCTCCCAAACATAGAGTCAGTCTCTCTCTCTCTCTCTCTCTCTCTCTCTCTCTCTCTCTCTCTCTCTCTCTCTCTCTCTCTCTGTTCTAAGCCACCTAAAGCTGGGGCTGGAGTCACACAAGTACACCTGTGACTACCACCAGTATGACTACACTGGGTCAGACCTGAAGGCAACACAGCACTGGATCTCACCCAAGGCCTGCTGTAACCACTCCCTGCCCTGGGGCTCTACAATCAGCAAGTGGTCAAAGTCAGCCAAGCCTGTGTCCCTCCCTTCAGGGCAACGAGGTCCCCCGAGCCCCAGGTGGGTCCAGAAGTGCCATCCAGGAGTTATGAACTAGAGTCAAAAACCTTAGATGTTTACCTGGTGTTCTATTGTATTGTGACTAAGTTGGCACTCAAGCCGCAAGACACAGTCCTTCCTATTTTTTCCTTTCCAAAGGCAGAGGAGCCTCTCCCTATAGCCAGCATCACCCCAGGCCATGAGGAATACTGCCAGACTACTGCTGATGTTCCCTTAAGGCCCCAGGTCTCTTAAGTCAGCTTATAGTAAATGCTGTCTGGCCTGGGACTCACCCTTCAGGGCAGTGGGTTCCCTTCTGACCAAGGGCAGGTCCAGAAATGCTGCCCAAATGTCAAGTCCTGGAATTGGGGGGGCCCCAGGAGGCCACTTGGTGATCTACCCCATTGTGGCCATGCTGGTACATAAGGTGCAAGACAAAGTCCCCTTTACTTTTCCCTCTGCTTTTCTTAAGCAGAAGTTTTGCCCCATAGCCACCAGAGCTCGTTAGGTGCTGACTCTCACCTGAAGCCAGCAAGTCTCAGAGGCTCACTCAAGGCCCTTAATTTAGTACCTGGGTATTGCTGCTGGTTGTTCAGGCCCCAAGGGGTCTTCAGTTAGCGGGAGATGAATGCTGCTGGACTGGGTCCTTTCCTTCAAGGCAGCGGGTTCCCTTCTGGCCCAGGGTATGTCTACAAATGTTGCCTGGGGGTTAGGGCCTGGAACAGGGGAGCTTCATAACTCTGGCCAGTGTCCAATCCTGCTGTAGCTGAGCTGGTATCTCTGATGTAAGACAAAGTCCTTCCCACTCTTTCCTCCCTTCTCCTCAAGCAGAAGGAAGGGGTCTCTTTTAGAGCAGTGAGCTGTGCAGCCTGGGGTTGGGGGAGGGGTGATGCTATCACTCCCTTGGCTGCTCCAGCTGGTGTCTCAGTAGGTTATGAGCCCCCTCCAGTCCACCGTCTCTGGGCCTAATTCAGCACTAACACTTGCCTAAGAGTTGCAGTCCTTATGGCCTAGACTGCCTTTCAAGTTTACTTGGAGACACAGAGTGCTGTAGCCCTGGGTGGTGAGGTTCATAGGCACTCAAGCTCAGACCCATCTGGGATCAGTGATTCCCCTTTGGCCGGGGCTGGTCTAACTACTCCCTCCCCCATGGCTGGGCACCAGCTGAGTTTGATTTGGTTTCCCTTTCTGCTCTAACAGGACAGCACTGAGTTCAATGATTCACAATTGGTATGCTCTCTCTTCCCTGGTGCCCAGAGTTGCACTCCGCAATGCTGCTGTTGCTGGGGTGGGGGAGGGGTGGCTTTGGCGATTCAGGACTGTTTTTTCTATTGCTTCAGTGCCTCTTTCAGCAATATGAGGTTAAAACCAGATACTATGAGTGCCCACCAGATTTTTTGTTTGTATGAAGGTGTATTTTTTCTGTGTAGATAGTTGCTAACTTGGTGTCTTTGCAAGTGAGACAATTGGTGAAGTTCTCTAATCTGCCACCTTGCCAGATCTGCCCTCTGCCTATTTTTACAAATTTTCGAGTCAACATGTTTTCATTTCTTTTGCATACATACCTAGGGGTGGTTTTTCTGGGTGATATGCTAAGTCTATGAATAAGTACCAAACTGTTTTGCAAAGTGGCTGTACCGTTTTACATTCCCATCAGCAGTGCAGGAGAGTTCCAATTGCTCCACATCCTTGTCAATACTTACTATCTTTCTTCTTGATTAAAACCATCCTATTTTAGTGGCATTTTGTGCCTTTGATTTGCATTTCCTGATGAATTTCACGTTGAGCATCTTTTCATGTACTTATTAGCCATTTATTTATCTTTTTTGGAGAAATGTCCATTCAGATATTTTGTCCAAGTTTTAATTGGATTATTTGTCTTTTAATTATTGAGTTATAAGAGTTCTTTGTATACTCGTGATACAAGCTCTTATCAGATATATGATTCGCAAATTTTTCTCCCACCCCGTAATTTGTCTTTTCACTTTCTTGATGACATCCTTTGAAGCACAAAAGTTTTTATTTGGTTGAAGTATAATTTATCAATTTTTAATTTTATGGATAGTGCTTTGGCCATTGCATCCAAGAACTCTGCCAATCCGAAGTCACAGGAATTTTTCCTATATTATCTTCTAAAAGTTTTATAGCTTTAGACCATACATTTAGGTCTACAATCCATTTTGAGTTGTTTTTTTCATATGGTATGCATTAAGAATCTAAATTCCTCATTTTGCATGTGGATATCCAATTATCCTAGACCACTTGTTGAAAAGACTATTATTTCTGCATTGACTGTGTTACCATGTTTGTTAAAAATCTTTTGACCATAAATGAACTCAATTCTATCCCGTTGATCTCTTTGCCTATCTTTGTGACAGTACTAAACTGTCCTGATTTCTAATCAGCTTGTTAATTTCTACACAAAAGCTTACTATGGCTTGGACAGGACTTGAGTTGCCATCATACATCAATTTTGGATAATTGCCATCCTGACAATATTGAGATTTCCAATCCATGAACATGGATTCTATCTCCAATATTTAGATCTTTATTTCTCTCAGTAATGATTATAATTTTCAGTGCACAGATATTTTTCATATCTTTTGTCAGATTTATTCCTATTTCACATTTTTGATAATATTATAAATAGCATTTCAAAACTTTAATTTCTCAGTGTTTGTTGCTAGTATATAGACACAATTGAATTTTGTATACTGATCTTGCATCCTTTGACTTTTCTAAACTACTTGTTAGTTCTTTTTTATGGAATCCTTGGAATTCTCTACATACAGGATCATGTAATCTGCAAATAAATACATTTTTACTTTTGTCTTTTCAATCTGGATGCATTTTATTGATTTATGCATTTATTACACTGCCTAGAACTTCCAATTCAATGCTCTTGAAGGACATTAGAAGTGCTATTCCAGTGAATGCATAAAAAATGAGAAATAGCCTTATTACTGATGTGGTGAAAGTTTTAGTGATCTGCATAGATCAAAATAGCCATAACATTCTCTTCAGCCAAAATCCAATCCAGGACAAGGCCCTAACTTACTTCAATTCTGTGAAGGCTGTGAGAGGTAAGGAAATTGCAGAAGAAAAGTTGGAAGCTAGCAGAGGCTGATCCATGAGGTTTAAGGAGAGAAGTCATTTTCATAACATAAAAGTGAAAGGTGAAGCAGCAAATTCTGATGGAAGTTACAGCAAATTATCCGGAAGATCTACTTAAGATAATTGATGACAGTGGCTATACGAAACAACAGACTATCAGTATAGATGAAACAGCTTTCTATTGGAAGAAGATGCCATCTAGGAGTTTCATAACTAGAGTGGAAAAGTCAATGCCTGGCTTCAAAGGACAGGCTGATTCTTTTGTTAGGAGCTGATGAATTAAATTTGAAGCCAATGCTCATTTATGATTCCAAAAGTCCTGTGGCCCCTAAAAATCACCTAAATCTACCTATGCTCTATAAATGAAACAGCAAAGCTTGGATGAAAGTACTTCTGTTTACAGCGTGGATTACTGACAGTTTTAAGCCCACTGTTGAGACCTGTTGCTCAGAAAAAAGATTACTTCAAAATATTGCTACTCATTCACAATGCACCTTTTCACCTAAGAGCTCTGATGGAGATGTACAAGAAGATTAATGTTGTTTTCATGACTTATATTATGACATCTATTCAGCAGCACGTGGATCAAAGAGTAATAGCAACTTTCAAGTCTTACTATTTAAAAAATACATTTCATAAGGCTATAGCTGCAACAGATACTGATTCCTCTGATGGATCTGGGCAAAGTAAATCGAAAACCTCTGTAAAGGATTCATCATTCTAGATGCCATTAAGAACATTTGTGATTCATGTGAGGAGGTCAAAATTATTAACATTAACAAGACTTTGGAAGAAGTTGAATTCAACCTTCAGGGATGATTTTGAGGAGCTCAAGATTTCAGTAGAGTAACTATAGATGTGGTATGGTAGAAATAGCAAGAGAACTGGGATTAGAAGTGGAGCCTGAAGATGTGACTACATTGCTGTAATCTCATGACCAACCTTGAATGAAGAGTTACTTCTTATGGATGAGCAAAGAAAGTGGTTTCTTGAGATGGTATCTATTCCTGCTGAAGATGCTGTGAAAACTGTTGAAATGACAACAAGGATTTTAGAATATTCTATAAACTTAGTCGATAGCAGTAGCAGGCTTTGAAAAGATTGACTCCAACTTTGAAAGAAGTTCTACTGTGAGGAAAATGCTATCAAATGAAACAGCAATGCTTGCTACAGAGAAATCTTTCATGAAAGGAAGCACCCATCAATGCTGTAAACTTCCATTGTTGTCTTTTCTGAAGAAATTGCCACAGCCACCCAGCCTTCAACAACAACCTCCCTAATCAGTCAGCAGCCATCAACATTGAAGCCACATCTTCCTCCAGCAAAATGATGACTACTTGCTGAAGACTCAGTTAATAACTACCATTTTTGGCAATAAAGTATTTTAAAATCAAGATATGTACACTTTTTTGTAGACATAATGCTATTGCATACTTAATAGACTACAGTATGGTGTTAACATAGCTTTTATTTTTTGAAGATAATCTAGGCTCCAACTTGCCATTTATTTCAAGAGTGCCACACAGATAGGAGACAATTCAATAAACTCTTAAATGCTTGCATTATTTAAGTATTTGTACATAATTATAAAGATAAATACATTGTGTATGATTTCTCTGCTTCTATTTTGCTTGATTTTCCTGAGAATCCATCTTGAGCCCAGGGAATTGTACCTGCATGTACTTCCTGTACTTAGTAAAAGAAAGGCATTCAAAAGAAGGAAAGTTGAGGAAGAAAATTAGATGTTACTTGGCAAGATAGTAAGGACAAATTTGGAAGGTCCAGCCGAATTTTGAAGATTTTGTTGTGTTTGTTTTTAATTTTTTTATTTCAATAGCTTTAATACTACATATGATTTTTGGTTGCATGGAGGAATTGTATAGTGGTGAAGTCTAGAATTTTAGTGTACCTGTCATCTGAGTATTCAAGTAGTATACATTCTGCCCAATAGGTAGTTTTTCCTCCCTCACTCCACTCCCACCTTTCCCTTTTCTGAGACTCCAGTGTCCAGTATGCCAGTCTATATGCCTTTGCTTACCCATAGCTTAGCTCCCATTTATAAATGAGGACATGTGGTATTCAATTTTCAATTCCTGAGTTAGAATAATGGTCTCCAGTTCCATTCAAGTGGCCACAAAAGGCGTTTGTGCTTTTCAAATGGCTGAGTAATATTCCATGGTGTATATATACACCGCATTTTCTTTATCAACTCATTGGTTGATGGGCACTTAGGTTGATTCTTTGTCTTTGCAATTGTGAGTTGTGCTGCAATAAACACATGCGTGCTGGTGTCTTTTTGATATAGTGACTTCTTTTCCTTTGGGTAGATACCCAGTAGTGGGATTGCTGTATTGGTAGATCTACTTTTAGTTTTGAGAGAAATCTCCATACTGTTGTCCATAGAGGTTGTATTAACTTACATTCTGACCAGCAGTATATAAGATAAGTGATGCTTTTCCATCACATCCATGCCTGACTTTTTAATAATGGCCATTCTGGCTGGAGTAAAGTGGTCTCTTATCGTGGTTTTAATTTGCATTTCCCTGATGATTAGTGGTGTTTAGCATTGTTTTCATAGGTTTGTTGGCCATTTTTATATTTTCTTTTGAGAAATGTCTATTCATGTCCTTTGCTTACTTTTCAATGGGACTATTTGGGTTTTTGTTGTTGTTTTGTTTGAGTTTTTTTTTTTTTTTGTAGATTCTGGTTATTAATCCTTTGCTGGATGCATAGATTGCAAATATTTTCTCTCACTCTTTGAGTTGTCTGATAATTATTTCTTTTGCTGTGCAGAGCTCTTTCATTTAAGTTATTCCCATTTATTCATTTATGTTTTTGTTGCACTTGCTTTTGGGGTCTCAGTTATAAATTATTTGCCTAGGCCAATGTTCAGAAGAGTTTTTTCCTAGGGTTTCTTCTAGAATTTTTATGGTATCAGGTCTTAGATTTCAGTCTTTAATCCATCTTGAGTTAAATTTTGTACATGGTAAGAGATAGGGATTTTTTTTTTTTTCGAGATGGAGTCTCACTCTGCCACCCAGGCTGGAATGCAGTGGCATGATCTGCAACCTCTGCCTCCTGGGTTCAAGCAATTCTCTTGCCTCAGCCTCCCAAGCAACTGGGACTACAGGTGTATTCCACCACGCCTGGCTAATTTTTGTATTTTTAGTAGAGACAGGGTTTCGCCATGTTAGTCAGGATGATCTCCATCTCCTGACCTCATGATCCGCCCTTCTCGGCCTCCCAGAGTGCTGGGATTACAGGTGTGAGCTACTGCACCCTCACATATTCTTCTACATGTAGCTATCCAATTTCCCCAGCACCATTTATGGAATATCGTTTCCCCAATTTATGTTTTTGTATGCTTTTTCAAAGGTCAGTTGGTTGTAAGATTTGGCTTTATTCCTGAGTCCTCTATTCTGTTCCATCAGTTACATGTCTACATTTTTACCAATACCATGCTGTTTTGGTTACTGTAGCCTTGTAGTATAATTTGAAGTCAGGTAATATGCTGCCTCCACCTTTGTTTTGTTGTTGTTGTTGTTTTGGTTTTTTTGTTTTGCTTAGGATTACTTTGGCTGTTTGGACACTTTTCTGGTTCCATGTTATTTTTAGTGTGTTTTTCTAATTCTGTGAAAAAATGATGTTAGTATTATCATAGGAACTGCATTGAATCTGTAGATTGCTTTGAGTAGTATGGTCATTTTCATGATATCGATTCTTCCAGTGCATGAGCATGGGATGTATTTCCATTTGTTTGTGTTATCTACAATTTCTTGCAGCAGTGTTTTGTAATTCTCCTTAGAGATATTTTTCACTTCCTTGGTTAAGTATATTCCTGGGTATTTTTTGTGGTTATTATAAAAGGAATTGAGTCTTGATTTGGCATTTATTTTGGTCATCGTTGGTGTATAGCAATGCTACTCCATTGTGTATATTGATGTTGTAGCCCGGGACTTTACTGAGTTCATCAGATCTAGGAGTCTTCTGGAAGAATCTTTAGGGTATTCTAGATATAAGATCATATGATCAGAAAACAGAGATCGTTCAATTTCCTCTTTTCCAATTGGGATGCCCTTTATTTCTTTCTTTTGCCTGATTGCTGTGGCTAGGACTTCAAAATGTAACTTTTATATGTACTCAGAAACAAAAAAAAAGCATTATGTTATTCACTTTATTGCAATATTTGGTTTATGGCAGTGGTCTGAACCAAATCCACAATATCTTCAAGGTATGCTTCTTTATGGAGGACAACCTTTGCTGGACAAGTTTGAAAGTAGAGAGACCAATCAAAAGATGATTAAAGTAGCACAGGTGAGAGAGATGATGGAGGCTGTGAATGGGTTGTTGCTAATGAAGATGAAGAAAAATGGATGAACTGGACATCTATAACAAATGCTGAAACCACAGACCATTTCAGTTTTCCAGTTGAGAGGTTATGAGGTTAGATCCAGGACAGTGTATGTAAAAACAGAAAATAAGAGATATCTTAAAGAGATATAGCTTTGAAGGAAGTCTTAAAGACTTAATGCCTGGGAGAATTAGAGTATATTGAGGGTGTGGGAGAGTGATTTGTGGTCTCGATCATTAGGGAGATTGGTAGACCAGACAAATAAATAAGGTGGAAAACAATGGAGACAGGGTGTGGGGAGAAGTGAGGAGGGGGGCAGTTTTGGGAAAATTTTAATGTTGAGATGTCATGGAGTATCCAAATGAACATCCCCATAAGCAGTTGGAAATGTAGATCTGGAGCTCAGGAGCAAGAACACACTGCAAATGTAATGGGATGAAAGATCTTTCACTATTTAGGTAGAGATGTATCCAGAAACCTGTTGACATCTTTGGTATTACTCTTTTTAAAAACAAATGTGTGATCATCCATAGTCTCTAATACTTATCTACAACCCCATGAAGGTCTTTTGTTATTGTTCTTTTATTTTTGTTTTCAGGAGTTGGGTATGGAGTGGTCGTGCAGGGGCGAACATAGAGACAAGGTAAAAGAGTATGGGATGGGGGAGAAATTGAGAACGAGAGAGAAAAAAATGCCATCAAGCATATCAGAAGCTGTTCCCACCACCATCTCTCTAAAGCTATGATTGAGATGCTGTGCCAGAGTGAGTGAGTGTGTTAATTCCCTCTCCCTATCCCATTTCAGTGAAAGTTTCACCTAGCTTCATGAATATCTGTGTCTAGCTCTGTCTCAATTGCTTTGGCCTTGTCTTTGTCTTTTCCTGTCTTTGTCCCTTCTAGTTTCCTTATCGAACTTTCCCTCAGGAGACTTTGATTCTTCACCAGCCCAATATTCTCTGCTGACAGCTCCATCAGAGAATGCAAGGATGAGTTGCAACAAATATATTTCTGAACTGCCACTAGATGGCAGTGTCTGGGAACTTTGTTAACTCAGTCTAGGCATTCATGAGTGTCTGACTGCTGAGTGGTAGGGAATTTCACTTGATTATTGTGCTTTTAGGCTGTTGCAACCAGTTGCTAACACAAGCCCTAGACTTAGCTGGATCCCTTTCTCCATGATAGAAGAAAATTCATGTTTGTAAAACACCCAGGGATGGAAAAGCCCGTTCTTTAAGCTAGTGAGCATTTTCCTCTACCTCAATTCTCATACAAGTTCTTAGCCCTTAGATTCCCTTTTGTTCCCTCTTCAGCTATTGTTTCCTGTTAGGTTTCATTTTTTTATGCAAATGTATTTCCTCCTTCTCCAGCTTTGTTAGTAAGCTGGATGATCCTCTTTCCTCTTTTTAAGCATGAATTTGTAGAATCATCTGCTATCAAATCTTGAAGAGCCCTTAGACTTCATTGAGTCCAGCCCAATTATTTACAGATAGGGAAACGGAGGCAAAGAAAAGAGCCGACACTTGTTCAAGGCCATATACAAATTCAGGGCAGAATCCTATGAGATAATCTCATGACATACTTGTAATAATCAACAAAACAACCAGAAGATTGTTTTTGATCCATTAATTGTGAATCTAGCACAACCAGGGAAGGGGAAGAAGACAGGAGGCATATGACATGGTGCCTGTTCTCAAGGCACTTAGAATCTAGGTGGGAATATAGGCTATTACACAATGAAAAAGAATAAATGCATTATATAATAAGGTAGTCTAAGAAAAAATGCTAATATGGGCAAGTGGCACAGGGATTCAGAGGAACAACAACTCTTTAAGAGAAAACAAGGCAATGAATGAGTGGGGGTGGAGGTGGAGGTAAAACTGGGAGATAAGAAATTCAAGGATTATTATTCAGGATCAAGGCCTAACAAGTAGACCTGACAAGTAGAGGGTGGGGGTCAATGAGAAGTAAAAGATAAGACTCAGTGATAGGTTGGGACTGTACTGTACAGGCTCTTACATGTCAAGCTAATTTCCTGGTAATGCTGAACAGGAACTTTCAAATGCTTTCAATCTATTTTCTATTTATGGTGCTAAATTTCCACTATGTTTGATTACCCAAGAAGTAGCCTCTTTGTTCTGTCATGCTTTTCCCCATGAATCTCACTGTGCTGCCCACCCCCCTGCCCAGAAGGGAGATGAAGTGGAACTGAAAAATCAGTCTGGGGCTTATTTCCACTACAGCTGTTCCCTAGTGATTCAACCAAGAGTGACCTGGCCGTTCTCCAATCCTAAACCCCTTTCATTCACTTTATTTCCATTCTCCACTCACTCATGGGAGTCTGAGCACCTAGCCTCTGCATCCCACAGCTTCCTTTGTCACAAGGGCCTTCCAGAAGGTTTGGAGAGCTCTTGACAGCTGAGAAACACCTATAGGAGGTGAGCATGACTTCATGCAAATGAAAGAGACTTCCATACAAAAGTGCTCTTTAAAATCAGTCTGAACGTAGGAACAATCCAAGAGCCCTTTCAGATTGGCTCTGAATGTACTCAAGCATGTTGGCCAGCCACATTTCAAAGCCAAACAATGCTACCCTCTCCCCTTCTCAACTCTCCCTTTATATTCCCAAATAGCTTGAGTTCTGTCTTTCTAGCAGGATACAGTGGATACCCCTGCCTCAGCACCTTCCATCTGGCTTTCTTCCCACAATTTGCTGTCTTCTCTCTCCCCCAGAATGCTATGTCTTTCTCTTAATCTCTGCTTGATATACAACCTGACACAGCAGGTACTTAATACATGGTGTTCTTGTCCTTCACAAGGACCTTAGAGATTATCTAGGCCTAAACATCATGGAGCCACCTAATGTGCCACTGAGGGTAGGGGTGATTGGGAAATAAGGAAATCCTCATGACAATGACAGTCTTCATTTCTGTAACTGGTCTCATGGTTGTAGCTGATATTTATAACCACCTTCTTTTACTATCCACTCTGCATTCTCTTTATCTTCAGCAAACACTTCAGCTGGTTGTGTTCTTTACCTGGAGGCATGAGCCAAACCTTCATTCCTGAAGGGTCTGGGCCATTAGTAGTCTTGCCTGGATTGGTTTGTTGTTGTTTTCCATTTACCTTAATCACAGGGTGTGGAAATACAAAGACACACCTTAAGGGATCCTCTGTATTCCAGACACATTGTTTTTTACCTACATTGTGGAGTTAGAGTTCAATTTCTCCTTGGTATTCAGGATCAATCAACTCAGCCAGCACAGTAACTCCTTTCTTTGCCTCCTGTGGCATAAGGAGCCCAAAGTGGCCAGGCAGGAGTCTTAACTTTCAATTCAATGGAATCATTGTGATTTCTTTTGGTGGGAGCATTCCTCCCTTTGGAACTAAGACTTCTTGGCCATCAGACCATAAATTCATGAAAAGAGGCAGTAGAAATTTTGCTAGCAGATCACTAGGGGTGATGGTGAGTGGTACCACTTCCATTCCCACCCCTTAATTGCTGGACCCATGAATCCTGGCTATGGGAGAAACAGCCCCATCTGAAGATGCTGATTCAGAGCCTTCTGGAGAACTTTACCCTTGCCCTACTGAGGAAGGAGACCCAGGCATCTGGGATTGCCTCCCGCTCTGTCATCCACTGTGCAGCTCAATAGAAGAGAGAGCAGGCCAGCTGGCACCTCCTGAATCTCCTTCCTGAAAATAACATGCTTGGTCTTGGGGAAACTCTCTGGAAGATACTATTTTTACTTAAAACAAGATCAAACCAGAGACCTTTTCACATGTGAGTCCTAAAACTGTAAACCACAACCCTTTCATATGTGATTCCTGAAACTGTAAACAGAGACCTTTTCACGTGAGTCCTAAAACTGTAAACCAGAACCCTTTCATATGTGATACCTAAAGCTATAAACCTAAGATTCTTCCAGGTGTGTGTAACATTTAAAGTATAAGCCTATATAAAGGCAGAACCTTCCTTTGTTAGATGAGCTGGCTTTTTGACAAATTACTGCCTGGTCTCCCAGCCGAATAAACTCCTCCCTCCTTTGTTATTTCGGTGTTCGGGAGATCTGTTTCCCGCGGCCGCTCCTGCTACACTACGAAGTATTGCCAGCTAGTTGGTGCTGTAACTGAGTTTTTAAAAAGCCAGTTTGCAGTGAAGTGAGTTCCTTTATCAGAAGCAATGCTGTGTGGAATACTATGATGGTAGATAAGGCATTCTGTAGGTCCACAGAGGGAAGTTTTGGAAGAATTATTGTGATCACGGAAGGCAAATCTTTATCCATAGTAACTGTCTGTTCCAGTATGGACAAAACACTGCCACTTCCATGATGGAAGTGGCCCAATGTAATCAGCCTGCCACCATATCAGGGATTCCGTATTAGTATCTGCTGCTGGCAGATTGGACACCCAGCCATGGCTATAGCCAAGTTGGTCTTGTTGAGTAGAAGTTCATGTTGCTGATTGCATGCATTACCACCATTCCTGCCACCATGGTCACTTTGTTTATGAGCCCATTGAGCAATGACAGACATGGCTGGGAAAGAGACTAGTATCCACAGAATGGGTTATTCTATCCACTTGATTATTAAAATACTCTGCTGAAGTCACCTTTTGATGAACATTCACATGGAACACAAATATCTTCATGTTTTTTTTACCCATTCATAGAGATCTATCCTATATCTCTTCGCCAAATTTCCTTCTCATCAATGTTCCAATCATGTTCCCTTCAAGCCTCTGACCATCCCGCTAAACCACTGGCCATAGTGCATGAATTAATATATAATAATGTCTAGTCATTTTTTCTGCCAAACAAAGTGAATGACAAGTGCACGTTTGCAAGTTCTGCCCACTTGGAATATTTCCCTTCATCAGTGTCCTTTAGGGATGTTCCAGAGAGGGGCTATAGTCCTGCAGCTGTCCACCTTTGGGTAGTGCCTGTGTGTCATGCAGAATCATTTATAAACCAGGTTGGGTCCTCTTTTTCTCCATGACCTGATCATAAGAAACTCTCCCATGAGGCCATAGCTGCAAGCTTACAGGCAGAAGATAGTGTAGCAGGAGTGAGGATCATGGGCATTTAGGCCACTTCTTCGTGTAACATATTTGTGTTCTCAGGTCCTACTCAGACCAATCAAGTATACTATCACTTTTATTTAATGTTGAAGTATTGTGGTGTATGCCCAACTTTATGGCTTGGTGGGTCAGATAACACTCAGTTCAGGTCACATGGTAATGTGGTGGCCTATCGTTAAGTGTTCAGTCTCTACTAAGGCCTACTAACAGGCAAATAGCTCTTTCTCAAGAGAGTAGTTATTTGCAGAGGGTAGTAATATTTTGCTTCAAAATCCTAAGAGCCTTGTGTAGCAGTTCACCTATGGGGCCTGACACGGGTTCCAAACAACATCCCTATCTGCTACTGACCCTTCAGGCACCATTGGATCTGCTGGATCATATAGCCTAATTGGCAGAGCAGCTTGCACACCAGCCTGGACCTTGTTCTGGGCGGGCCCTATTCAAAACTAGCAGTTTTTTGGGTCACTCAGTAAATGGGCTGGAGTAATACACTCAAATAAGGAATATGTTGAAATCCAAAGAGGCCCACCAGGTGTTATGCCTTCTTTTTGATTGTGGGAAGAGAAAGATGCAACAATTTGTTTTTCACCTTCACAGGGATTCCTCCACATCCTGCAGATGCCTCATTCCACTTAGCCCCTAAACATTTCACTAAGGTAGAAGCCCCCTGAATGTTTGGTAGATTTATTTCTAAACCTCTAAGAAGATGTTGCTCCACTGTCTTCCCATTTGCATGATTTCTAATCTGCTGTCACACACACACACACACACACACACACACACACGTTCTTTTGAATATAATGTATCTCTTTTATCTGGCTAAAGAGTTTTTCTTTGTCACTGGTTTTGGACAACTTGACTATGATGTGCCTGGTTCTACTATTCTTCATATTTCCTATGCTTGGAGTTAATTGAGCTTCTGGGATCTGTGGGTTTACAGTTTTCAATAAACTTGGAAAATTTTTAGCCATTATTCCTTAAAATATTTTTTCTGCCCCTCTTCCCCCCACCTCAACGGATCTGATTACATGTATTCTAAGCTACTTGTTGTTTTCCTAAGCTCACTGATGCTCTATTTATTTAGTTTTTTTTTTCTTTTTGTTTCACTTGGGATAGTTTCTATTCATACATCTTCATGTTCACTCATCTCTTCTGCAATATGTACTCTGCCATTAATTCTGTCCAGTGTATTCTTCATATTAGACATCGTATTTTTCATCTCTAGAAGTTCAATATGGTATTTAAAAAATATATTTATTTTATTGTTTATTTTGAGACAGAGTCTCACTTTTTCACCCAGGCCAGAATATAGAGGCATGATCTTGGCTCAATGCAACCTCTGCCGCTGGGGTTCAAGCAATTCTCCTGCCTCAGCCTCCCAAGTAGCTGGGATTACAGGCATGCACCACCGTGCCCAGCTAAGTTTTGTATTTTTAGTAGAGACAGGGTTTCATCATGTTGGCCAGCCTGGTCTGGAACTCCTGACCTCAAGTGATCTGCCTGCCTTGGCCTCCTAAAGTGCTGGGATTACAGGTGTGAGCCACTGTGCTGGCCTATTTTATTTTTTTAAATTGTAAAAGCATAAAACCCCTAGTTTAAAATCAATTTGGTCTTTTTTATGTAACTCATGTCTTCACTCAACTTTTTGAATATATGAAATACAAGTATAATAATTATTTCAATATCCTTTTCTCTGCTAATTCTAATACAGTTATTCTCCTCACTATGGATCATTCTCTCCTTCTACTTTGCATACTGATAATCTTTTATTGGATGCCAGATATTGTGACTCTTACCCCATTGTATGCTAGATGTTTTTGTATTTCTACTAAATATTACAGACCTTCATTTCGGGATGCAGTTAAGTTACCCAAAAACATTTTGATCCTTTCAAGGCTAGCTTTTATAATCTATTGGCAGGTCTGAAACAATGTTCAGTCTATGGCTAAATAGTCTTTACAACTGAGGCAAGGCCTTCCTGAGTACTCTATCCAGTCCCCTAGAATTCTGAGGTTTCCCAATCTGGCTGGTTGGGAACAGGCACTACTCCTAGCCTTGTATGAATCCTAAGTGCAGTTACTTCTGATCCTTTTGGGTGGTTCTCCCCTCAGTATCAGGTAGTTTTCTCACATGTACAGTTTAGTACTCAGCTGAATACTTGTGAGGAAACTTCTGTAGATCTGTCAAGTTCCCTCTCTATGCAGCCCTCTCCTGGTATTCTGTTCTGAGAACTCCAGCCTCCTTAGTCACCCCAGATTATCAGCTTCATCTCTTCAACTCAAGAAGTCTGTCAGACTCTACCTGGATTTCCCCTTCCTAAGTTTACTTCATTTGTTTTTCATCCCCCGGGGATTACTGTTCTTCTTTGCCTGCTATACTCTCATGAAAAGTGTTATATCATATATTTTTTTCTAATTTTTTGGTTATTTCAAGTGGGAGATGAAATCTGGTCCCTGATATTCATCTTATCCAGAAAAGAGGCTTATTTTTAGGAAAGTTCTTCTAATATACTTCTTTATTATGCTTCCTCTTGAGCTTGTCGCATATAATTCATTTAGCTGCAAACCTTCTGCATCCATGGGCTCCACCTAGGACTCACACAAAACAGGAATATTCTCTGTTTCTATTCAGGATCTATTTTCCCTCTTAGTCTTCTCCCTGATGGCCACTGTCCTTGACCTTTCAGATTGGCAAATACATGTCTCACTTGACTAGAGGCCCTTGACAGCTTCCTCAGAGTATAGTTTGGTGTCTCCTCCCCAAAGGACTTCATCATAGTAGTTCAGAGTTTGACATTTTTCCCTAGACTTCCCTAACTTCCTTTTAACAGGACTTACTTAGAAAATTACCAGGGGTTTCACTGGATTTAAGTAGGTCACAAGGATCCTAAGATTTCTTATGGCTATTCCATCACCACCCAGTGCTAGGGGAAGTATGGTGGAAGGGGAAGTTGAAATGTAAAACTGTAGTCTTAACTAATTCAAGTTAAACTATTTTACTTCTGCAAATTTTACAAAAACATGACTAGTGCTAGAGTAATTCCCAGGGCCTTGGAAAGGTAGTATGAAAATAAAGGGCCCAGAATCTTTAAGGTTAATTAGCTATGTGCTAAATCCACCCCGGGTGCATGTGCCATTTTGAGGTTCTACCTTACTCCATATGCTAGAATCTTCCTTTTAGAGTCCATCTCTGTCTCTTTCATAACTCCCTGCTGAGCAACCAATCTCTACTTTTGAACTTTGTCTTAATAATTGATTTTGGTCACTCAATGACCTGCTTTCCAAAATGCATAACTTTCCCATTATCTCAATTATCTCATCCTGGTTCGTTCTTCACATAGTATGCTACTGTAAACACTAGCACCAGTTCATGCTTAACCTTCATGCTTCCACATGGGCCAAACTCTGACCAACTTCTCAAACATATCTAGACAAGCCATTTAGTAAGAGACAAAATTGAATGGGCATAGATCATAGTAACACATGTTATTAAACTTACTAGGAGATATAAAGTCACCTGCCTTTTATAAAGTTTTGAGAAACAATATGTACAAATGTGAGATGACCTAGACAATTTCAAAACAGACAATGACATATGTCTATGAAAATTTTTGTTCCTACCCAGCAGCCCTCACAGTGGATGTGATGGACAATTACAGAGCTTGGAACTTTAGGGGATAGTAGGATAAATTCAAATGAAAAGTCTTGGACTGAATACAAAATTAAAGAACAGGATAGACTAGCTGGAATAGCAGAAGGGTGACAAATGAAGGATACAATCAACAGTCATAGGACAGGATGAAACTGGATCTCAGTAGAAGCATACCAGAAACAAACAAATTTTCTTGGACACCAGTGGATGTCCACAGTTCATTTTCATGGAACAATAGGTATGTGGCACCTCATCAAGTTAATAAGTATGTTAATTCAAGCATTAGTTCATTCATGTAAACAAACCCCCACATATGCCAAATCTCCCTCTCTTTATAAAAGGTAAATGTTATTATTCTTTGACTCAAGCTTTTAAGCACATCTATAGAAAATCTGAACTTGAAGCAAATTGAAGACAGAAACTGTAGTTTCATCTCCAACTAGCAATGACTGGCACTGAGTAAGTGTTCAGTGAACATATGTTGACCAAATTTGCTACTCTGTATTTTACCAATCTGTGTACTGCTATCTCTGCCATGAAAAAGTGACAATTCTTATTTGTTTTCCTATCCTCAGTGTCTAGCGCTATGTTTAGGACTTCGTGCATTATCGATAAGTGGTTTCCAGATGAATGGAAAACCTTGGAAGTGTAACACATTGCTTTGTGAATCACATCAACGTGACATTGGTGGCAGTGTTTAACACTTACCCAAGAATCTAAGAAGATTCCCTCTACATCTTGAGAAGGACAGAGCTAGAACTTATTTAAATTATAGGAGGGAGAATGGAATGACCAGATTCAGAATTCTAGGTGTGCCTTCCCACCACAGCTCAAAAAGGCCAAAAGGTAATGGAGACCATACCATTCTTAGCTGCTGTCACCTTGAGGTACACGGATCTTTTCTTTTGTAGCATCTAGTCTGATGTTAAGCCTATTCAGAAAATTTTCACTTTAAATATTGTACTTTGCAACTCTAAACACTCAATTGTTTTTAGTTTAAGTTGACTTTTTTCATCTTTCAGAAGGTGTTGATTATTTATTATATAATAGGAGTTGATAACTTACTGGTTTTCAAGCCTTAAATAAGTTACTTATTGGGCATAGTAGATACAACATGCTTTTTATCAATATTTCATACCATAAAAATCTACAGTACTTTACCATTTACTTTACAATCAGCAAAGCAAGCAAAGTACTCCTACAATAGTTTATATAGTCTATATTAGACTTCCAAATTGATCAAAAGTTGGATATATCATTCTACTTGGGATTAAGTAAAATGTACCTGTACCAAAGATATTTGTTATAGAGTTTCTTTTCTTCTTTAGATTTATATTTTAAAAGTTATTTTTATTTTATTGTGGCAATAACATTTAACATGAGATCTACTTTCTTAAATTTTGAAGTGTAGAAATATTTTCATTGACTTATAGGTGCAACATTAAAGGTACAGCAGATCTCTAGAGCTTATTCATCTTGCTTAACTGAGGCTTTATGCCAATTGATTAGTAACTCCCAGTTTTTCACTCCCCTATCTCCTCACAACCATTATTCTGTTCTTTGATTCTATTAATTTGACTGTTTTAGATACTACATATATGTGGAATCATGCAATATTTGTCTTTATGTGACTGACTTGTTTCACTTACTGTAATGCCATCAAGTTTCATCAACACTGTCCCATATCATAGTTTCCTTCTTTTTTAAGGCCAAATAATATTTGTGTGTGTGTGTGTGTGTGTGTGTGTGCATGCACATATTGACCACATTTTCTCTATTCATTTATCAATGGCCATTTATATTGTTTCTACATCTTGATTATTGTGAATAGTGCTGCAGTGAACATAGGAGTGCTCAGATCCTGATTTCAATAGATAAACACCCAGAAGTGGGAGTGCTGGATCATATAGTAGTTCTATTTTTAATTTTTTGAGGAACTCCCATACCACTTTCCATAGTGGATGCACCATTTTAATTCCCATCAACGGTATATATTTTTTTGGTAATAGCCATTTTAACAGGTGTGAGGTAATATGGTTTTGATTTACATTTCCCTGATGATTAGTGATGATGACCATTTTTTCATATACCTGTTGGTCATTTATATGTCTCCTTTGGATAAGTGTCTATTCAGGTGCTTTGCCCATTTTAAAATCAAGTTATTAGGTTTTTTTCTCTCTCTCTTCTTTTGCTATTGAGTTGTAGGAGTTACTTAGATATTTTGGAGATTAACCCCTTATCAGATGGATGGCTTGCAAGTATTTTCTCCCATTCCATAGGTTGCTTTCTACTGTGATGACTGTTTCCTTTGCTGGATGAATTTTTGGTTTGCTGTAGTACTGTTTGTCTAGTTTTGCTTTGGTTGCCTGTAGTTTTAGTGTCATATCCGTGAAGTCACTGCAAAGATCTATGTCATGAGGATCTTCTCCTGTTTTTTTCTAAAAGTTTTACAGCTTTTGGTCTTACATCTAAGTATTTAACCATTTTGAATTGATTATTGTGTATGGTATAAGTTAAGGGTCTAGTTTCATCATTTTGCATGTGAATATCCAGTTTCCCCTCAGAATTCTGTTTTGGCCTCCCATCTAGCTGGGATTACAGGCACTAGCCACCATACCTGGCTAATTTTTGTATTTTTAATAGAGATGGGGTTTCACCATCTCTACTAAATGGTTGACCAGGCTGTGTCGAACTCCTGACCTCAAGTGATCTGCCCACTTCAGCCACCCATACTGCTGGGAATACAGGCATGAGCCACTGTGCCTGGCCTTATCTTTTCCTTTGATCTAGTCTGCTGTTGAACTTCATGAGTGAATTGTTCAGTTCAGTTATTGTGTTCTTTAGCTCTATAATTTTGGTTTGTTACTTTTAAATATTTTCTGTCTGTTTGTTGAAAGTCTCACTTTGTTCATGCATTGTTCTTTTGGCCTCAAGAGCAACTTTATGGCAGTTTTTTGAATTCTTGGTCAGGTAAATTTTATAACTATGTTTCAAAGGGTGCAGTTTCTGGAAAGTTATCTTGTTCCTTTGATTGAAACTTCTTTGACTAATTCTTTATTTTCCTTGACTCTCTGTGTTGTGTCTGCACATTGTGCAAAGCAGCCACCTCTCCTAGACTTCACAGACTAGCCTTACACAAAAGAAGACCTCCACCAATCAGTCTGGCCAGAGATTCTGGGGTCCCTCAAACCTTTGTGCTAATCCAACCTGATTTTTGTGCTTTGCAGTCCTCGGGCATCTAGGGTATGTTGAATCCTATCAGTGTAGTGTGACAAGTGTAAAGGCAGTTCTTTCCTTGGAAAGCTTCCAGAAAGTTGGATTGTTGGATGCTCCATTCAATTATGTTTTCTAGTCCAGTCAACTTTTTTTCTCCCTAGAGGAAGCTGAGACCTGTTTTGTTTTTGTTTTTGTTTAAATTCCCTTGCTCCATGCTGACTGGGGAAAAGGAACTATGGCAACTCTCAGCCCAACCCACCATCTCTATTCTCCCAAAGGTGACAGATTATGCTGGGCCTGTCAGCTCTAACACTCGCAAGTAGTAAAACAGTCCTTTAGTGAGCCCCCTCAGAAAAGTTGTGGTGCTTGACATGCAAACCCACTCTTTAACCTTCCTTTGGAGAAGCTAAGAGTTTGAAGTTCTCTTCCTTCTCAAGTGTTGCTTCTCAAGTGTTGCTGTGCCAAAGGTAGGGATTTCAATGAGAGGGTGTTCTGACTCTTTACTGGCTTCTGTGAGTCTGGTTTCACATTTACTCAGGTTGCAGGATATTGTCATTTAATTTCTGAATTTTTCATAAAGGGAATTTGTCTGTGAATTATTGCTAAATCAATGTGTCTCTAAGGGGAAGAAGGGTCCAGGGATTCCTGTTTTGACATCTTGCTGTTATCATTCTTTTTTTTTAATGTTTTTCTTCATATCTTCTCTTTCTTTTCTCTTTACGCTTATGTTTTCCTTCCAATTTTTCAATAATTATAATAGCTTTCTAAAAGTACTTGTCTACTAATTCTATCATCACTGTCATTTATGAGTGTGTTTATATGGATTGAATTTTCTCCTGGCTCTGGATAACATTTTCCTGCCTTCTTCATGTTAGTAATTGGTTGCTAAACATCATTGTTCAGGGTCTAGATTTTGCTATGTTTCTGCAAAGAGGGTTGAAGTTTGTTCTGACAGGAAGTTAAGTTACTTGTGGATCATTTTGATTCTTTCAAGTCTTACTTTTAAGTTTCGTTCAGGTGGGTCTAGTATAACCTCCAGACAAGCCCTAATTTACCCCACTATGAATGCATGACCCTTTCATTATTTAGTGAATGTTCCAGTGTTCCCTGTGGCCTCTTCACTTTGGCAGATCAGAATTCAAATGTCTCCGGCAAATGTCAGTTTGGGAATTATTCCAATTACAGTTTCCTAGAATTGTTCTTTGCCTGGCCTTGTGGGGTTTTACCATATGCATATGCAGCTTAGTATTCAGCAAAAGACTCAAGGGGACCCCAAGAAGTTTTCTTGGGCTTTGTCTCTACATAGCATCCTTTTCTCTGATACCTGTCTCACAAATTCCAGCTTTGTCAGTCTCAATGAACCCTAATTTTTGTGTTCTAACTCATCAAGAATACCACGTTCTGCTTGTGTTTACCCTCCCTATGCAAATGGTCTGGGAAGTACATTCAGTGAGAAGGCTGAGGTAATCAGAAGACCTACTTTATTTTCCATCTCTAAGGGATCAAATTCCTCCACTTTTTGTTGCCTAATGTTTGACAAGAGTTGTTTCATATATTTTGTCTACTTTTATAGTTATTTATGCAGAAGGTCAAATTAGCTGTCATTTACTCTATTATGGTCAGAAGGACTGCTGTCACCTTCCGAATTTATTGACTCATAAATTTTTATTCAATGTCTTCTATATTCCCTTGCCGTATTCAATCCCTGATGTTATACAGAAGAGAAATAAGACAGAATCTCTGACCCCAAGGGGCATACAAAAAGCTAAAGAGAAAAGATAAATAGGTGTTAACTCACTGTTCCCTTTAATTGGAATATTCTCTCCAGTTTGCCTTTCTGCTTAGCCAATAACTGCTCATAGCTCAAAGACTACTTTGTATATGAGGCCATAATTTAGATAGAACTAACTATGCTCTCCTTTGAGCATAACAATATCCTGCACATATTTCTGTCAGTGCTCACTAAACATCTTCTGTGTTTTTTTGTTTATATATTAGTCTTCCTCACTAAAGAGTGAGCTTCTATAAGACAAATGTCATGACTTTTTCCCAGAACCCCGCACAGTCCCTAGGACAGAGAAGATACTGCTAAAGGCAATCGATACTGCTAAAATGATATGAGCTGTACTACTGTATTCCTCATGCAGATATGAGCTAATTAAAGAATAACAAGTGCTAAAGAGAGTGGTACCCACTCTTATGCAATACATTTTTTTTAAAAAAAGGAGATGATGGAGTTTTGGGACATCAGGGAATAGAGTGGCCTTGATTTGGTGTGATAGGCAGAATAATGCCCCCCCCAAATGTCCATGTCCTAATGCCTAGAATCAGTGAACATGTTACCTTAGTTGGCAAAAGGGACTTTGCAAGAATGATTAAGTTAAGGACCTTAAGATGGGGAGATAATTTCGATTGTCAGGGGGTGCCCAATATAATCATAAGAGTTCTTACACGAGTCATAGAAGGAGATGTGATGATGGCAAAAGCCAAAAAACAAACAAACAAAAGACAAAAGCACAAAGCCAT
Organism: Callithrix jacchus; assembly: GCF_049354715.1. Lineage (NCBI taxonomy): Eukaryota > Metazoa > Chordata > Mammalia > Primates > Cebidae > Callithrix > Callithrix jacchus. Next base: position 127,837,518 of record NC_133524.1, read on the forward strand.
GCAGTATGAGAAAAATTTGATCAGCCATTGCTGGCTTTGAAGATAGAGGAATGGAACCATTAGCCAAAGAATTTGGGCAGCCTCTAGTCCTTGAAAAGGCAAGATAATATGTTTGCTATAGAGCCTCCAGAAGAATACAGTACTTCTAAGACCTTTATTTTAGCCCAGTGAGATCTGTTTTGGACTTCTGAGCTCTAGAACTATAAGTAATACATTTGTGTTGTTTTAGGCCACCATGTTTATGGTAATTTGTTATAGCAGCAATAAGAAACAAATACAGTTCAACATAAAAGGCTAGGTTGAATTTGGGCCAACAAAACAATCTGGATTGATACAAGAATTGAAGACATTTGAAGACTCTTGGGATTATCAAAGCAGGGGTTGATAACTCAAATGCAGTGCTAATGGGCAACTGGAAATGATCCTCAAAAGTCATGCAGAAGTCAGATATGGACTTAGATGGACTTAAAATGCAGACCCTGAAAAACCACTATTTCCATTTCCAAAGATTTCAAGGGAGGCAAACCTTAACTCCATTCTATCTTTGAGGGAAGTTTTCTCAACCCATTGCACAAATGAATTTCCTTATAGTCAGCCTTAATAAAGAAGGGAGCTCATGGAATATTCATTTATTTACTTATTTATTCCCCACCCAAATATTGTTGAGCTACTAATACTCTCACTACTGTATATATGATCCTTGCCCTCTAGGAACATATATATAGTAGGTAATATAGTTTGGATATTTGACCCCATCCAAATCTCATGTTGAAATGTAATCTCCAATGTTGGAGGTGGGACCTTGTTGGAGGTGTTTGGATTATGGGGATGGATCCCTCATGAAAGGCTTGTGCCATCCCCTTGGTGATAAGTGAACTCTCACTCTGAGTTCACATGTAATGGGGTAATTTAAAAGTGTATGGCACCTACTACCCCCACCCCACCTCTTTCTTTTTTTCTCTTGCTCCTGCTTTCACCATGTGAAGTACCTGCTCCTGATATACCTTTTGCCATGATTAAACACTCCCTTAGGCCTCATCAGAAGCTGAGCAGATGCCAGCACCATGCTTCCTGTAAGCCTGCAGAATCATAAGGGAATTAAACCTTTTTTCTTTATAAATTACCCAGTCTCAGGTATTTCTTTATAGCAATGCATGAACGGCCTAATACAGCAGGAAAGATGAATAACTTTAATATAAGTTTAGCAGGACAGGATTCTTCAGTCCTTTAATTCTTTTCATTTCTTCTTATTTCTGGTGGGGAGCAAGTATTTATTTTTGAGACAAGGTCTTACTTTGTTGTCCAGGCTGGAGGACAGTGGCATGATCACGGCTCACTACAGCCTTGACCTCCTGGGCTCAGGCAAACCTTCCACCTCAGCATCCTATGTAGCTGGGACCAGAGTCATGTGCCACCATGTCCAGCTAATATTTTGATTTTTTGTAGAAATTAGGTCTCACTTTGTTACCCATGCTAGGGGCAAATTTTTAACATAATGATGTATCAAAGTTTTACTGTTAATGATGTTAAATATTAGCAAGAAGAAAGGTCATATGGTTTCTCTATGCTAAAAGAGACTGTAAGAAGCCATTGTATGAACAATCCATCATCATCACCTCCCCTCTGCCAGAATGAAGAATCTCCAGCCTCAGTCACAATCAAGATTCCAGATCATTTGGAAAACCTAACAGAAGGAGCTGGAATGGGATGGGAGAGGACGGAGACCAGGGGCTGTTATCAGATATGAGTTTTGATTGGACTGAAAGGCAAACCAACAGGTAAAGTGAATAACCCTTTTGTACTACCCTCTGAAATCTGAGTGTTTATGATGGACTACTAATTACAAATAGGCTATTTTTGCATATAATTCCAAGGTGTTTTGCAAAATAATCATGGTGCTACCTAAATCAAAATGTACCATGTTGTAAGGGTGACAAAGTGACATGGGGGTTCCACATTGTTATGATCAGATAAATATCACGCATGATTTCCAACCCCCAAATATCTCTCCATAAAGAGCTTAGAACCTGAAATGTTATCATTGATGCTTAACACATTTGTCTTAAACATTACTTTCTTTCCACATTGTGTATTTGAGCGAGTAAGCCACTTTAGTCTTAAAGAGTTGGTGGGATGAGGTGTGGGACTGGATGTAAGATGAAAGATGCACTTCTTCATTCTCATTTGCAAAGGGTCTCTTTTTAATCATTTAGGGGGATCTCACTATTTAATTCTGATAAACTGGTCTTTCTTCCTCAGAACTCGCTGAATATGAAGCAGAATGCACATGAAAATGGAGTACAAATGAATTGCTTTGTGCTAGATTCTAGACAAGGGAGATTGCTGCTCAGACTTTGGCTCTGTTGGAAGTAAATCTTATTCTTTGGGTGATAGGCCCTGCCTTTTTAAGTGGCACACAATTTTCATTTTGTGTACTTAAAGAAACAGATCTCAAAATAAAATCTGCTACTCAGAAACAGTGTGGCCGTGATACGCACAAAATGGATACATGGCCAGGAGTAGTGTTCAATATCAGCCAGGAATAGGATAGAAAAGCTATCAGTAGGTGTTGCTTTTGGTGCTTCCAGAATAAGCTGTATTCAGATATCCTCATCAGACTCTCCTAGACCATAATGTTTATCTAGTCCCACATATGTGGTTCTCTTTTCCTCCTTCTCTTCTTGGTGGCTTCCCTGATATGCCCAATGTCTGAATGCTTCTCTGTGCTATCTATGGGCAGAGGAAACATAACAAGGAGTGTAGGGAGAAGCTCAAAAGTTGTAACAAAATGAACCCCCACTTGCCCCAAGCCTTTTCCTCCTTCCATTCTTAATCTCCTCATGTATGCTTGGCAATATAAGGGACACAGACTTGAGTTACATCATTAAAACAGACCATCATTGGCCAGGTACAGTAGCTCATGCCTGTAATCCCAGCACTTTGGGAGGCTGAGCAGAAGGATTATTTGAGGCCAGGAGTTTAAGACCAGCCTGGCCAACAGAGTGAGACCCTGTATCTAATTTTTTTTTAATAGCCAGGTGTGGTGGTACTGGTCTGTAGTCCCAGCTATTCACAAGGCAGAGGTAGGTGGATCACTTGAGCCCAGGAGGTCAAGGCTGCAGTGAGCTATGATAATGCCACTGCACTCCAACCTGGATGACAAAACAAGGCTTTATCTCCAAAACAATTTAACAAAATATAGAAGAAAGATTAAGTTCCTGGGGTTTAGGAGTCTGACTGCTAATGCCTAGTTGAGCCATTATTTAGTTGTGTGACCTTGGGCAAATCTCTTTCGATTCCTGGGCCTGTTTCCTCTTCTGTTACACAAGAAGAAAGGTAGGCTGCATTGCTAAGGATCTTTACTTTTTAAAAAGTAAAAAGAGAGCATGCACCTTAACTCTGTGTTTGTATCAAAGCTTAGACAAATCACTTGCCCTCTGTGTATCCATGTTTCTCCATCTAGAATATGGGAGGCTGAACTACACTGTCACTAACATCTCTGCCAATCCTGATACTCTATGCAATATTTCCTGAAACCATACCAGGTGCTGACTACCTACGACAAGGAAAGTCATGAGCATTTTGGGAGAAGAAAGTTGTCTCTTGCCTCCCAGTGCATGTGCTCAAGTATCTGGCATAACTCACTGAGTGGGTCCAATTTGCCAATAGTTCCATTTTTGTTAGCTTGATTTCTTGTCAAGATAAGTGTGCAATCCATTCTGTGAATATAACTAAAGCAGCTGAGGAGAGCATCCTTCGTTTCTCAAGAGTTAGGGATTCTAGTACTCTGCCAAGGAAGAAATGTATTTTTATTGGGAACTAGGTCCCAGAGGATGCCTACTAGGAGCTGGTGAGTGCCTAATGTGAGGATCAGCATTGTGAGGAGGTGACGACCTACATGGTTTGCATTGAGAAGTTATAGGGAGATCATCACTGTAAAGCATGCTTCTTCCAGTGCTCATCATTATGCCTCTAATGTTCTCATTTAAAAGGCATTCATTGCAATATTGCAGATTTCAGTCAGAGGTTACAAACTAGAGGCACAGGGGCTGACCAGTGCATGTCCACAGAGCTTACTTGGGTAGCACAATTTTAAAGATTTGGATTTGAATACTTTTAGGCAGAGCAGTGGCTCTCCTGTGAGCCATAGACATCACTATTCCTTTTGTGTTATAGCTTCCTGTTTTATTGTGCCCCAGGATACTTGAATGCCAGTGATTTATGTGGAGTCAGGTTTTGGCTCCCCACTTTGTAGCTCCCCCTTAGCTGGAAGTTAGATACTCCAGAAGTTGATCTTCTTCCAGCCTAGGAAGTGGGTAACTAGGTGATAGCTTAATGGTTTAAAGAGATTTGATGTGTTCCAATACCTGCCTGAATTCCAATGAGGATTTTAAATCCTAGGATGACCTGGTTATCTTACCCATGCAGAGGGTTCTAAACTGTACCCTCTGGGGTCCAAATGTGAAGTTCCCCGGTGTGGGTGACTTCTAGCTCTGGCACAGAGGCTCAAACAGTTTCTCCCAAACATAGTCATTGCTAGGGATGGGAACAACAGCTAACAATGGACCCTCCACACAAAAGCACTTCCCACAACTGGACTTTGGCTTGAGAGAGAAGAAGATGAAAAAGGACACTGAGGCTGGGCATAGTGGCTCATGCCTATAATCCCAGCACTTTGGGAGGCCGAGGCGGGCAGATCACTTGAGGTCAGGAATTCAAGACCAGCCTGGACAACATGGTGAGACCCCCATCTCTACTAAAATTACAAAAAGTAATCAGACATGGTAGCATACATCTGCAGTCCCAGCTACTTGGGAGGCTGAGGCATGAGAATTGCTTGAGCCCAGGAGGTAGAGATTGCAGTGAGCCGAGATCATGCCACTGTACTCTAGCCTAGGCCATGAGTGAGACTCCTTCCTGCCTCACCCCCAAGAAAAACACTGAATAATTGTTTTGTGTTTTATATTATTTAAAATTCTCTTTAATTTCCCAGAGCTTGAAAAAAGCCTCTGGAAATGCCTTTCAGACACAAAGGTAAATTTTCACTGGAGTGAGAAGAGCTCTTTCAGGTCATGGGCAAAATGTTTTCTTTGAGTTCACCAAGTACTTAACTACTGACTTGTTTTTACTCTCAGCCTCAAACTTCCCACCAAGTTAGCCTGAAGAAACTTAATAGGAGCTAAACAGTAAGTCATTCATGCTTCTCTTACTTTCCAAGTAACCCTGTGGACTCATCTTCTGCTCTGAAAATAGAGGTCCAGAGGGAACAGACACATGGAAGTGAGACTGGGGCTTGTTGTAGGAAAGTTGTTCATGGCAGAGGAGTTCTGAGAGCAAAACAAAATCCTGTCACCATCTGAACTTCAACCTTTATGATCATCTGGGCAACCTCTCACCCACTCCATTTTATTGGCATTTTGTTATCTTTTTCTTCAAGAAGGATAAGAAAAGTAATACTATTCCCCAGCAGAGGAGGCCTACAGCTATGACAGAAAATCAAGAAATTTACTGTCCAGTGGTCAGTAGCCACTGCCTCCTAGCCCTGCTACCCTCTCTCCTAATTTTCATTTTTAGTTCCTTCACTCATCCAGAAAAAGTTCAGTGAGCAAGATGGCCAAATAGGAACAGCTCCAGAGTGCAGTTGTCAGTTAGAGTGATGCAGAGGGCAAGTGATCTCCACATTCCCAACGAGGTACTAGGTGTATCTCAATGGTACTGGTTGGACAGTGGGTGTAGCCCAAGGAGGGCAAGCCGAGGCAGGGTGGCACTCTGCCTCACCCAGGAAGTGCAATGAAACAGAGGACCCCCCTCCTACCCAACAGAAGCCATTTGGGGCTTTTCCAGCCACTCCAGCACTCCAGTTTAGATACTGCCCTTCTCCCGTGGTCTCTACAGCCCATAGACCATAAGATTCCTGCTGACCGGCCAGCAAGTGCTGCAGGTTTCCAGCATGGCTGTTTCAGCTGGCACTGCAGGTTTCCAGCACAAAAATCTGCACAAATCTGGGTGGCCATTTTAACTGGCACCTGGACTGCCTGGGAGACAGAGCCATCCATTCACCTGAAAAAGAGGGGGATAAAAGCAGGGAGCCAGGTGGTCTGGCTCAGTGGGTCCCACCCCCACAAAGACCAGCAATCTGAAGTGCACTGGCTTGAGAGTTTCACAGCCAATGCAGCAGTTTGAGCTTGACCTGGGATGGTCAAGCTCCTTAGGGGGAAGGGCATCTGCCATTACTGAGGCAGTTCTAACTGTATCTCTGTAAACAAAACCACAAGGAAGTTTACAGAGCAGCTGGGCAGAGCCTATGACAGCTCATCAATGCCTCTGCAGGCAAACTATAACTAGACTCCCTCCTTGTTGGGCAGAGCATCTCTGAAAAAAGGCAGCAGCACATCAGGGACTTATAAATAAAGCTCCACCTTCCCAGGACAGAGCACCTGGGAAAAGAGATGCTTGTGAGTTCCACTGCAGCAGACTTAAACATTGCTGCCCAGCAGTTCTAAATAGAACAATGGAGCTTGCAGCATAGCACTTGAGCTCTGATAAGAAATAAACTCTCTCCTCAAGTAGCACGCTGACCCCCATATATCCAAAGAGGCACCTCATGAAGGAGAGCTCCAGCTGACATCTGGCGGGTACCCTTCTGGGATGAAGATACCAAAAGAAGGGACAAGCAGCAACCCTTACTGTTCTGCAGCCCCCATGGGTGATTCCTAGGCAAAAAGGGTCTAAAGTGGACCTCTGGCAGTCCTGCAGCAGAGAGGCCTGGCTGTTAGAAGGAAAACTGAAAAACAGAAAGAAATAGCTTCAACATCAACAGAAAGGGTGTCCACTCAGAGACCTCATCCAAAAGTCACCAACTTCAAAGACCAAAGGTAGATAAATCCATTCACATGGGAAGAAACCAGTGCAAAAAGGATGAAATCACCAAAAATCAGAACACCTCTTCTCCTCCAAGGGATCACAATTCCTCACCAGCAAGGGAACAAAACTGGATGGAGAATTAGTTTGATGAATTGACACATGCAGGCTTCAGAAGGTGAGTAATAACAAACTTCTCTGAAGTAAAGGAACATGTTCTAACCCAATGCAAAGAAACTAAGAACCTTGAAAAAAGGTTATTCAAAATGCTAACTATAATAACCAGCTTAGAGAAGAACATAAATGACTTGATGGAGCTGAAAAACACAGCACGAAAACTTCTTGAAGCATACACAAGTTTCAATAGCCAAATCGATCAAGCAGAAGAAAGGATATCAGAGATTGAAGATCAACACAATGAAATAAAACAAGAAGGCAAGATAAGAGAAAAAAGAGTGAAAAGAAATGAACAAAGCCTCCAAGAAATATGGGATTATGTGAAAAGACTTTATTTATATTTGTTGATGTACCTGAAAGTGATGGGGAGAATGAATCCAAGCTGGAAGATACTCTTCAGGTTACTATCCGGGAGAACTTCCCCAACCTAGTAAGGCAGGCCAGCATTCAAATCCAGGAAATACAGAGAACACCACAAAGACATTCCTCAAGGAAAGCAACCCCAAGCCACATAATCGTCAGATTCACCAGGGTTGAAATGAAAGAAAAAATGCTAAGGGCAGTCAGAGAGAATGGTTGGGTTACCCACAAAGGGAAGCCCATCAGACTCACAGCAAATCTCTCAGCAGAAACCCAATAAGCCAGAAGAGAGTGGGGGCTGATATTCAACATCCTTAAAGAAAAGAATTTTCAACCCAGAATTTCATATCCAGCCAAACTAGGCTTCATAAGTGAAGGAGAACTAAAATCCTTTATGGAAAAGCAATTGCTGAGAGATTTCATCACCACCAGGCCTGCCATACAAGAGCTCCTGAAGGAAGCACTAAATGTGGAAAGGAACAACCAGTAACAGCCACTGCAAAAAAAGTACCAAATATTAAACACCACCGACACAATGAAGAAACTGCATCAACTAATGGGCAAAACAACCAGCTAGTATCAAAATGGCAGGATCAAATTAACACATAACAATATCAACCTTCAATATTACTATGTATTCATTTTGTGCATGTCATGGCCACACTGTTTCTGGTTAGCTAGTTTTATTCTGAGATCTTTTCCTTTATCACAAGAAATGAAAGTCTTGTACCACTTCAAAAAGTAGGGTCTGCCTTACAAGAGCTCCTGAAAGAAGCACTAAACATGGAAAGGAACAACCAGTACCAGCCACTCCAAAAATGTACCAAATGGTAAAGACCATTGACACAATGAAGAAAATGCAACAACTAACAGACAAAACAACCAGCTAGCATCAAAGTGGCAGATCACATTCACATATAACAATATTAACATTGAATGTAAATGGCTTAAATGCCCCAATCAAAAGACATAGACTGGCAAATTGTATAAAAAGTCAAGACCCATTGGGGTGCTGTATTCAGGAAACCCATCTCACATGCAAAGACACACACAGACTCAAAATAAGGGGATGGAGGAATATTTACCAAAGGAGAGCAAAAAAAATAAATAAATAAAAGCAGGGGTTGCAGTCTTAGTCTCTGATAAAATTGGCTTTAAACCAAAAAAGATAAAAGGAGACAAGGACATTACATAATGATAAAAGAATCAATACAACAAGAAGAGCTAACTATCCTAAATATATATACACCCAATACAGGAGCACCCATATACATAAAGCAAGTTCATAATGACCTACAAAGAGACTTAGACTCTCACACAATAATAGTAGGAGACATTAACACTTCACTGTCAATATTGAAGATATTGAGATATCTGTCAATATCTCATTGACAGATCTATGAGATAGAAAATTAACAAGGATATCCAGGACTTGAACTCAGATCTGGACCAAGTGGAACTAATAGACATCTACAGAACTCCCTACCCAAAATTCACAGAATATACATTCTTCTCAGCACCACATTGCACTTACTTTAAAATTGACCACATACTTGGAAGTAAATCACTCCTCACTAAATGCAAAATAAAATAAATCATAACAACCAGTCACTCAGACCACAGTGCAAACAAATTAGAACTCAGGATTAAGAAACTCACTCAAAACTGCACAACTACATGAAAACTGAACAACCTGCTGCTGAGTGACTACTGGATAAATAATGAAATGAAGGCAGAAATAAAGATGTTCTTTGAAACCAATGAGAACAAAGACATAACGTACCAGAAACTCTGGGACACATTAAAAGCAGTGTGTGGAGGGAAATTTATAGCACTAAATGCCCATATGAGAAGTGAGGAAAGATAAAAAATCGACACCCATTGTCATATTTAAAACAGCTAGAGGAGTAAGATGAAACAAATTCAAAAGCTAGCAGAAGACAAGAAATAACTAAGATCAGAGCAGAATTGAAGGAGATAGAGACAGAAAACCCTTCAAAAAATCAATAAATCCAGGAGCCGGTTTTTTGAAAAGATCAACAAAATAGACTGCTAGCCAGACTAATAAAAAAGAAAAGAGAGAAGAATCAAATAGATGCAATAAAAAAACGATAAAGGGGATATCACCACTGATTCCACAGAAATACAAACTACCATCAGAGATAACTACAAACAACTCTATGCACATAAACCAGTAAACTTGGAAGAAGCGGATAAATTCCTGGACACTTACACCCTCCTAAGATTAAACCAGGAAGAAGTTAAATCCCTGAATAAACCAGTAACAAGGGCTGAAGTAGAGGCAGCAATTAATAGCCTACCAACCAAGAAAAGTCCAGGTCCAGACGTGTTCACAGCTGAATTCTACCAGATGTACAAAGAAGAGCTGGCACCATTCCTTCTGAAATTATTACAAACAATACAAAAAGAGGGAATCCTCCCTAACTCATTTTATGAGACCAACATCATCCTGATACAAAAGCTGGCAGAGATACAACTAAAAAAGAAAATTTAAGGCCAAAATCCATGATGAACATTGATGCAAAAATCGTCAATAAAATACTGGCAAACCAAATGCAACAGCACATCAAAAAGCTTACCCATCACAATCAAGTAGGCTTCATCTTGGAGATGCAAGCCTGGTTCAACATATGCAAATCTATAAATGTAATCCATCACATAAACAGAACCAAAGACAAAAAAACACATGGTTATCTCAATAGATGCAGAGAAGTCCTTCAATAAAATTCAACAGTCCTTTATGCTAAAAACTCTTAACAAACTAGGTGTCGATGGAATGTATCTCAAAATAATAAAAGCTATTTATGACAAACCCATGGCCAATATCATACTGAATAGGCAAAAACTGGAAGCATTCCCTTTGAAAACTGGCACTAGACAAGGGTTCCCTCTCTCACCACTCCTGCTCAACATAGTATTAGAAGTTCTAGCCAGAGCATTCAGGCAAGAAAAAGAAAAAAAAAATGATATTCAGTTGGAAAAAGAGGAAGTCAAATTGTCTCTATCTGCAGATGACATGATTGTATATTTAGAAGACCCCATTGTCTCAGCCCAAAGTCTCCTTAATATGATAGCCAACTTCAGCAAAGTCTCAGGATACAAAATCAATGTGCAAAAATCACAAGCATTCCTATACACCAATAACAGACTTAAAGAGAGCCAAATCATGAGCGAACTCCCATTCACAATTGCTACAAAGTAAATAAAATGCCTAGGAATACAATTAACAAAGGATGTGAAGGACCTTTTCAAGAACTACAAACCACTGCTCAAGGAAATAAGTGAGGACACAAACATGGAAAAACATTCCATGTTCATGGTTAGGAAGAATCAATATTGTGAAAATGGCCATACTGCCCAAGGGAGTTTATAGATTCAATGATATCCCCATCAAACTACTGTTGACCTTCTTTACAGAACTGGAAAAAACTACCTTAAAGTTCATATGGAACCAAAAGAGAGCCCGCATAGCCAAGACAATCCTAAGCAAAAAGAACAAAGCTGGAGGCATCATGCTACCTGACTTCAAACGGTACTACAAGGCTACAGTAATCAAAACAGCATGATACCGGTAACAAAACAGAGATATAACCAATGGAACTGAACAGAGGTCTCAGAAGTAACACCACACATCTACAACCATCTGATCTTTGACAAACCTGACAAAAACAAGCAATAGGGAAAGGATTCCCTGTTTATTGAATGGTATTGGGATAACTGGCTAGCCATGTACAGAAAGCTGAAACTGGATTCCTTTCTTACACCTTACACTAAAATTAACTCCAAATGGATTAAAGATTTAAACATAAGACCTAACACCATAAAAAACCTAGGCAATACCATTCAGGACATAGGCATAGGCAAGGACTTCATGACTATAACCCCAAAAGCAATGGCAACAAAAGCCAAAATAGACAAATGGGATCTATTTAAACATAAGCGCTTTTGCACAGCAAAAGAAACAATCATTAGAGTGAACCAGCAACCAACAGAATGGGAAAAAATTTTTGCAAGCTACCCATTTGACAAAGGGCTGATATCCAGACTCTACAAAGAACTAGAACAAATATACAAGAAAAAAACAACCACATCAAAAAGTGGGTGAAAGATATGAACAGACACTTTTCAAAAGAAGACATTATGTGGCCACAAAACATGAAAAAGTGCTCGTCATCATTGGTCATTAGAGAAATGCAAATCCAAACCACGTTAAGATACCATCTCACACCAGTTAGAATGATGATCATTAAAAAATCAGAGACAACAGATGCTGGAGAGGATGTGGAAAAATAGGAATGCTTTTACACTGTTGGTGGGAGTGTAAATTAGTTAAACCATTGTGGAAGACAGTGTGGTGATTCCTCAAGGATCTAGAAATAGAAATACCATTTGACCCAGCAATCTCATTACTGGGTATATACACAAAGGATTATAAATCATTCCATTATAAAGATACATGCACTCATATGTTCATTGCAGCACTGTTTACAATAGAAAAGACATGGAACCCAACACTTTGGTAGGCCAAGGCGGGTGGATCACAAGGTCAAGAGATCGAGACCATCCTGGTTAACATGGTGAAACCCCGTCTCTACTAAAATATAAAAAAAATTAGCTGGGCATGGTGGTGCACACCTGTAGTCCCAGCTACTCAGGAGGCTGAGGCAGGAGAATTGCTTGAACCCAGGAGGCAGAGGTTGCAGTGAGCCGAGATCGCGCCATTGCACTCCAGCCTAGGTAACAAGAGCAAAACTCCGTCTCAAAAAAAAAAAGAAAAGAAAAGAAAAGACATCGAACCAACCCAAATGCACATCAAAGATAGACTGGATAAAGAAAATGTGGCACATATACACCATGGCATGCTATGAAGCCATAAAAAAGGATGAGTTCATGTCCTTTGCAGGGACATGGATGAATCTGAAGACCATCATTCTCAGCAAACTGACACAAGAACAGAAAACCAAACACCACATATTCTCACTCATAAGTGGGTGTTGAACAATGAGAACACATGGGCACAGGGAGGGGAACATCACACACTGGGGTATTTTGGGGGGTGGGGGCTAGGGGAGGGACAATGGGGGGGTGAGGTGTTTGGGGAGGGATAACACTGGGAGAAATGCCTGATGTAGATGATGGGGGGACGGAGACAGCAAACCACCATGGCATGTGTGTACCTATGCAACAATCCTGCAAGATCTGTACATGTACCCCAGAACTTAAAGTACCATAAAAAACATAAAGATACCATTCTGGGTATCTTAACTAAATGCTTTTCATCATTTGAAATACATAGTGCTATTAGGATGCCATCTTAGTCTGTTTGTGCTGCTATAACAAAATTCTTGGGACTCATTTATGAATAGTAGACGTTTATTTCTCACAGTTCTGAAGGCTGGGAAGTCCAAGGCCAACTGGTACTGGCCAGTTCAGTGTTTGGTAAGGGTTTGCTCTCTGTTTCCAAGGTGACAACTTCCCACTGCATCCTCACATGAAGGAAATGAGAAGGAACAAACACTATATCCTCACATGGTAAAAGGGGCAGAAGAGCAAAAGTGATGAACACATTCTATTAAGCTCTTATTTTAGAAGCATTATTGTCACCCATGCATGTGGCGCCCTTATAGCCTAATCATCTTCTAAATGTATGTACCTCTTTATACAGCTGCATTGGAAATTAAGTTGTTTTTTTTTTTTCAAAATCTTATCATTTCAGCACTTAGCCCAACATAAACATTATTTTTTTTTTTTTTGGAAAGAAAAAAAAGGAGTGAAGGAGAGGAAGAAAGAGGAAGAAAAAGAGGGAGAGAGAACGGGAATGTTGCTTTATTCTAAAAAATGGGTATTAATAATGGCCAATCAATATTTCATTTAAACCTATGAGTAGGTGTGATGTGATATCGACAAGAATGTATATTTTGTGTATTTAAAGTGGAGAGCTCTATAAATATTTATTAAGTTTACTTGTTCTGGATCTGAGTTCGAGTCCTGCATATCCTTATAAATTTTCTGTCTTATTGAGTCTAAGTCTCTATGTATCTGGGTGTTAGGATCGTTAGCTCTTATTGTTGCATTGATCCTTTTACGACTATATCTTTGTTGCTTTAAAATCTATTTTATCAGATGCAAGAATTGCAACTCCTGCTTTTTATTTATTTATTTATTTTTGCTCTCCATTTGGTTGGTAAATCTTTCTCCATCCCTTTGTTTTGAGTCTTTGTGTATCCTTGCATGTGAAATGGGTCTGGATGTAGCATACCGTTGGGTTTTGGCTGTATCTTTTGATTGGGGGATTTAGTTGATTTAAATTTAGGATTACTGCCATTTGATGTTAACTGGCTGTTTTATCCATTCGTTGATGTAAATTCTTCTTTATGTTGATGCTCTTTACTTTTTGGTATATTTTTAGAAAGGCTAATACTGGTTGTTTCTTTCTATGTGTAATGCTTCTTTCAGAAGCTCTTGTAAAGCAGGCCTGGTGGTAATAAAATCTCTGAGTACTTGCTTGTTCGTAAAAGATTTTATTTTTCCTTCAGTTGTGAAGCTTAGTTTGGCTGGATATGAAATTCTGGGCTGAAAGTTCTGTTCTTTAAGGATGTTGAATATTGGCCCCCACTCTCTTCTGGCTTGTAGTTTCTGCTAAGAGATCTGCTGTAAGTCTGATAGGCTTCCCTTTGTGGGTAACCTGACCTTTCTCTCTGGCTGCCTTTAGTATTTTCTCCTTCATTTCCACCCTGGTGTATCTAATGATTATGTGCCTTCTTGAGGTTGGGGTTGCTCTTCTTGAGGAATATCTTTGTGCCTTCTTCAGTTGGGGTTGCTCTTCTTGAGGAATATCTTTGTGCCTTCTTCAGTTGGGGTTGCTCTTCTCGAGGAATATCTTTGTGGTGTTCTCTGTATTACCTGGGGTTGAATATTGACCTGCTTTGCTAGGTTAGGAAAATTTTCCTGAATAATATCCTGAAGAATATTTTCCAGATTGGATTCATTCTCTCCGTCGCATTCAGGTACACCTATAAAACGTAAATTAGGTCTTTTCACATAGTTCCACATTTCTTGGAGACTTTTCTCATTCCTTTTTATCCTTTTTTCTCTAATCTTGTCTTCTCGTTTTATTTCATTAAGTTGGACTTCGACCTCTGATATCCTTTCTTCTGCTTGAACAATTCAAGCGTTTAAACCTATGCATACTTCTCAGAGTTCCTGTATTGTATTCTTCAGTTCCATTAATTCACTTATATTCCTCTCTAAATTGTCTATTCTCATTAGGATTTTGTCAATTTTTTTTCAAATTTCTTGGTTTCTTTACATTGGGCTAGAACATGTTCTTTTAACTCACAGAAGTTTCTTATTATCCATCTTCTGAAGCCTGATTCTGTTAATGGGATGCACTCGTTCTCCATCAAGCCTTGTTCCCTTGTTGATGAGGAACTGTGATCCTCTTTAGAGGGAGAGGCATTCTGATTTTGAGTATTCTCAGCCTTTTTACACTGGTTTCTTCCCAGCATTATAAATTTATCCACCTGTCGTCTTTGTAATTACCAACTTTCAAATTAGGTCTCTGAGTGGACGTCCAAGTTGTTAATTCCCAGGGCCGAAATATGAGCAACCCACTGTGCCGGCCAAAACAGCGGCATTAAGACTGATGGTGCTTTTCTGCCTGGGAATCTCCAGTCTGGCTTCCTTCTTGAGTCCATAATAGGCGACTCTGCCTTCACGGAGCTCAAAACGTTCGTCAGAAGGGGAACCAGTCCCGTTTACTCTGCACCAAGAGCTCCCACGCCGAGGTGCCAGCAAAACTGCTGCGCCGGCCACAAGAGTCGCACTGGTGACCCGTGGGGCTCCTCCACTGGGAATCTTCTGTTCCGTGAGCGACAAAAATTTGTCTGAAAGTGTGGCATCCTCTCGTTCTCTGCACTTTCACTGGGAGCTGCAATCCCAAGATGTTAGCGATCAGCCATCTTGGATCGTTCTCCCTGGGAATTAAGTTTCAACATGAATTTTGGAGGAACATAAACATTCAATCCACAGCATTCCACTCCTGCCCTTCCCCCATTCATGTTTAAATATACAAAATACATTTATTCCATCCCAATAGCCCTTGAAATTTTAACTCATTCCAGCATCAACTTTAAAGTCTAAATCTAAAGTCTCATCTAAATATTGTCTAAATCAGACATGGGTGAAAGACTCAAAATATGATTCATCCTGAGGCAAATTCCCCCTCTAGCTGTAAGCCTGTAAAATCAAACAAGTCACATGCTTCCAAAATACAATGGTGGGACAGGTGTAGGTTAAACATGTTCATTCCAAAAAGGAGAAAAAGAAAGAAGAAAAGGATAATAGGTCCCGAGTAAGTCCAAATGCCAACAGAGCAAACAATATTCAATCTTAAGGCTGGAGAGTAATCTTCCTTCATTCCATATTCTGCCTTCTGGATACACTGGGGTAGGAGTTGGGTTCCCAAGGCTCCAGGTACCTTTGCTCCCATGGCTTTGCTTAGCACAGCCACACTGAAGCGCTTTCAATCTACGATTGCATTCTTGTGGCTCTAGCTCTAGAATGCTGGGTTCTTGGGGTCACCCCGCTCTAATGGATCCATGGATCCAATGGACATTGCCCTCGCGGGGACTCTCTGCAGTGGCCCACTATCATTGCTTTAGTGGAGACTCTCTGGTGGCTCTACCCCTGTGATTTCTCTGCCTTGGCCTTAAGCTTTCCAGGGAATCCTTTGAAATGTAGATGAAGGTATCCATGCCACCACAGCTCTTAGACTCTGTGTGCCTGCAGAGTTAGCACCACATGGATGCTATGTAAGTTCACCCCATGTGGGCTGGGCACAGTGGCTCATGCCTGTAATCCCAGCACTTTGGGAATCCAAGGCAGGTAGATCATAAGGTCAGGAGATCAAAACCATCCTGGCCAACATGGTGAAACGCTCTCTCTATTAAAATACAAAAAATTAGCCACACGTGGTGGCATGAGCCTGTAGTCCCAGCTACTTGGGAGGCTGAGGCAGGGGAATTGCTTGAACCTGGGCAGCAGAGGTTGCATTGAGCTAAGATCATGTTACTGTGCTCTAGCTTGGTGACAGAGCAAGACTCCATCAAAAAAAAAAAAAAAAAAAAAAAGGAAGAAAGAAGAAGGAGAAGGAGAAGGAGGAGAAAAGAAGGAGAAGAGAAAAAAGAAAGTTTACCCCTAAACTGCAGCTGGGTTCACTTGAGCCAATGTGGAGAGACTGAAGAGTGCTGTGTCAGAATACATGGAGCAGAAACTTGAGATTCTCCTGGAAAGTGAGCCTTGAGGACCCGAGATGGTGCCTTCTCATTGTATTCTCACTTGATGCTAAGGTGGGAGAGATAAACTGTGTCTTCACATGGCAGAAGAGATGGAAGAGATGAATGCTGGGTGCTTATGTGGCAGAAGAGGCAGCAAAGCAAAAGAGATAAACTCACTCTTTCAGGCCTTTTCATAAGGGCACAATCCCATTGATAAAGATGGAGACTAATTACCTCCTAAAGGCCCCACCTTTTAATACTATTGCATTGGAGAGTAAATTTCATTAGGAATTTCGAAGGGACACAAACAGGCAAGCCCTCAGAGATGCTCAAGTGCCTTAGTTGAAGTCCAATATTTTTAAAGGTCTAGGTCCAACATTTAGATGTTGAGATCAACATTTTAGCTTTTAGATGACAACAGACACTCCAAAACGGAGGAGGGGAAATGGGAGGCTGGTATGCATAGAACTAAATCTGTTGACCCACAACCCAAAGATCCAGCTGAGAATGTTAAGGCAGGAATGGAGAAAAAAGGAGTGTGATTCTGAAATTTTCATTTGGAAGCTGAATTTTTTTTTTCCTCTGGAAAAGCAGGGCACAATATCCAAGATGGAGGACAGGGACACTTATGTTCAACCTTGTCCCATATAAGCATAAGCTTTACATTAGGGCATCATAAAGATAATGGGCAAATTATTGCTGGAGGCTTTCCCACACATAACGTTAATAACCTAGTGCCACCATTTTTAGGAACACCAGAGGGCCAGCTGGAGTCTGTCCATATGACAGCATTCCTGGAAATACTTCTCAGAAGGAATGGTCATTTAGAATTTTTTTTTCATTTTTTTATTCTTTTTTTTTTATTGCATTTTAGGTTTTGGGGTACATGTGCAGAGCATGCAATACAGTTGCATAGGTACACACATGGCAGTGTGTTTTGTTTGCTTTCTCCCCTTCACCCACATTTGGCATTTCTCCCCAGGCTATCCCTCCCCACCTCTCCCTCCCACTGGCCCTCCCCTTTTCCCCCCAATAGACCCCAGTGTTTAGTACTCCCCTCCCTGTGTCCATGTGTTCTCATTTTTCATCACCCGCCTATGAGTGAGAATATGCGGTGTTTCATTTTCTGTTCTTGTGTCAGTTTGCTGAGGATGATGTTCTCCAGATTCATCCATGTCCCTACAAACGACGCAAACTCATCATTTCTGATTGCTGCATAATATTCCATGGTGTATATGTGCCACATTTTCCCAATCCAGTCTATCATCAATGGGCATTTGGGTTGATTCCAGGTCTTTGCTATTGTAAACAGTGCTGCAATAAACATTCGTGTGCATGTGTCCTTATAGTAGAACGATTTATAGACCTTTGGGTATATACCCAGTAATGGGATTGCTGGGTCAAATGGAATTTCTATTTCTAAGGCCTTGAGGAATCGCCACACAGTCTTCCACAATGGTTGGACTAATTTACACTCCCACCAACAGTGTAAAAGTGTTCCTTTCTCTCCACATCCTCTCCAGCATTTAGAATTTTGACGGTGGTAGTGTCATTGGAAGCGTCAGTGGCAGTTGGTATTCGCAGTAGCAATGGAAAATAAAACAGTCCATAAACATTGCACAGCAATGAGTAGACTCCTTAAAACAGTTTCTCAACCTTGGTGCTGTTAGTGTTTGGAGCTGAATCATTCCTTGTTGTGGGGAGCTGTCCTGTGCATTGTAGAATGCTGAGTGCATACCTGACCTATATCCACTAGATGCCAATAGAATTTCCCCAGTTGTGACAACTGAAAATGAGTTCAGACATGACCACATATCCCCTCAGAGGCAAAATTCCTGATTGAGAAGCAGTGCTCTAAGGAATGACAGAGCACTAAGAGTAGACTGAATCTCAGGCCATCAGGGTGGCCCATGGATTCTTTCCAGCACCCATTTTAGCACGTCTCACCTGGATATGTTGAGAACAACTCGGGGTTCAATAGCCGAGCGCAAAGTAGAGGAGAAAGTAGTGAGTAAGGCAGTATGGGCTTCTACTCTTCCTGTAAGCCAGGAGGAGGAGAGATTTCCATTGTTGAATAGAAAGAACCAGGCTTTAGTTTCAGACAGACATGTTTCTATAATACTCTTGTCACTTTCTAGTTGTTGAGATCTGATGAAGTGGCACCACTTCCCTGAATCTCAATTTCCTCAATGGTGTCTACACAAATTTGATTTTTATTTTGTTATTTATAATCACAACTTCCTTCAGAGGAGGGTATATCTCTCCAAGTGACATTTAGAACACATATTAAAATGGGGGAAAAATACCCAACGAAGTTGTATGAGAATGAGAGATAATAGATGATGATGTAAGTAAATAGAGCACTGAAAGCCGGCCTGGCACATGTGCGGAATTCTACAAAGGATGACTATTGTTGAGTATTTCTGAAATTGAATTGGTGGCGGCTTAATCAAATATACTATTTTACCTTTTTTTTTTTTTTGGTAGTGCTATTTGACATCACCCACCTATTAAGAATTAAGAATCTCCATATCCACCTGCCAACCATATCTAGAGAGAGTTATCAGTCTGTGACCTTTTGCTACTTTCAGAGTAACCATGGGGGCTCAGGGTTTCTCTTCTCATAATCCTGGTTCCCTTGTTTACCTCAGTGTTTCTTTGATGTGAACCTTCCTGCTGACTGTACCTGTAAGAGATTATCCCTTGTGCTTTGTCTCTTCTCTAAGCCCCCAGACATTTGGAGGTGTCATTGCTTAATCTTTGTGTTTCACCATCAGTTAAAGTCAGAAACCTTTGATCCATCCTGTTCATTAGACCCTACATTTTAATATATAAAACTGCTGACAGCTATATTTTTATTAAATTTGTTTTCCTGGATTTTAGTCATAGCACTAAAATTCAAAACCAGTATACTACTACATTAAGAAAAATCTATCATCAGTCTGTTTTTACAGTTACCATAGCAGTAAAATTTACACTCAACAATATTATTATAATTTTCCCCTACTTACAAGGTATATGTGATTCATGTTTTAAAGCCATCAAAGGGAAAACCTAAATGGAATTATTGCTATCAACACTACTGCAATTTTTTCTAGCCTTAAAACTCACCACCAGTGATATATATATAACAACAGATTGCCTATAAACACATAAAAGCCCTTCTCAGAAAAAAAAAATGGGCTTTTTATTTCCATCATGGTAAAATCCAGGTCCTTTGATAGGATGATTGATGACAGAGAAGATAAGAAAAGGTGATAAGGCCTACCTTTCTGCACTCTACACCAGCACCCTGTGGACACATTAGGATGAACAGTGACCTGACTCCTCTTAGTTTCCCAAGATCAAGTGACCCATACTACAATTTTCTACTGATAGATGGGGCAGCCCTGGGCTCTAGCAGGAGCAAGTGGATGATGAAATCTTGCCCACTCCTAATTAATTTTCCAGTCTACAAAGTGATCCTCTGGGCAGGAAGTGTAATGGGATACTGTATAGGCCCAAGAGTTTTCATGCTTGCTACATTTACTTACTAGCATCAGTTCCTGTGGCTCCTGAGGAGCTGCCTGTCTGAACTTTACCCCATTCTCCTTAATGTACACCTACAGGAGAGCAGAGGTGGTGGAGGCTCTTCTGTAGGTATGCAGTAAGGAGGTTCTGCTATATGGAGGTGTATACTTTTGAGAGTTGGTTTCTGGGGGACCCAAGTCAGAATGGGGGTATACTATCTGAAGCAATATAGGGAGCATCAAATAATAAGCCAAAGTCAATACTGGTAGAAAAAGCCAAAAGGCCAGTAGCAACCTGAGGGTTGTGGGTTTACATCAGTATGAGACAGGATTACAGTGATAGCCAGTAAAAAATAAGTCAGTGAGTCATGTTGGGTCTTTGCTCATAGCCTTTCAGGTCGTATATGCATGGTGGGTGGGTGGATTGGGATGACTGCAGTCCCTGAGCACCTATATGCTTTATTACTTCAATTCTGAATATGTACTATGCAGCAAGTGTCTACTTGCCAAATTTAACACTACTATTCCTTCAAGAAGGAAACAAAGAAGGTCATTGTAAATTGAGTTCATTTCTTTGTTTTCTTCCAGGAGTGAAGCCTACAAAACAATGCATTGGTTCTGAAATGTCCTATTGCTCTCCTTCTCCTCAACCTCGTTTTAGCTTCAACATCTTAAAACAGTAACGTTTTGTGAGCTGGGCACAAGTGACACATGCCTCTCATCCCAGTGCTTTGGGAGGCTGAGGTGGGAGGATTACTTGAGGCTGGGAGTTCAAGACTAACCTGGGCAATATAGCAAGACCCTTTCTCTACCAATTTTTTTTTAACTTAGCCTGGTGTGGTGGTGCATGCCTGTAGTCCCAGCTACTTGGGAAGCTGAGATGAGAGAATCATTAGAGCTCAAGTGGTCAAGGCTACGGTGAATTGTGATCATGCCGCCATACTCCAGCCTTGTCGGCAGAGCAAGACCCATCTCAAAAACAAAACAAAACAAAAAGTTTTTTGCAGAAAGCCTTTTGTTTTCAGAGGATTTGTTATATTGGAACTGTTAAGGGCTTAACAATTTCTATTTCATATTCTTCTCAGAGCAAAAGTGGATCAAAAAGAGCTAAGCAGTCATAAAGCAAGGAAGAATAAAAACCCCATTTTCCTTCTATCTTGTTGGAGACTGTAGAAAAATAGATTTTGGAAGATTTGCCACAAGACTTCCATAGAGTTGACTCCAGAAAAAGTTTTCATTAAATCTGGCTCACAAATACAGAAGCCACAAGGGGGAAATGGATTACAGTGATAAAAAATGTTCAAATGTTGTATGCCTAGATGTGTTTGTGTGGATTATGTGTTATGTATCCTTTTGTATATAAAGGTACTTAATCTTCAAATACAGACTGCCTGTCTAGATTCAGGAATAGTCAGAGACTTTAAGACAAGCTTAGTGATGATTGGCTCTGAGCCTCACTCAATTTGGTTACTAAAACTACAACCTCTTCTCTCAACCTAGGCATCTCATTTTCTCTTATATCCCAAGAGGCACTTTCTGTCATGAATCGTTGCTCTCTGTAGATTTTGCTCTTGTGCTTGTGTTTGGTTTCATTTTCAGTGTTCTACTTTGTTACTTTCAAAGTTGGAGAACAATTACCATACTGCAGTGATTTCAGATCTCCTAGCCAAATACACATTATCTAGCATTCAAGAGACCACAACTCTTCAGCTCTGGTTCTCCACCCCCATCCTTAAGAGAGTCTTCAATTTGGAGTAATGTAGGATAATTTCATCATGGACTGTTTGAAGGGACATTTTAGTGACACATCTTCATGCTATTCTGGGAATATTTTTGTAACCTTTCTGCCTTGGTACCACAGTACAGGATGTTTTAACTTTTTGACTCTATGATCCATCATTCCCTCCTACTTCCAGAGGTCTTGTCGAATATATTTTCTGTGAATTACTCTCTAAATCCCCTTCCATATTTCTGCCAGATGGCCCCTTAGAAAACTAAGAGTACCATTGGCTATCCCTGCTATCCTCTAGTTTTTAATGTAAGTTTTCAATTCAGGCCCCTACAAAGACCTTGCTGTAGTCTCTCCCCATAACATTTTTATCATTCCTATAAAGGTCTCACTTTCACCCAATATTTCCTCTTTTAAATGATGACCTTGAGAGCACTCTTTCAATAGTTATTAACTTCAATAGATACCCTGCATCCAGCTTCATGATATAGAGTAACTACTCAAATATTTGCCAAATGAATCAACTAATAAAAAAATGATGGAAGGAATGATTGAATCAGATTTCCAAAGTGCCAGACTGAATAGGCAGTAGGAGTCAACCAAGACAAAGGTTCACTTGGGGCTCATCCATCCCTATATTTCTGTTTTTGTTTGTTGATTAAACCATGGTAGAGGTAGCCCTGATAGGACTCCTATTTTAGAGATACGTTCTACCCTGCTCAAATGGCAGGAGCTGGATCAAAATTGACAGTGTTTTTCATAAATTAAGTTTTTTCCTGATCCAATTCATCAGCAACTCCCTCAATCTTGGATTTTGATTCATAGTCATTCCCTGAATTCATGATAGTCACAGTCTGTGGTTCCCATTATCTACTCCTGCTTTATTGTGCTGACCCTAAAGGACCAACATCCTGGGCTAAAATGTGGCAAAGGACAATATTGGCAAAGTCCATTTCACTGTATGAGTTAATCTCATACTGATTGTTTTGCCATCTCTTCATAAAGGCCATTAAGTCCAAGCCAAAGAGAAGCAAAGAGATATTTATGGTCTCAGCCTACTTTCTTGAGGGCCAGGGAGATGCGGACCTCATGCTTTTCTATTATTTTGACCTCCCCCAGATACATCAGAGCTTCCGAAACTCCAGGGATAAATTCGGGTTTCAGATGCATCCAGGCTATAGAGAACAAACATTATCGTAAGAACAATTTAACAGCAGGCTTGCCCCAGAATTACTTCCCTTGTATACTTGGCTCATGACTTCTCTATATCCATTTCTCCCTTTTTTCTTAACAGAACTCTTTATTCAGGACAGTCTCCCCTGTGGCTTAGGGGTGACCAGGTTTCAGGGTTCTGGCCAGTTAAACGTAAGTAGAAGTCTGATAGATAAGACTACAAAGGAAAACTGTTTTCTTTCTAAGAAGGTGGAGCCTAACCTATCATATGGATTTTGCTCTTCATCCCTTTTCCCTACCTGGAGCATGGATGCAGTTCCTGGAGCTGTGACAACTCTCAACCCCATAGGAAAAAAAGCCAAATAGTAAGAAATGCAGAAAAGGAAGATTAGAGTCAGGACTGACCTTGAGCAATTAAACCAGCTCTGAGCTGCCCATTGCCAAACTTGTAAAAGGAGAAAGGGAAGCCCCTACAAGGAAACATCTCTTCCAGTCATGTTCTTCTCTTCTTTCACCACAAAGGCCCCTTTGAGACTTCCTATGATTGTCTCCACTACTTTGGTTGTCCCTCTTTTCATTTCTCTTCTTCCTTAGGTAGTTTTGCTTTTAGTTAGAAGAGACTGGGAGGCAGACACTTCCATTGTGCAGGTATATGGAGCTTACACTGAGTTTGGGTGAAACCCAATCTCAACCTAATATGAGGGGTCTTCAGAAAGTTCATAACAATGCATATTATGAAAAAACTGTGCAAGGATTTCAATTTCTTTTTGCAGCAAAATAAACTCATACTAATGTGTTACAACATGTCTGAACAGGATCTAGTTTGAGGTGCTAAGAAGTATAAGACATCAGTTTGAAAAGAGCCCCTCTCAGGACAGGCGTGGTGGCTCAAGCCTGTAATCCCATCACTTTGGGAGGCTGAGGCAGGTGGATCACGAGGTCAAAAGATTGAGCCCATCCTGGTCAACATGGTGAAACCCCGTCTCTACTAAAAATACAAAAATTAGCTGGGCATGGTGGTGTGCATCTGTAATCCCAGCTACTCAGGAGGGAAGCAGGAGAATTGCCTGAACCCAGGGGGCGGAGGTTACGGAGGTTGCGGTGAGCTGAGATCACGCCATTGCACTCCAGCCTGGGTAACAAGAGAGAAACTCCATCTCAATAAAAATAAATAAATAAATAAATAGAAAAGAGCCCCTCTCAGAGCAACATGAATCCTCCTAAAATTAAAGCAAGAACAAACAGCAAATTTATGGTGAAGCTTGGGTGGAAAAATGGATAAATCACTAATGGTTTATAAAATTTTATGGGGACAAGCCCCCACCCCAAAAATTGGCAGTTTGCAAATGGATAACTCATTTTAAGAAGGGGGAAGACAATGTTGGCAGTGAAGCCCACAGTGGCAGACCATTCACATCAATTTGTGAGGAAAAAATGTATTTGTTCTTGCCTTTATTGAAAAGGACAAATGATTAAAAACAGAAACAATAGCCAACACCATAGATATCTCAACTGGTTCAGCTTATACAATTCTGACTGAAAAATTAAAGTTGAGCAAACTTTCTACTTGATGGGTGCTGAAACAACTGCACTTGGATAAGCTGCAAACAAGAGCAGAACTTTCAGTGTAACTTTTAAACCAGTGAGTTCAAGATCCTAAAGCATTTCTCCAAACAGCTGTAACAGGAGATGAAACATGGCTTTACCATGTCTTGCGATCTTGAAAACAAAGCACAAAGTAATGGTTACCAAGAGGTGGAAGTGGTCCAGTTGAAACAAAAGCAGATTGGTCAAGAGCAAAGGTCATAGCAACAGATTTTGGGGATGCTTAAGGCATTTTGCTTTTGCTTGCTGACTTTTTGGAGGGCCAAAGAACAATAATATCTGCTTATTGTAAATGTGTTTTGAGAAAGTTATCCAAAGCTTTAGCACAAAGATGACTGGGAAAAGTTCACTTAAGAGTCCTTCTCCACCATCACAATGCTCCTGTTCATACTTCTTATCAAACAAGGATAATCTTGGGAGAATTTCAATGGGAAGTCATTAGGCATCCACCTCACCATCCTTATTTGGCTCCTTCTGAGTTTTTTTGTTTCCTAATTTTAGAAAGTCTTTAAAGGGCTTTCTTCAGATAATAATGTAAATTTTTCTTCAGATGATAATGTAAACAAGATCACATTGACTTGATTAAATTCCCAGGACCTTCAGTTTTTTAGGGATGGACTAAATGACTGGGATTATCCCTTGCAAAAGTACTTGAAGTTGATAAAGTTTATGTTAAGATATGTAGTTAATAATTTTTTTCTAACATTTACTTCTGTCCATGAACTTTAAAGGGTCCCCACATATACAGACTCCCATTATCTATGTCAGATGTAAAAAAAAAAAAAGCTGGTTCAATTGGGGAAGATATAGCCTGCTTAGTGTTTTAAAACATTTGAATCCATTGTCAGCATTTAAAAATCATAATATTTTTCATAAAATCCAGATTTTCAGCATCTCTAACAACACTGGGCCTTCATTAGCTTGTGGCGATAATTGACTAAAGTAGCAAATTCTCCATTTAGAAGGGAGCAGGCAAGCTCCAGATGGCCAGTTTTCAGCCTTCTTGTAAGTGATGCACTTCTTCATTTGTTTTTAATACATGTCTTGCCCTATAGGTTTTTGAGTTTTCAATAACTTATCTATGGATTATTTGTAGGATATTTAGTAATATGTTTTCTATTTCCAGCCCCTAGGCAGATACCTCTGCTGTCTCTAGTAACTATCAAAAAAATATGACCAGCCTGTAACTACATCTCTCCATACTTCTAAACATCTTAGCCAGTTTCCCCAAGAAATTTGTCGCTGTTACAAATGCATTGGACATGTGGAGGATATTGCCTCAAGCATGGGGTCCAAAGGCAATTAGAGTCTTCTTTTCTACATCTGACACCTGCCATTCTTGAAAGATAATTTTGGTGTCTCCCTTAAAAGTAACTTTCCCTACAAATGTGTAAGCACTACCTAATAATAGCCTCACTGCGGAAGGTTGGCAGATATTAATAATTGTAAGAATGATGAGTTCTAGTAGTTCTTCTCTAAATCTACTTCTTTAGAGTACTTGGAAATGGAGAAAGTTTCATATCTATGCCGTAATTGATTTTAACTTCTCCTTCTTCTCTAGGACATATCACAGTATTTTTTAACTTCAATGTTTCTACTGCTATAAACTGATACAAACTCTTTGGGAGGCGATCTGGGATAAAATTTTAAATGTGGACATCCTTTGATTCACCATTGCCTCATCTAAGAAACTTTCCTAAAACAATACTTTCACAAGTATACTACACACACTTGCATACAAACATACATATGTATGTATGTATAAAGTAATTTTTTCCAGCCATACATTGAGAACAATGAAAATGTCCAGTAATAGGGAACTCATTAAATAAATAATAGTAATCCAATAATATGGCATCTAAAGACTGAGTGACCCTATTTTTTCAGAACAACTTTTAAATTAATTTTTGGGCTAAGAAGAGTAGTGGAGAAAGGATGATCTTCTCAAGAACTGAGAAAAAAGTTGAAACTCAATCTTTACCTATCACCACATCCAAATATTTACATGGAATGGATCATGGACAAAAACATAAAAGCTAAAAATAAATTTTTAGAGGAAAACCTTGGAATCTTTGTGACCTTGGGGTAGGCAAAAGTTTCTTAGGTTATTCGTTTGAGTTGCTTGCAGATGCTGGATATTTGCCCTCCATTGAATGCATAGTTTGCAAATATTTTTTCCCATTCTATAGGTCCTCAGTTTACTCTGTTGGTTATTTCTTTGCTGTGCACAAGCTTTTTAGTTTAATTAAGTCCCATTTGTCTATTTTTGTTTTTGTTGGGTTTGCTTTTGAGAACTTGATCATAAATTCTTTGCCTAGGCCAATGTCCAGAGAGTGTTTCCTAGTTTTTCCAGGATTTTTATCATTTCAGGTCTTGCATTTAGGTCTTTAATTCATCTTGAGTTGGTTTTTGTATATGGTAAGAGGTAGGGGTCCAGTTTTCTTCTTCTGCATTTGACTAGCCTATTTTCCCAGCACTATTTATTGAATAGGGTATCCTTTTCTCAGGGTATATTTTTGTTGACTTTGTTGAAGATTAGTTAATCATAGGTATTTCTGAGTTGTTTATTCTGTCCCATTGATCTATGTGTCTATTTTTATACTAATATCATGCTGTTTTGGTTACTTAAGCCTTGTAGTATGATTTGAAGTCAGGTTATGTGATCCCTCCAGATTTTTTTTTTATTCCATAATTGCTTTTTGTAATTCCATGAAAAATGACATCAGTAATTTGATAGGAATTTTACTAAATCTGTGATTGCTTTGGGAACAATGGCTGTTTTAACAATATTAATTATTTCCATCCGTAAGCATGGGATGTTTTTCCATTTGCATCATCTATGATTTCTTTCATCGGTTTTATAGGTCTCCTTAGAGAGATATTTCACCTTCTTGGTTAAACATATTCCTAGATATTTTATGTTTTTTGGTGGCTATTGTAAATAGGGTTTTCCTCTTGCTTTGGTCCTTGGCCGGACATTATTTGTGTATAGAAATGTTACTGATTTCTGTAGTTAATTTTGCATCTTGAAACTTTACTAAATTCACTTGCTAAAACTAAGAGTTTTTTGGTGGAGTATCTAGTGTTTGCAAGATATTAGATCATGTCATTGGTGAACAAGGATAATTTGACTTCATCTTTTCCAATTTAGATGTCTTTTATTTTTTCCTCTTGCTGATTGTTCTGGCAAAGACTTCTAGTACTATGTTGAATAAGAGTGGTAAAAGTGGGCATCTTTATCTTGCTTCAGTTCTTAGAGGAAATGCTTTCAACTTGTTTTGGTTAACTATAATATTGGCTGTGTGTTTGTCAAATATTGCCTATGTTATGTTGAGGTATGTTTCTTTTATACCTAGTTTGTTGAGGATTTTTATCACAAAGTGATGCTGAATTTTATTGAATGGTTTTTCTGCATCTATTGAGATGATTATGTGGTTTTTGACTTTAACTCTGTGTGATTATCACATTTATTGATATGCATATGTTGAAATATCCTTTCATCTCTGGGAGAAATCGCATCCGATCAAAACAAATAGCCCTATTAAAAAGGGGGCAAAGGGCATAAACAGATATTTTTCAAAAGAAGACATTCAAGTGGCCAATGAACATATGAAAAAAATGCTCAATGTCTCTAATCATAAGAGAAATGCAAATTAAAACCACAATGAGAAATCTAATGGCAGTCAGAATGTCTATTATTAAAAAGTCAAAAAATGAGAGATGTTTGTGAGGATGTGGATAAAAGAGAATACTTATACACTGTTGGTGGGAATGTAAATTAGCACAACCTTTATGGAAAACAATATAGAGATTTCTCAAAGAACTAAAAACAGAACCACCATTCAATACAGCAATCCCACTACTGGGTATCTCTTGAAAGGGAAAGAAATCATTACATCACAAAGATACCTGCACTAGTATGTTTATCACAGCATTATTAATAATATCAAAGAAATTGGATCAACCTAAGTCCATCAATGGATGATTAGATAAAGAAAATATGGTATATATATATATATATATATATATATATATGTATATGTATATATGTATATGTATATATATACACACACACAAACACACAATGGAATACTAGTCAGCCATAAAAAGAATGAAGCTGCAGCAACATGGATGGGACTAGAGGCCATTATCCTAACTGAAATAATTCAGAAAGTCAAATACTGCATGTCCTCACTTATAAGTGGGAGTCCGAAATGGGTATGCATGGACATGCAGAGTGGAATAATAGAGCACTGGAGGCTACAAGAGGTAGGAGGATGGGACGGGGTAAGAATTGAAAAATTACCTATTGGGCACAGCATTCATTATTCAGATGATGGGTACTTTCAAAGCCCAGAGTTCACCACTGCATAATACATGCATAAAAAAATCTGTACTTGTACCGTCTAAATATATAAAAATTTAAAAACTTAGAATTCAATTAAAAAGTGTAACTGGCTCTATACACATACATACATGCAAAGCATGTATGTATATATGTACATAGTTTATTATAAATTTTACTGATAAAAAAGATACACAATTTACCAAAAATAAAGAATATACAGTATTCTTTTTGTAAGTTCCATCTAGCCCATTGAATCATATAGAATGCTTTGGTTGATTTTTCCTGAACTGTCATAGCCATATGCAACCTCTAATTGCAATTCAACTATCATTTGACAAATGAAGTTGCATTCCAAGTTTCTAACTCTTTCTACAATATATGTATTGTGATTGAATTTGAATCAGATTCAATCTGATTCTTATTAAAAAATTATTAGGACACAAAAAGTGTGACTCATATAAAAACATACAATGAATTGCCTCAAAACTAAACTTTTTGCTCTTTAAAAATACACTGTTAAAAATATTGAGGAAAGTTGGAGATGAAGATATTCACACTGCATATATCTAATGAAGGGCTTATATCCAGAATATAAAAAGACTTACAATTTGGTTACAAGAATATAAATAATCTACTTAAAATGGATAAGACTATTCAAACATTTTACAAAAGAAGTTGTATAAATGGTCAATAAACACATGAAAGATATTCAAAATCACTGGGCATTAAGGAAATGCATATTAAAACAGCGGCATTATATCACTACACACTCATTTAGATAGGTAAAATTGAAAAATGCTGACAGTACTTGGTGTTGGTGAAGATGTAGAGCAACTGGAATGCAAATACATTGCTTGTCAGATTGGAGAACAGTCACTAAGGTAAGGAGCCTGGTCAACGTGGCAAAACTCTTTGTCTACTAAAAACACAAAAATTAGCCAGGCGTGGTGGTGCATGCCTGTAATCTCAGCTACTTAGGAGGCTGAGGCAGGAGAATCACTTGAACCCGGGAGGAAGAGGTTGCAGTGAACCAAGATTGCATCACTGTACTCCAGCCTGGGTGACAGAGCGAGACTCTGTCTCAAAAAAAAAAAAAAAAAAAAAAAAAAAAAAAGGAAAGAAAAGGAAATAGTTACTATTAAGTGATTTACTCACGAGAAAGGAAAGCATATGATCATACAAAAATTGAACTTAAATGTTTATAAAAGTTTTATTGAAATATCAGCAAAGTAAATGTCCATCAAAGGGTGAGTAAATAAAAAAGTTACAGTATATGCATACAATGGAATACTGTTCAGCTCTATAAAAGAAATTAACTTATAACACATATAGCAACATGGGTAAATCTTTAGAAGTTTAAGGTGATCAAGATAGCCAGACACAAAATTATACATATTTTACAAATCCATTTATATGTAACTCCAGGAAATACAAATGTATAGTGATAGCAATTATCTAGAGCTGGTACGGGTAGAAGGGAAGGGTACTGACTGGGAAGGAGAATGAAAGAGTTTTCTGTTGTGTTGGAAATTGTCTGTTTGTTGGTTATGGTGCTCATTACACAACTGTTGAGTTATGCCTCCAATTCAGCATCTTCTTCTGAAGAGCTGTTTGTTGAGTTCTTCAGAAGAAGATGCTGAATTGGAGGCATAAATTGATTATTAGGGATTAATACCTGTGAAGGAAGAGAGAGAAAGCCATATTAGGTAGTGGAAATTGTTGAACTATGACATAGAAACAATAAAACCTCTGTGAATCTGAAGACATGTATTGGAGCAAGTATTGCCTATAAGTGCCCCATATCAGACAGAAATGCATGGTTTTCTGTATCTGAGGCAGAACCTGAAGAAGCTGACAGTAGATGTTATCTGCTGACTGTACTCCCCACTGTTGGTGGTAGGGATTGATAAGTTGTGGGAGATGTGCACATGGTTATGTTTTCAGCAATGAGTGTATATATTTGTCAAAAATAATTGAATTATATACTTAATATGTATGCATTTTATTTTATTTTTTCCATTTTGTTTGTTTTTGAGGTGGAGTCTTGCTCTGTCCCCCAGGCTGGAGTACTTTGGCGAAATCTTAACTTTACTGCAAACTCCACCTCAGGTTCAAGCGATTCTCCCGCCTCAGCCCCCAGAGTATCTGGGATTACAGGCACCCACCACCACGCCTGGCTAATTTTTGTATTTTTAGTAGAGACAGAGTTTCACCATGTTTGCCACGCTTGTCTTGAACTCCTGACCCCAGGTGATCTTTTGTTTTTAAATTATATTTTTAAGAGCAGATTTTGAAAAAGAATGTTAAACAGGTTAGATAGTAAGCATGTGTAACAGTCTCCATACACATTTTATGTACAAAATTTCAATCATGTCTAATCTATCAATTTTTTTAAAGTGACAAAAATAAAATATTGGACCAAAATGGCATGTAAGTTGTCATTGCTTTTGGCAAAAATGGAAATATGGTTCTTAGGAATTAAAATGTATTAAGACCCATGTACTATTTGGGAGGGAGATTAAGGTAGTATTTTTAACTTTAGGTTGTGTTATGAAACAACATTTTAATGATAACCACCGGAAGAATATTATTTGGTATAAAAATTCCAAACTCTGACAGGAAAAGAAGACTGAAATATGAAAAAAAGCAAAAATTGTACTATAATTTAATCAGGAGAGAGAGACAAGAAAGAAGAATTAAAAAGTTCAAATAGAAATAAAGCAGTGAGATGATAGAGACAATTGTAAACATATCAATGATCTTATAAAGTAAAGTCTTTCCAGAAGAATTGAAATATTAGACTGTCAAAAGATAAACCAGGAAATAAACATGTACCAGGCAAAATAGGAGGCATAAAGGAAGCTATGATAGTAATATTACTAGAAAAATTTTAAAATGAATTATTAGAAATAAACAGGGTCACCACAGAATAAAAGGCTAAAATTGCTAGAAATACATAGCAATTCTAATATTATTTGCATATGTACATAGCTTTAAAAAGACAGTAATAGAGAAACAGAGAAACAAAATGTCATAAGTCGTATAGTAAACAAGTAGCAAAATGGCAGATGCAAATCCTACCTTATTAGTAATTTTGGTGCAAAAAAGACTAAATGCTCCAAACAAAATATAGAAATTCACATGTTTTATTTATGATTTATAAATAATATGGTATTTACAAGACATACTTTAAATTCAAAGACACAAATATGTTGAAAGTAGATGCGTAGATCAATGACTTAAATATAAGAGCTAAAATTATAAAACTCATTGATGAAAACAGAAGTAAATCATTGTGATCTTGAGTTAGGTAATAGCTTTTTAGATGAAGCACCAAAAGCACAATGTCAAAAGAAAAAAATAGTTAAATTGGACTTTCTCAAAATTAAAAATTTATTGCTTCAAATAATATTATCAATAAAAGAAAACACAGAATGAGAGAAAATATTGACAAAGCATGTATCTGATGAGACATATGTTCAGTAAACACTTCTTATAACTCAACATTAAAAGGAAATAAATTAACTTAAAAATGGACCAAGGAACTGAACAGACATTTCTTCACAGAAGATATTCAAACAACCAATAAGCACATGAAAAGATTCTCAGCATCACTAATAATTAGAGAAATGCAAGTCAAAACCACAACGAGATACAAACTAATAGTAGAATGGCAATTTTAATAATAATAACAAAAGATAATAACAAGTGTTAGCAAGGATGTGGAGAAATTGGAATCCTCTTATATTGCTGGTGAGAATGTAAAATGATACAGCTGCTTTGGAAAACATTCTGGAAGCTCCTTAAATCGTTAAATGTAGAGTTAGCATTTGATCTAGCAATCTCACTTCTAGTTATATACACAAGAGAAATGAAATCATCTGCTCACACAAATATTTTTATACAAAAGTTTCATAGCAGCATTGTTCATAATAGCCATAAAATGGAAACAACCAAAATATCCATGAATTGATGAGTCAGTAAACATAATGTGGTATATCCACACAATTGAATATTATATAGCCATCAAAAGGAATGGAGAACTGAACTCATATATGCTGCAACATGGATAAACTTGAAAAAAAATTATAACAAGTTAAAGAAGCCAGTCGTGAAAGACTGCATATTGTATCATACCGTTTATATGTGATGTCAAGAATAGCTAAATTTGTACAGAAAGAAAATAAAGTAGCATTTGCTAGGGACTGGGAAATGGGTCCAATGGATAATGAGTGCTAATGGGTACAGAGTTTCTTTTTGGCATAACAAGAATGTTCTAAAATTAGGTAGTGGTAACAGTTGTATAACTCAGTAAATATTCTGTAAACCGTTGAATTAATAGAGAGAATTGCATATTTTCTGATTTATATCTCAAGAAGAAGTTATGTTAAGAAAGATTTGAAGAAACTGTCCATAAATTAGAAAAAAATTAAGCACCTTTTTGTGACACAGAATTTTAGCAAACTAGGAGTAGAAGGGAACTTCCAAAGGTTATTTGAGGTCCTTAGCAAAAATCTACAGCAAACATTTCTTTTTTTGTGGGAGAGAAAGGTAGAAAATTTTATATTAAAATTAGAAACAAGGTAAGGCTGACTATTATCACCACCCCTGCTCACCTTTGTATTCGAGTTTCTAGCCTATGCAATAAGATAAGAAATAATTACAGACAGACAAATGAAGAAAATGGAAACTAAAGTACTATTGTTAGCAATTGATATAATTTTCTACACAGAAAACCTAAAAGAATGCACAAATTGTTATATATTAATAGTGTTTGCAATGTAGCTAACTATATGAACAATGTACATAACCTGATTTTGTTTGTATCTACAAGCAATAAACGTTTTGAAAATACAAGTTGAACAAAAGATACCACTTGCTATATCAAGAATATCATCAAGCACCTAGGTGTAAATTTAACAAAAATGTATAAAACACCTATGGAGAAAATTGTAAACATTTTTCCAAAGACATTAAAGAAATAATGGAGAATTAATGGAGAGATATTTTCTCTTCATGGATATGAAGGCTTAACATTGTAGATATGTCAGTTATCTCCAAAAATGTTTATAGATTCTATGCAATTCTGATGAAAACTTCCAAAGACATATTCTTATAAGTCAGTTCTAAGATTTATATATAAGAGCAATAGGCCAAAACCAGACAAGACATTTGTGAAAAAGAAGGCCAAAAGAATCTTCCCTACTTACTTCAAAATTTATTATAAATCTAGACTAATTAAGCCAGCTTCTCTTATTAAATAAAGGGACAAATAAAATAATCAATGTAAAGTAATAGAGAAACCAGAAACAAAAACGTGTATATAGAATCTTAGTATGTAACAGAAGCATTGAAATCTCTGGGTAAGGAAGGTTTAGTTGTTCAATGAATGGAACTGGAACAATTGGTTATGTATATGGAAAGTGAAATAAAACCACCATTTCACACCCTACAGCTAAATAAAACCATATGGATTAGGGACTAAAATATGTAACTACTCAAATTGGATCAAGAACGCAATCCCATTTGTGGGATCTCTACAAGGAGAACCAAAAAACACTGATGAACATGGACTGGCAGAATCAATATAGTTAAAATGGCCATACTGCCCAAGACATATACAGACTGAGCACTATTCCTATCAAAATACCAATGTCAGTTTTCCCAGAAATAGAAAAAAAATTCTAACATTTATAGGAAATCAAAATAAGAGCCTGAATAGCCAAAGCAATCCTAAGCAAAAAGAACAAAGCCAGCAGCATCACACTACCTGACTTCAAACTGTGCTACAAGGCTACAGTAAGCAGAACGACATGGTACTGGTAAGAAAACAGTCAAAATAGATCAACAGAACAAGATAGGGAACCCAGAAATAAAGCTGAATGCCTACAAACATCTGATTTTCGAAAGTCCACAAATACAAGCAATCGGGAAAGGACTCTGTTCAATACATGGTGCTGGGATAACTGGTTAGCCGTATGCAGAAGAATATAACTGGACCCCTAACTTTCACCATATATAAAAATTAACTCAGATAGATTAAAAATTTAAATGGAAGACCTAAAACTACAAAAATTCTAGAAGAAAACATAAGAAACACCATTCTGTCCATTGGCCATGGCAAAGAATGTATGACTAAATCCTGAAAAACAATTGCAAGAAAAGCAAAAATTGGTAAGTGGGACCTAACTAAAGAGTTTCAGCACAGCTAAGCAAACTATTAATAGAGTAAGCAGACAATCTACAGAATGGGAGAAAATATTCATAAACTATACACCTGGCAAAGGTCTAATATGCAGAATCTATAAGGAATTTAAACAAATCAGCAAGCAAAAAACAAATAACTTCATTAAAAAGAAGGCAAAAGACATGAAAACTCAAAGGAAGATATACGTGGAGGTAACAAACATATTTAAAAATGTTCAACATCACTAATAGTTAGAGAATTGCAAATCAAAACCACAATGAGATACTATCTGCCACTATTCAGAATGGCTATTTCATAAGTCAAGAAACAAAAGATATTGGGGAAGTTGTGGAGAAAATGGAACACTTATACACTGTTGGTGGAAATATGAATCAGTTCAGCCACTGTAGAAAGCAGTTGGAGATTTCTCAAAGAACTTAAAACAGAACTACCATCCAAACCCAGCAATCCCATTACTAGGTATATAACAAGGGAAAACAAATTCGTCTACCCAAAAGACTTATGCATTTGTATGTTCATTACAACACTATTCACAATAGCAAAGACACAGAATCAACCTAGATACCTATCAGTGGTGGACTGGATAAGGAAAACGTGGTACCTATACACAATGGGATACTATGCAGCCATAACAAAGGATGAAATCATGTCGTTTGCAGCAACATGGATGCAGCTGGAGGTGATTTTCCTAACAAATTAATGCAGGAGCAGAAAACCAATTATGGCAGTTTCTGACTTATAAGTGGGAACTAAACATTGAGTATACAAGGATAAAAAGATGGGAACAACAGACACTGGAGACTACTAGAGGGAGAAAGGAAGGATGGGATGATGGTTGAAAAACTATCTATTTGGTACTGTGCTCACTATCTGGCTGAAGGGATTATTCGTACCCCAAACCTGAGCATCACACAGTTTATTCATGTAACAAACTTGCACATGTACCACCGACCTTAAAGTAAAAGTTGAAATTTTTAAAAAGGATAAAATTAAACTGTCTTCATTTGTAAGTCATATAATTTCTTACACAGAAAACAAAAAAGGATCTATGTAAATTTATTACAAATAATAATACAGTTTATCAACATGGCTCACAATATGATCTACATAAAAATGTAATTGCATTTATATATTCTAGCAACACACAGAAAGCATAACTTTTTGTTAAAAGATAACATTTCTTAAAGCTAGAAAACTACTAAGGTACTTGAGAATGAATATAATAAAACACATGCAAGACATTCGTGGAGGAATGTATGAGCCTTCATTAAAAACATTAAAGAAGGCCTAAATGAATGAAAATACATTACATGTCTATGAATTTCATGTTCATCTTCTAACACTTTTTGAAGGAACTATAAGAGAATGTCTTTATGATATTGGGCTAGTTTTGACTCAAGACAAAGCATAAGTCATAAAAAACAAAGTTTGATAAATTTTACTACATTAATATTAAGAACTGTGGTTTATTAAAATGTATCAAAATGAAAGTGACAATACAAACCATAACCAAAGGATATTTGAAATATATATAGCAGACAAATTTTTACTGTCTTAAATATAATATATATTTCTACAAATCAAGAAAATAAAAATAATTAGTGGGAAGGAGAGAGAGAAGAAAGACAAAACAGGCATTTTATGCAGAAATATGAATGACAATTTAGAAATACATAATTTGATGAATCTCAATAATCCAGAAGATGAAAATTGAGAACACAGTGAGGTGCCATTTTACATTCATTTGACAGTGATTCAATCATCTGACAATACTAAATGTTGGAGAGAATGTGGATCAATAGGAATTCTTGTATAGCAATGCTGATCGGTATCAATCAGTACAATCTCTTTGAAGATGAATTTGGCTTTATCATTAAAGTGAAGATTTGCATAATCTACACAGAAATTCTATTCCTAGGTTTATACCTAGAGCAACAAATTCCAGTAGGAGTCTAATATCCATAAATGCAGGCCAGATATATAATTTTGAATATTCTTGAAGCAATATAAAGTAAAAAGAAAAAATTATGATATTAATTTTTATATTTAATTTAACCAGTATATCCAGTACATTATGATTTCCACATAATCAATATCAAAATTATCCATATATTTTACATTACCTTTTCATGGTAAGTCTTCAAATCCAGTGTGTTTTTTACATTTAATAGCACATCTCAATTCTTACCTTCCTATTTCAGATGCTTAATAGTGACAAGTACCTGTTGCCTACCATATTGGACAGTGAGTCCCAGAGAAATTCTTGTTCATGTGTATCAAGAAATGTGTGCAAAATTGTTTATGGTAACATTGACTGTAGTAACCAAAATAAGAAATAATCTGTATGTCCATCAATAATGGTATAAATAATAAATGCAATGGAATACTATGCAGCAGTAAAAACACATGCACTAAAGTTATACAATAACATAAATAAATATTAGAAATCATGAGTGAAAATGCAATTCCAAGAATATATATAGAATTGATAGCATTTTAATAAAGTTCAATATAAGCAAAACTAGGCAATATAATCTTTAGGGAAACAAACATATCCAACAAAACTATTTTTTGAAAGGAAAGCAGGTTTAAAGAACAAAAATAGCTGCCTTATTTTGAATCTTTTCCATAGTCACCTTTCAGAAACTCTTAAAATCACCAAGAAATATATATACATAAGCATACATGATGCATGATTTCAGCATTTCTAGGAAACAGTGAACACTCCAATCTTAAAGTGACCCTCAAGGATAAAAAGAGAACTTAACTCCAACACACCCCTTGCTGTCCACTTGCTGTTTCAAGCTTGTGGATGCAGAAAATGGGAGTGGGGAGGTTTAAGAGGCACCTTCAAAAAGTGTTGATGTGATCAGAGGACTTAGATGAAGTACAACTAAAAGTCACCCCCAGAATGTGAACATTCAACATTGACTGAAAAAATATGGAACACAGATGGGATTTTGTGGTTCACAGCACCAATTGCAAGAAAAGGGCTTTAATCTGTATAGGACCAGAAGGGGCAGTCTCATATGCTCCTGTGGGAGAACTAGATATATAGAGAAGTGTCAGTACCCTTTAGAGATAAGGCTGTGTAGCAAAAGAAGGAGGTAAGAAGAAAATAAAGGAAACAAAAACACATCAACCCCTCCCTCACTCCCCTGTACCAATACCACCACTGATAAAAGAAACTTCATAGTAGAGAGAAAAACTGTCAGAAGAGCATTCTTATATATATATATATATATATATATATATATATTTATTGCATTTTAGGTTTTAGGGTACATGTGCAGAACATGCAAGACAGTTGCATAGGTACACACATGGCAGTGTGTTTTGCTGCCTTCCTCCCCTTCACCCACATTTGGCATTTCTCCCCAGGCTATCCCTCCCCAGCTCCCCACCCCCTGCTGTCCCTCCCCTATTCCCCCCAATAGACGCCAGTGTTTAGTACTCCCTTCCCTGTGTCCATGTGTTCTCATTTTTCATCACCTGCCTATGAGTGAGAATATGCAGTATTTCATTTTCTGTTCTTGTGTCAGTTTGCTGAGAATGATGTTCTCCAGGTTCATCCATATCCCTACAAATGACACGAACTCATCATTTTTTATTGCTGCATAATATTCCATGGTGTATGTGTGCCACATTTTCCCAATCCAGTCTACCATGGATGGGCAATTGGGTTGGTTCCAGGTCTTTGCTATTGTAAACAGTGCTGCAATGAACATTCGTGTGCATGTGTCCTTACAGTAGAATGATTTATAGTCCTTTGGATATATACCCAGTAATGGGATTGCTGGGTCAAATGGAATTTCTATTTCTAAGGCCTTGAGGAATCGGCACATTGTCTTCCACAATGGTTGAACTAATTTACACTCTCACCAACAGTGTACAAGTGTTTCTATTTCTCTACAACCTCTCCATCATCTATTGTCTCCAGATTTTTTAATGATCGGCATTCTAACTGGCATGAGATGGTATCTCAATGTGGTTTAGATTTGCATTTCTCTAATGACCAGTGATGATGAGCATTTTTTCATATGTTTGTTGGCCTAATGTATGTCTTCTTTTGTAAAGTGTCTGTTCATATCCTTTGCCCATTTTTGAATGGGCTTGTTTGAGTTCTTTGTAAATTCTGGATATCAGCCCTTTGTCAGATGGGTAAACTGCAAAAATTTTTTCCCATTCTGTTGGTTGCCGATTCACTCTAGTGACTGTTTCTTTTGCCGTGCAGAAGCTGTGGAGTTTGGTTAGGTCCCATTTGTCTATTTTGGCTTTTGTTGCCAATGCTTTTGGTATTTTGGTCATAAAGTCCTGGCCTACTCCTATGTCCTGAATGGTTTTGCCTAGATTTTCTTCTAGGGTTGTTATGGTGCCAGGTCTTATGTTTAAGTCTTTAATCCATCTGGAGTTAATTTTAGTATAAGGTGTCAGGAAGGGGTCCAGTTTCTGCTTTCTGCACATGGCTAGCCAGTTTTCCCAACACCATTTATTAAACAGGGAATCCTTTCCCCATTGCTTGTTTTTGTCAGGTTTATCAAAGATTGTATGGTTGTACATATGTTGTGTTGCCTCTGATGCCTCTGTTCTGTTCCATTGGTCTATATCTCTGTTTTGGTACCAGTACCATGCTGTTTTGATTACTGTAGCCTTGTAGTATAGTTTGAAATCCGGTAGTGTGATGCCCCCCGCTGTGTTCTTTTTGCTTAGAGTTGACTTGGCTATGTGGGCTCTCTTTTGGTTCCATATGAAGTTCAAGGTGGTTTTTTCCAGTTCTGTGAAGAAAGTCAATGGTAGCTTGATAGGGCTAGCATTGATTCTGTAAATTCCTTTGGGCAGTATAGCCATTTTCACGATATTAATTCTTCCTAACCATGAACATGGAATGTTTCTCCATCTGTTTGTGTCCTCTCTGATTTCGTTGAGCTGTGGTTTGTAGTTCTCCTTGACGAGGTCCCTTACGTTCCTTGTGAGTTGTATTCCAAGGTATTTTATTCTTTTTGTAGCAATTGTGAATGGCAGTTCGTTCTTGATTTGGCTCTCTTTAAGTCTGTTATTGTTGTATAGGAATGCTTGTGATTTTTGCACATTCATTTTATATCCTGAGACTTTGCTGAAGTTGCTTATCAGTTTCAGGAGTTTTTGGGATGAGGCAATGGGGTCTTCTAGGTATACTGTCATGTCGTCTGCAAATAGAGATAATTTGGCTTCCACCTTTCCTATTTGAATACCCTTTACTTCTTTTTCTTGCCTGATTGATCTGGCTAGAACTTCCAGTACTATGTTGAATAGGAGTGGTGAAAGAGGGCATCCTTGTCTAGTGCCGGATTTCAAAGGGAATGCTTCCAGTTTTTGCCCATTCAGTATGATATTGGCTGTTGGTTTGTCATAAATAGCTTTTATTACTTTGAGATATGTTCCATCGATACCGAGTTTATTGAGGGTTTTTAGCGTAAAGGGCTGTTGAATTTTGTCAAATGCCTTCTCTGCGTCAATTGAGATAATCATATGGTTTTTGTTTTTGGTTCTGTTTATGTGGTGAATTACATTTACAGACTTGCGTAAGTTGAACCAGCCTTGCATCCCTGGGATGAATCCTACTTGATCATGATGGATAAGTTTTTTGATGTGCTATTGCAATTGCCTTGCCAGTATTTTATTGAAGATTTTTGCATCTATGTTCATCATGGATATTGGCCTGAAGTTTTCTTTTCTTGTTGGGTCTCTGCCAGGTTTTGGTAACAGGATGATGTTGGTCTCATAAAATGATTTGATAAGGATTCCCTCTTTTTGGATTATTTGGAATAGTTTCAGAAGGAATGGTAACAGTTCCTCTTTGTTTGTCTGGTTAGAATTGGGCTGTGAACCCATCTGGACCTGGGCTTTTTTTGTGTGGTAGGCTCTTAATTGCTGCCTCGACTTCAGACCTTGTTATTGGTCTATTCATAATTTTGGCTCCCTCCTGGTTTAGGCTTGAGAGGACACATGTGTTTAGAAATTTATCCATTTCTTCCAGGTTTACTAGTTTATGTGCATAGAGTTGTTTGTAACATTCTCTGATGATGGTTTAAATTTCTGTGGAATCTGTGGTGATTTCCCCTTTATCATTTTTTATTGCATCTATTTGGTTGTTCTCTCTTTTCTTTTTTATCAGTCTGGCTAGTGGTCTATTTTGTTGATCTTTTCAAAAAACCAGTTCTTGGATTTATTGATTTTTTGAAGGGCTTTTTTGTGTCTCTATCTCCTTCAGTTCTGCTCTGATCTTAGTTATTTCTTGTCTTCTGCTAGGTTTTGAGTTTTTTTGATCTTGCTCCTCTAGCTCTTTCAATTTTGGCAATAGGGTGTCAATTTTGGATCTCTCCACTCTTCTCA
The DNA here is from genome assembly GCF_049354715.1 of Callithrix jacchus. Taxonomy (NCBI): domain Eukaryota; kingdom Metazoa; phylum Chordata; class Mammalia; order Primates; family Cebidae; genus Callithrix; species Callithrix jacchus. The sequence continues at coordinate 127,879,159 of NC_133524.1, forward strand.
TATGATCACTTATTGCTATATATTTTCCTCTAGAGACTGCTTTAAATGTGTCCCAGAGATTCTGGCATGTTGTGTCTTCATTCTCATTGGTTTCGAAGAACTTCTTTATTTCTGCCTTCATTTCATTGTTTATCCAGTCAACATTCAAGAGCCAGTTGTTCAGTTTCCATGAAGCTTTGCGGTTCTGGGTTAGTTTCTGAATTCTGAGTTCTAACTTGATTGCACTATGGTCTGAGACTGTTTGTTATGATTTCCTTTGTTTTGCATTTGCTGAGGAGTGCTTTACTTCCAATTATGTGGTCAATTTTAGAGTAGGTGTGATGTGGTGCTGAGAAGAATGTATATTCTGTGGATTTGGGGTGGAGAGTTCTGTAAATGTCTATCAGGTTTGCTTGTTCCAGGTCTGAGTTCAAGCCCTGGATATCCTTGTTAATTTTCTGTCTGGTTGATCTGTCTAATATTGACAGTGGAGTGTTAAAGTCTCCCACTATTATTATGTGGGAGTCTAAGTCCCTTTGTAAGTCGTTAAGAACTTGCCTTATATATCTAGGTGCTCCTGTATTGGGTCCATATATATTTAGGATCGTTAGCTCTTCTTGTTGTATCGATCCTTTTACCATTATGTGATGACCTTCCTTGTCTCTTTTGATCTTTGTTGCTTTAAAGTCTATTTTATCAGAGATGAGAATTGCAACTCCTGCTTTTTTTTGCTCTCCAATTGCTTGGTAAATCTTCCTCTATCCCTTTATTTTGAGCCTTTGTGTATCCTTGCCTGTGAGATGGGTTTCCTGGATACAGCACACTGATGGGTTTTGGTTTTTTATCCAATTTGCCAGTCTGTGTCTTTTGATTGGTGCATTTAGCCCATTTACATTTAGGGTTAATATTGTTATGTGTGAATTTGATACTGCCATTTTGATGCTAGCTGGCTGTTTTGCCCATTAGTTGATGTAGATTCTTCATTTTGTTGATGCTCTTTAGCATTTAGTTTTTTTTTTTGAATGTCTGGTACTGGTTGCTCCTTTCTGTGTGTAGTGCCTCTTTCAGGAGCTCTTGTAAAGCAGACCCAGTGGTGACAAAATCTCTGAGTACTTGCTTGTTCGCAAAGGATTTTATTTTTCCTTCACTTATGAAGTTCAGTTTGGCTGGATATGTAATTTTGGGTTGAAAGTTCTTTTCTTTAAGGATGTTGAATATTGGCCCCCACTCTCTTCCGGCTTGTGGTGTTTCTGCTGAGAGATCTGCTGTGAGTCTGATGGGCTTCCCTTTGTGGGTGACCCGACCTTTCTCTCTGGCTGCCCTTAGTATTTTCTCCTTCATTTCAACCCTGGTGAATCTGACGATTATGTGCCTTGGGGCTGTTCTTCTTGCAGAGTATCTTTGTGGTGGTCTCTGTATTTCCTGGATTTGAGTGTTGGCCTGCCTTGCTAGGTTGGGGAAATTTTCTTGGATAATATCCTGAAGAGTATTTTCCAGCTCGAATTCATTCTCTTCATCACCTTCTGGTACACCTATGAAATGTAGGTTAGGTCTCTTCACATAGTCCCACATTTCTTGGAGACTTTGTTCATTCCTTTTTGTGTTTTTTTCCCTCTAATCTTGGTCCCTCATTTTATTTCATTGAGTTGATCTTTGACTTCTGATATTCTTTCTTCTGCTTGGTCAATTCGCCTGTTGAAACTTGTGCATGCTTTGCGAAGTTCTCGTGTTGTGTTTTTCAGCTCCTTCAGTTTATTTCATATTCCTCTCTAAGTTATCCATTCTTGTTATCGTTTCCTCAAATCTTTTTTCAAATCTTTTTTCAAGGTTCTTAGTTTCTTTGCATTGATTTAGAACATGTTCTTTTAGCTCACAGAAGTTTCTCATTACCCACCTTCTGAAGTCTAATTCCGTCATTTTGTCACAGTCATTCTCCATCCAGCTTTGTTCCCTTGCTGGTGAGGAGTTTTGGTTCTTTGTAGGAGGCTGTGGTGTTCTGGTTTTGGGTGTTTTCCTCCTTTTTGTGCTGGTTTCCTCCCATCTTTGTGGATTTATCCACCTGTCGTCTGAGTAGTTGCTGACTTTTCGATTGGGTCTCTGAGTGGATGCCCAGATTGTTGATGATGAGGTATTTCTGTTACTTGGTTTTCCTTCTACCAGTCTAGCCCCTTTGCTGTATGACTGCTGAGGTCCACTCCAGGCCCTGCTTGTCTGGGGTATACCTGTAGCAGCCTCTGCGCGTTCACTGAGAGCTGCAATCCTGAGTTGTTCTTACCACGCCATCTTGAATCCCCTCCAGAAGAGCATTCTTTAACTAGGAATCCTGCCCATAAATTTAACAGAAATTAAAAAAAAAAACTGACCACATCCATCAAAAACTGTAAGAAACCAAAAAATATTAATCTAAAGATTTCTGATGGTAAAAATTATAGCCAAAAATCCTTAATCGAAATAAAATTGAAAATAATACTTTGAAGTAAATCATATGTCTATGTCTCTTTGTCTTCAAAAAGCTTAGAAATAGAAATTCCATTTGACCCAGCAATCCCATTACTGGGTATATACCCAAAGGACTATAAATCATTCTACTATAAGGACACATGCACACGAATGTTTTTTGCAGCACTGTTTACAATAGCAAAGACCTGGAATCAACCCAAATGCCCATTGATGATAGACTGGATTGGGAAAATGTGGCACAAATACACCATGCAATATTATGCAGCAATCAGAAATGATGAGTTCGTGTCGTTTGTAGGGACATGGATGAATCTGGAGAACATCATCCTCAGCAAACTGACACAAGAACAGAAAATGAAACACCGCATATTCTCACTCATAGGCGGGTGATGAAAAATGTGAACACATGGACACAGAGAGGGGAGTACTAAACACTGGGGTCTATTGGGAGGAAAAGGGGAGGGCCAGTGGGAGGGGGAGGTGGGGAGGGATAGCCTGGGGAGAAACGCCAAATGTGGGTGAAGGGGTGAAAGCAAACAGAACACACTGCCATGTGTGTACCTATGCAACTGTATTGCATGCTCTGCACATGTACCCCAAAACCTAAAATGCAATAAAAAAATAAGAAAAAAAGTAAATAAAAAAACAAAACAAAACAAAAAAAAGCTTTTAGAGATATGAAAAAAAAACACCTTGATTGAGAAATACAAAACCAAAGAACATAAGTGAACCACAAAAACTCAGCAAGAAATGAATTGAGTTCAGCTCAGGAAAAATGATGAAAAAAAAATCATACAATAATAAAGACTAAATTACAGAGTCCTTAATGAAATATCAGTCCAAATGAAAATGAAATAGAAGTCCCATTGAGCATATAACAAAGAAACATTAAGTAGAACAGCAAGTAGTGGAATGGGACAGGTAACTGGCACTTACTCTGCTGTGCATAAGTTGAGAAAGAGTTAGACAAAAGAATAGCAGGGATGAACTTTAAGGATCATCACAAGCACTATTGTAGCATGGAGCACATCTTTGTGAATAAACGGATAATAAGATGAGGAATAGTAAGAGATAAGCCTGGAGAGTATGGTAAAAGCCAAACCACAAGAAGTTTGGAAACCACATTATAGACTTTGGTCTTTATGTTATGAGCAATGTAAAGCCATTGAATTTTTTTATTTTTATTTTTAAGAAATGGGCAATACAATCAGATTTGTTTTTGAAAAGAAGACTCTGGCTGTAGTTCAGAGCCTGTATCACAGTGGAATCAGAGAAGATTCAGGGCAACAGATAGGGGTATTTGTCTAGTCCTTTAAGTTCAGTGTAGGATGATAACAGAAGATATGAAGACAATTTGATAGATTTTAGCGATATTTGAGTAGTGACATTTGTAATATATTCAATATAGGGGAGGTGAAAGACAGGGAAGAGTTAAGGATAATACTTAGGATTTTTGGCTTGAGGAATTGAGTAGATGTGGTACCATTCAATGACACTGGACACTGAAAGAGGATTAAATATGTAGAGGTGTGAAGCTAAAGGGTCTTCAAGATATCAAATTGGGGTGGGCACAGTGGCTCATGCCTGTAATCCCAGCACTTTGGGAGGCTGAAGTGGGAGCATTGCTTGAGGCCAGGAGTTCAAACCCAGCCTTGGCAATATAGTGATACCTTATCTCTTACTACTATTACTACTACTACTACTAATAATAATAATAATAAGAAGAAGAAGAAGATATCAAATTTGATATATTAAGTGGATCTTACAGGTGATGTGTAGGCTAGAGATTTCATTGGGAAGTCATCGACATTTTGATGTAATTGAAGTTATGAATGTGAATTACTTCACCTAAGGGGTGAGTATGGGGAGTGTAGGGGGAGATATACCGAGGCAGAACCTTGAGGAACTCCAAGATTGAATGCCCGGAAAGAAGAGAATGGATCTGCAAAAACTCTGAAGCACAGACAAGAGAGGTAGAAGGAAAACCAGTAGAATGTGGTTTACAAAAGTCAAAGGAGAAGTTTTCTAGAAGGGAGGAAAGATTAACAGGGTCAAATGCTGCTGAGAGGTCAAACAGGGTAAGGATCATAGAGTGTCCACTTGAGTTGGTAACAAGGGGGTCTTTGATGACTTCCATAAAGCTATTTTGTTGGAGGAGTATATGAGAGATTAGAGTTGGTTGAGGAATAACAAAATAGAAAATATAGACAAATTTTTAAAGTATATCTAAAAATGGGAGAAGAGAGAAGGGGGTAACTGGAGAGGGTGGCCGGGTCTAGGGAAGGATTTTTAAAGAAAGAAGGGACTTAATGGGCACAAATATTTTTGAGAAAGTTCATGGTAAAAGAAAGAAGTTGATGTTATAGAAGATGGAGTTTATGGTTGATAATATAAGGTTCTCTAGAAGGCAGGAAGTGGGAGGACATAAATGTAGAAATAGTGATTGCCTCACATGGAAGCAGAGACATAATCTCCACTTTTGTAAAAAGAGGGGGGAATTGCAGATTAAAAAACAGGTTTCAAAACAGTATGATGGTATTATCCTGTGATTACTTAAGGAACAAAAGGAGCATGCACCAATATATGACAAAAAATATGGAGAGATATACATCAGTCTGATAACAGTTTTGTGGGCTGAAGTTGGGATCAGAAGATGAAAATAGTGATGACTTGGACATTCTATATTATGAATGATTTTATCTAATATTGATTAAATGTTTATTACATGCTTTTATTTTTACATACATATTAGGTATATGCCTTTATTATAAGAAGATGGTGCTCTTAGCACTTTCATGCATTACCACATTTCATTCTTATAAATAGCATATGAAGTCAGTATTATTGTTTTGCCCTATTTACAAATGAGAAGACTAAGGCTGAGAAGAGTGAAGCATCTTACTCAGGATTAAAACATTAAAATGTGTTTTAAGCCCAGATTTATCTGATTTCAGAGACATGCTTTTCACCAAAATGTTAGACTGCATTCCTGCAAATTTTGAAGTTTTTATGGTGAACATGTATTATTTTGCAAGAAGAAAAACATATAAGGGTCAAAGTTTATAGTAAACATCATACCTCTTTGATTGCTCAATAGCACTTTGTACTATCCCTCTGTCCTTCCCTTACATAGGTTTTTTTTCTAACAAACAATACATTTCTCTCATGGACATAGCAATGGACATCTTACCCAGACTAGACTGATCTTTGTGCTGCATTTCCCATAGTCACAGTGATTTGTACAGAGAACAGCTCATGAACCAAGCAGAGCCAATCAAAATTCTTTCCTGAAATTTTCTAAAAGCATTCTGGGGGTGGGGGAAGTATTCATTTACCTTTTGAATTTTGAGTTACACAAATATAGACTGGTAACTACCAGCAACCATTTTTCCTGCCAAATGCAGAGTACTTAAGAAATAAGCAGCCAAGTCACTTCTAAGCAAAAAGAACAAAGCTGGAGGCGTCACACTACTGGACTTCAAACTATACAACAAGGCTACAGTAATCAAAACAGCATGGTACTGGTACCAAAACAGAAATATAGACCAGTGGAACAGAACAGAGGCCTTGGAGGCAACACAACACATCTACAACCATCCAATCTTTGACAAACCTGACAAAAACAAGCAATGGGGGAAGGATTCCCTGTTTAATAAATGGTGTTGGGAAAACTGGCTAGCCATGTGCAGAAAGCAGAAACTGGACCCCTTCCTAACAACTACACTAAAATTAACTTCAGATGGATTAAAGGCTTAAACATAAGACCTAACACCATAAAACGCTAGAAGAAAATCCAGGCAAAACCATTCAGGACATAAGCGTAGGCAAGGACTTTATGACCAAAACACCAAAAGCATTGGCAACAAAAGCCAAAATAGACAAATGGGACCTAATCAAGCTCTACAGCTTCTGCATGGCAAAAGAAACAGTCATTAGAGTGAGTTGGCAACCAACAGAATGGGAAAAAATTTTTGCAATCTACCCATCTGACAAAGGGCTGATATCCAGAATCTACAAAGAACTAAAACAGATCTACAAGAATAAAACAAACAAACCCATTCAAAAGTGGGCAAAGGATATGAACAGACGCTTTACAAAAGAAGACATATATGAGGCCAACAAACATATGAAAAAATGCTCATCATCACTGGTCATTAAAGGAATGCAAATCAAAACTACATTGAGATACCATCTCACAACAGTTAGAATGGCGATCATTAAAAAATCTGGAGACAGCAGATGCTGGAGAGGATGCGGAGAAATAAGAACACTTTTACACTGTTGGTGGGAGTGTAAATTAGTTCAACCATAGTGGAATACAGTGTGGCAATTTCTCAAGGACCTAGAAATAGAAATTCCATTTGACCCAGCAATCCCATTACTGGGTGTATATCCAGAGGATTATAAATCGTTCTACTGTAAGGACACATGCACACGAATGTTCATTGCAGCACTGTTTACAATAGCAAAGACCTGGAACCAACCCAAATGCCCATCGATGATAGACTGGACAGGGAAAATGTGGCACATATACACCATGGAATATTATGCAGCCATGAAAAATGATCAGTTGGTGTCCTTTGTAGGGACATGGATGAACCTGGAAACCATCATTCTCAGCAAACTGACACAAGAACAGAAAATCAAACACCGCATGTCTCACTCATAGGTGGGTGTTGAACAATGAGAACACATGGACACAGGGAGGGGAGCATTACACACTGGGGTCTGTAGGGGGGAAATAGGGGAGGGACAGCGGGGGGTGGGGGGTTGGGGAGAGATAGCAAGGGGAGAAATGCCAGATATAGGTGATGGGGTGGAAGGCAGCAAATCACACTGCCAGGTGTGTACCTGTGCAACAATCTTGCATGTTCTTCACGTGTACCCCCAAACCTAAAATGCAATAAAAAATACAAAAAAATAAAAAATCATAAATGACAGATGTTTGAGATGATGGATATACTAATTACCCTGATAAGATCACCATACATTAAATGTTTCAAAATATCACTATGTATCCCATGAATATGTATCATTGTCAATTAAAAAATAAAAATTAAAAAAAGAAATAAGCAGCACATAGAGATGCACAGAGCTAAGAAATGAAAAGAGAATTCACATGACATTTTTGAGCCCCTAAGTCTAACTCTGCCAGATCTGCCCTTGGACTTTCCAGTTGTGTGGGCCAATGCATCGTTTTCCTACTTAAGCTATTTTGACATGGACTGTTCTGCATCTGAAAGAGTCCTGGCTAAAGCAAAATTGGAAAAAAAAAAACTGGTGTCTAGAAAGTGGCAGACTTAAGTCATGCACAGTGGCTTACACCTGTAATCCCAGGATTTTGGGAGGCCGAGGCAGGCAGATCACTTGAGTTCAGGAATTTGAGACCAACCTGGCTAACATGGTGAAACACTGTGTCTACTAAAAATGTAAAAATTAGTCAGGCGTGGTGGTGCATGTCTGTAGTCCCATTTTCTTGGGAGGCTGAGGCAGGAGAACTACCTGAACCTGGGAGGCAGAGGTTACAGTGAGCTGAGATAGTGCCACTGCACACCAGCCTGGATGACAGAGCGAGATTCTGTCTCAAAAAGAAAAAAAGAAAAGACAGAAGAAAGAGAGAGAGAAAGAAACAAAGAAGAGAAAGAGAGAGAAAGAAAGAAGAGAAAGAAAGAAAAGAAAAAAAAAGAAAAGAAAGAAAGAAAGAAAGTGGCAGACCTAAATACAAAATTTGCTTCACTGAAATTGGCTACAGGGCAAGAGGATCCCCTCATCTCCTACCAGGAAGGTGACACCCTTTATTATAAACTTGCATACCATCTAGTTAAACTGTTTTTATTGAAACTTGTAGCTATTGGTTAGATTAATATTTTGTGCCTATTGGTCTGGAGCTAGAAAATGTTCAAGATTATGATGTGATTGCTACTTTTTGTAGCTTCTAGTAAGTATCTGCATAGATACAAATTTTGGTCCAAGCTGGCTCATGTGTAAGCAGAAAGGAAAGGGCACAAACCTTTCTTAAACAAGGCTATATCTTGCTGCACTCAAGAATTTAAGATGGCTGAGAGTTACTGTAAATGTTCACTGTCTATGTCTCCTGTTAACGTTAGAGAAAGTAGGAAACACTGGTAAATCAGATTGGGACCAGGGGAGGTCCGAATTGGGGCATATGATTCCTTAGCTCCATCCCAAACACTTCCTACTGACCTATATTCTTTTCCAGAATAAATTTAATAATTATTAACTTATTAAATTATTGATTCTCTATTACAAAGGGCTATCCATTAGAATACAGGGAGTAAATTACCCCTGTATCATTACACCACCTCATTTGTCAGAGATGGAGACTCTTCAAAACAGACAGAAATTTTTAAATGAGGGTCTAAATTTAAAGTCTCTATCCAGTTGATACAAATTACACATTCTCCAGCAGCTGTCTAAATATACACATACACGTGTACATGCATACATAAATGCTATGTTATTAGGTACATACATATAATTATATCTTCTTGTTGAATTATGAAATATTTCCTGTATCTTTCCTTAAAGTATATTTTGTTTAATGTTAATATAGTCACACTAGCTTTCTTTTGATTAGTGTTTGTGTGGTGTATCTTTTTCTGTATTTTTACTTTCAATCTATTTCTGTTTTAACATTTAAAGTGTGTTTCTTGCTCCTTGTAGGTATAGTTGGGGTCTTTTTTTAAAATCAAGTCTGCCAATACAGTTATTTTTATTGTTTCATTATTTTTGGTGTTTATTTATATTAATGTAATTACCAGTATAGTTTATCTTAAGGCTATAATTTTGCAATTTAGTTTCTATTTGTTCCATCTATTCTTCATTTTTTAAATTCTTCTTTTCTACTTTCTTTGTTTTAATAAAGCATTTATTATTCCATTTTATCTCCTCCATTAGTCTTTATGTTATACCTTTTTGTACTGTTCTTTTAGAAGTCATCCTGAAAATTTCAAAATACATGTGTAGCTTAATAAAGTTCACCTTAAAGTAATACTTTTTCTCCATCCAGAACCATTCAAGAACCTTATAGGAGTTTAACTCTAGTTACCCTTCAGACCCCTTCAGTTATCACAAAGTATATTTTACATTTAACCCCACAAAACTTTATTATTGCTCTTGTTTTAAATAGTCAATAATTTTTAATGACCAAATTATTTAGCCTTTCCTGTGCTATTTATTCTTTCTTGAAGTTCCAGGGAACTTTCAGCTTTCAAGAACTTCCTTTAGTATTTTTTTTCTAATATGAGTATGCTAGAAAAATTTCTAGCATCTGAAAATGTCTTTTTTTAGTGATTTTTGAAATACTGGGTGTAGAATTCTAGGTTGGACGTGTATTTCTTTTTCTTTTTCTCTTTTGGCACTTTAAAGATGTCATTTTATGGTCGTCTGTTTCCACAGTTTCTGTGAGTAAGTCAGCTATCTTATTGTTTTTCTTGGGATAAAGGGTTTTATTACTTAGTGCACTTTTCGGATTTTCACTTTAACTTTGATTTGAGCAGCTTAACTATGATGTACATAAATTGTTTTTCTTCATATTTATTCTTCTTGATGTTCAGTGGGCTTTTTGAATCTGTGAGTTGATGTTTTTCATCACATTTAGAAAATTTTCAGTCATTATTTCTTCTGTTTCATTCTCCTTTCTCTCTTCTTCTGGGACTCCAATTACATATATGCTAGACCTTTGTCTGTACCCCACATTTCTCTTATGTGCTGTTTTGATTTTTACATTCATTTTTCTCTTGAGGTTTAGTTTTCTGTTGACCTGTCAGTAGGCCTATCTTCCAGTTGACTGATACTATCTTCTGCGATTAAATCTATGCAGGGGTCCAGGCATGGTGGCTCATGCCTGTAATCCCAGCACTTTGGGAAGCTGAGGCAGTGGATCACCTGAGGTCAGGAGTTTGAGACCAGCCTGGAAAAAACCCTGTCTCTACAAAAAATACAAAAATTAGCTGAGATTGCTGGCATGCACCTGTAATCTCAGCTTCTAGGGAGGAAGAGGCAGAAGAATTGCTTGAACCCAGGAGACAGAAGTTGCAGTGAGCTGAAATCGTGCCAATGCACTCCAGCCTGGGCAACAGAGCAAGACTCCATCTCAAAAAAAAAAAAAAAAAAGCAACTACCCAGTGAATTTTTAATTTCTGCTATTGCATCTTGCAGTTGTAAAAATAACAACTTAATGTTTAAATAATTTGTTGAAATGCCTCATCATTTCACTCATTCAATTGTGTTATTGGTACCTCAACCTTCTTTCCCCTCTCTTTACTTTTGGTCTGGGAGTATCATTTTCCTTTACCAGATCCATTGATACCTTTATTCCTTTGTTTGGGAATAAAGGCCTAGCCTTTTTTTAATGATTCTAATCTTAGGTTTCCAGGAAACTGACCATTGGTTTCAAGATCTCCTTCATAATTTTTCTAAGGAAATCTTCAATTACTGAAGCCTGCCTGTTCTAATAATTCAGAGCTCCCAAACGGATTAGTCCCTCCCCTTTTCCTCTTGATTCTGTACAATCGTGTGTGTGTGTGTGTGTGTGTGTGTGTGTGTGTGTGTGTGTGTTCATAAAGCCTAGGCATATTTTGTAAGTGTTCAAATGGGCATAATTTTCATGTAATCAAAGCAGTAACTGAACATATGAGTATCTGGTGATATGCGAAAAATGATGGCTATTAATGTGTAAATTTTGATACGCACAGGTGATAATTATAGGCATTCCTGAGCATTTATTTTCCCAATCATTTTCTGCATTTAAGCTTGGAATTTCTACAATGTGTTACCTTAAGTACTTTAATTTCAAATCAAATACATTATATAACATTATTTCTAAGAAATTTTATCCACTTATGAGTGTTTATCTGCTTAAGTATTTAATGAAATGTTTAATGTTCGTACTTCAATTTTTATAGCAGCATTATTCATAAAAGCCAAAAGGTAGAAGCAACTCAAATGTCTATCAGTGGACAAATGAATAAACAAAATGTGGATATACATGCAATAGGATATTTATTCAGCCTTTAAAAGAGGAAATTCTGACACATGCCACAATTGAATGAGCCCTGAAGACCTTAAAGATAAATAAGCCAATCACAGAAAGACAAATATTATATGATTTTATTTATATGCATTATTACAAGTAGTCAAATTCATAGAAAAAGAAAATAGATTGGTGGTTACCAGGGGTTGGGGGGAGTTGGTAAATGGGGAGTTGTTTAACGGGGATGGTTTTAGTTTTGCAAGATGAAAAAGTTCTGGAGATTAGCTGCATAAAACTGTGAATATACTTAGTGAACTGTACATTTGAAATGGTCATGATGGTAAATTTTATGTTTGTGTGTGCTATTACGTTTACAACTTTAAAAATGAGTTTAATGTTTTCAGAGTTTCAACATGATTTGTATAACAGAACTGTGACCATATACAAAATACCAATGTGAGGCCGGGCACAGTGGCTCATACCTGTAATCCCAGCACTTTGGGAGGCCAAGGTGTACGAGTTACTTGAGGCAAGGAGTTTGAGAGCAGGCTGGCCAAAATGGCAAAGCTCCATCTCTACTAAAAATACAAAAAATTAGCCAGCATGGTGGCATATGCCTGTAATCCAAGCTATTCAGGAGGCTGGCGCAAAACATTTGCTGGAACCTGGGAGGCAGAGGTTGCAATGAGCTGAGATCATGCCACTGCACTCCAGCCTGGGCGATAGAGCATGACTCTGTCTAAAAAAAAAAAAAAAAAAAAAAAAAAATGAGGGGAAATAAACTACAAAATGAAAAAGAAGCAATGATGAAAATGAAGAAAAGATAAAAGAAAGGGAAGACATAGATCTGTACGAACAATCAATAAGCAATAATCAACTCATAAGGGCGTAATGTGGACAATATGTTTTCAACTGTGAGCCATAAAATACAATGTACTGGGGACAAAAGTTAAATATAATGCATACACACACATACACACTAAATGATGTCCCTATGGAAAGATGTTTAATATCTACTCCAAGAATACAGGATACATGAAAAACAAAAAGAAAAAGAAAGAATATGCATAGAAGTAAAGTTCAACAACAGCATTTACATCAGTAGGTACCAAGATAAAAATTAATTTGTATTTACTCAAAAAAACATGTTTTCCTCTCAAGATGTCATTGTACTCAGTAAACGTTGCATCTACCAAAAAAAATTAATAATTGTGCTCACAATAAAATGATAAAATATATACATAAACATTTCATTATAATTATTAATAATTATTAAGGTCTACCAGATTATTGTATTCTATACAGGATAATGTTAAAATTTCAGATTTCTGTTGCAAATCAGATCTGTACATAGCTTGTAGGCTGATTCAATGAATTTGTTGAGTTACTAGCAATGTGAGGATTAAAGAAGCGTGAATCATTATCTCTGGCATCAAAGCATTTACAGACTAACTGGGACCACACTCATCCACTGGAAAAGCTATGAATGTGTTAGTTATGCCTCTTCCTGTTTTCAGGCAAAACTCTGGTCCTAGTCTTGCAATTCTGTCAGAAGATGAGAAGAGGGCACTGAAGGCCAGGACTCATCAGCTACTCTCCAGTCTATGTCCCATGCATTATATTTTTTTCTAAGTAATTTTGAGAAAGATTTTGGATCCTATTGATCTTTCCCAGGCATCAGTAACAGTTGATCATCTAGGTGGTTGAAATGTGTACAAGCCCAAAGAAAAGGCAAGAAAACCTACTACCCTTGTATACATTTCCGTCTAACCTAGAGTGGCAGCCTTCCATCACTTTTGGAAGCTTCTCCCTCCCTAACTCAGAGTGGGGAGAGTCAGTGTTAGATGAGCATCCTAAGGATGGTGGCTTTAAAACAAATGAAGAACACCCAGAGAAGTGGAATTACATCCCTCCAAAAGAGGTTTCAGTATGCATTCGGTGTCCATACATGCCTCTGGATCTGTAGCATAAACTTCTAATTTCACTTATCTGTCTCCATCTTTAGCAAGTATTGCTTGTCAAGTGTTGGGTACTGAGGGTGAGAGAAAAAGGCACAAACATAGTCCTGCTCTCATGAAGCAGAGACTGTAGAAGAGGAGTAAAATATGAAAGAAGTAATCATGAATTCAGTGTTATGATAAATGCAATATGGAAGTAGATAGCAAGGGTACCTAACCTAGTATAAGAAATCAAAGAAGACCTCTTAAGAGAGTGAAACTTACCTTGAGACCTGAAGGCTAAAATCTAGCTAAGTCTGAGGGGTACGAGGTAGAGAAAAGTATTACAGGAAGAAAGAACAGTAAATACCCAAAGGCATAGTTTCTATGAATCGAAGGAAATCCAGAGTGGTTAGAATGACGTTAGAATACAGAAAAAGGGAAAGTGTTGGAATGTATTGTATAATAACTACTTGGAGTAGAGTAAGGATTAATATAAATTTAAGAGATAGGATTGGATCCTTAAAGTGAAAAAAGGGGAAACGCCAAGTATGACTCCCAGTTTTCTGCCTTGAGCAAATAAGCAGATAATGGTGTCATTTATTTAGATAGAGAAGATTAGGATAGAAGCATGGCTGGGGGTGAAGATATAATACTAAGTTATGTTTTAGACATGTGGGGTTTGACATGCTTGTAAGACATTCAAGTGAATCAGAAGGTCTGAAGATCTGAAGTGTCTTGGCTAGAGATGTGTATTGTGGGAATGGATGACATTGTCTATGAGTATAGTGTATAATTTATATAATATATATATATATTATATATATGAAGACGGCCTTGGGCTAAACCTTGAATATCTTTGTATATTCTCTAAATGGAGAAGGACGAGTGACAAAAGTAAGGAGGAAAATGAGAATGTTGTCACCAAAGCCATAGGAAGTTTTTATTGATTTATTTGGGTTTATGTGTAATACATTTTGTTCTTTGTGGTATATTATTCTATGTGTTTTGGCAAATGCATAGTCATATAACCACAAACACCACAATTAAGAAATAGAAGAGTTTTATCACCCCCCTCAAAATTCCCTTGTGTTGCTCCTTTTTAGTCAACCCCTGCACCTACCCATGAAAACTACTGATCTGATTTCCACCACATGTTTTTCATTTTTTCCAGAATGATGTATAAATGGAATCATACCACATGCAGCCTTTTGAGTCTGGCTGCTTTCATTTCACATAACACTTTTGAAATTCATCCACGTTGTTATATGTATCAGTAATTTGTTCCTCTTTGCTAATGAGTAATGTTGCATTGTATGACTGTGCCACCATTTTTCCATTCACCAGTTGAAAGACATTTGTTGTTTCCAGTTTGTAGAGATTGTGGATCAAATTACCATAAACATTCATCTAAAGATTCTTGTGTAAATGTAACTTTTCATCTCTGGGATAAATACCTAAAAGTAGAAAGGCTGGGTGGGTGGTATGATAAGTGTTATGTTTAAGTTTATGAGAAACTGACAGACTGCTTTCCAAAGTAGTGATACCTTTTGATATTCACACCAGTAATGTATGAAAGTTCTGTTTACTTCATATTCTCACCAGTATTTGGTACTGTCACTTTTTTACATCATTCTAGTGGGCACATGTGGTGGTATGTCACTGTAGTTTAATGTGCATTTTCATAATGGCTAATGATTTTGAACATATTTTCTTATGTTTATTTGCCATCTACATGTCTTCTTTGGTGAAGTATGTTTATATATTTTGCCCATTTTAAAATCTGGTTATTGGCCGGGTGCAGTGGCTCACGCCTGTAATCCTAACACTTTGGGAGACCTAGATGATTGGATCACCTGAGGTCAGGAGTTCAAGACCAGCCTGGCCAACATGGTGAAATCCCATTTCTAGTAAAAATACCAAAAAAAAAAAAAATTAGCTGGACGTGGTGGCAGTTACTTGGGAAGCTGAGGCAAGAGAATCATTTGAACCCAGGAGGCAGAGGTTGTAGTAAGCCAAGATCACGCTACTTCACTCCAGCCTGGGTGAAAGAAGGAAATGATCTCTCAAAAATAAATAAATAAATAAATAAATACAATCTGGTTGTTTGTTGTCTTACTGTTGAATTTTAAGGGTTCTTTGTACAAATCCTTTGTCAGGTATGTGATTTGCACATATTTCCTCCCAGTCTCTAGCTTGTCTTTTCACTCCCTTAAAAATGTCTTTCATAGAAATTTTTAATTTTAATGAAGTCCGACTTATCAAGTTTTTCTTTTATTCATTGTGCTTTTGGTTTTGTATTTAAGAACTCTTTGTTTAAAGAAAAGGAAGAATTTTAAGTAAGAAAATGGTCAACAAAGTTATTGATGTACTTGATGAGGGAAGTTTTATGGAGACACAGAAGCAGAATATGGACAAGTGGGTTGAGAAGTGAACGAAGAGTAACTACATGAAAATAACAAGTGCAGACAACTTGACAAGTAAATTGGGTAACACATGAGGAGAAAAGAGTGAAAAATTGAAGGTCATGAGAGAGTTGAGAGAATTTTTTTTTTAAGCTGGGAGAGACTTAAGACTTTAAATTCTATTTGGAAGAAAACATCAGAGTGGATGAAGTGTCATCCTTTGTGGCTTTGATTTTAAATTTAGTTTCTACCTTCTAGGTCATGTGCTCATCTTGCATGAATTTGGCACCTGGCTTTGGCTCAACCCTCACTGAACCTGGAAAGGAGGGCATGACCTGTGATGTTGGCACACTTGCTTAGCTCCAGCTAAAGCTATTAAGTCTTCAGTCTTTACTATGGTCTTGAGCTGTAGTCTGTAACACTTAGTGATCACTACTCCCACAGCCCATTTCTGAAGAAGTCAGCCCCCCACTTTCTTTCTGCATAGAGTCGTTAGAGCCTATGGCATAGGCATTGAAAACAACTAACCCTTGAAATAAAACTAACCCCAGCCATGACAGGTTGAAACAGAGATGTGCACACAATCAAAGCCAATTATTTTCTAAGCCTGTTTGCCTTAAAACCCTGCCTTATAATGGTGCTCTGTGTTAGAGGGTACTGGTGCCAAGGGCAAATACCTATAGAATGGACATAAAGGAGGATATCTGTCCTTACAGTAGTGTATTAATCTGTTCTCACATTGCTATAAAGAACTACCTGAGACTGGGCAATCTATAAAGAAAAAGGGTTTAATTGGCTCACAATTCCACAGGCTGCACAGGAAGCCTGGCTGAGGAGACCTCAGGAAACTTACAGTTATGGCGGAAGGTGAAAGGGAAGCTGGCACATCATATATCGCTGGAGAAGGAGGAAGAGAGCAAGGGGAGGTGCTACACACTTTTAAACAATCAGATCTCATGAGAACTCTCAAGAACAGCAAGGGGAAGGTCCACTCCCATGACCCAATCATCTGCTACCAGGCCCCTCCTCCAACACTGGGGATTACAATTTGACACAAGATTTGGGCAGAGACACAAATCCAAACCATATCAGGTGGCTTATTGAGGAACCCAGCTCCTATAAATGTAGAGGCAGAAAGGAAGAAGGTGTCTCTGATGTTCTGAATGTTTACTCCT
Source organism: Callithrix jacchus (assembly GCF_049354715.1). Taxonomy (NCBI): domain Eukaryota; kingdom Metazoa; phylum Chordata; class Mammalia; order Primates; family Cebidae; genus Callithrix; species Callithrix jacchus. The sequence continues at coordinate 127,896,110 of NC_133524.1, forward strand.
AAATGATGTTGGGCTATTATTACCATTTTCATTGATAATCATTCATGTCTAGGAATTACTGAGATCTAAAACATCTATGTAGATAAGAAGACAATATGTTCTACTGAGAGACAGTAGAGGATTAATGTTGGTTGCAGTCTCTGGAACCAAAATGCCTATATTTGAATATTGCTTTCATTGCTTAATGCCTATATGACCTCGTGCCAGTGATACAACCTTTCTGCGCCTTAGTTTCTCCATCTGTGAAATAAGGATAATAATGGTGCCTACCAGATCAAATTGTGAGGCTGATATTAGTTAATACAGATCAAGCACTTCAAACAATGTCTGGTATGTAATATGTGCTCAACAAATACAAGCTCTTAGTATTATTTTATCCTGGCACTAAGTGAAGCAGGGAACTTTGTAGAGATACTGTTTTTTCTTCCTCTGTTTTTTCTCTCTTGTATTCCAAAGATGAATCCAGGCCCTTGTGCTTTCTTTCCTAGGGAGAGGGTGGGATGTGTTGCAGGGCCCTAAGTCTGTCTTCCTAGCTCTTGTCTACCTGGAATCCTAAGCACATTTGTAGGGACTACACTCAAAGGGATGGAAGTGGTTGTCTTTAGAAAAGGCAGAAGAAGAGAGATTTCTCCAAGCCTTAGTAATGACACACAGCTGCCAGTTTGGAAGTAGTAAAAATCTGGGGCCACTCCCTCACAGAACCCCTGGGGTTCTGTGGTCGACCTTGAAAGGCTAGCTGGACTTTAGATGTTGCAGCTTTCACACAGGCATAAGAGAAGTGTGGCTGTTTGCTTTCTCAGTGCCATGCAGGCTTGGACTAGAAAGCACGATAGCCTGAGAATTAGCGATATCATCCCTATGTGACAATTGCCACAAAAACTTCGTATTTGTGTGATTCTAGGGAGCTCTAGAAATTGATGGGAATTTAATTTATTGCCATTTATGACAGCACAGAAAAGTGGAGTTGGAATAACTTGGATATAAAGAAAATAAAGAAATGTGACAGTTCTTGCATACTCCAGTGTATGGAGTACCATCCATATGATTACACAATAAACGATTATCACCAAAAATGATATTATAGAGTTTCTTGTAACATTAGAAAAACTATATGTAAATTGGTGCTAAAACGTAAGTTACAAGGAAAAGATCCTCAGAGGGAATGAGAGCCCGGAGGGGTAGAGTGAGTGGTAGTGAGGATCTCCCTCTGCGGTTCCTGTGAAGTCATTAATTAAGATGTATTTCAGAGGTTAGGTAAGACCTTGAGGTGCATGACATCTGTCACTTGGAGCATGCACTAGTTTCCTAGGGCTTCTATAGCAAAATATCACAAACTGAGTGGCTTAAAACAAGAAAAATGTATTATCTTACGGTTCTGAAGCTTACAAATCCAAAATCAAGCTGTCTCCAAAATGAAAATCTTTATGTTTGAGAGTGATCTAGAAAAATTTGTATGAGCATTTTACCCCTCAAGACAGACTACCCGGATAGATTTTATACCTGCATAGTATTTTTTTGAATACTTTATACTATAGGAAGAACTTTCAGGAACATTCTTTTTTTCTTTTCTTTCTGGAGACAGAGTCTCACTACATCACTCGGGCTGGAGTGCAGTGGTGAGATCACAGCTCACTGTAGCTTCAACTTCCTGGACTTAGATGATCCTCCCACCTCAACTTCCAGAGGAGCTGGGACTAAAGGTATGCACCACCATGCATAGCTACTATTTAAATTTGGGGGTGGGGTAGAGATACAGTCTCACTGTGTTGTTCAGGCTAGTGTCAAACTCCTGGGCTCAAGTGATCCTCCCACCTCAGCCTCCCAAAGTGCCGGGATTATAGCTGTGAGCTACTGTGCCCAGCTGGGAACATTCTTTAAAAACACTAACAACGTGGCAGTTTCTTTTCTTTCCTGTTTTATTGAGATACGATTGAAAAATAAAATTTATTTATATTTAAGATGTACAATGTCATCACAAACAACTTTTAAAGTATCCCCAAGTTATTGCCTGGGATGTAACGGCAAGGATTTGTGGATTGCTACTCCATTGGAAAGAGGGTAGATATAATCCTGGTGTGCAGCATGATAGCTGGAATATTCTAGTGAGGATACATGCAGAGGAAAAGGTATTTTACACATGGTGGACAAAGAAATGCATTGCAGAAGAATACATGAATTTCTTATTCTTCCATTCCTATATGGCCAATCTGAGGCCATTAGCCTTTTAGTGTTCTTTCTGTAGAAAGTTGCTAGGGTAGGGGATGCTATGGCAGACAGGCAGGTAATGCCAATAAGTAGGACTGGCTAATTGGAATTTGGTGACCTGCAGAACATATACCTCATTTAAAGAGGGCAGCTGTTTATCAGATGTGGTAGATTGCGCCAGCATTGCCAGATCTGATTTCTTTAAGAGAAATCCCATATCTGCATCATTATATAAAATATCTTGAGTTTTCAGTGTTGGCAAGCAATTAAATAAAAACATGTGCACAATCTGAATCTGATCCAAGGGCTGCCATTTGGGGTCCTTTGGTAGGATAATGAATTATATGAGTTGAAAGGAAGCCAACCCTGAAACTCTCTCAAAAGTCTAGGCAACTATTGCTTCCAGGAAGTTTCTTCAGTGTAAGAAATCTGTTCTTTTATACTGCTATGGCATGTAATCCTTATCTTTCTCTTGGTATTTATCTTTACCATGGGAATAACACCACAAAACTGTAGGAGAGAGCTCTGTCTGATATATTTATAGAACATGATCTTTGCCCTCTGACCACAGCTAATTCGATGATAAGAAGAAAGCTGACTAAACTGAGTTAGTAAGGTTTTCTCCCTAGGAAATTTGAATTTGGGACCCAGGGACTCTTGTGAGTTGTGCTGCTTTTGGTTAAACTGAGGATGTGTTAATCCAAGCATTGGTGGGGTCAGCAGAAAGCTCCAAGAAACAAGTACCCATTCCAAACACAGGAGAATGAATCAGATGTGCAAAGAAAAATGGCTGCAGTGTTAGGAGAAATTACAGGGGAAATATCAGGATGTTGACATTTGCTAATTCTTGTTGTTTTCACCAAAGTTCTACAAGAGAGAAATGAACTCACACTAGAATTGAGAATGTCTGAATGTAGATTTTGAAAGAAACAGCATTGCTAAGATAAGTGATTTCTGCCTCTGATTTACAGTCTACATTGTCAGTTGTCCCATAATTTGGAGACTTATGGGATTGAAAGTACCAACCATTTCTGTATCTCAAAACTAAAGCTGGTACAATCAGTGGCAAAGAGTTGGCAGCCATAGCAGAAGATGCAATTGGTGGTCTAGGCCTTTCTAAAGCAGGTTCTATTAATAATTCTCTGCCAGAACAAGAGGCAAGCCCATTGACAATTAATCTGATTATGAGTGGTGTCTCATTAACCAAAGTTATTTTAGGGTTAGGGGCATGGGTAGAGTACAAAGATGAGTAGATACAAAAAGGACACTTCAGTCTTAAAAAGAATATGTCTTGTCAAAACATTTGTCTGTGCCTACTTGCACATGGAATTGACTGGAAATATAATTCAGTTTTTGAGAGAATTTAGTTGCCAAAGCCAACAACGTACTGTGGGGTTCAACCCCTAAGCAAACCCCAGGTGTCCAATAGGAAATGCTATGAAATTACAGTCTCCAGGATATTCTGCCTAGTGCCTGCCTCACACATGACCCTGAATGTAAAAGAAGCATCCTCTCAGAGGACGGATTTTTTTTTTTAATGAAGGAAAATGAGTAAGGGAGAGCTTCCCAGAGGACAGAACAAAGAACTGGTAAGTTGGCTCACTAAGAAACTTACCGCAATGTAAGGGCAAAAACCCTTGTAATTCCTGTCTAGCAGGATTTGATATAAGTTTCAGATGAATTACTGCTTTCAATTCATGCCCTTGTATGAATTTTCTGAATGGAGTTTTTCTTTTACATATTCTGTTCCAACTGTAGCATTTCATACCAGTCATGTATCTTGTGTCTTGATTTGTAGGTCACAAGACCAGACATTATGGAGAGGACTTTGCAATACCTAGAGACTCTAGCTTCAAGGTGGAAGCTGTAATGAGATTAGACTTTTGGCCTTCCCCCGCTTTTCCATTAAAGAGCAAATATATGTGTACAAACATTGGCTACCCAAAGCTGTAAACAGACACTACGATTGGCTCCACAACCTTATATAACCTATTCTTCCTTGACTTTCTCTACTATTGAGAATGGAGATGGCCATATAATCCAGTATTAGCCAATGAGTTATAGGCAGAACTTGTTGGTTGGAGTTTCTGGAAAAGTTTTTTTTCTTTAATGGATATATTCAGTTGGCATATCTTTAAATCTTTTTGTTTCTTCCTTCCTCTTTCTGCCTAAAATGTGGTTAAAATGCCTGGAGGTACAGCAGCTGACCTGTGATCATAAAATGTCGGACAAAAGGTCTACATGTTTAGGCACCTTTCAAAATGTCAGCATGTTGGAGTATATGGGGACTTCTTGTGGCCTTCACTAATAACCTGCAAAAACAGGGAAAAAGCTGTGGCTGACACTGGTGCATCTGAAAGCAGAGGGGAAAGACAGTACAGATTTGCTAAGTGGCCCTTTATGCTTGCTATCAGCAGTCCAAGATGGATGAGAATCATTTTGAAACTTGGAGGGTCAGAAAGCCTAAATTATTTTATCCAGAATATAAAGATGATGTTTAAAAAGTTAGGAAGAAGGAAACACCACTGAACATAAGAATAGGGTCTGGGAAAAGCCTGATCTCCCAGACATCCCTGAAACAACTGCTACCCAAGGAGAGTCAAGACCTCAGATTATCTGTGTCTCCCAACCCTAACATGATTTTTAATGACCCCAATGCAAAAGTCAAGAGAGAGTCATTTAACTGAGGGACTAGGAGGCTGGGCAGATTTCTAAGGCCTGTAGTTTCTTAGGCTAAGGTAAAGATTCAAGAACATGTGTTTACAGTATTTCCTCTTCTGACCACCATCGCATAAAATAGAATATAAATCACAATTACTTTGATGGTAGATTCTATTTGCTTACACCAACGTTTATTTTCTCCTTCTGTAGTAACAGGTCCCCAGTTTGTATCTGGGCATATTGCCATTTGACATAAGAAACTAGAATAGAGGCCCTTCTTCATTTTTCCCCATCCTACTGACTGGAATGTAGACGTGATAGCTGGAGTTCTATCAGCTATCTTATGCCATGAAGATGAAGACCATATCCTAGGGATGGTAAAGCGTAGAACTAGAAGGAAGTTGTCTACTTCATTCAACTGTAAAAATTTACTTATACACTTCTTTTATGAAAGAAACAAAGAAATTTCAATCCTGAGAAGGCCACTGCTATTTTTTTCTCATAGGAAACTAAATTTAATGCTAAGTGATATACGTATTAAATTGTTAAGAAAGTTGTATTGCCAGATGAACCCCAAGTGTGGCCACAATAAAGGCGTGTGATTTTTCAACTCCTAAGGCAATCTCCAAGCCACTGTACTCACACATACAGGAAGTGGGTGGCTGAAATGGTGGCATCCCCAGGGTACATTTTTGCAATGCCCCTTTCAGAAGTAGTCAGTAGGAAAACAGACAAGGGAGGTGTTCTCAGAGAGTAGAATCGGGGACATCCAGCTGGCTGACCAAGAGCTCACTCTGTTGCCAGGCCAGGGAGTTCTTGTATTCATTTATATGGTACATAAATTGATAGAATATGGGTCAATAATATCTGTATATTGTTTCTATTTCTTCCATTTCCAAATTGAAGATTTTAATTAATTCATCCTGCTTTTCCTCTAATATTGGATATTGGATATTTTAGATGGAATCAAATATATCATGTACCTATAAATGTGAGATTATAGGGAGCTGCATCAAGACCTGTCCAAGATGACTGAATCGCTAAAAGATCTTGGACTTAAAATTGTATACCCTTAGGGTGTAAGTACTTGGGTTGTCTCTGTATAGAGGGCAAAAGTGCACTTTCGTCTGTATATGATATAGTTATATTACTTTACTTGAATAGCTTTTGTAAATAGATTCAGCCTATCAACACATGAATATAGTGTTCATGTGTTGTTTTTGGCTAACATACATTCTGATTGTTCTGGGAAAGCAATATGGTTTTCTTTTGAGAAACCAGCTCTTGCATTCCCCCTCTTCTTCTCCCTCTTCCTCTCTCTCTTATTTTTGATCCACAAGATTTGAGTGAGGATGTCCCACTGCCTGGTTCAAGGAGTTGGCACATAAACTCAAGCCTGGCCAATAAGAGTGTTCCATTTTCTGGCTTCAGGATTGGGCATGTGACCCAAACTGATATTAGCATCTGGCCAGAACTGTATGAATCAGCCCTAGGACTTTTACTGGAACAACTGAGAACAATTATCTCTTTTCAGGATTATTAGTCTGGTTAGATGCAAGGGTGGACCTTTTAGTGATAAACACAGAAGTTACAGCTGATAAAAGGAGGTAGATTTCTAACTTCACAACTTGAGTGCCAGCATATAGCTATGCCTGCAGTCAAACCACTCAGGATCTGGTCAACTCTTTTACCTAATATATGTTTTCATTTCTTAAACCAGCATTATTTTGAATTCTTTCACTTAACCAGAAGGACCCTGACAAGTAGACCCTCATATTCTTACAATGTGCACCCTCCACCATTCTGCTCATGCTAGGAATCATTTACTGACAGTAGGTTGTATTCTTTTCCTCAGTGCTATAGGTATTTTTCCCTTCCATATCATGTGGGTAGCCAAGACTTTATTCTCCCTTGTTTGATGTGCTTTTGAATCAGATATGAGAACCCAACTCCCATCCTGTTTGTTGTTGTTGTTTGTTGGTTGGCTGGCCGGTTTTTAAAGCACTGCCTTTTTAAGGAAATTATTCTGGATTGTCCTGGGGGTGGGGGCAAGGATAGAGATGAAGGCATGGGGATGGAAACAACAGAAAAGGCAAAATGGGAAAGAGGTTTAGAAAACTTCCTGAGCGATGTAAAAGACCAGATAGAAGGAAGGGAGTTCAGTTAGGAACGTATTTATATTCTGTGGTGTATCCTGTACCTTCTCAGTGCTCTGGAAGATATGGCAGAACCTCAGAAGGAAATGTCTAGGTGGGACAACAAGTGAGACTGATCTCTAGGAACTGTGTCTCCTGTCTTGGAACTGGAATTCTTGTGTCCAAGCTTAGCTAGAAGCAGCAGAGTCATCTGCTCTTATTTTTGTAATTGTGGTAAAATATACATAACATAAAATTTACCATCCTATCTTTAAGTGTACAGTTAAGTGGTATTAAGTACATTCTCATTGTGCAACTATCATTACCATTCACCTCCAGAACTCTTTTCATTTTGTAAGGCTGAAACTCTGTAATACCCTGTATTATTCTGTTCTCACACTGCTATAAAGAACTGCCTGAGACTGGGTAATTAATGAAGAAAAGAGGTTTAATTGATGCACAGTTCCACAGGCTGTATAGGAAGCATGATTGGGAGGTCTCAGAAAACTTACAATCATGGCAGAAGGGGAAGGGGAAGCAAGCATGTCTTACCAAGGCGGGGCATGAGAGAGAGCGAAGGGGGAAGTACTATGTACTTTTAAAAAAACCAGATCTCGTGAGAATTCCATCACAAGACAGCACTAGAGGGATGGTGATAAACCATTAGAAACAACCCCCATGATCCAATCCTCTCCCACCAACCCCTCCCCCAACACGTGGAGATTACAATTCAACATGAGATTTGGGTGGGGACACAGAGCCAAACCATATCATACGCCATTAAACACTAACTCCCTATTCCCCTTCCCTCCAGTCCCTAACAACCTCTATTCCCCTTTCTGTTTCTGTGAATTCTAGGTACCTCATTTAAATGGAATTATACAGTATTTGTTTCTGGAAATGGCTTATTTCACATAGTTAATGTCCTCAAAGTTCATCCATATCATAGCATATGTCCGAATTTCCTTCCTTTATAATGATGAATAATATTCCATTATATGCATATATCATACTTTTCTTATTCATATATCTGTTTCTGGATACTTGCGTTGCTTCCACATTTTAGCCCTTGTAGATTATGCTACTGTGAACATGGATATACAAATGTCTGTTTGAGATCTTGCTTTAAGTTCTTTTGGGTATATTCCTAGGACTGAAATTGTTGATTTATATGGTAATTCTACGATTAACTTTTTGAGGAACCACCAAACTGTTTTCCACGGTGGCTGTATCATCTTACACTCTTATCAGCAAAGCACAAAGAGTTCCAATCTTTATATCCTCACCATCTGTTACATTCTGGATTTTCAAAAATTATAGTGATCCTAGTGGCTGCAAAGTGGTATCTCATTGTGATTTGATTTGCCTTTACCTAATGCTGTTGAATGTCTTTTCATGTGCTTGTTGGCCATTTGTATACCTTTGAAGGAATATCTGTTCAAGCGTTTGCCCATCTTCCAGCTGGGTTTTGTTGTTGCTGTTGAGTTGTATAATACTACTTTTTAGTCGCTACACTAGTTGCTGGAAATAGAGCAACAGATGAGACACAGACCTTTACCTCAAAGAAACCTCATAGGATAGTGGGAGAAGCAGGAAAAAAATATTTTAATACAGTGTGGTAAATCCAGTGACTTGCGCTAAAGGTATAATGAGAGTTTCAAAGAGGGGTACATTAATGGAAGTAGGGAGCAGATGTGGAAGTTTTCTTGGGGGATGGTACTTAAACAGAACCTCAAATGATGCTAGCCAGGCAAAAAGGGGAAGCATGGACATTCAACGCAGAAAGAAAATCACAGGCAATGACTTGCAGGCATGAAACAGTAGAATGTGTGCTGGAAACTACAAGCATAAGCATTGACCTGCTGTTGAAGCAAGTCCAAGGCAAGTAATGGCAAGAGATAAGGCTGGAGAGGTAGACAGGGACTAGATCATGCCAGATGTTATAGGCTATTGTAAGGTGTGTTTAGGCTGTACCCCAAGACCCATGGGGTGTCATTGAAAGTTTTTTAGCAGAGGAGTTACATAGTCAATGTTGTGCTTTAGATCCAAACTTCCCAGTCTCTTTTCATATCACATCTTTGTATATGCAGCATGATAACTTTTTTGTGTGGCACTCTGGGTGAGGTAGACTTGTAGCTGCATGCTGCTGGAGGAAAGCCCAGGCTCCAGCTGCCCCAGGCCGAACACAACTGTCCTGGGAGCTAAGGTTGGGAAGCTGCTTTAGCTAGACCACTCTGACAGTCATGTGAAGAACAGATTTAGAAAAAAATAAAATCACTGGAGGTAGGGTGTCAAGTTAAACTAACCCAGGCATAGTAGCAATAAACAAAATAGTTAGGAAATAGAATTGACAGAAGTTTATAGATTGGGGTAAAGGAGGAAGAGTCAAAGGAGTTTCTGACTTGCACTACTGGCTAGAGAGGCAGCATATTTGAGAAGGAAGATTATGATTTTAGGGCTGAACATAAAGCTTTAATTCGGTTTGAGATGACTGGCTGGAGATGCCCAATAGATGGTTATTACTTTCCTATTGGCTCTATTGGCTATGGAGAATTGAGCCACATGAACCAACGAACGAATTTAGTGTAGAAAATCTAATGGCTTTAAAAACAGCCATGGCAGTGACTGCACTAGAGACCTACTCTCTTAGGAAAGTTTTCCCAACCCACAGCCTGAAAGAGGCAACATGCACAACTGAGTGCAACAGGGATAACATCTGATTCAAACTGGGCCAATCAGATTCTCTCTCATGAGACTCAGGCATTAGAGTCCAGTGACTGAGTCAGTTCTCTGTGGAGAGTCAAGTTTGAAGTTCATATCAATCAATGGTTTTCAAAGTGTAATCCCCAGATCATTAGAACCAACCATCTCAGAATGTTAGAAATGCAAATTCTTATACTTCATATCATAGCTGCTGAATCAGAAATTGTGGGATGTGTTCTCAGCAATCTTTTTTTTACAAGCCTTTCAGGTGCTTCTCAGGTTGGCTATCCTTCGTGAAGACTTGCTACAAGGCTACCATTGTGGGAGTAGTCCTGATCAATCACTGGTAAGTTATTATCAGTGCTTATAAGTAAACGGAGAAAGCCGGTTGCTGGTTTGCACAGAGAAGCAGAATAGAGCAGAGACAAACAGACACAGAAAGACCAAGACAGGGAGAAAGAGAGGTGAGAAACAAGCTATCTGATAACTTTTCAATTTCATGAGGTCCAGTTGTTCTTCCTGCATCTGGAAACTGAAATTTTTCTGTATCATTACATAAATCCATTTAGTTTGAATGCATTTTCTTTCTTCTTTACAATCAAAGTGCCCTGACTTGTTATTTTCCCCCCAAGTTTTTATTGCATTTGTGTTATATGGCTACTGTTTCAAGTATCATAAAACATACTGAAATCAATGAGACCTGGTTCTTGCTCTCGAGAAGCCAGATTTAGTGAGGGAGGCACAGAGATAATGTTAGAAGTACTGTAGAGGAGTTGGGCATTGAACTTCCAGATCACCTAGTAAGCACTAAAGAAATAGCTGCATCTCAGTGGTAGCAGGTGAGGCCAGAGAAGACCTCAAGGGAGTGCTGGTTGATATATATATGTATGTACTAGTCCATCCTCATACTGCTAATAAAGACATACCCAAGACTGGGTAATTTATAAAAGAAGGGGGTTTAATGGAGTCACAGTTCCACATGGCTGGGGAGGTCTCACAATCATGGCAGAAGGTGAAGGAGGAGCAAAGTACATCTTACATGGCAGCAAGCAAGAGAGCATGTACAGAGGAAGTGCTCTTTATAAAACCATCAGATCTTGTGAGATTCATTCACTATCACGAGAACAGCACAGGAAAAACCCACCCCCATGATTCAATTACTTCCCACCAGGTCCCTCCCTTGACATGTGGGGATTGTGGGAGCTACAATTGAAGATGAGATTTTAGTGGAGATACAGCCAAACCATGTCAACAAAGAATGGGTTTGCAAAGAAGAAGGAGGAGGAAGAGGAAGAGGAGGAGGAAGAGGGAAGACGCAAGAAGGAAGAGGGAGAAGAAGGAGAAGGGAAGGGAAGGAAAAGGAGAAGGAGAAGAAAAAGAAGAAATGCTCCAAGTTGAGATGAAAATGCAGATATGGGAGACTATGGTGTGTATCTGGGAAACAGAGAGTAGTGTAAAGGCGAATACAAGTTAAAAATAAGAAGCTTAATTTTCCCTGTTGAACACAAGGGAAGAGACTTCTTTCTACACTACCCACTTCCCTTTTCTTTTAAACTGTCTTTCTCTATCATTTGCAAGTCTTTTTTATGCATATCTTTTTAATGGCTAAATAAGTAAGCCTTTCTCTCAGTCTTACAACTCCTAGGAGCTATCTTTTTGAAATGCAAATATCAAGGAAGGTAGCCTCCCTATCTCCCAGTTCCTGTAGGAGGGTAAGAACCTAACTCTCATGGGCCTTTCTCCAGTTTGCAAAACTACCTCCTGCCTAAAATGAGAAATTTGTTTCTTTTTCAGATTAAGCCAACACAAGCGACTTCCCTAATTATCACCATAAAGTTAGGACAAAATTATATGTGACAAAAGGTGCTCTCAAATCCTCTTGCTCAAGAACTAGTCATTACTTATCTTGAGAACATACACGTAATGGGTTGTATCTCCTTGACTATATTAGGGGGTGAAATCCCTTTCTGTCTTTGCATTCTCTTAGCAAGTTACCTGTGATGGGCATCACATTCTGGTTTAATACTATGTCAGAGTATAGACTATTCCATAGGCATTGAGGAACTGTGAAGATTTTAATCAGAAATTGAAATAATCCACCATTTGACTTTAGGAAAATGACTCTGGCAGGAATGTGGAAGATGGAGCAAAAAGGAGAAGGGTCCAATGGCACAGCACTGAATGCATCCACAGTCATAATTTTCTGATAGATTTTTTTAGTCTGTTATTACTAAATAAGTAATTCTTGGACTGACTTTTCCCTTAGCAACCCTAACAATATCTAGAGCTGTATTTTTTTTTTTTTTTTTTTTTTGCTCACCAGGAACAACATTTCTCCAGGATATGGAGAGTAGAGGAAAACATGCCCGGATGTGTGACACTCCTTAGATATTGCTCCTGAATGGTTTGGGTGTTCCTCTGGCTCCAGAATTTTATCCCAATGACACTGAGATTCCAGGCATCTTTTGTATTTCTGATGGTATCCATCAGAAGAAAGGAGTTGCTTATTAGAGTGTTCTGGTAACACTGGCTGGTAGCTCAGTTTATGGTAATCACTTGCTTATCACTGAGGTTTTATATATTAATTGTGAAAATGGGGTATGATTGTTAGGACAAATGCCACTTGGTTTTCATTGGCAGCCCTTTCTGTGAACCCCAAATTATGACCATTGTTGGCCTGGATTCTTATGGGTGCAAATTTTCCTAGTATAAATACCCATAAGAGGATTTCTTTCTTTCTTTCTTTCTTTTTTTTTTTTGTACTTTAAGTTCTGGGGCACATATGCAGAACGTGCAGGTTTGTTACATGGGTATACACGTGCCATGGTGGTTGCTGCATCCATTACTCCATCATCTATATTAGGTATTTCTCCTAATGCTATCCCTCCCCTAACCCCCACTCCACTGCTATCCCTCTCCTAATCCCCACCCCCCAACAGGCCCTGGTGTGTGATGTTCCCCTTTCTGTATCCATGCGTTTTTATTGTTCAACACCCACTTATGAGTGAGAACATGCGGTGTTTGGTTTTCTGTTCTTGTGTCAGTTTGCTGAGAATGATGGTTTACAGCTTCATCCATGTCCCTGAAAAGGACATGAACCCATCCTTTTTTACGACTGCATAGAATTCCATGGTATATAAGTGCCACATTTTCTTCATCCAGTCTATCATTGATGGGCATTTGGGTTGGTTCCAAGTCTTTGCTATTGTGAACAGTGCTGCAATAAACATACGTGTGCATGTGTCTATAATAGAGCGATTTATAATCCTTTGGACATATACTCAGTAATGGGATTGCTGGGTCAAATGATATTTCTAGTTCGAGATCCCTGAGGAATCACCCCACTGTCTTCCACAATGGTTTAACTAATTTACACTCCCCCCAAGAGTGTAAAAATATTCCTGTGTGATACTCCCCTCCCTGTATCCATGCATTTTTATTGTTCAACACCCACTTATGAGTGAGAAGGTGTGGTGTTTGGTTTTCTGTTCTTTTGTCAGTTTGCTGAGAATGATGGTTTTCAGCTTCATCCACATCCCTGCAAAGGACATGAACTCATCCTTTTTTATGACTGCATAGAATTCCATGGTATATATGTGCCACATTTTCTTCATCCAGTCTATCATTGATGGGCGTTTGGGTTGGTTCCAAGTCTTTGCTATTGTGAACAGTGCTGCCATAAACATTCGTGTGCATGTGTCTATAATAGAGCGATTTATAATCCTTTGGACATATACTCAGTAATGGGATTGCTGGGTCAAATGATATTTCTAGTTCGAGATCCCTGAGGAATCACCACACTGTCTTCCACAATGGTTTAACTAATTTACACTCCCCCCAAGAGTGTAAAAATGTTACTATTTCTCCACATCCTCTCCAGCATCTGTTGTCTCCTGATTTTTTAATGATCGCCATTCTAACTGGCCTGACGTGGTATCTCAATGTCGTTTTGATTTGCATTTCTCTAATGACCAGTGATGATGAGCTTTTATTCGTATGCTTGTTAGCTGCATAAATGTCTTCTTTTGAGAAGTGTCTGTTCATATCCCCATAAGTTAATTTCTTTAACCTGGGACTTTGTTCATAGAAATTGAGAAGGACTGAAACACTTTGAATAAACTACACACACATTTATTAGTTAAATTGTTAACAAAGGCACATCAATAGCTACTTACTATATAGAAAGAGATATAATTAACACAGATACAATTCTCTCTTAACAGCCATTTTTTCCAACAAAGAGTTGTTCGATTCTTTGTCATAAAGGCTAACAGCAAAGTCTTAGTCCCCATCTTATGCTTTCCCACCCTCTTCTTGAGAACTACATTGCCTACTACACCTCTATGAGTTGATCGTCATCTTCTGTAGCCATAAGGTCTCAGAAGCATGCTGACTGCAGGATCCTCAGATTATTTCTCCATTCCCTCAAGTCCAGTTTTTAATGAACAGGCTGCCTGCTTTAGCAGGTGCTGTTACGTCTCTTCATCCAGTCACTCTGATTTTTTAAAAATCAATCTTTCTTTGTACTTGTACATGCATGTATTGCATTACATCATGTATGAAGAGATACTTCCCTCTCTCTCATCAGGAAAACTGGATGTGTGTGTGCATATCTGTTGCACTTAGCACTAGATGCCCTGCCTGCCCCTTCACTGTGTTCTTTCCATGTACAACACAAAAACACTGGGCTACACTGACCAGAACTGCCTTTTTATACTAATTTCTGTATCCACTTTAGAATGCTGTGCTTTTGCTTTGGAAATGTTTGTACAGATGGGAATCAGATAGTCTGTCCCTCTCACAAAGCTTACCCTATTTCCTGGTGGCTGCCCTTTGCATCCAAAATCCTGTTTGGAGCTTTTGGCTTTTATTCCCGAGACACCCCCTGTCCTCCTGCCTAAGGGAGTAGTGTAAGTCAGGAACTGAAAGAAACAGCTGGGAGGGTTTAGTTAAATGTGCATTTCTAGTACAGGAAAGAGCCAAGTGAAAAATCAGAGAGCGTGTGTCCGTCTGTTGAAGTTAAACAAATATAGTCATTAAATTAATTCAGAATTATAATCATATATCGGGCCTGTCACTGTATCATGCTCTCTACAGGTGATGACCATGGGAGTGCATTCTGGTCAGTGGAATTTTAGGATGTTCACTATCTAGTCAGCATTTTAGGTTCATTATCATATCAGAACTTTCCTGATAATAACAAAATTATGAGTCTTCATTTTTTAGCCTTCCTGAGGTGGTGAATGACTGCATTGCTTGTGGGAACTCCATCTCTGCACCTAAACACTGAGACTCAATGCCTAGAAGTTTGCTTAAGTAAAATATACCTCCCTTATCTATGCATGTAGCTGTCTGATGTTTGCCCACGGAAAAGTCATGCCTTTTTAAATGTGAACACTTCCATGAGGGGCAGCACATTTAGTACAGCTATTCTAGAACACCATAGGGTAATTCGTCTGTTAGATCTCAACTATGAGCAGTTCTCTATATTCTGAGAAGCCCAACAGGAAAGTACTGAAGGGGAAAATTCCAGATCTATCAAAGAAAGCAGGCCTGATAATTTGTTATTATGAGGATTTTTGAGGGCCAGAGGCCACCATGAGGGATGAGAAAAGGATGCTGTGCAAAGAATTTGAAAAGTACCCAAGACAAACTTGGCTTACATCTGGTTTTGCCTGTGGGTCGACTTTCTTCCAGCCAATAGAAACTCCAAATCCCCACTTTGATGATGGTCGAAAATGCTTGCCCTGAATTCTTACCTATCATTCAGCAGCTTCAAAGAGAAAGACATTAACTGAATTCTGAAGAAGCCAAAGACCTCTTGTAAATATCTGTATACTGAACTGGTGTTAGTGCTGGTATTTATCAGACTCACAGAAACACATACAACACATTAAATGGCTCAAAATTGGCTCATCAAGAAAGGCCATTGTGGGAACCACCTTAGAAATAGTAAAACAGGGCACAAGGGGCAAGGGAACTATGTAGAGGGCAGCTGACACTTGACAAGGACCCAACCTCCTCCCTAACTCTCTTCACTGTTAAGAGACACATCAGTAATACTTTGCTCTGCCACAGCCTCTGATCTAAACTTTCTTCACCCAGTTTTCTATCAGCCCGAGTCCAGAACAGTGGTCAATGCAGAGAAGTTCCAGATTCACCTTTTTGAAGCATTTTGAAATAAGGCAGAATAAAGTATTACCAAAGTACATTTACTTTCTTAAAGAACACAAATGATCGTCCTTTTATTCCTGTGCCATTTGTTGAAGATAACCAATTTTAATTGGGAGAAAACATTTTAATGGAAAAATTCATGCATCTCATTGTTATGAAACGATTGATGCCCATCTGGAAAGTATGAAATGAACAACACTGGTTTCATATGTTCCACTGGGGATGCAGGATAGAAATGAATAACTGGCAAACAGAAATTTCTAATAATGTATCTTAGAATATGCTTTAGGATTTCTGAGGCACAATAGAAACTAGTAAGCTTTCTCTCAAAATTTTTACTTTTCTTTTACTAAAATAGAAGTATCTTGTGTTAGTAACTTCAATCTTACAGATGTAATAGGCCTAACATGATGGATCTATTATCTACATAATTCAAAATACTGATGTTATTATTGGAAATAAGTTTATGTATGAAATATAACATGAGCCAAATCACAAATTTAAATTTCATTTTAGAATATTAGGATTAATATATTAGAGCATGAGTAGCCTTCAAGTGAACTCCCAGTGAACATGGATTCATAAAAAAGACATAACAAAGAAGTTTATGCACTTTATTAAAAGAACAAAAAATAAAGAAGTAGCATACTAAAATGAGCTGCAAAATGTGCACTTTTAAACATAAACACTATACTACAGCACTATAACTTGAAAAAAAACCAAAGCATCTGCAGTTGAAGGAATGAGCTATTGCATTTTGGAGGAAAAATACTATGGGAAGAGTTTGTACTCATGAAATATTCTGGTCATTATTTAAATCTATAATGTTGCACAGGGCTAATAATTTTCTTATATATATTTTTAATTGTCATTTCCACCCAAATTATGTGCTTCCATTTTTCACATTATTCCAAATTGTTGTTATATGAATGCATAAAGTTAGCTCTTTAAAAAAATGTATTTAGGAAAATCCTTTAAAATTTTTAAAATTAAAATCATTGTAATTTGGGAGCATGGGGACAAATGGCTCGTTTTATATTAAAGCAGCAACAATAATATTAAAAAGAAATTCATTTTGAAAAGGGCATTCATTCTCATAATCCAGTGATATGATGGTCATATCATTCTCTCAACTGCTAGATACAAAAGACATAGCAACAAAATAATTTGTTTCCATCACTAACATATAGCATCTCTACACAGAAATAAAGCTCTGGAACCATGCAATTTTATGACAGATAAATCTTTAGGTTGTATGCTTTGGGAGAAAAAAAAGCACTGCTTAATAAGTCTTGTTGCAGAGGTATTTTTTTTTAAAAACTAATATGATGTAGCTGCCTAGCGAGGATTTTACAATACCTGCAAAGAGCTGCAACTTATTTCATAATGATTCATCTTTTCTTTACATATATAATAATTGTGGATGGATTCTATTTAAAGATAAAATTTCTCTTCAATAATCCAGCTTTTGAGTATTAGTGATTCTCTTACAGGCAAGAACAACTGGAAGGGCTGGAAACAGCACAAATTAGTCAAAGTAAATACTTTCTTGAGCTTAGTAATAGAGGTTTTTTGTCAGCCTCGGTTACATGCATTTGTTATACTTAATTCCATAATTTGTCTTATTTATTGAAACACAGCCTCTATGATGAAACCCCAGAGTATGACCTGGTGGCTGTCAACATGCACACCATGCCATCTACTCTATCTTTTGTGATGATTCTATGGTTATTCCTACTTATTAATAGGTGATTTTTCCTGACTTAAAATGTCATATCTCTATTGACCTTAGAAAAATATATTATTGAATCTGGAAGATTCACAAAGAAATGTCCATATCAGTACACAGGTTAAACTGGGAAATTATGTTGGAGATAAGACTGAAGTTGGAGTTCCTGACTACAGAATGAAGGAATGCTTACATTTTATATCAGTGGAAATGCTGGTCAGATTGTCAGGCTGTTTGTTGTATGGCTAACTCTAAGTGATTATGGGCTGAGGGAAAGAAAATTCTAGCCAACTGGCCCTGAGGTATTGGACAACTGTAAGGCTTGGATTGCTTTCTGGCTTTGGTTTATTTTTCTTTCTCTGTAAGAACGAACTATCAAAACGAGTAGCAATAGCAACTCTACCAACCCCAGGACGGGCTCCTTCTCTAGGTACTCGAAGTACCTGTGGTGATTAGATGCTTACCCTTTCTAACTTTGACCTATTCTAGGTCTCATTGCCTGGGGGCAAAAAGAAAGTTAAGTGGCTATCTATAGGTGTTGTGGGAGCTAAAATGGGCAGAGATGGTCAGACACTCTCTTCCAGCTCCTATGTTATGTAAGATTTTGGCTGGTTCTCTTCTGTTTAGTTAAAACAAAACAGTGGGAGGCTGAAGTGGCACAGTGAAGTACTTTGTAATCTGGTAAAGGTAGGTCAGAAAACAGCTTCCACTGAACAGGTATAATGTAAATAAAGCCAGTTATAAAGTTGTGCCAGGGGCATTTTTTTTCTTTGTTGAAGGGAATGAACTGCCCTATGCAGGCCATCCTTAACTCTTAAATATAATCTTTCAATGGTTGCCAATTTAGTTTTGGTAACTGGATCTTAAAGGAGGAACAGTGGTCAGTATTAACAATTTGATTGTCTCTTAAATATCTATGAATTGATAAACATTTTAACTGACACAGATATCAGCTGATCACTGTCTTTGAAAGATGAAATCTGATTCTATCATAACGGGACTATCTATCTTGAAACATACGAGGTATTTCACTGCTTGCAACCACTGAAAAAGGAAAATTTGTTCTAGAAACCTGCCTGGTGTGTGTGTGTGTGTGTGTGTGTTTTATAGTGGGTGATTAATTTAAACAGCAAACAATCTTTGCTAATGATCTTATTAAATGATAAAGCTATTCTACTCCTGTTCAGTGCTGTTAGCTGAGGTTGACCTGTTACTTGTTACTAGCTTTCTCTTTTGGTGACCTGTAGCAAACTAGAAAGCCTCCATAACAGCAAAGCAACTTTATGCTTTAGTTAAGTCTTAGAGCAAAAACGCCCTTCTTTTCAAAGCCTTAGAAATAACTCTCTTACTAACTTTTCCACTATTATCACAGACTTCTTACATTTAAAAAAAGCTCCATGGGTTGCTTTCATGGACTATGTACATTAAGTGCAAAAAGGTGTGTCTCACACATCCGCACCCTAACTGAGACAGTCAATTAACTGCAGCATATGTTTCTTAAACACTGTTAAGGGTCATTCCACAGTATCTTTATGTATAGTTTTAAAAATATGAATTAATTTCAAAAGAGGCTTTAGTCATGCTTTAATCCTCATGCAGATATATTTGTGTATGTAATGCAATGACTGTATTTTGAAGTCTCAATACTGTGGAATAACCCAATCCACACAACAAATTCTATAAACTATCAAGCCTGATTCTAGAATCCATGTGTTATAAACTTTTTCACAAAAAGTCACACAAGGACACAAATTCAGCTTTTATATATGGGCCTTTGGGATTTAAAAAAGGACTCAACCATGTCTGTTTTCAGAGTTTTGAGCTGCATCTTCTACATGCTCATAGTGTCACAAACTACCTATAGTTTACAAGTAAAATGTTCAGACACACAAATGTCTAAAGGTAGCCATGTTGTAGTTTTGCCGCCAAAGCAACAACTAAATATAATTAGTCAACAATGATTATTTGTATATAAAGTTAAGTTTTTCTTAAATTGTGAACTGTGAAGGAAAATTTTGGACTATAATCTGTATCTTGTAATACTTCAGTGTCAGTTTAGAACCTAGCTAGGTGAGCTGAATCCATGCAGTAAAAGCTTAAACTTTCTTTAACTTTCCTTCAAAATTAGATTCATTAGTTACTTAGAGCTACAGAAAAGCAATAAAATAAAACCTTAAAAATGAACAATAGGAAAAATAAAAACATGGTACCAATTAGTGAGTTATATTTACAGTTTGATTAGGCTAGCAACTAAATTTACAAAGAAATTGTTATATTCTTGGACATGCTATTTATTCTAGTGCCTTCTATAGGCACTGGTTAAACAAGGCTACTGTCTTAGTATATCTATTCATCAGAATTGGGAAATCAGATTTCCCTAACAAATTTTACCTATTTCAGTTTCAATTTGTGTGAAATGTATTTGAGAGAAAAAGAATGAGGACTTCAGTTTCTAATTATTGTGTACCTCATAGCCTACCCTACAGACTAAAGGAACTCAGAAAACTTGTGGCTGCATTTTACCTCAGAGCATCCTCATGTATACTCTTCAAAGGGGCACAGAGAACCAAATAACATTTCAAGTAGCACAAGGACTTTCTCTCTTATTTAATCAAATGTAATGTAAGTATCATTCCTTATTCAGACATCACTATGCTTATTGGTAATGCTACTTAAAACACATTCAATTTGCAAAGATCAATTTCATTCGGTTTCTGCTGATAGTAGGGAGGAGGTACTTTTTTTCCCAAATTGGGGAGCAGCTGATTTGAGGCCCTCCTATTAGTGAACACCGCCTAGTGATAAAGGACAACACTTATGGCAAGATCAAAGTGCTTCAGCATGTTCAAAAATGGATGGAGAAAATTGATGGAGTAGAGAGAAGATGACTTTCCACATCATGATTAACTACAAATTAAAGCCTCTGATCTAGAAAAGTGAAATGAAATGCCACAGCTGGTTGTGGAATCATGCTCCAGTTGAAAAAGTAAATACTGTATTTAAATAGCAATTTTATGAATCCATTTATTTTAATTTAATCTTAATCCCTCTTTAAAATATATGTATGTTATGGTCACGTAGTACTTTTTTAAAAAGTTGACACTACTAAAACCCTCTTAAAGATAACTTTTAGATTATTTTCTCTGTATACATGACCCTTTTTATCCAAGTTTCAGCACTCTTGCATATTTTTGCAAAAGGCTGAGAAAAATGGATGAAAACAATAATTTTGGATAAATAAAAAGAAGCCCCTGTAAAATATAAAGCTTATAAAATGTTAACTAAGAATCATAAGTGATTAGAATTTTATATATACAATTAATCCAGTAAATTTTTGTTTAGAGTCACTGATTTGCTTTGTGACTTGTCTTTTTAAATGGAAATTTATAGTCTAGTGACTTATCTTTCTTCTTTTCTTTTCTTGAATAAAGATAGTTTGAATAAGTCATTGCACATCTAGTTTAAAGAGTGCCATCTTAAAATTGTATTTTTTTTCCTCAAAACTCTTGAATTTGATCAAAACTTTAGGGCTTTGAGCTTTCTTTCTTTCTTTAAACTCATTTATAAAGTAACTTTTAAAATGCCAACAGTGTAGAAAATTGTGGCACCAAAAATACAATCACCCTAAATATCTCTCACTGAACTTTTTACTAAAAAGTAAGTCATTGTTCATGTCTTCCAGTGGTTAATGCAACATGAAAACAGCTATACTCTAGGTTATCTATACTCTATGTACATCTTTGCCCAAAGTTGAAAAAGTTAAGTGAGATAATATGTTGCATGCAGATGTCAAACTACACACAAGTTCATTTTGCACAAAAAAGTTCTTGTCTCTTTTAAGAAATATATCCATACTAGCTCAGGTGCATCCCTCCTGGATTCATGTAATCAGATCTACTCTTCTGGAGAGGCACTGGCACAGATCATACAAAACTCAGTTCCATACATGAGGAATTTCAAAAAGGCATATGTTACTTTCTTCTGTAGCAATGATAAGATTTCAGAAACAGAAATTAACTGGTTCAAAGAGTCCATAGGTAAAAGGACAACTCTTGATCTCTAATCCCATGCAACACTGTCAAACAGCTGACAATGGATCAATACAAGCAAGGCTGTTTAGAAAGCACTGTTGATCAAGATTTGGATAGATAATTAAGATCAACAGAATATCAATTCCCAGAAAGCTAATTTTGCTTTCTTGTATTCTGAGCCAAATGTGTCTACCTTGGGAGAGAGCCTCAAATGTTCTGAAGCACAAAAAATCTGGAAAGAAGGAACAATTGGAGGCAGGAGACATTTCTGGGTCCCACAATGGCTAGGTAGCCTTGGGCAAGTCATATACCCCTGACCTCAGTTCCATCAAGTATGAAAATTATTTTGCTAACTCCATTGTTCTGTGATTCAAACACGTCTAGCCAGCTTAAGGCATCCTCAATCAGATTTGCTTTTTACTTGTCATGGTTTTATACTTTCTGGTGGAAGAACACCTATTTACTAGAAAATGTTAAATCTATTAGTTGATGTAAAATATCATATGTTTCCACCACTGTATAATAATAGTAACATTAATAACTGAGTAGAGTGGATGAGATATGTCACACACCACAGGAATTAATTACTATTTGGTTATAAAATTATTTCATAAGTATTAATAATGTGAATTCAGTTGAGCTCTGTGGAGTACAGCTACTCTGTCTCATCCAAAGGGTGCTAAAACCCTCTTTATTGTCATTTTCAAACATATATAAAGGCAATCAAATGCAAAAAAGCAAAAAACAGGCATGGTTATAATGTAAGAGGCTCTAATGTTAAAGTTTGGGCAGAGGGACACTTGCCATATATCACAGATGCTTTCTCCTCCACTGAACTGTTTAACAAAACGAAACTCAGTTGAACTGAAGGTAAAGACAACTACAACCATCTTTTCCAGTTCATTTGAATAAATCAAGGAATAATTGTAAGTGCTTCCCTGTTCTTGTTCCAGCCATTTCTCCAAACCTGTACTTAGACTCCCTCTGTGATCAATACAGAAGATAGTTCATTTGGGGAGGAAAGTCCTCATTTGTAACCAATTCTCTTTCACCCTGACTGACTTTTGCTAGATTGCATCTTATTTGTTATTCAAAGAGTAGTCTAAAGAGCATGATCCATTTGCATTTGGAAAATGGCACTTGTGTAAAAGGTGACATGGCCATGGTTTTACACACTTTCCTCCAGTATGTAAAAACTATCTCTAAACCCCCACCTCTGTTTGATTTATAACTTGTAATTAGCATATTTTAAGCTCCCAAGCATCAGTTTCTCAGCTGAAGATGACAAATGGCTCAGTTTTAGACACTCAACCTAGGAGATAGGATTCTCAAGCCACACACACAAAAATCCAATGAGCACTTTACACAACTTTTAGTATAAATGCTGAGAAATTCATTTAAAGGTAAAATCTTATTTTCCAAGCTATTTAAGAAAAGTGAATTAGGGGTTAATATTTTATGAAGTTCTCTGCTTTGTGCAGGTAATTATTTCTCTCTTTTTAAAAAATCTAGCAATTTGATTGTATTATGCAATGTAAGTTCTGCAGGTACAAATTATACACATGCATGTCAATGAGCAGGTTTTGTGCACACTCAAAAGTGAGGCATTTTAAATGTCAGTCCCAAGAAACCTACAGAAATAGTCTAAAGAGAGAGAGCATATTTGCATGAAACTGTCATGTTTTTAAGCGTATACTTTTGTTCCCCACTAATAACATTCTAGTTGAAATCAAACACCACACATATCCAGCAAAACACTACAGCATGTAAAAACCTAACATAGCACAGCACAGTACAGTACAAGAAATGGTATTGAATATATTTGTTACATCCTGAATCAAGCCAATATACTATCTTGTAAACAAAATCAAAAACAGATGACTAATTTATCCACCAAGAATGTATACAGTAAGCCAATAGCTCACTCTGGAAATTCACTTAGCATGATGATTAGAAAATGACAAAGAGTAATGTAACAAGTTACCAAATTTTATGGTCATGTTCTGCTTGATAATTCAAATAAGATGGATGGTAGTTATTAGCTTTCTATTCATGTTCTGTTTTAACATCTCCATTGATTTTTAATGCTTTATTTTTTATTTGAATTTGCTGGCTGGCAGGTTTGTTTTGCTTAATATATTGACTGTACCACGCTTATTGTAGTGCTGGTAGAAGAAGAAATACAAGAATATATATAGAAGGGCCATATGGAGGTTTCCACGGAAAGATTCTGATACTCCATAACTCTGCTGTTCAGTATTTCAGCTGAAATGGAAAAAAAAAGAAAGAAAAAAAGAGTGAGAAATATTGAAGGGTTACTGAATGAACAATCAATAGAGTGCAGGTCTTGTTCCAGTTGTGTCAAACAGTGACAAAATATCCCCACTCTGAATTTCACATTGAAATGGGACTACTGAGAATAATCATGAAAGAGCCATGTATATATGATAGTCTATGGCACCCTTTGAGTGCTAATGTGGAGAACTTCCCTAAGCTAACAGAGACGCACTCCAACGTCGAAGGCATTATCTATCTACTCAATGCCAAAACTTTTCATTGAACGTCCACCCATGTGTCCACCTCTGTCAACTGGCATGTACTGAGAAAACATGTTTGCTAACAAACATTTTGAAATATGCAAATATTAAATACGCTTTCAACTTTTCTCTGAATGTTTTAGAGCCATGCAGAAATAGCCTAATTGTGAAATCTGGGCATTGTATTGTACAAAATTACATTTTTAAACTTTAGAGACATTTTCAGCACCAATTACATATTGAAGTGATTATGTTCTAGCAAATACCTCTGTATTTGCTGACAAAATCAAGCAAAAAGGAATCACTCTTCCCAAACATGCTCTGTTAAAAAGTTAATTTGACAACTTTTGTTTACCTTGATGTAAAGCAACACATGAAAGTTGGGCAAGTGTCGGTAAAACCTACATTCTCATGTTTAGTGCTATTCCCAAGTTGCCATTATCCCAAATGACACCCCTGGAAATGATTACAATTTATAGCTCCGTCATTTATCCCATGTACTCAAATGCACCTTTTAAAATCCTTCCTTATGATCGAGGGGACCTATTTATTTAATGTCCAGTCAGCTATCAGCTCTGTCCAGAACACTTAGTGTTCTGAGCTCATATGTCCTCAGCAGGAAAGAAGGGCTAGCTGGGATCTGGGGAATTAGTTCACTAGCTAACAGAACTGCTGCCTCCTTCAACCAAATGACACTCTCCAGGTGTGAGAACTTCAAACTTATGATGACGAAGGTATGCAATTCAGAGTTGGTACACTATTTTAGTAAGTCCCTGGAGTTGGTACACTATTTTAGTAAGTCCCTGGAATTAATTAAAATACCCAGGAGTCTTCAGCGGCTTCGGAAGTCACATGTTCTAAGTGAATGGTTGCTCGAATGAAGTGTGTGCCACAATGAGCAGCAGGCGATGAGGAGATCGAGGGTAAAGGAGGAAAAAACTCCCACGACAACAACCAAACATTTTAAAAAGAGACATGATTGGAATGAAAATAATGACTCAATTACTAAATTATGTCACTCAAAATTCAAAACAATGTCACATGAGAAGCATAGTCCTTACTGTGTTTAAGATAATCATCTCGGTGAAACCCTGAAATTTGATTTTCAAAAAAAAAATGAAGCTATAAAATGGTTGAAGAATTACAACTTAAAAGTAATCTGTGCCTATGGCTAACAAATCATTTTCTTTTAATAACAGGAAAACATTCAAGAATGTGTAAGCTCATTGGGAAAAGACAGGACCAGCTGTCATTGCCATATAAAAAATATAGCATATTTGCTCTCACATTTCAATTTGGAAAACTTGTAGTGTGTAAATCAAACTCTAAGTCACAAGCAATGTCTATTAATGAAAATATTTACTAAAGCCTTTTAGTAAGTGCAACTGTGCAAATAAAAAATTTAACCTATAAATGTTATTTATATTAATACTTAAAGAAACTTACTGTTCTACTGGGAACGTCTACATCTGTGAAACAAACATGCTGCTATTCAGTTCATCTACTGATAATTGGGGCATCTATAGTAGTAAAAAAGATTTTAGATTAAAATAGTTTCTTGAGATAATTATGTTGTTATATATGTGGAACTCTTAGTCTATAAGTATGGTTACCACTTTAATAAGGCAAAATCGCCCTAATATTATACAATACTTATTCTATGTATCTCCTTATAATTTCAATACTCCCCCCAGACTTATAATTTGCATTGTGAACTCTGCCTAGAAATATCTAAAGCAAATAAAAATCAAAGCAACAAGCACATCTAATGTCCATATGAGAAGGAACTTCTAATGCAATCACTGGGAAATGATAAGGATATCTGTGTCTTGGAAAGAAATGTGATATTTTGTTTTCTTTCCAGTGGATCTGAAGGGAAAGGTGATGACTGTACCAAGCCAAAGTTTAAACATAATAATCAAAAATGGCAGTAAAATAAAATAAATTCTTCTCTTGACCAATGAGGAAGCATTTAAGAAATATTAAGTATATACATTTGAGGATTGGTGTGTTACCAACAATTAGATATAGAATATGAAGAGCGACATCTGGTAACCAATTAAAAATGAGCAAAACTCCACTGATTCATCTTGGGATGAATAGCAAAGCACATATAGCACTCTAGAATACACACACAAATAAAAATTCTAAATGTGACAGTGGCTTAAGAAACACAGAAGAATCTCACCAATCCAAAAAGCATATACTGTGCATTACCAAAACATTGTAGTTATCTTGATCTGAACAGCTGAAATAAATGGCCAAACCTGATTGCCTGTAGTTGTTGCAGCGAAGGGCACGCTGGTGGCAGGTGTTGTTGCTGCAGACACAGTGGTAGGTGTAGCACCGTGCATCATGGGCACTTTCAGTTGAAAACCATAGAAGCAACACACAGGAGCGTGGAGGATTTATGCAACCATGACATTTATGATGGAATGAGGTGTGGTAGGTATCACAGCAACAAGCAATGTGACATCATAATGACGAATACATCAGGGTGTCATGCAATCACAGTCAGTGCAAAGCAACACAGTATGGAAGGGGGAAAATTAAAAAGAGAAAAGGGGAAAGCCAATTATAGTTACCAATATGGAATATGGAACCATTCTCAACATTTAGTAAGTTTTCGAGCAGAATCCCATTGTAGTTTACTCAAAAGCCTAAATTTTTAGAAGGAGCTATAATGGATGCATATGAAAATCCGATGTTACAAGGGCTATCTATGTATCTGAAGCTAGTTAAACAGACAAGTAATTGGATTGCACATTCAAAATGGAATTAGGGAATCATAAATTGGAATTTACGCTCACTGACTTACGGACATGAATGCTGTCACTAGATTTACAAGTGCAAATGGACAGTTATATGTATACTTACCTGATCTGCATGCAATGACATGGTAGGTTGACTGGTTGGTATGTGGCAGGGATGCAGATATGAATAATACAGTGAACTGCATGCAGGGTTTTAAGTACATCTCTGGCAAACTCCTAGGAAACTTTGGCCATTTATCAAATACATGGAGTACTTCATAGTAAGTCTTGTCCTCACAGCAACTATTATAGCTACAATGGTTAGTAGCTGTGAAATCTCTGCAGGATGTTTTCCCTTTGCCTTTTCTAGTTCCTCTCTCATTTAGAAAGTGTTCAGGCTGCTTTCTGATGTCTAGCTCATTTCAGAAAGCAAACTAGGGAATTAATGTGTGAATGGCAAGCATGCATATGTAATAATTTATCATGTATACAAAGATCAATTCAGATTTTCTGAAAGTCTACAGAGAAAATGAACGGCCAGAGAGAGAGAGAGAGAGAGAAATTGACATGTGCAATGCCACAGAAACTGAAAATGTACCCCAAATGGTGATTAACAGAAACTCCATAGTTATCGCTTCTCCTCATCTCTCTAGTTACCCATTGCCCAGAGCCATCCCTGTTGTCTCACATGCCAATTCTAAAAACACTCTTGTTTTCCCTTTGGGAGTGCAGCAATTGTACAGGAAGCAGACTCACTAAGGAATGCAGTTTGCATTCCTAAGCAGAGCTCTGAAAGTGAATGGACAAGGGAACATCTCCAAGAAAGCTCACAAAATATGAAGGCAAAGACACATTTCTCAAACTTGCAGAAGTCTGTTCTAATTGTATACATTATGATTACAATGTATACATATTGTGCTCCTGTTGGTATTAATAGAAATGTTTATTATTCCTACAGAAGACAGTCAAACCCTCAGTAACAGGGGCCTCACCTCCACTGCCAGGGTTCAGACCTCATTATATTAGAGAGTGCTGCTACTATGTGGTTGTCATTTTGACCTTTATTCTCAAGAAGCCTCTTACTGGTGCCTTTGAGGCTCTGTATCTACTCTGGTCCACCAAGGTGACAAAGGTCAATTTGTTGCAAACTCTCAAAAGGGTGGGGATGGCCTGGATTGATATGAGATGGTAGAATGGGACAGGGTGGGATCATTTCTCCTTGCATAAAATAGCGCTATTTTCTCCTGTTCCTGGTGCCCATGAGGA
Organism: Callithrix jacchus; assembly: GCF_049354715.1. Taxonomy (NCBI): domain Eukaryota; kingdom Metazoa; phylum Chordata; class Mammalia; order Primates; family Cebidae; genus Callithrix; species Callithrix jacchus. Next base: position 127,924,304 of record NC_133524.1, read on the forward strand.
CTGTAGGAGCTGTGAACCCCCCATTCCTTTCTCATGCTCTTCGGTATTAGTGCTGAATAAAATGGTTTAGAGATGGCTACCATATTGTGTTAGTGGCTAACAAAAGGCTCTGTATGCAAGTGCTTGTTAAAAAATCACATAACACCCAGAGTCATTTTAAAATGATTCTGTTGTGCCTAGCTTCTGTGCCATGGCGCTTCAGGCTAGGACACTACAGAATTCATTACAGAACACTGCAGAATGCTCTGACTTTGCTGAACTCATCCTCTTGCAACATGGGAACGGTGAATGCTTTAAGTCCTATAGATAACTTTTTCAGGGAGGAATTGTTTCATTGAACGTTACAAGTTAGACATTTTAAGTATTTTACAATTTTTAAATAATACATGTTAAGCAAAGAACAAAATGGCCCAGTCTGGCTAGTTTCAAATACTGAAAAAGGAACCTTTTAAAATATTTCAGTTGCTACTGTTAGGGTAGAAATAGAGAAATGACAGGGCCAGAATTTGACCACAGTGGCAACCAACTAGGATTTGAGAAAGCAGGACTATTTTGATGCTACAAAGACATAAAACAGAAAACACCATGTTAAACCTTTACATACTCAGAACATTTCCAGCCACATATTTCAGTCATTCATCTTTCATAGTCACAACAGAAAAACACATTTTTCAGATTAGCAAATGTCGAGAATTTTTATAGAAAAACCTACCAATACTTGAAGCGGGTGCCATGCACAGTATTGGCCCTGTACACCATGCAGAAAAGCATGGAAAGTAAAGAAAAGAGATATTTGATTATTAAGGATTTACTGATAGAAATACATTTATTTTAACTAGAAAGAGTATTTCTTTGCAATATCAATTACTCAGCACATGCGAGTCCAACAATTTCCCATGTTTACAATTACAAATTAGCTTTAAGATCAGAAACCCAGGTAATCAAAATAATTCTTGGATTCTTAGGTACAAAATGAGCTATAATTTTTCTGTAAAAGAATCAGCTCACTTAAATTACGTATTTATTGTGGACAAATGCATCCTAAATAATTTTTATCATAAGAAAGAGAATGTTAATTTATTATACATATCATTTTTCAAATACACTCCAGAATCTTGTATCTGGTGTCTGTATTTCTGTTTAGGGTAGTAATCTATTAACACTGTCTCCTCCACTGCCTCTTAGTCAGTAGGACTGAACTATGAATATATGGCCAACAGGCTTTCCCTTAAGAGAGACCTCTTAGCTGGACAGGCTTTTATGTTGCTCCTAATTAAGGGGAAGGGAATTTTTCTAACATTTTTGCTTATGAAACTAGATTTTATGTTGGCCAAACCTGACAAAAAATTCAAACTTGGAACCAAAGTAACTGTAGTATTAAGAAAACCTATAATGAACATACATTTTATTATATTCAACCACCTTGACTATTGAATTCATTCCATAGCTGTAATACAAATTGGAAGTAGCCAAGGTAGAGTGATCTCATGTGTAGGTAGGTCACCATAATTTTTGAAGAAAAAAAACGCCAGGAATAAAGTCATATCAGCTCATACTGGCTTTATGTTTTCCTGAGTGGACATTCTGTAGTTTGGTTCTCAGGCTGGGAGAGCAGGTCTAAACTGTTAGATAGCAGCAGCTGCTTATTGTAAGGGACATAACAAAGTGCTGAGAATCCCATACTTCCTCTCAGAAACTATTATGTAAATGTATAAAAATGGTATAATTTAAATGATGGCATGAAGGATTACTGTGCTTACTAATTAAAGACTGGTGTTTTAATGGTACCTTTAAAAATTAATTCACTGATTTATTTACTAATTAGCCAATAAGTTTTCTCAAGTCCCGGTATTAACAAGTATTTCTAAATTATTGTTTTTAAACATACGTTATTTTCATTTAAAAATAGTTTCCAAACTGGGGCATTTAGCATTCTGGCAAAAAAAAAAAAAAAAAAAAAAAAACAAATAACCAAACCTACTGTACTCCCAGTGGTTAGAATTTTCAACTTATTCCTAAGAGACTATATGCTCATTCTTAAACTACTAAACCACTGGAAGTAAATTATTTCACCCTAATATATAATATCTACTTGAACAAATTTCTGGCTTAACATTTTCTATTCAATTTGGTGCCAAACAGGCTTTTAAATATAGCTGAATGTAGGGGATAACGAAATATGCTGCAAAATGTCAAAAAATATAAATTGCTATGTATTTTATATTAACTGGTTCAAGAGTTACAGGCTAAAACGATCTTTTTAATGTAAACTATACTATACTGTGCATTTAAGGGTAATTTTATTTTAACCACCTTAGGCATATAAAAAATATACAGACAATGCATTTCCACAATATTGAAGCTGGGAAGTTTTTCTTTTCTTTTCTTTTCTTTTTTTTTTTTTTTGACAGCACTTTACTGTCTGTGAAAATGACACCTAAGAGTCAAGGAATTAGTTTGAGACTAAACCAAGTGAATTAACCATAAGCAAAAACCAAGAAATGCTAAAAGGAAAAATGTTGATATCTTTTCCTAGTTTGATTTCAAACCATGAATTTTTGTGAATTATAAAAAAACAAGTAGTTCTAGATAGCAGCAGACAAGCATAACTTCCTTGTTTTATTTTTAATCAAAATACATGTCAACGGTCCCCCTACAAAAGCTCTTTGAAAGCTGCTTTGCACTGTTATACATTCACAGCATCACCAAGCTTGCTGCAGTGCCCAGAGCTGTGTTCTCACCTGCAGGGATATACGCCGGCTGGGGGAGTGGCAGGTTAGTCAGAGCCTGTTGGCAGTGAAAAACACTGGGATTAAAGACCGGGGTGGCACCATTCGGCTTTTCCAGTGCGGATCTCTTTGGTATCAGTTGCAATGTACCATGCTGCAGGGCCTGTAGGGCGAGAGATGGTACTAGTACTAGAGAAAATAACAAATGTGCTCAAACCAAGCAAGCACCATTTATATAAGGTATGTCCTGGAAATCCTCCATAACGGTATCCATTGGGCAAGACACTGGATAAGCAGTGGCCCCACAGCAAGGTAACCAACTGCAGAGATAAGGGGGTTCACAGCCGTGTGCAGTGGCTCATGCCTGTAATCCCAACACTTTGGGAGGCTGAGACCAGCAGATTGTTTGAGCTCAGGAGTTTGAGACCAGCCTGGGCAATATGGCAAAACCCCATCTCTACAAAAAAAATACAAAAACTATCCCGGCATGGCGGTGCATTCTTGTGGTCCCAGCTACTTGGGAGGCTGAGGGAGGACTGCTTAAGCTCAGGAGGTCAGGGCTGCAGTGAGCTGAGACCACACCACTGCACTCCAGCCTGAGTAACAGAGTGAGAGCTTGTCTTAAGCGGGGGGAAAAAAAGGCAGTCCACTAGATCAGCAGTAATCCAAAACAGAGAAAAATGCAAAAAAAAAAAAAAAAAAAAAGGTTTTCAACTTCACTAATTTAGACCTCATTTGAGCAGGGTGTGACAGAAATCTACAACAAACAATCATTTAAAACTAATATCTCAGGGATACTCATCTATGAATCTATAAAAGTGAGATTAGCAGAAGCAACAGATATAGCAGGAAAGACATTTCTGCCAGATAAAACTCCAATACAGATCTAGGACATAAATGGCATATAGGTGATAAAACAGATGTTGGTAGATGAGAGTCTGACACTGTCATTTCCATAAAATAAAATACAATTTATATAAAGGCTTCCAGTTCAAATCCTAAAACTGTATATTTCCTAACATGTAAGGAAGAAGCAAATGAATATTTCCTCCCCCACTGACTACCTCATCCAGGTACCATATAGATAGTTAGCAAAATATATGCAGTTCTTATTTATAGAGGCTTGCTGTGCATTTCAGTATGTACCATTTGCTTTGTTAAGTTATTGTAAGGTTTAATTCTAAAACCTATTAGCATTTTTAAAGTATCCTTTCATGTCTACAATTTTTTCAAAATCCCACTGTGCTTATAATACTCAGTCAAACTTGCCCTTGGATCAGATTCTCTGGAGAAGTTTAACGCCACTTTACTTTTTTTTTTTTCTCAGCAAATTGCACGTTACTTAATAAACATGTCCCAGCAACAACAATTAGGTATGTTCCAAATTTTTAAGGAAACAGGAATACTTGTGTTCAGTAACCATCCTGCCATGTGTCCAAAGGGTAATGCCATGACCTCGTTCCTGTGAATAACAAAGGTCTCAACGTATCTCTATTTTATTTTGGGAACTCTAGGTTAGTGCACACATTGTAACAGGTCTGCTTTTTATTTCACCTAAATAAAGAGAAGCATGCTAGAAGAGTAAGATAAAACAAGTTGAGGAGCTTTAGAGATATAAAATTTCCAAATTTATCCCAGTGGGCCAGATGACAAAGGTCAAGACTAAAATCACAAACCATAAAACAAAATCTATCATTTCAAATGCTTTTTATCACCATTGGGAGAAAATGGTTTTGCTGAACATTTTAACTGACTAAGGCAGAAGACTTACTTAATGGATTGTTAAAAAGATTTCCCTTTGGCATAAATGGGGAGTATCCCTTTCTCTTGAAAGTTGGCAGCATGGTATGATCATTGAAACCACAGCTATGTTGCCTAGTAAACTACAAATCGGGGCAAAACCTAGATGAACATTTGACAGGTAGACACTGGTAAGGCAGTACGGCTTGTTTATGGCTGGGGTTCATCCTGATGGGTCAGTGCCCAGTTCCAATTGGGTGGTGCTTGTACTATTAAACTCGTAAACTTGTCAAAGAGGTGTGAGACTGTGGATGAACTAAGTATCAACCCTTCATGTCTTTTTTTGTTTATTTTTTCATACAAACTGCTTTCTGTGAACTCAACCTGAGCTATACACATGAACAAGGTAAAAATCTACAAAGCATGGCCACTATGAGTCCTTAAAAAATACAAAAAACTTGAATTTCTTCGTGAATCCCTCCTTTATTTAATCTTACCTCTATCAAATTCCTATGGGCCAACTTGATCTCACTGCTAAGATCCTGCTGTGATCAGTTACTTAAAAGGGAATTTTATATTGATATTCACAAGTAACAATTGAAGACCTATGATGTAATATTTAGCTCTCTACATGGAAATCTGGGGCTGACTTGTAACCTTTGCATTCTATCAAATGCACTCAAATCATCAGAAATGGACAGCTGCATACAAAGCCATTTTCGTAGCTGAAAATTCTCCCATTCAAAAGCATTTAAGACAAAAAGCATTTGGTAAAGTCTTTTTTAAATATTCATTAACAGATTATGTTGTTCTGATCAAGGAAAAAAATAAGTTTGTTCTATTTTGGTGCTCAGATCCTTCATGATGTAATTAGTTCAGTTCTGAAAAAAAGCAGAGCCAGTCCGAAAATGGTACTGTCCTTGAAACCATAACCTACTAGGAAAAGTAGGAGAAATTTGCAGTATTTGGCTTAGAGAAGAAACACGACAGTCACTCTCACTTGGAACAGAGATTGACTTCTTTTGTGAAGTTCCAGTTGCAGCAAGATAAATTTCAACTCAGTAAGAGGAAAACCTTCTTAATAGGGATGTTTGAAAATAAGTGTCTCTCTGTTGTGAATAGGCAAAGTCTCTGTCATGGGAGTCTGAACTATGAATGTTTACGAGGAGATTTAGATCACAGTGCATCTCCTAGGCTTCAAGGTCATTTCAGTGCTTTTTCCACACCCAGGGAACATGAGGTTTCCTGTGGGTTTTGTCCTTTATTGGGGCTGTTATGCCTTATTACACAAGGAAAGGTCCAGGTAGAAAAAGAAAGACATAGCAAGCAGCACATCAAAACAATGGACAGCTGTGGCAAACTTGAGTCATGAGAATTGCTCATTTTAAGTGATTACATTGCAGTGTTACACAAGTATTTCTTCTGCTTCCTAGCTTTCGGTGTTACTAAGCAGCACTAACTGTTCCCCCAAAATTGGCTTTCTATGGCAACTTAAAAGTTAGGCCTCTTGGCCGGGTGCAGTGGTTCATGCCTGTAATCCCAGCACTTTGGGAGGCTGAGGCAGGTGGATCACCTGAGGTCAGGAGTTCAAGACCAGCCTGGGCAACATGGTGAAACCCAGTCTCTACAAAAAATACAAAAATTCGCCAGAAGCAGTGGCATGCGCCTGTAGTCCCAGCTACTCAGGAGGCTAAGGCTGGAGAATTGCTTGAACCCGGGAGATAGAGGTGGCAGTGAGCCAAGATCATGCCACTACACTCCAGCCTAGGTGACACAGCGAGACTCCGTCTCAAAACGAAAAAACCAAGCAACCAACCAACCAACCAAACAAACAAAAAATTCAGGCCTCTGCTCCCAACCATATCAAAATTTCCCCCTAGACTAAGCAGGCTGCTCTCCTTGATACTATGCCTCCAGAGAGGAAGGTGGCCTTAACCTTTAGGAAATTGGAACCTACTTAATATCCTATGTTTTAAGTGTGCTGTTTTTAAAGGCATTAAGGATGTTAGTAGCAAAGTGCCCGTGAAAGTGGCTCACAGAGCAGAGGCAACTTTCTGCCTCTCTAGGATATTGAGGGCAGTGAAACTATAAAAGCACTCAAAAGTAACTGACTGTTTAAATCATATAATTTATCCTTTCTCTGAAAATGGGAAAAAGAGCACAGTAGGTTAAAAGCATTAGTAAAGCTTTTAAATAATTATCTTTAGAAAATCTTAGTACATAATGTAGAATAAATAGGTTTGTTCTCTTCCAGCTTATAACCTTGACTGTTCATATTAAGGTCCACTCATGACCATCCATTATTATGGTTACAGGATATTAGACAAATTGAGGAATATACAAATCATTTACTCTGAAACAGGCCACAACTCCAGGTTTTTCTTACCATGGCAGCTGAATGGTTCATCTGGTGATGAGCTGCCTTGAGTTTGGCTTGCAAGTGTGCAGGAGGATGAAAGTACTTGCATTTCTCCCGGGAGCATCGACCTTTGATGTAATCCATGCAGATTGTCACAGTATTATCACCCACTTCAATCATGGAAGCATCAGTAGGGTGAGCATAGCGGCAATCATTCTCCCCACGGGTACAATTTCCACGCTGAAATTCTCGACAAACCTTAGAGAGAACACACACATGCATATACACACATATCATATTGATGACCGGAAGCTGATTGGCTTTTATTTATTTTGCCAGTGAATGTAAGAGTAATTATACATACAATGGATATATTATTTAAGAACAAATCTAAAAAGATAAAGAATAATGTAAAGCCATATTCACTATGATATGTGAACTGACAGAATTTCTATTCCCAGAAAAAACTGCTATTCTCCCCAAAGGAAGGTTGTCCTTACATTGAAATAAAAATGTTTAAAAGTATTACTGAAAACCAGTTTTAATCCTCCAGTGAATACACAGCCTTGAGCGTAATTAGGTTTTTTTAAAGTCCAAGATGAGTCTTTATCACACAGCAGTGCACTGGTGGTTTTCCACAGCCAACTTGCGAACTATAACTGAGTTATATGCACAATCAAATTCTATTACAATACATCACCATGCATTTAAGGGGCTGCAAATGGAGCTGACTTTGTAAAGAAAAGACTACTTATTTCAATGTACAAAGAATAACAAGAGAAGAATGAAGGACTTCAATACATCAAAAAGCTGTTAGAAATTTCTTTTAGATTTTCTTTTCTTAGGCATCTGGGGTATTTATTACCTAGCACATCAGTCTTAAAATGGAGAAAGAAGTTTAGGCACTGTGAGACTTATTTACCTTCCATATTCATATAGCTTTATATTCTGCAATCATAGAGAGTTACATTGTCTACTTTTTTCCCGCTTTGATTATTCTAGCAAGTAGAGACTCATTAACAAATACAGTAATCTGTTTTTGAAAGCTGGAGCCTGGGTAACAGGAACACTCCCACAGAGGCTTCCTGTGCCATCTCACAGTCTATGGCTGGCTACACTTAAAATATTGTTTGACCTACGATACAGCTGAATCAATGCACATTATATCAAGGTATGATTGCAGTAGTAAAATTATTTAACATTTTTCTGAGGTTATACCTCATAAGCTAAAAAATTTGGGCACTCTTATTTAAAACACACAATACCTGGGCTCTGAGAATGCTGCTTTATGCATAAGGTTAATATCTATTCTACAGGTATTTATAGATATCTTCACAAATACCTCCAGTTTATCTGAACGCATCAGTTTTGGGCCAATGGCTCCTGTCAATGCGAGAGGTGGGTTTCCAGGAATCAGAACAGGTGGATTTGGTACAAGTTCCGCGGGAACCAGGCCCATCCCAGGATGTGGCATATAAGGATTGAAAGCCATGGGAGGATTTGGAAGTGACGGAGCCATAGGAAAAGAACCCTGTATGGTTAAAAGAGAAAAAAAGATGTTAGAGGTAAACAGATTCTCCCTATCATTACACATGGAGGCATTCTTTCAGAAACATCAAAATTACTTATGCCATGCCACATCAAAATCTACCATTGTTTCTTCTGATTTATTTTTAGTCTTATACTAATTCCCATATAGGAGTTGCTTTTAAGCCAACAAATCTCTTTAATAACTGTATCGTAAGCTGATAAAATAAGCCGCATGATTTTAACAGTCATGAATTAGCCAAATTAAATCTCATCACTAGAGTCTGTTCCAAACATGTTTCCTTCAACTCTTTCTTTTTTCCCTAAAAACCATGTCAACAATGACATTACATATATGGAAAGTCTTTCTTGTTTCCTTACACAGGCATGGCCTTTGCATTCAGTCTCTTTCCTTCCTCCTTCCACTTCCCCATCAATACTGCTTGGCTGTAAGGCAGTGTGTCCTACCACAGGCCCCACCTGTATGACCAAACACTGGCTGTGCTTCTCTCTTCTTGGTCCGCTGACAATGATGGAACACAGGAAGGAGTTGAGGAAGAAAGGGGTAAATTAGAAAAAGTGAGTCCTGGGCTGGGCGCGGTGGCTCACGCCTATAATCCCAGCACTTTGGGAGGCCAAGGCGGGTGGATTACGAAATCAAGAGATCGAGACCATCCTGGTCGACGAGGTGAAACCCCATCTCTACTAAAAATACAAAAATTAGCTGGGCATGGTGGTGCATGCCTGTAGTCCCAGCTACTCTGGAGGCGGAGGCAGGAGAATTGCTTGAACCCAGAAGGCGGAGGTTGCGGTCAGCCGAGATCGTGCCATTACACTCCAGTCTGGGTAACAACAGCGAAACTCCGTCTCAAAAAAAAAAAAAAAAAAAAGAAAAGAAAAAGAAAAAGTGAGTCCTTTAATATCTACCTACAACAAGTTTAGTACAGTCCATTATAGTTTGTTATTTTTTTAAATTAGAGGTCCTGTTTTGTTTAATTTTTATGCGTACATAGTAGGCATCTGTATTTATGGGGTATATCAGATATTTTGATACATGCATACAATGTGTGACAATCACATCAGGGTAAGTGGAGTATCTATTTCCTCAAGCATTTATCATTCCTTTGTGTTACAAACACTCTAATTATAGTTTTTTAGTTATTTTTAAGTGTACAAGAAATTATTGTTTACTGTAGTCATCCTAGAGGTCCTGTTTCACAAGCTAATCTGACATGCATAGCCTTGTCTTTATCTAGGGGGCCAGATGATACTCATAGTTCAAAAGAAAGCACTAGAAATGCTACAGGAATCCCTGATAGGCAGGAAGAGATAAGATAACAGGATTATATGGCATACAAACTAGAATGTAACTTGTAAAAAAAACAAAACCTCCAAAATAGAAAAAGCTATTACTGCTTTTTCTATTTTCAAAGATCCTGGACCAAAAAGTTTAATATGTGTATTTCCTTTATTATTTGTGGCCATATTATTTATCACTTTGCTGTTTTCCAGTTTGTTCCACATGTGGGTATCTTTTCTTATCAATGTGGTTTTATTTCTTTGATAGTTCTCATCTCCCCTAATAGTGCCCAACACTTAGTGAATGATTGGTTGACAGATATACTCAATGATACATTTTAAAAGTTTAATGAATGAATACTAAATCATGACTAAATGTAGTATGCTTCTAATAATGACTCTATAGTTATTGTGAAACTGGTGGTGTCTCACTGTGTATTACTAATCATGCGTTCTTTCTTGCTTTTTACAATTTTTTTACTGAAAAAAACCCTGAATTTGTAGCATTTGCCAAACTGTGCCCATACCTGCTAAGTTACATTAATAGAAACAACTCTAAGTACAGATTGTGGAATATAAAGTGAGGGGCAATATATATTAATTGCTCCATCCCCACATAGACTTGAAATTGTCACCCACATAGCATTCCAAGAAGAGCCTGTTATAAACCATATTCAGCTTAGAAGGAAGCACTCCCCTATCAGTGTTCTACCTTAGGTGAGTTTATCAAATTAGCTGATTGTGACATCAGGAAGGGCAGGAAGGATATGGCACCAAAAAACTGGCAAGACTCATGGGGGTAAGTAGAAAAGGCATGGCTGCCAAGAGGCTTAAGTAGAAAGGGAATGCCAGGTGCCAAGGAAGATGATGTAGTAGTCAGGAGAGGGACTCTAAAGTTTGGGCGCAAATAGCCAAGGGCTGACCCAGTCTAACTAGGTCTTATGATGTAACAGACTACAGGAATATGGGATACTTGTCATGGAATGAGATGTTAAGCTCAGGAACTAGCTGATGTGATATTATTTTATATGATAAGAAGGAAATTTTCTGGAAATAGCCACCCAGGCAGGCTTCAGCAATAAAGTAGACTTTATCAATGTAATGATTCATAGTCATCTCAAGATCAGCAAGAATCTCTGATGAGAAAAACTCCATTTTTGAAGCACACAATAGTGTACTTCACTTGAGTTTTTGTTGTCTCCAACTTTCCTGGTAAATTTCTCACTGAAGTCACCATCCCATTCTCCTGCATACGTTTTGCTTTTGCCTTTAACAAAATTGAGTGGGACCATTATTGCATCTACTAATTTTTGAACTGAAAGACCTGGATGTGGGAGAATTTTCCAGATTAAAAAGTTATTAATCACTAATAAATGCTGATCAATTAACAATATTGAAGTCTAATATATGTGTAAGTAATGCTTCTGTTTATGGTAGCTTTTTACTTCTGTAATTTTTTTCTTTTCTTTTTTGGGGTGACTCACCAGGGAAATTCTCCTAGCTAAATTCTGCTTTTTTGGGGGAATACTTTTAAACTTTCTTATATTTGTTATCTGTTCCACATGTATGGAAAAAAGCTGTAAATTAATGATTCGTCTATATATAAAATGTAAAGGGATTGCTGAAAGCATTTAGGTTTTTCAAAAGTTTTACCACAAACTATACTATGCTATCTTTAGATCTTAAAATTAGTATCCTAGCTCTTATAACCATTTCCTCCTTGAGTATGAAATATATTCTATAACACTGTTTATTGAGAAGAAGCAAGCTATTCCATTCTCAATCCTGGGGCAGAGGCAGGAACTCCTGAGTGGCTTATCTATTTTCGGTTGGACACTTCTGTTTTCTCACCACCACCTCTGCCCCAGGGTAACTACTCCATTTCATGAATTTAAACATTCAAAGGCTTAGCATTGACTAACAGCCACGGGTTAAATCAAGCAGCTTGCAAGCTCACACGCTCAGCTTTAATAAGCAGCTTTAATCCTGTCTCTGCATATATCTCAGCCCTTGATGTCAGTTGAGCTAACATGAACCTATCTGTCGGTTAATTTTTATTGTACAGGAAAAGGTTTTAAATACATTGACTCTGACTTTTATCTTTACAGCCTGAAATGGTCTGAACACTTAAATGTTTCAGATATTTAAATTCCATCCTAAATCATTTACTAAATACTTGAATATAAGAGAAGGCTGTTCCTCCCATAACCAGGTATAAATTTTCATCTTTCTGAGTCTTGTCAGCCAGCAAGAATGGTGACAACAGGCTTTATGAACAAGACTACCAAATAACTATTTATCCCCATGTCTCTAGTAGTATCAGTTCCTACGGTAGAAATTCCCATGAGTTCCCAGTGATTGCAGAGTACTTAGGAACTATCAGACACTCAGGAAATGTGTCCTTCTTAATTAATGAAATGTCTAGAGAACAGTGGCTCCTAATCTTTTTTGAGTCCAGGACTTCTTTAAGAGTCAGATGAAGGCTGCAGACTCTGTCCACAGAAAAATTGATGTATGCAAAAAATGTTGCTTGTGATCCCAACAAGATCAAGGACCCCACGACACTCACCCCTGGTGTCGGGTTATGAACTACTTAGTGGTTAAGAATCTCTGTTCTAGAGTAAGGCTCTGGAAAGTAGGAACAGTAAGCCAAATTCAGCCAGCAACCTAAGAATGTTTTTTATAGTTTTAAATGATTGAAAAAAAAATAGGAGAATAATATTTGATGAAACACGAAAATTATAGGAAATTCTTAATCCAGTGTCCATCTACAAATTTCATTGTGCTCATTAGTAGACCTGTATTACAAAAAACTGTAAATAGTTCTTTCCTCTCTTGTTATATAAGTATCTACATAATATCCTCAACTTTGCCTCTTGAACCTCACAGCCTAAAATATTTATATCCAGCCATTTATAAGAAAGTTCACCGACCTTGGTTCTAAAGGATTTCAAAAATTAAATTCTCCATCACTTTCTGGAGTAAAGCACCAATTATATATATAGAAATATATATATATATATATAATTATATATATTATATATACATATATATCAAGACATAAATTTAATATTCATAGCAAGATTCCACAAATTGAAAATATTTGGCTTTGTAAACCAATACTAAGGTATTCACTAAAATGTTCTTTTAAATACTAATATTAGGATTCTTAATGATTTGTTTATAGAACAATTACTACTCAGTGACTAAGAATAGGGAAATAGCTGGAATCCTGTAAAGGTAAATTTTTAAGAGCCACCACACATTGCTCTTAAAGGATTCTGAGGCAATGGAGTTTAATGCAAAACTATGCCTCAAATAAATGTCTAGTTTACACATACTATAGGAACAGTGACTTAACAGGTTATTCCTCAAGCTAGTATAAAGAAATACAAATTGAATGCTATGCCAAATCAATCTTTGTATCTCCTCAATATCCTAGATCTATTTGTACTTACCTCAAAAATATCCAAGATTGGTTACAATTATTGTTAAGTGAATGTAAAATATTTCAAAATCCTGGCCTAAGGTCAACAGAATACTCGGGGCCTTCCATCTCTGAGTTCCTGTCTAGAATTGAATGATTAGACATTTTCTTTTACAGAAGTGTAAACATTTGGTAACAATTTGTTGACTCAGTTTTAATACAAGAAAAATAGCACTCTTAAATTTTACTAGCATCATAATATCTTCATTTTACTGCTCATGTGCAAACATTTATATAACATAAAAGGAAGCCCCCTTTTTTGGCCATCATGCATATTTCTATGTTTAGATAATTCCAAAATGCACTGAAACACATATTTTTAATTTTCATCCGACTTCACTTACACACAGCACAATCGAATAATCTCTCTTTCACAGTATTTGCTTGATCATTTCCACACTCCTTGAGTAATGTTCCATGAGGACTGAAGTGGCCAAAATGCAGCCTGCAGGAGACCCACATAATTAATTGGTCTCTCAATAATTGCCAGTTAACGTTATAAACAGATGCAAGCTGATAGTGGTGTTTATGCACCAATTGTACTTGTTATTGAATAAGTCACCATGGCTCTAGAGAGAGCTAAGAAAAAAAAAAGTTCAGGGGTCAAAAGTGAACCATTGTCCCCATGTTGATCTGGCTTTTCTGACCTTATAAATCAGAGAAATCTCCAAGTAAGAGAAAGCATTGAAGGCAGGCAGGTTAGGTGAAAGATCAATATGTGATTGTGAGTATAAGAGGTATGAAGGATAACACAAACGAGAACATTAGTCATGGTTCAGAGCTACCCATATTTGCTGGGAGGAGAAATAGAGGAACCATAAAGGAGTACCTAAACACAAACCAGCATATCACCTAGGAAGAGGGCAAATGATTGACACTTCATAAGCAGGGTAACTTTGACATTGTTCCCAAGGAGGTGAACAGGAAGTGACTTAAAACTTTCTTGGTGATCACCGTATAACAATGGCAACTCAATTAACTTTAGTATTCTAGTAGGAAACAAAGACTATTTTAAAAAATCAAGTTTGTGGCATGGATTGTAGTGATGGTATCATGAGTATCTGTTTGTCTCCAAAGTCATCAATTTGTATACATTGAACATGTGCAGCTTTTGTGTGTCAATCTTACCTCAATAAAGAGGTTCAAAAAATTAAGTGGTTATCTAGTTTTAACAAGGGGTGTAAACAAAATGTGGGTTTTTGGAAGATAAACAGGAAGAGCTGAACAAAGCAAGGAACCACAGGAAACCTGGAGACTATGAACAAGTCAGTGCAAGTTGCATTAAAAGTTAAAATTATCAGGGGTATGACAAACCACCACCACACCATCAAAGCAGCACAAACCAAAACAGAACCTTGCGTGGCTAATAGAAAAATAATTCTATGTGGAAAAAAGAAAGGCTGAAAGCTAAAAAATATGAAGAATCAGGTACAAATCAGAAATTAAGGGGACCAGAAAATATTTATCCAACATCTCAGTTTTGTTACATAATGAATTCCTAGAGGGTAGAGTTTGTTTCTTGATCATCTTTTTATCCATCCTTCACTCATTTAAATACCTGTCACAGGGTATATGCTCAATAAATACTTACTGGATTGAATAAAAATGGATTCCTAAACCATTGATTCATATTTGATTATTAAATATTTGATTTACTAAATAGACCAACCCAATTTAAAAATCAGAGTACAAAAAGAAGTAAAAGTAATTTAAAAAATGGTGGCAGAAAGATGTAATTAATCCTTCAGTCTTGCTCTCCACTGAGGAAGACTTTAGGCAGATGGCTAGTCCTAAACTCTTTTTTGATAAATATATGAAATGCTAGATCAAATAGTATGAAAAGCCCAGGGTATTTTATACATACATACATCCATATGTATATACAGGGATCTCAGATGTGTATATATGTATGTATTTTTAAAATTAGGGTGGCTAAATCCGTACTAGAAGCTACCTAATTAAGAGTTCTAAAAAAAAAGTTATTTAGTGATACGATAGATAAAAATATGTACCTTTATTACAAAGCGTAAATCACAAGGTGCATAATCCAAGTGATTAATGAATTGCTAATGTGACTGGTAGCCAGAGTGGTTCAAGAGAGAAGACTATGGAAAGAAGGGTGTGCATTAATATTTAACAGATCTTTACAGGATATTAAAGCAAATTAGAAATGTTTGGGGGTACCACTTTAATTATCAGGTGGTGAGGCAACCACAGGTTTTTATATGAGGTCTCCTCTCATTGACAAATTACTGAGCCATATTGAGATTTTCACAGAACCCACCAAACTCCCAGCCTTCATCTCATTTGTGATCTACAGCAAGCAATCTCAAGGTAGCTGGCTGTAGATTACACTGTGACAACAAACAGTGAAGCTCACAGGCCACCATGGTCTCATTAGAACCAGGCTCCAACTAACTAGCTAACCAGGCCCAGAGGAGAAGGACCCAAAATAGAGGAGATTACATTGAATTTATCTCATGGGAATATATAAAGGATGATAAAGGGAGAATGTTGAGATTTGTAACTATCAAAGAAACCGGGCACTGTAGAAGGCATCATGTACAATTGTCCTCTGCTTGGCTGCAAAAGTGTAGAATTTTTATTCAACTTTTGAAAAAACAGATTTCACAGTATCTATTAACAGAGGTGAGGCAAAGCAGCAAAGGGACTGCTAAGGGATTTATTTTGTTTTAACATAAAAGAATCTTTAAGCTATGTGACATACACAGTCTTAGCAAAAGGACCGAATAACTAGTATACTTTGGACCAATAATTGCAATGAGTAGCAAATCTAGGATCTCTGGGTTTGAAGCTCTATTAGACTACTGGGTGAGGAAATAGAGCTTTAAGAATGAAAGACACAAATATCTTTTGCAAATTTTACAAACCCATTTTAAATACATTGCTAGGACCCCTCTCAGGGTCTTGGAAGGAAACCATCCAAATGAGCATCCCTAAACCCTCATGTTAGTCTCAGGGTAAAGTCCACCTTGAAAACAATGTTAGTTGAACAAATAGATAACATTAGGCTTCAGCTGATACACCTGAAAGTAAAATTTTGTCTAATCTTTCAGAAAAAATAGTAAAATCGAGATGATCGTGGCATGATAGCACTCTAGGTACTTCTGTGATGTGATTTGGTCAACCTCAGTGTGGAAGTTCGCATGATCTGACTGTTGTAATTATATTAGGAGCATATTAGCCTTATAATTACATAATGCCTGTCTTTTCCTGACTTGAATATTTTGCAAAAATCGCTTTACAAAACAGGTAATGTCACTACATCAAGAGTAAAGAATGAAATGCCATCATTCATCATTACATGAGTAGGCAAACTAAAAAACCTGCTATAGAACCTTCATTAAAATATGTTATAATTTCTGTACTGACCATGAGATTGGTAATTTAGAATACGGACACGGTTTTCTTTTCTAGTAAAACTACAAAATGTCTGGGCCACCTTTAAAAATAATAATTCTTAATAAAAGATCTGTGACAAAACTACTCTTTTTTATAGAGTAAATATTTCAGTCAATAAACTGTTTGAGCTAATAAATTATAACTCTAGTATGAATATTTGTCCTCTTGTTTTCAAGTACTGTATCATTTAACAACTGACTTACAAAAATTAAAAAGTAGTCCAGGCATCCCAGCACTTCGGGAGGTCAAGGCAGGAGGATTGCTTGAGGTTGGGAAATCAACACCAAACTGGGCAACATAGTGAAATCACATTTCTATTTCTATTCAAAATTTTTCTTTTTTTTTTTTGAGACAGAATCTCACTCTGTTGCCAGGCTGGAGTGCAGTGGTGCTATCTTGGCTCACTGCAACCCTGGGTTCAAGCGATTCTCCTGCCTCAGCCTCCTGCTGGGACTACAGGTGCACGCCACCATGCCCAGCTAATTTTTGTATTTTTAGTAGAGATGGGTTTCACTATGTTGGCCAGGCTGGCCTCTATCTCTTGAACTCCTAATCTGCCCACCTCAGTTTTCCAAAGTGTTGGGATTACAGGCATAAGCCACTCTGCCTGGCCCAAATTTTTTTAAAAAAACATTATCTGGGCATGGTGATGTGCACCTGTAGTCTCAGCTACTCAGGAGGCTGGGGCAGGATGATGGCTTGACCCCAGAAGTTTGTGGCTACACTGAGCGATGATCATGCCACTGCACTCTAGCCTGCACCACAGAGTGACATCGTGTCTCTAAATAAATAAATAAATAAACATTTTCCAATTTATCTCTAGTCACTAAATTTATAAGTAATATAAACCTAAGTACTATAATACCTTGTAGCCCTTTAGTAAAAGAGAAAAAGAAACATTAAAAACAATATTATCCATTATTCATTAATTGGTATATCTCCATTCCTACTACCTATTTGAACTTTCTAATTTTTTCTCTTGGTTCTGAAGTGTTACATCACCTTCGTTCCTTACTATATTAATGTTAGATAAACATACAAGCCTGCTTATGAGAAATATATTTGGTAAATAGAATTATAAAAATGATGTAGAAAGGCGGAGAGGGATCCAGGCAGACATCAGATGATTCAATTTGAGATAAAGAAAACCCTGGAGAGGAACCCTTGTTTATGGCCTTCATGGTTTGGAACTCGATAACTTGGCCACAGGAACACCAGCCATAAATAGCATACAACAGAACCTGATTCCTTGGCACACCCCAATGCAACCTCAAATGTGCTGAGTCAACAATCCCTATATAAATAATCAAATGAATACACTCTACTGGGTCAAGTTCACCTGTGTGTTGGGATTTGTTTCCATGTGAATCACCACATTCAAAGAGAGAAACTAAAGAAATTTCCCAAGTATTCCTTTAGTTTGGATGTGGACAGGTATAGATATGCAAAACATCCAAATAAAGACATTTCAACAGTCTATAGTATCATATTCACTTTATAAATACAGACGCCACATCCAGTAGTGAGAGTCTTTCCTCATAACTAAAATTCCTAATTGTAAAACCGAAATTTTAAAACATTAGCTTTGCTTCAGGGTAATCCGCTGTATCTACTCTTTGTAACATTCTTCCACAGTGGTTGTATTTGCCTTGTGATTATGCCAAGGGGATACTTCAACTTAGACTTTTTTGTTGGGAACATCAGAAACAATCTCTCTTAAACTGCATTGAAAAACACTAGGGGGTCACACCTTTTGTTTCACCTGCCGAACTTCCTTAATAAAGCCAACAAAAAGCTTTCAGAGGTGGACTTCTATACTGGCAAATGTCAATTCAGACCTGTTTAATAGAGTGAACCAACTTGCCTGCTCCAGTCAGCATTCCACCCAAATTGACTAGGTGTGGCTTTTATTCATTGTTCAGTCACACTCAACAGAATCTGTTCTGTAGCTACCATCGCATTTAGGTTGACATTCCCTTTATCTAGGGGCTTATAATAAGCAATGCATATTCAATTTTGCCAAGGCAGATGTACTCTTTTGGTATTCTAGAAACAGATCAAAGTATTCTTTGTGGAAAGACATGAAGTTCAAGCCAGTGATACAAATGGGTCTAAATATGCAACCCTACACATATCAGCACTGGAAATTTCTTAAACAAAAGCTTGACTATTTTAAAGATAAGAATCAATCAGATTATTGAGTAGGGGTGATTAAAAGGGATAGACAGTTGTTTTGGGGAGAGTAGGTACCAGAGAAATTAAGTAAAATGATACATTACTTCTGTAATAATATCGGGATCCACAATAAAGAAAATTTTTTCCAAATCAGACTGGTAAATGATACTTAAAATTGCTCCCACTAGCTCAATTATACCATGCTTACAAAGTGGCTTCCTTAGACCACAGAAGAGGAACATAACAACCATCTTGGGGTTAGATTTTTATACACAGAATAGCTGCAGGAATTAATCATTTATCAGCTCATCGCATCGTAACAGCTATCATAAAGTAACCTACAAGGTAGAGAAGCAATTTCCAATTGTTGCCTTGGGTCTTCTAAGTAATGCCTCGTATCTTGTAATATGTTTTCAAATGAATTGTACTCCTGTGAATCATATCAGTCATCTTCTCCCATCTGAAGTCTGAAATTACCCTCATCGAAGAAAAGATCAGCAAACGTATTATAACATAGAGAGCATGGAGAATCAAATTAGAAAGCACAAGTGAAGAGGCTGGAAAGCAAAATGGATTTCTTATTGGATTCTCAAAAAAGTTACTTCCTATTCTCCAGTGTGAGCCAGCATGATCAATAACACTTGAAGAGTGAGACTTGGAATGGAGAGACTCTAGCAGAGGCTGAATAGAACGGCTTCCCTCAGTACCCCTACTTGACTCCACTTCTTGCTCTTTGATTCCCTGAAACAAGGCATTTCACTAGTACCCTGAAGCTGTCCCTTGACCTTTGAAAAGATAAGTGTTACAGCTCTGTAGGAAACACTGGGCTCAGGTGTCTGATAATGAAACCTGCATCCTATTCTTTGCTTAGTTTGAAAGTGAGACATCCCATGAGAAGCTGAGAGTAGTAGCTGTGAGTTAAAAATCTCCCTTGCCATACCTTTGACCAACATCTTCCCCCGTCCCCTCCCACCCACGTCCCCTGGCAACCACCTTTCGACTCTCTGTTTCTATGCATTCAGTTTTTTCAAGATTCCACATATGAGATCATATAGTATTTGGTTTTTCTGTGTCTGGCTTATTTCACTTGGCTTAATGCCTGCCAGTTTCGCCCATGCCATCTGATTTCACAATATATACGTCTAACAAATCAACATGCTGTACACTTTAAAATATATACAATTTTATTGGATAATTATACCTCAGTAAAGCTGGGGAATAAAATAAAAGCTGCCTTGCTTTATTCCCTGCTCATTCACGTTTTCTGCACTTACCAAGCACATTTACTTCTCTATGGTTTTGTTCATAACAATTTTCAGTGTCCAAAAGACTTTATCTTCCCTCTGCCCTTAGAAGTAGGGAGGGACTGGGATACATCAGTATGTGAAAGCCCAGAGAAAGTTTGTGCAAGGACTTCAACAATGTAAAGAATTACTGAGGGTCAAAGAGGAGCTTTGAGGAGCTTACCTTCTACGAACTAATTTACCAACATAATTAATCACCATTGAGTTCCAAGGCAAATCTTTTTGGTAAACTGATAGTACAGAACATGAAATCTATTTATTTTACTTAAATCTGTCTAGACATCCTGGAAAAAGAGTATCATGGTACAAACCTTTAGTGATTCATCATTGCCTCTCCCACCTGTTTTTGCATTTATCCATAAAGATGTATTCATGAAAGTGTGCCATATCCTTGAATTCTGAGAATCAACTTTATAGTGAGATGGGCTTTACCGATAGCAGACTGTCCTACTCCCACATTTTCATTGCATCTAAATACTACATACATATTTCAGCTTTCAATATGTTCATTGTAGTCACTGATTAAGTATGTAACAAATAAAGATAACATAGGCTTTTCAAATTTATCCTGTTAATACGTTAAAGGAAGTAGGCCAGCTGGAATTAGAATGAGGCACCACTGAGTTAAATGTGAGGCTTGAAGAACTATAGCAGAAAAGGGAGAGTTTTCAATTCCCCCTAAGAGATGTAAAAACAAAATGTAAGTTTATATTTTAAGGCATAGGGACAAGAGTGAATTTTCAATAAAACAATATGAACAGATATAGCTTAATTAATTTCTAAAGGATCCATTGAAACTCAGAAGTCCACAAAAATAATAGATACTTGTCTAGAATGACCACAATCTTAATTTTTGCATAGGAAAACCCTGCAGCTAGGATAAGGGAAAGCCACCATCAAGATCATGAGAAATTGGGAAAAACTGAGAAATGGTGATAGGGCAGAGAAGAGAGGGGAGCTACAATTCAAATGAATGCACTGTGGTACCCTAACTCAGACACTGATAGAAAACCTGGGGAAATCTGACTGAAGTCTGGAGTTTAGTTAATGACGTGCAATTCCAGTTTCTTGCTTTTGACAAATCTACCACAGTAATATAAGATGTTAACAGTGGGGAAAACTGAGTGAAGGGTAATACAGGAACTCTTTGTACTATTAATGCGTTTGCAACTTTTCTGTAAATATAAAATTATTTCAAAATAGAAAGTTTATTTAAAAGCAAGAACAGGCTGGGTGCAATGGCTCACACCTGTAATTCCAGCACTTTGGGAGGCTGAGATGGGTGGGTCACCTGAGTTCAGCAGTTCGAGACCAGCCTGGCCAACATGGTGAAACCCCGTCTCTACTAAAAATACACAAAAAAATTAGCTGGATGTGATGGCAGGCACCTGTAATACCAGAAACTTAGGAGGCTGAGGAGGGAGAACTGTTTGAACCTGGGAGGCAGAGGTTGCAGTGAGCCTAGATCGCACCATTGCACTCCAGCCTGGACAACAAAAGTGAAACTCTGTCTCAAAAAGAAAAACAACAACAACAAAATCCCCATCAAACAAGAAAATATGTTTGAATTCATATCCTAGAATTCAAAGGTTTCCATGTAATAATAATAAAAACTCTTCTTATCTTAAAATGTCCCCGCTCCTTTGTCCATATTCTTTTATAAACTGAACTCATGCATAAATGCAGCCAGGTTTTCAATGGAACACACCTGACTGCTCTCTTCATATGCACAGCTCTGTAGTGTCAGTGAACACATTAGTTTGTGTCCTAAATCCTGTTGC
This sequence comes from Callithrix jacchus, assembly GCF_049354715.1. NCBI lineage: Eukaryota > Metazoa > Chordata > Mammalia > Primates > Cebidae > Callithrix > Callithrix jacchus. The sequence goes on from NC_133524.1 coordinate 127,946,128, forward strand.
AACGAACTTCCTCAAGACCCTGCCAGGTTATTCCACTGTAGATATTTATTGGCAATTTTCAAAAGATAGCTGCAACTTACAAGTGATGACATTTGAGCGTTCTGGAGCATAAGCTGCATCTGCTGGGCGAACATGGCTGCGGCAGTCTTCTGTTGAATCAGATTGTTCCGCCCATTAATTTCCAGCTGTGTTTTTAAGTGTGGAGGAGGGTGAAGGTACTTGCAGTTCTCTCGAGTGCACCGACCCTAACAATGAAGAATAGGGAAAACATTTAATTAGAACTATACACAAATAGATAAATTTTGAACTCCATTATCTGGGGATGATCTAAGCTCCAAAATTCTTCTTCTTGAATCCATAAAAGGCGAGAAACACCCTGAAATTCACTGACAGTCTGTTAATGAAATAATAAATCCCTATGCTTGGCAGCCATTTTGTTCTTTAGGTTCCAGAGATAATGGCCCTAGATTACTTGCATGATGGAGACCAAAGTGTATTTTGGATTCTCAGCAAATTGAATGTTTTTTATTGATGTTAAGCACTTTCAAGACAGGATAGTATGTCAGTTCTGTGGAACCAAACTTGCTTTTGGTGTCAACTAAATGCTGGCATGGCTGCTAATTATGTTTGGTATGTAGCAGCAAAGGATGTTGCTGGACTAGTTGTTGATCACATTGTCATAATGTGACCCATTACTGTGTTTTACTCATGAGCACTATACAAAGAAGCTAATGAGTCTCTCTTATTTGGATTACTAGGTCCACCATAAACCTTTTAAGGAAGCACAACGGCAAACAATTCTGTTTCCCACAGATGCTAAGATTCTTTACAGTACATGAGGTTATTGGGGGGGGGTGGGGAGCAAAAGGGCAACATTTTTTTGGATGGAAGAGTGCAAGCTGCTAGGCCACCTGAATTCCCAAGAGAAAAATTAGTTTGTTCACCAAGTGTTTTCATTCAACACATGCTATGTGTCTTCCTTATTTATGATGCCTACATAGTTTATGCAATCACTTCTTCATTGTTTAGTTATCTTGTTATTAAAACATTCCTATAATTTCATTGAGAATCAAGACATGTCCTTCAAAGCTTTTCTAGAGCTACATATAATGCAAAGCCAGATGTACTGCGACTCCTCTTTTTAAATATTAGATCACTAGGACAAGGTGGCTCTATTGCTTTAACTCCTCTGGCAAGAAGCTGAATATAACTTAAAAGTCAGTGTGAGAAATTAAAAGACACCATTGTTTTCTGTGGAGTTCGTCTTTTTGTTTTTCCAAATGCTCAATTTACATTAAATTAAATTAAAATGATTTATAAAATCCAATCATTTTATGTACTTTTATATTTCTATGCAAATCTTGGAGAAAGAATAATTTATTGGTAGTATGAGTTAAGAATCGTATTAACCTAATCCTCCTAAATTCTTAAAAGTAGCCTAGGAATAGCTGTGCAATTTCAACATATATAATGAGTGTAAGGAGAACCCTGTGTGTGCTAAATCACAGTAATAGGGCTCTTTTCCCCATAAACGTACCCGAGAGAAACCATTAGCTTCTTTGTACACCCACCAACGTGAAGCAAGACAGAAACTGACAAGGATCTTTAGTTCCTAGATTCTCCACTCTCCATCTGCAAAACTGAGGTGATCAGACTCAGAATTAACAGCTGATGGAGGCAGTGGCACTTGGTGACTTCCGCAGCCAAACCCGCTAGTTTCCGCTTCTACTTCAGGGTTTCTCTTCCTCTTCCCACACCCTAACATTAAAGATTTCCCCAAGGCCCAGTTCTAAATCCTCTTGCTCTCCTCTCTAATCTTTTTTCCCTGGAGAAACTAAGTTTTTTCAAAGTTCCAAATACTTCTACAATTGCTTGGATCTTAAATCTCTATCTCTACCCCTGACCTCTTTTCTGAATTTCAGTCCTTTTTATTATCAATTGCAGCTGCATTTGGAGACCTGCCGCCTAACCGGGTCTAAATAACTTACTCCTGACCCTCCTTCTCCTTTGACTATTTTTCATCTTCCTGCATACTCCAGTTAGGGCCACCACTCAAATTCCTATGCGTTGGGGTAGCTTGACAGCAGTAGTGAGAGAAGAAATTAGGCAGCTGCTGAGCAACATTGCTTAAGGATTGCAGAGCCACCCAGATAGCTTGTTTAGACAATTAGCATACACAAGCATAGAACACAATTTGTAACTCCACTGCGAAAAAAACGCTATATAATGAAGAGTGTCTTTCATATTCAGGAATTTCAAACATTAGATAAGTTAAAGAAAAGAAAAAAATAAGAATAATTGGAATTTCACCATTTGTTACAATTTAGTTTTAATATCATGTACACTGAATGTAATCAGAGGGAGAAGAAGGGAGGGAGAGAACACACTGTATTTGGCACATTTCCTGCCGACATACTGATAAAGAAGTGAACATGCCTTTGTGCTTTTATATCCTTTACATAAAGTAACTTATCTTAAGCTTTTTCTTAGAAAACAATGACAGTTTAGCAGAGCAAAAACAGTACACAGAAATAGAAAAAAGAATTACACTTTAAAAAATTCTATCAAGTTGGGCTATAAAACTACAGAATATAAGGCAGCATGAGATTTAAATAAACATATTCATCTTAGTTATAAGATTTTACTCGATTTATAAAGCTTCTATTTTGAATGACAGAATCCCTAATTTAATTCTATAACTGCTGTTTATGTTCAAGAAAGCTTATAAAATAAAATAAAAATCTGCATTCTCTATCCAAACAATAGATGAGGAGGCCAAGTAATTTAATATCTATGTTATCTGTGGAATACAACATTTTTTTCCAAGACAACTTTAGAACTCAGGATAATATATTTATACGGACAACACTTGGTGATAATAAATCTCCTCTACATAGTGTTCATTCTTCAAGAGGCCCAAACTTAATTATAGGCCAAAATACTTTAATTGATGTTTGGGAGAGAACAAACTTGGTTTTTGACATCTGCTAACACTTGTTTTTTAATCCGCGGTACAGAATTAAGGCTTTGGTAAAGCATGTAAGTTTGAGATGGAGTGGGGATTAGGGAGGGACTGTCCAGTCGAGTAGGTAATCATCTATTGTTTTTGTCCTTTGGAAAATCAATAACTCTGTACTAGGAAGGTTCCAATGATTTCCGTAGGCCACCTAAGCACTCTGAGTGGGCCACAAGGTACCCTGTCACACTGGGTCTATAACAGTTTGATGTGATAGCCCAGCAGCCATGTTGGCTCTGAAAAATCACCTTCAGGTTTCCCTAGCCAAGTCAGTGGTGTCCCAAGCACTTCTTCTTCCAATCTAGACCCATAAGTTCAGAGTTAGCACACACTAGTGCAAAGTATCAGGCCCTGTCTTAAACGGCTCTGTAAATGTACCTGTGACAGTCGCCACCCTCTGGCAGAGCAGGCTATATACTAAAACCAGCAGCTAAGGGGAGTCAAGACATGAAAATCAACTCTTTCCCCCTCCCATGTACACTCAAGATTAAAGAAACGTTGAAGAGACTAGAGTGCAAGCTCATTTATGCTTGCCTCAATTTCCCTCCTTTTCCATTTCCTTTTGGGCTTAAAAAACATGTCATTCTCATCTGGTCTTTCACTGTGTTACTGAGTAAAGAAGATAGCAAAGTGATTCAAAAGGAAAGCGATTCTCTGCTGAAATAAGTGCTAGTACACCTATGAATCATATGAATCTTCCAGCTCCCCTTTCCCATCAACTGTCTTTTAAAAATGCACTCAAAAAGCAACAAGCAGGGGGTGAAAATAGCCGATGACATTTCTGAAGTACATCTGCATCAAGAAGTTGATGACAGACAAAGGGATACGTTGTAGAACATTCATAAAGCCTCCCAAATTCAATCTATTGCCTTTTTCCTACGTTCAGGCTTTTCCCAAATGAATACAAAGCCTTTGACTAAGAGAAAAAAGTGTAATTGTAGAGATTCAAATCCCACCTATGTCTGGGGAGTTATGAGAATCAGAGTCTGTCAGACACAAGACTTCCCATGCACTGGGTGGTAGAAAAACCCTGGGAAATGTACTTTATGTTCATGAGAGAAAGCCCTACCATACATCAGAATAAGAAAAGGAACCTGGGAGGCTGCAAATTACCCTTTGTCAGCCACAGTATCTTAAGAGAAACAGCTGCTTGCAGAACGACTTGTTTCGTCAAATACATATGAAGTTATATAGAAAAAAAAAACCTAAATATTCTCTCTCAAATACAATTATACTGGATTACTTTTCAAATACATAATCTCACTGATCTGCTAGACTACCAAGAGTTAAAAGTTAAATGTTAAATCAAAGAACCCAACAGATGATTTGTTCTATGAATAAAAATGTTGTTATTCCATTTTAATCATCAAGTATTAAATGAAAAAAGTCTGATGATAGTGCCCCACTGTAACATACTTACATGCATAGACATGGCTTCTCAGAGGAAGTAACAGTGATTTCAGAATTACAAATCATATGTACCAGTTTGGCTAGATCCTGCAAGCATCACAGATTTATTTATTTATTTGTTTGTTTATTTATTTTTAATTTTACTTTAGGTGTATACTATATCCAGCATTTCTCCCCATGTTATCCCTCCCCACCCTTCCCACCCACGCTGTCCCTCCCCTACCCCCCCAACTGCCCCCAGTGTGCATCACAGATTCATTAAAGCTAGGAAAAACCTGAGTCAAGATCAACATACAATGAGTTATTAGGCAGATATCAGCATACTACTGGCAAGTTTCCCACTTTCTTCCTTTTAGAATTCTGTCTTTACAAAAATGGATAATCTGCATCATTTTCTCCTCCAAGTATTGTATCATCTATAAATGTTGACATAAATGCAAAACACGCAGACTTAAAATTCTGCATACAACTTTTAATTTAAATGTGAGATGCAGGCAAGAAATTTAGGGGAAAAACTCTTTCATAAACCATTTCCTAAATATAATGAAGGCAAAATTAATGAGGCTGAACGTCGATCCCCATGGAGAGGGCTAGCCAAGTACTCCCCACCATTGCAGCCAGCACTGTACCCACGTTCTTCATATTGTCCCAACTCTGTTTTCTTGACACAGCCCATACACACATACACAGGGCAATGACTTTGGTGCAAAGCAAATAACAAGTTTGAATAGGCGAGAAGCTGGGAGGAGAGCCGAATAATTTTCTTGCCTATCTGCCTCCAGAGAACTTTTACATTTTGATCTCCCAATGACAAAGGGAGTACTGGGCTCTACAATCACGCTTTTGTTCTGAAATAGCCCACTAAGATAATTTGATTCCCAGGATGGAAACAGTTTAGGGCTGAATCTGATTGTAGGGAACATCTTGTGCACCTTTATCTTACAGAGAATGTGAAGGCCAAAGGGATGAGGTGACTTGTTGTAATTCATAAGCAGCTCAGTAAGCACACAAGCCAAGTTTCCAGACTTTCATTACCCAATATGGATTCTCAGTTCAAATGGCTTTTCCTCTGTAAAGATTTTCCTGGAACCATCTCCCCACTCCTGCCCCCATTTATCTCTCCCTCCTTTGTGCTTCCAACTGCACCTTGTACTCAGTTTTATCGTAGCTCTTATCGCAGCGTACATCGATAAATTGTTTACATGCTTGTCTCCTCTATTAGACTTTGAGCCAGTATAAAGGCAGAACTACATCTTCCTCTTCTTCAATCTCCAGGGATGTGTGTGTGCGCCTGATGAATAGTCACCCCTCCATACACGTTTGTTGAACTTCATGAGAATAATTTTATAGGGCATAACACTAAGTCTGCCTTAGAAGCCTAAGTGCTTCTCTTGCTATTTTCTTTCATAAGTTCTTTCTTCTCCCTCCAAGAAGAGAACAATAGTCAACACATGACTGAGGCTGCTCCTGGTTGTCTGTTCCAAATGAACCGTTATTCTATTCAGGTCCAGAAAATAGCTAGTTCCTAATTTATTTTTCCTATGAATATAGACCCTGAGGAATATGTGACCATCATGGCTGAAACATACTGGTAATTTAGTATAACTTAACCAAAAGTGACATGAATCCATGAGACCCACAGACACAAACTCTGGTCTGATTCCAAGGGGTCTCTGGCCACAAAGGCCCTCAGGATATAGGGCCCCACCGGACGGGACGAATAAAGGAGCCAGCAGCAGATCCATATCTAATCAGCACCTGGGCCTGCCCAGGAGGGCCCTGCATTTCCAGGGTCAGTTTAGAAAAAAACTGCGTTCTCCAACTGCCCCACCCCCATCCTGAATTTCTCTGAACAAGCCGCAAGTCAAATTCCCTGAAGCTACTAAGACAAAGGTGGCTTTAGGAAAATCACAGCAGGTGGGGCCTTCTTGTGGCTCTCTAATGCATATGCCGTCTTACAAGAAAAATGTTTGCGGCTTCCCTTCATGACCCACGCTTAGCTTCATTTACGTTAAACATTTATTTTCAAATGATCATGAGCTTGATCTTTTCTTTGAAATATTTTGAACAGCAAATAACAATAAAAATCCGAGAAGCTGTTAACAGTGAAAGCAAGCCTGCCTCACTAATACCTTAAATCTACTTCCTGCCCTCTCCCACCCCACTTACACACTTTTTACCACGGCTCTCATCGAATACCGTCCATCTCTGTAGAAAAATATTAACTGAACGACTAGTCAATAATAAGCTCATCAAAAACGCATCACCTATTTACAAACCGGACAACCAGAATAAAATTAAAACCCACACACCACGAAGCACATTGGTACCAAATTATCAAAAGTCAGAAGGCATTCCTGATGCTAAGTATTCCTAGACGCTGTCTTTAGAGCAGCTGATAGCTGCCAACACAAAATGTCATCAAAGACGGAAAAAATGGGAGAGATAAAGTAGTGGTACTCAATTTGTTACTCCAAGAAATGAAACACATGCAAAATCACATAACTTCAAAAAGCTCCTTCTACACGAACTTCATTAAGAAACAACATAAGGAAGTGTTTCTGACCCGTTAGTCAAATCTCCTGCTCCTAGGGTTCTTTACCTCCTTTTTCTGGACACCCCATCCATTCACTTGCCACAACGATTTAGAAGCCGGGACAAAGAGGGTACCAGTTGCTTGCCCCCTTCGTTCCCCCGCTAGGGCTTCTGCTTAGGATTCTCTCTAGAGATGCCAGGTTTATCAAATAAAAACACAGGACTCCCAGGTAAGTTTGAATTTCAGATAAGCAGTGAATTTTTTTTTTTTTTTTTTTTTGGTATAAGTATGCCCCATACAATATTTTATCTGGCAGCCCTCTCCCACTCTGTTCTACCTTGATGAGTTGAGTTCAATAAAGGCAAATCCTTGAAAACCCATTTTACCTCTTTACCTTAAGATTCTTAGCAGCCCTCTTTATGAAATCAGCCCAGGCTCTCTCAGGCCTTCACTTGCCAGGAGTAAAGTAGAAGGCACTCTCAGCTCTCAGCCCCAGCTTACCTGATCAGCTGCAAGGAAATTTAAGGAAGTTGACTGTTGGAGACAGCAATTTTTGATCCATAGCTCCTCCCACCAAAAGCTTCACACGGCTCGCTACCCTGGCAGCCACTCCACCTTCCCACCCACTGGTGGCGCAACAGTATATTTAAATACCCTCGCTGTCCACTGGAGCTCCCCCTTTAGGCTAGAATGAAGAGGGGGATGGTGTGTGACCAACACCTGCCTAACATGTAACTCCAAAATTACACATAGATTTTTGAGTATATGAAGTGTTACATAAAGATGAGGCTTTTAAGATTTTTAAGGCTTTAGCTATGTGTGCAGATGTCAGGGGTGGTTAACCTTTTTTTTTTTTCCTTCAGCCCTGCCTTCATAGAACTTATGTGTGCTTATAGAAACAGAATGCTAAGCAGTCAAAAAGTGCAGGAAAATGACCACTTAGCATTATGTTTCTATATGCACACATAAGCTCTATGAAGGTCCAGATTCAGAGCATGCAGATGAATAGCCATTATTTGCATAGATATCTTTTTCAGTCGATCCTTGATTACTCACATTAAAGGAATGCAAAGTAGAGAGGTGTGGCTAATTCTAATGAACCAAATAATATATTCAAGAAAAATGGCAATCCATAATAGCCTCACATTACAATCGTGAACATTTAAGCAATTGCTAGACACAGTCCTGTATTTATTTTTTCATTAAGAATGCAGACGCTTTCATTGGAATGATCAAAGATTAAGAATTAATAAGGTCAGAAATAATAAAATTGTACTGCTCTGGGGAAGTTTATATGTTTACGGACATATCATAGAAACAACAAATAGCAAAGCTAGAAAGGCTCTTAGAGATCATTTAGTCCAGCATTTGCCAGAGCGTGTACCACAGACAACTAATCCCAAGAGAGGAACCTCAAACACAGGGTTCACTGGTCAATCGAGTATAAGAAATGTCACTTTATATTCCTCTCTTGTATGCTGACTATACACAAGAGTATGATGAAGGCTCTCACATGTCCTAAAGTAAAGAAACGTGGTTACCTTTGTTAACCCAGCATTTCCCAATATTGTTTAACTCAGAAACCAAGCCCCCGTTTTTCATGATATTCCCATTAACATCTCTCTTTAGTGTACCCTTAGGAAAATGCTGATCGAATCGAATTTCCTCATTCTATAGATAAATAAACTAAAGCTTAAACCAAATTGTATGGTGTTTTGCAGGTTAAGTTAGTTTTCCTTCATACTTTCATTTTGATTTCTCTCTTAACTAGAAAAAAGAGTGAACTTCCAAAAAATAGCTTTTCTGTTGAAATGACATTTTTGCCCATCCATGATCTCCCAAAAGCTAACAAGATGGATATTTTCCTGTGATTGCAAAGTAACATCCCACAATCATCTTCCCAACACCCCTTTTCAAAGCTGTAAGTTTCATCAGATCTTTCCAAATGGTTGCCATGGCTTTCTTCTTTCATTTGAAGGCTTTAGTCAAGCAACTTCTGAAGTAAGAACATCAAGCCTTCTCTGTCTAACTGGCTTTCCTACATTGTGACTTCTGCCTCCCGAAACCGTGCTAATTATTTTAGGCTTTCCATGACTTAAGGGTCTCAAGTGAGTTTTTGCTGTACTGAAACCTGGGAAGTCAGAAGGTATTGGGCAATCTCCTCAACTCCAAAGGATTTTAGTTTTGCACTAACCTTAAACCTTGGGGTTTCCACTTGACAAAATTAAATTTCCTGTCTCCAAGTAAAATGAAAAGTTTCAAAGCAAAATTTAATTTGCAAAAATATCTTACAAATGTATACGAAGAGTATATAGCGAGAAAGGCACTGATTACTGCTCAGAGTTAAACAATTTATCTTTGCTGGGCTCAGTGTGCTGCTCAGAATGAATTAAATAATTATGTCTTTAAAACCAGCCACATAGCTCTCCACTCAAACTTTATATAAAGGGTAGATATAGCTATTGGTTTACCTCTGCATTTTTAAATTAGGGGTACAAAGATGAAAATCAGTTCCGCTTTTGTTAAACATGAATCTTCTTTCAGATAAAGAAATGTAAAACATGGTACCAAAATGGTTGTTTACAGGGTGAATTAATCAGTGTGAAATTATGTTTCAACCCCCCAATGAAGCCAAATGTCTCCACTTTATAATAAGCAAAAGTGGAATTTCCATGTAGAAAGTTTTTACTTGGTGACATGAACTGCCATTAAAATACTTTTGAGGCATGGACTAAGTTTATGTTTTGTTAGGGAAAATATATATTTCATCACCAAAAGTTCTACTGAAACCTTTGTGCTAACTTGTTATTAAAATTGCAGGCAAGTAGGCAACTGTTGGTGGGAATGTAAATTAGCACAGCCACTATAAAAAACAGCATGGAGGTTCTTCAAAACACTAAAAATAGAACATGATATGCTCCAGAAATCCCACTGCTGGGTATCTATCCTAAAGAAAGGAAAACAGTATTTCAAAGAGATGTACCCCCGTGTTTACTACAGCATTATTCACAATGGCCCAGATATGGAATCAATTTAAGTTTCCATCAACGGATGAATGGTTAAAGAACATGTGGTACATTACACAATTGAATATTATTCAACCATAAAAAAGAACAAAATTCTGTCATTTGCAACAGCATGATTGGAGCTGGGGAACATCATGTTAAGCGAAATACAACAGGCACAGAAAGATCAATACTGCACGTTCTCACTCATATGAGAGAGGTAAAAAAAACAAACCAAAAACTGAACTCATGGAGATAGAGAATGGAATGATCATTGCCAGAGGCTATAAGGGATAGTGAGAAGGGGTTTATAAAGAGGGGATGATTAATGGGCACAAAAGGAGTAAGTGCGAGTATTCAGTAGCACAATAAGGTGACTATAGTTAATAACAATTTATTGTATATTTTAAAATAACTAAAAGAGTAGGATTTGAATGTTCCTAATACAAAGAAATGATAAAGGTTTGATGTGATGGATACCCCAATTACCCTGATTTGATCATTACACACCGTATGACTATATCAAAATATCACATGTATCCCATAAATATGCACAACTATTATGTTCCCATAATAATTATTAATTAAAATAAAATACAACTGTATGTAGTTTAGAGTATCAGGCAAATTCCCAGAGAAAATTCCAAACTCTAAATGTCTTGTGTATTCCAGTGGCATTTTTAGCCAAGCGATTCTTTTAAAAAGCATCTGAAAATTAGGCCAACTTACTGTTTGTTTTTGTTCTACAGACATGAAAAGAAGGTATTGATAAAAATGCTTTCTCTTCTAAAATAAAGATCTATTCTGCCTATCCTGACTATCTAGCAACGATGTTAAGCTTCATCCAAAATGAAAGTTACATTTTGGATGAAATGTTTCACAATGTGAACACAATTGACAAAGCTCTAATGAAACTGCTGAGATTTTCTTTCTTTCTTTCTTTCTTTCTTTCTTTCTTTCTTTCTTTCTTTCTTTCTTTCTTTCTTTCTTTCTTTCTTTCCTCTCTTTGTCTTTCTCTTTCTTTCTCCCTTTCTTCCTTTCTTCACTCTCTCTTTCAGATATGTGTGTGTGTCTTAAAATGTTCCTCTTTCAGTCTAATTTAGTAAATACAGCAACCTTAATGAAGCTCACTTCTGCTTCCAGTGAGCAGTTAATATTTAATGATGATGAAACTGTTCCCAGTATTTAAAGAACTAAACAAGGCCCTCCACAAACAATGTAACTAGAAATGGGGTTAAAGAAAATAGTGATAAAGGGAGGCTTTTTGCTTTAAAATAAATCAATGTTTCAACCATAAATTTCTCATGGCCTTACAGAGAAGAAGTTGAAATAATGACCACTGCCAAAGGACGCACAGCTCCACACCCAAAGCAAGGAAAAAATGAAGCAAAGAACAGAGAGTTAATTAGTTACCTTCAGAATCTATGAACTGTACTCCCTTAGTCAATTTGAACAGCTGGAACAAGACTTATTAGAAGAGTAGTACATGTCTAAAGATGTAGTGTTCATTAAATATGTACATCCTCTATAGTAAGCACGAAAGGATTTCTGGGGTCATTCAGGCCATGGTGATATTCTAGTCGGTGCCTTTTAATTAGTGGAATCCTTATTTTGGTGAGAAAAAATAAATCTACTCTAGCTCAGTTGTACTTTCCCTCAAAATCAAGATAAAATCAGAAAACATGTCTTTTTGAAAAAAATAAGTGAGTTTATATCTGTTAAATCAGGTAAATCAAATTCCATTCTTAAAGATTTTGACAAAATGGATAGAGTGAAAGAAATGAGGTAGTGTAAAACATCAGTGTGCTAATCTTTTACATTCATTTTCTACTAAAGCTAGCTGCAGTATTCATTTGGTTTTACATTGTTTCATGTTTTGCATTGACTTGGCATACTAGCCTCTTGCATATAACAAATGACCTTTTTGATGTTAACTAATTCAGATCACTTATGCATAAGCTGAAGATACTATATATACAGCTTTAGCTCATTTTACTTGGCATGAGACAATTGTTGATACATAGATACCAGGTTGAGGCTCCCATACAATTAGATTTTCTACTAATATCATGAAAGTAGTCATAAAAACAAAACTGATTTGAGAGATTTTTTAGAGTACTGTAAACCGGTTTCCAGTTTTTCACACCATGTCCACCTGAATATTAATGGCTAACTTTATTGTAGATTTACCATGTGCCAGGCATTGTTCAAAGTGCTTTATATGCATTATCTCATTTAATCTTCGCAATTGAGGAAACAAGGCACTAGGAAGTGAAGAAGCATGCCCAACCTGACATAACTAATAAGTAGCAGAGCTAGGATTTGAACCTATGTGTTCAGTGGTCCAGAGCTCACCCTCCATCAGGATACTTTGCTTCATAATACTGTGACAGTTCTAAATAGAGGAATGAACTGGTTGAAATATTTATACTGTCTGGCCCACCACTTTCCCTCTAAGATTATAACAAAGACTACATATCAACTGACTGACAGGTATGTCCAGACACCACGTAGTAGCCCAAATTCATGGCAAATTTATTTTGTTCAGAACCCAGGGATCTTGGATGCCTTGAGAATGAATAAGACAAGGTAATCGAATGTTGGGTGTTTTTTTTTTTTTTTTTAAGATAGAGTCTCACTCTGTTGCCCGGGCTGGAGTGGTGGCACTATCACATCTCACTGTAACCTCAACCTTCCCAGGCTGAGGTAATCCTCCCACCTCAGCATCCTGAGTAGTACAGGTGCACACCACCATGCCCAGCTAATTTTTGTATTTTTTGTAAAGACCGGTTTCCCCATGTTGCACTCCTGGGCTCAAGTGATCCACCTGCCTCCCAAAGTGATAGGGATTATAGGCGTGGGCCACGGCACCTGGCCCTAGGAAACCAAATGTTAGAAACAGCCTTCCATAATTCCTGAAGCAGAACAATTAGCAAAACATGTTATCTCTTAACACAGTTTTTAGTAACTGTTTGCACCGTAGCATTTTGCTAGTTGGTTTGGGAGAAGCAATGTCCAATTATCAGGAGTTGGGTCATGAGGACTTAAGCATACATAGCCATGACCCGACAAAAGTAACAGTCCAGCAATATACCATGGTGACTGAGAACCAATGGAAGTAGGACTCAGTGAAAGAGGTGGTCTGTGCACTTCATGACTATCATCACTACCCTAAGAGAATAATCTTTTAAAAACGCCATAGTGCCATTCAGAAGCAAGTTTACTCAGTTGACAAGTGAGTGCTGTCGGTGCGACACTATCACAAAGCAGAGAAAGTCTCCAAATGATGAGAAAAAATCAACCTTAACACAAAATGGTACAAAGTGTTCTTCTGAAGCATTTCATTCCCCTAAGGACAGAGGCAAATGAGAACGCACATGAACTGCACACATCACTTCACAAAAGACTACCCCACTGAAAGCTCAGTTTCAGTGGAGGTTTTAGTTAAATGACCGTAAAGTAGATATATTTTGAGATACTGCAAAGTGGAGGTGATGATCTGTGGGCTTAGGCACTAGGGTTTGACTTTTTCAGTGCTTTAAATGTACAAGTCATGTTTCTTTCCTTTCTTTTCTTTATTGTCAATTTATTTTTGGTTAAGTAAACATTATTCACAAAATAAAACTAAAGGGTTTCAAATACAAATTTTAACATGTGGCTGCATACCAATGCATATATGTTTACATGTAAACATACCAATAAAATAAACACATCAATTCTAGTCTACGATTTATCATTCAGGTTTCTCCACAGTATTTTAAAATGAAGTATTATAGACATTTTAATGATGATACTAGATAATCTGCCTGTTATATAAAAAGTGAGCCAGGCATGGTGGCTCATGCCTGTAATCCCAACACTTTAGGAGGCTGAGGTAGAGAATTGCTTAAGCACAGGAGTTTGAGACCAGCCTAGGCAACATGGGGAAACCCTGTGTTTACTAAAAACAAATTTAAAAAATCAGCTGAGCGTGGTGGCACACGCCTGCTGTCCTAGCTACTCAGGAGGCTGAGGTGAGACGATTACCTGAGCCCAGGAGGTTGAGGCAGTATACAGTGAGCCATGATCCAACCCAGGCAACAGAGTGAGACCTTGTCTCAGAAAAAAAAGTGACTAGACAACTGAGCATGGAGAATCCAAAAGTGTACTTATACTTCTAAAGACAATATAATAGGGAAAATAATCACAACAACAAACAAATCCACTGTTATGAGAATCAACAGTTTTGGAAGCAGGTCACAGGCTGTTAATACTCTGACCTCTAATGTATCTGTTCCCAAAGAAGAAATGAATTTAAGTTTTAATAGGAATACAGTGTTTTATTAGAAAGAGCGCTAAGCTGAGATTCTAGTGCCCTGAATTCTAATTACTTTTAGATCATTGGTAAATTATTTTCCAGTTGTGTTAATTTCTCTGGAAATAATTCCTGCCCCTACATGCTTCCTACATGCTTTGAAAGGAAAAATGAGAACCTCTGGGACACATTTAAAGCAATCTCTAGAGGAAAGTATATAGCAATAAGGGCCCATATGAGGAGAATGGAGAGATCCAAAATTGACACCCTATCATCAAAATTGAAAGAGCTAGAGGAGCAAGATCAAAAAAACTCAAAACCCAGCAGAAGACAAGAAATAACTAAGATCAGAGTTGAGCTGAAGGAGATTGAGACACAAAAAACCCTTCAAAAAATCAATAAATCCAAGAGCTGGTTTTTTGAAAAGATCAACAAAATAGACAGACCACTAGCCAGATTGATTAAAAAGAAAAGAGAGAACAACCAAATAGATGCAATAAAAAATGATAAAGGGGAAATCACCACAGATTCCACAGAAATTCAAACCATCATCAGAGAATATTACAAACAACTATATGCGCATAAACTAGTAAACCTGGAAGAAATGGATAAATTCCTGGACTCCTGTGTCCTCCCAAGCCTAAACCAGGAGGAAGCTGAAACTATGAATAGACCAATAACAAGGTCTGAAGTTGAGGCAGCAATTAAGAGCCTACCACACAAAAAAAGCCCAGGTCCAGACGGGTTCACAGCCGAATTCTACCAGACACACAAGGAGGAGCTGGTACCATTCCTTCTAAAACTATTTCAAACAATCCAAAAAGAGGGAATCCGTCCCAAATCATTTTATGAGACCAACATCATTCTGATACCAAAACCCGGCAGAGACCCAACGAGAAAAGAAAACTTCAGGCCAATATCCATGATGAACATAGATGCAAAAATCTTCAATAAAATATTGGCAAGCCGATTGCAACAGCAAATCAAAAAACTTATTCATCATGATCAAGTAGGATTCATCCCAGGGATGCAAGGCTGCTTCAACATACGCAAGTCTATCAACGTAATTCACCACATAAACAGAACCAAAAACAAAAACCACATGATTATCACAATTGACGCAGAGAAGGCATTTGACAAAATACAACAGCCCTTTATGCTAAAAACCCTCAATAAACTCGGTATCGATGGAACGTATCTCAAAGTAATAAAAGCTATTTATGACAAACCAACAGCCAATATCATACTGAATGGGCAAAAACTGGAAGCATTCCCTTTGAAATCTGGCACTAGACAAGGATGCCCTCTTTCACCACTCCTATTCAATATAGTACTGGAAGTTCTAGCCAGAGCAATCAGGCAAGAAAAAGAAATAAAGGGTATTCAAATTGGAAAGGTGGAAGCCAAATTGTCTCTATTTGCAGACGACATGATAGTATACCTAGAAGACCCCATTGCCTCAGCCCAAAAACTCCTGAAACTAATAAGCAACTTCAGCAAAGTCTCAGGATATAAAATCAATGTGCAAAAATCACAAGCGTTCGTCTACACCAATAACAGACTTAAAGAAAGCCAAATCAAGAACGAACTGCCATTGGCAATTGCTACAAAAAGAATAAAATACCTTCGAATACAACTCACAAGGAACGTAAGAGACCTCTTCAAGGAGAACTACAAACCACTGCTCAACGAAATCAGAGAGGACACAAACAGATGGAGAAACATTCCATGTTCATGGTTAGGAAGAATTAATATCGTGAAAATGGCTATACTGCCCAAAGTAATTTACAGAATCAACGCTATCCCCATCAAGCTACCATTGACTTTCTTCACAGAACTGGAAAAAACCACCATGAACTTCATATGGAACCAAAAGAGAGCCCGCATAGCCAAGTCAATTCTAAGCAAAAAGAACACAGCGGGGGGCATCACACTACCGGATTTCAAACTATACTACAAGGCTACAGTAATCAAAACAGCATGGTACTGGTACCAAAACAGAGATATAGACCAATGGAACAAAACAGAGGCACCGGAGGCAACACAACATACATACAACTATATAATCTTTGATAAACCCGACAAAAACAAGCAATGGGGAAAGGATTCCATGTTTAACAAATGGTGTTGGGAAAACTGGCTAGCCATGTGCAGAAAGCAGAAACTGGACCCCTTTCTGACACCTTACACTAAAATTAACTCCAGATGGATTAAAGACTTAAACATAAGACCTGGCACCATAAAAACCCTAGAAGGAAATCTAGGCAAAACTATCCAGGACATAGGAGTAGGCAAGGACTTCATGAACAAAACACCAAAAGCATTGGCAACAAAAGCCAAAATAGACAAATGGGACCTAATGAAACTCCACAGCTTCTGCAAGGCAAAAGAAACAGTCACTAGAGTGGATCGGCAACCAACAGAATGGGAAAAAATTTTCGCAGTCTACCCATCTGACAAAGGGCTGATATCCAGAATTTACAAAGAACTCAAACAGATTTACAGGAAAAAAACAAACAAGCCCATTCAAAAGTGGGCAAAGGATATGAACTGATACTTTATGAAAGAAGACATATATGAGGCCAACAATCATATGAAAAAATGCTCATCGTCACTGGTCATCAGAGAGATGCAAATCAAAACCACATTGAGATACCATCTCATGCCAGTTAGAATGGAGATCATTAAAAAATCTGGAGACAACAGATGCTGGAGAGGATGTGGAGAAAAAGGAACACTTTTACACTGTTGGTGGGAGTGTAAATTAGTTCAACCATTGTGGAAGACAGTGTGGTGATTCCTCAAGGCCTTAGAAATGGAAATTCCATTTGACCCAGCAATCCCATTACTGGGTATATATACAAAAGACTATAAATTGTTCTACTATAAGGACACATGTACACGAATGTTCATTGCAGCACTGTTTACAATAGCAAAGACCTGGAATCAACCCAAATGCCCATCGATAATAGACTGGATTGGAAAAATGTGGCACATATACACCATGGAATATTATGCAGCAATCAGAAATGATGAGTTCGTGTCGTTTGTAGGCACATGGATGAATCTGGAGAACATCATCCTCAGCAAACTGACACAAGAACAGAAAATGAAACACCGCATATTCTCACTCATAGGTGGGTGATAAAAAATGAGAACACATGGACACAGAAAGGGGAGTACTAAACACTGGGGTCTACTGGGGGGAAAAGGGGAGGGCCAGTGGGAAGGGGAGGTGGGGAGGGATAGCCTGGGGAGAAATGCCAAATGTGGGTGAAGGGGAGAAGAAAAGCAAAGCCCACTGCCATGTGTGTACCTACGCAACTGTCTTGCATGCTCTGCTCATGTACCCCAAAACCTAAAATCCAATAAAAAATTAAAAAAAAAAGGAAAAATGAACAAAGCAAAATTTAGTATGATTTGAAAGAAAAATCAGTACAAAATGTCAAAAATATATTTTTCTTTATTAGTTCTTTACGACAGAACTAAAATTTTTCTGAGAATTAAGTATAAAAACTCTGACAGATTATAACTACTTTAAATCATTTTACCTCCCTAAAAGAGTTAATATATTATCGTAGAGTAATTCCCAATTATATGAGTAATATAAACTACTATGTGCCTAGGGAGGAAATTTATATATGGATAATGTTAGAAAACTGAGGACACTTCTCTTATTAGAACTGGATATTATTGTTAAATAGTTGCTGCTCACACAACTTACTGGTAAGGTGAAAAGGCAGAGGATAAAGAAGCAGATCCAAGCTTTAATTTCATCCTTATAAATAACTAAAAGGAGAAAAGAATTATTGCTCCTTTTTCTTTTCAAGTGGTAATAAGCCAGTGCCTACTTAGGAGACTAGTTTATCTAGTCAAGAGACACTCTTTTACTATCACGAGTTTAAGATTTAGCCTAATGTACATCTACTTTAAACTCATAATGAATAAAACATTCAAAGACATTTGTATTGTATAAAAAAGCACGGAGCATCACACTCTAGTTGGTACTATTTTTATTCTAACTTTGCCATGGGTACTGTTATATTTTACTTATAATATATATTAAAATGATAAAAAGAAACCAGGCAAGTCATTTTTTTTACTGGTAAATTAGAAAGACAAAGCCAAATAAGAGACTGTAAAAGATGTTAAGGGTGCTTAAAATATTAAAAAATAATTGTGGCTAAGTGATTGTAAATGTCATTTAAATAAATTGGTAAAATAATAAAATTGAATCTCAGAAAACTGTTTATAAATGTTGGAGCTAATTTTTCATTTTTCTTATTTTTCATCTTAATAGGCTAACCTCATGGAAGTGAAGATTGACTCATATAAGTGTGAAATGTCTGAATATGCTGGGTGTGTGTGTGTATACATATACACATCGTTTGCTTTCACACTTGCTACATATGAAATTTTGAATGTCCACGTGTGGCAGCTATTAACACCTACAATAAAGCCCTTGCAGTACAAAACTAATCCTTTCAAAGGTTTATAATAAGTAAATAATTAAAACAACTTCATTTCTTTTGGGGTTCACACATTTAGACACCAGCATGATTCTTGGCCAATCACCTCTTATGTAATATTGCATGACAAGTTTCTCTATGCTCCACAATGATAGGGTTCTGTGATCAAAGGATTCAGAGAAATGCTTGGGTTAAACAGAACTAAACTGCTGTCTTTCATGCAACACCTCTCAGAGCCTTTTCTCAGCTAGAAAGCAATGTGATGCTCCTTGAAGGGAAAATATAATAGGTCTCCCAAAGAAACATAAGTCTTCCAGAACAGACATCATTTTCCTTCCAACAGATATATATCAAGAAAGGGCCATTTGGACAAGTGATGAGGAAGGAGGAGGCACTGGAGGAACAACACAGAATCCTGAGAATTCTGAAGCTTTAAAACATCATCCTTAATTGACATCCTGCTAAACCAATTATGGTTTTCTCTAAATTAATGGTTCCCAAACTTCACTGTTTGCTCGAATCACCAGGAGAATTTCTTGAAACACAAAGTGCCAGGCCTACCCTCAGAGTTTCTGATTCAGTAGGTGTGGGTGAGGTGAGAATTTACATTTCTAAATATGCCCAGGTGAAGCTGATGCTGCTAATCTGTTTGTCACACTTTTGAGAACCCCTTCTCTAAGGGAATATTGTCCTATCCAACAATGGATTTAGTTATTTGCTAAGCATTTTCTTATAGTACTGATAATTCAGTTTCCAAAAGGTCATATTGAAGAAATTTGGACCTCTTAATTCCACATCTCTGACATCAGTAACGGTATCAGCAGTCACGTAAAAGAAGGCCGGTCCAGGTCATGAAAAAGGATTGGCCTTCTCAAAATCTATTCTACTACTCCGAGGAAACACATTCATTTTCTGTTTACAAAGTAGGGCTATTAGTTATGACGGTAAGTATGTATATGAGAGCTCTGTATTGTATGTTGCTTACATCTGTTGTATAAACATTTGCAGAGTGTTTTTGAAATGTTTGCTATGTACCCAAATTTAAACAAATATAGGATTCTTTAAAAACTGCTCCTCAGCTCTCCAGTAAACTCATACCTTTACTGACTGCAGAAATCCCAATCATTTGAGAACATTACCCCTTCTCCTCATCCCTAAAAAAAAGATACCTAGAAATAAAACAAGCTAAAGGGAGGAAAATACTTTCCAAATCGATTAGGCAAACAACCTAATGCTGACCACAGCGTTTCAGCACAGATGATCGAAAGCTGAAGTATCAATAGATTACTAAACCTCAAAACAAGCAGTGAATACAAGTTCAACTGCACCCTGCGGCGAAGCAGTAAGGAAAAAATACATCTCATACAACCCTTTCTCCTTTTTTCCTAATGAAAAAAAAAATAAACGTCTAAGGAGTTTCAAGTATTTGTTATTTATTCCTTTCTGTTTTACAAGTAGCCCCAGCTGCATTTGGTTTACTTGTGAGTATCACCGGAAGCCCATTTTAAACTAAGGCCCCCAGTTAACCATACTGGAATGGCTGGAATACATTAACATGTCCAAATGAAAATCACTCAGATAGCCTTATAAGCTGCAAATAAGAAATTCAGAAATGGAATTAGCCCCTTCTGTTGTTGACTTGCTCTTTCTTCCTAGACAATTACATTTTTCTCAAAAGCCTTCGAAATGACCTTCAAGAAAGATATTTTTGCAGTAAGATTATTACAGTAAGTGTAAAGACTGATATAATGGAGAGGGTAGAACAATGGAGATAATTATATCAAAAACTTCAAAATTCTAGACTAAGGTTAATTGCTGCAGCTGGGCCCAAAACATAGCTGTGAGCTTTCTGGCAACCACAGTAAATAGGAAAATGTACTGAATTGCATTTGTTCCTGTTGCCTGATAAAATAAAGCATCTAATAAATACCTCTACTTTATAAAAGTAAAAACTTGCTAGATACTGTGGAAGAAAGGAAGAAAACGATGACATGGAAACTGCCCACCAGGGGTTGACAAATCTCTCTCGTAACTATAGAGGCATGAGTAGTTGCACTGGGGGGACCTAGAGCTTGACACCTGCTTGCAGGCTGTGAACAATAGGGAGCTCAAAGGTGACTAGTGGTGTATGTTTAGTGGTGCTTTTGAAAAGGAGGAAGAGCAAGTTCCATAGGGAGAATGAGACTTCTCTCGGCCTTAATTAATCACAGCTATTCATTTTTGCTTACAAAAGCAGAGGATTTTATAATAAAAAATATGAGATAAAAATGTTACAAATTATTCTCTCTTGGGGATGAAGGAATCTTACTCTGTGTATTACCCTCTTTTCATGAGTATGTTACTCTATTCATTACACTTTCCTTATGTTTTTGTTACAAATACATTATTATTTGAGCTGAAGTATTTCAGAATGAAAAGCCTTTCTCAGTGGGTGTCTCCTTCACTCCCTCCCTCTCTCCCTCCTTTCCTACTTCTTTTCTTCTTCTTTTTTTTTTTAAATCTCTGAATCGGAACCACTGTCACTTTTTAAAGGTATTTCTTTAGTGGAACAATAGGAAAATTTGGGGAGAAATAAGTGAAACATGTTTAAATGTTTTATCATTTCAAAGATGAAGTAAATGTTGCATGCCACTGAAGTGAGGCCTCAAGAATTTGGAAAAAGGGGGAGATAGTTTTGGTTCTGTTTTATCTGTCAGTTGCCTATTAAAATATGCAAGTCACAATTATAGAAATCATTGCCAAAAGTCGACATCAGCTGAATGATGCTAAATATTTAAAAATCATTTTAAATGTTGTTTTCTGTTGAAACACTTTTCTCAGATGTTCCAGGTACCTTCCCTGTTTTTGAAAGCAGAGTCAGTTGTCCAAACCTGAATCACACATATCTTGGTTACTGAGGATCGCACCAAGACCTCAGGATCACCTATTCTGAAAACCAGCAATCACTATCTGGGAATGGAGATGAACATGGAGAAGGTCTAAGAGACTCGGCTGACTGTACAAACTCCAAGAAGATCCAATACATAAGCCTAGAGATCCTTTCTTAAACTTCCATGTTGAAATCACTTTCTTATTATTTTCCCATTTCTTTTAAAAGCATATTGCTTGGACCAAATTACAGTTATTGTTAATTTTCATAAGTGTCAATTCATGGGCTCTCTCTATTATAATTTTTCTTTGTCTTTCTATGTTCAAACTTCTTGGACTTTCAAAATGTCACTGTGTATTTAGAACAAGAGTTTTTTATTAAACTTTAAATACATATTTTTTTAACTAGGCGGTCACCTTTTCCAAAAAATCCCTTTTTGAAGATTATGAGCTTGTACTTGATTCAGAATCACCTTATTAGCACTCATTATGCTTTCAAGAATACCTTGATTTGCAAGCTACCCATCTGCTGTAAAATTCAACTTCAAATATTTTTTAAGACAAAAAAATGCTAGACTATTACTACATAATCACACTAATTATTTCAAAAATAACACTTAACAATGGCCACTAAGTAAATTTTTAAAAAATACATATATAAGATAAAAGCACTCAAAATGTAACAGTTGGAGAGTATCCAACAGCATTTGGTCAAATAATATTTCTATAATGCTACGGGATGGAATTAAATTTGCAAATATCAGCAAACTGTAGGCCATCAAATCTAGGTTAAAATGTGAGTGAGGAAAGTTGGCACATGGGTGTATACAATTTTCATCCATATTTGAGTAAAAACTGAACTAGGAGTCAAAGTACAGCGGCAGATTAAGAGATCTCTGTGTACCTCTCAGTTGAGCCCATATTTATTCTCCGTCTCTCAAAGTGTTTCAACAACCTCATGTTTCATTCAACAAATATTTTTCAAGGTCCCAACATGCACTAGGCACAAAAGATACGATCATAGACAAGATAGCATCAAAAGCAAAACAACAACAAAAAAAGTATGGCAGACTTTCACTGCAACTTCAAAGAAATCTGATGTTAAGATGAGCTTCAGGTCAGTAAGCTGGAGTGAAATACCCACTCCTTGCTACTTAATCATGTTGGCTTCATCTGCATCTCAATTCCATCTCTAGTTTTCCCTTCCTACTGCCACCATCTAATTCAAAACCTTAATATTTCATATCGTAAATACTGCAACAACTTTCTAAGAGGTACTTCCTTTTTCCAGTTTCTTTTTTTCTATCAATTTTTTTTGTACAAGATGATGGTGTCATTTCTCATGCTTCAGCCATTCTGACTTAACATTCAACCCCTGAAACATATCAGTTTTCTCCCCTCTATCTTTGCTCAGGTTATTCCCTCTGCCTGGAATATCTTCCTATTCCTTCTTCAAAGAATACCTTAAACAGTGTCTCTCCCATGACTGCATCTTTAGTCACCACTGCTGGATATAATCCCAGCCCCTACCTGTCCCCTTGGACTGTTTTAGCTGTTAGTTTTTATCTGGCTTATGGCATATAACGCAAGCAACCTCTTACTAAAAGGTCAGGCAAGAGCCACTTCTTTCCTAACTTGGTTTTCTGCACAGTACTGAGCCCAGTGCCTAACAAGTAATAGGTTTCAATAAATGTTTGTTGAATGAATCATTTCTTTGGGGAATTGAATGTACACAGAATTCTTAATGGATTTAACAGAACTTTCAGCATTAAATAACCCCTGACATTTATAAAAGTCCTTCTAGGAAACCACAACCAATAGTCTTACAAACTCAGAGCTGCTGTTTGCTCTCATATGAAGAGAAACAGAGGTAGTAGGATTCCCATGACTTGCTCAAGGCCACACAAGGAGCTCTTGTTAGAACTGTTATGTGTGACAAGGCAGAATTTTCTATGTTTATGCCATTTGCTGATAGAATGTTTCATTTCAGATATTTCAATTGTTGCATCTAGAGTTTACCCAAGAAAAAGGCATTTTCTAAAACTACTTCTGAGGCTCCTTTAAAAAAAGATACGATATTCCAAAGTGAAATTCCTCCTACAGTGGGATACTGGCAGATTAAAGAGGCTATGGTTTTGAAATTTTTTAGTAACATGGAAGTTAAGACTGAATTTGTTTCTACACAGAACACTTTCTAGGTTAGTTAAAAAAAAAAGTAAAATAACCAGGAAATTGCAGAAACTCTAGAGATTACATCTTTATAAAAGCTGGAAAAAATTAACTTTGTTAAGTGGAACAACTCCTAGGATAGGTATTTGTGAAATATTTAAAACAAGAACACAGAGTACATGGAGGTATTAAAAATCCTCAAATTGATGCTTCAGTTTTAATCTTTCACAAATAGGAGAAAGAACAAAGGTATTAAGACAATGTGACAATGTGTAGAACATTACTGCCATTCAGTTAGCTAACAAATCATGGATGACACATAGGCTATGTCTTGGTTTTTGTTATATTTAATGGAATTAAAGGGAATTTGTCCTATGTAATACAGTTATATTACTGTGGACTATACATTTTCAAGTTTTTGTATAGTTTTCAATGTGGAAACTGCCTTCACTGTCCAAATATCTATTCATAAGAATATTGGTAGAAGCAAAGCCTAATTTCTTTTCTACCAACTTCCAGTGGGTAAATAAAAATTTGAGCTTGATCAGAAAAAAAGCTTATTTATGACAGACAAAAATCCAATTTAAGGCATACATTTAAATGCCTATGACCAAGTTAAAACCGTTTCCAACAGATGGATTCTATAGCCCTCCCTACTTAACTAAACAACAGACTAGACATGACAGTAAGCTATTTTACATAAACTCATCATCAACAAGATACCAAAAATGATGTACTCTATCTCTAGAAACAACATGGTTCAACCCAAATCCTGGAGATCATTTAGAAAATAAAAGGGTGAAAAACAAATGGAATTGTTTACTGACTTAAGAAAACAATATCAAGAAAGATGGTAAAATATGTGAGATAAACTTGTAATGACATCTAGCAGTAAAAATTGACTCTAGGGTGAGAATTGAAGGCAGAGAAATAAAAACATTGAAAACACAAGCAGGACTGCAAATCTGGATTAGACATCAATAATTTTTTTTAAAACCCCACTAATTTAAGAGACTGAAGACTGATTATGTAGCAGAATAAACATTGAAGCGAAAAAAAAAGAATATTTAAAGAAAATAGCAGAGAGCTAAGATTACTCTGGAATATATAACCCATAAGTCAGGGACCAAGTGACACACTGAGATAGAGGAAAACAAGGATCACCTCAAGGATGGTACATGCAGAAGGTCATCTGCAATGGAAAAAAGAGCAGTAAGTAAACAATGTTCTATGAACAATGTCATGTTCCTAGAAGAATGAATTGCTTTTTCCAGATGTACCTAGTATCCACATTTCAAAAAATCTGATGTAGAGAAAAAGACTTCATTCAGCTATGCTATATGAAGAGATTATTTACGAACCAAGTAGGTTCAGATATATATTATCCTAACATCTAAGAGTTTCTTCCAGACAAAAGAGTTGACATATAGTAACTGTTAAATTTCAGATTTTCAAATCTCTCCCACTTAATGAAGTTACTGTAGCAAAGGGTCAGTATAAATGGTATCATCAAACAGTGGTTGGGGAATACATGCCTGGCCCTACCCCAAGTCTTTTCTCACCAGATGCCCAATTACAATTTGTCTGCAAAGAAATGATTTTAAGCTATGAGCCCATAAAACAACACTTTAAATAAGTTGGATTAGATTCCAAATTCTTGTATAAAACATTTGACCCATAATAAGGCTGAATTGCTACTGCAGTATTTCAGCCGATCTATGACAGGTTTCTTTCTAGCGGGCCAGGGCATCGTACTAATGAGTGTATAACAGAATCAGACATCAGTGAGTTTTATGCAGTGAAGATGTGATACACAGCCACAGTTATAATTCCCAATTCTTGCCAGCAGACTCAACAATGCAGTGTTTAGGGAGAAGGATGGACAAGGGAGCCGAGACAGCTCAGTGTTCTGTCGCTCAGCAACTGAGCAAAGTTTAGTATCACAGAGTTAGGTAAATTTATCTAAAAATTAAAAACACCCTGCTTCTCTTCTGCCTTCTTTTTAAAACAAGTTATCCAAATAATTGTCTATTAACTAAATATGAAGGTTAATTTAAACTCTTAATCTAAATTGTCATGAATCAGAAATAACAAAAGAGGGAGGGATTAGCAAAGAAAAAGTTGGCTTCTCCACACCTCACTTTTAAGTGCAAAAATTAAGGAGAACCACAAAACTTCAGACAGTACATCCCAATGTCATGTAGAGTAGCATGACTTGTGATAAGAGCTGGATGCTTTTGGCTGACTAAAACAAGAGCCTAATGGATGTTTTCTCCGTTTCCTTCTCCTCCATAGGAAAGAAGACTGAATAATGATTGAAAGAACACCAGAGTCATCAGGCTCTTTAGATAACTGCATATGTGAACTAGGGCAAGTTGCTCTCCCTCAGTGGATCTCTAGTTTACCCATCTGTAGATGGCAACAATTTTGAACTGAATGTTCTTCCTTCTACAGCCGACATTTTTCATTTGCTAGGTTTGTGAATTGCTGTTATACATATGAACACTTTCTTAACTGTTTAGTTATCTGAGTCATCAAGCTTTTCGGGGACCACTTTCATGATCAGCCATGACATGGATTTCAGAGTTTTCTCATCACCATACTCAAAGTGTTTTTTTTAAAGAAGAAAAATGAAAAGAAACAATATCCTACAATATTTCTGAGCCTCAAAGGGCAGACTAAAAAAAGCTAACTTTAAAAATACTTCATTTTGAAATAATTTTGAACTTACACAAAAATCACAAAAATATACCTGGAGTCCCTGTATACCCTTCACCCAGATTCCCCTATTGTTAAAAACTTACATAACCATAACACAATTACCAAAACCAGGAAATTAACATTGGTACAAGACTCTTAACCAGAGACCTTATTTGAATGTCACCAATTTTCTTCCTAATGTTCTGTTCTAGGATCCAATCCAGGTTCCCACACGGCGTTCATTCCTCATTTCTCCTTAGTCTCCTCCAATCTGTGACACTTTCTCAGTCTTTCCTTGTCTTTCATGACCATGACACTTTGGATGAGCACTGATCATTTATTCTGTAAGATACCTCTCATTTGTGTTTGTTGAATGCCTTCTCATGATTAGACCAAGACCATGTCTTTTTGGCAGGAACATCACAAAAATTATGTGTATCCTATCTGAGGGTATGCAATGTTGATACATATTATCAGCCATTATGTTAACCTTAAACACCTGGTTAAGGCGGCATCTGCTGGGTTTCTCCACTGTAAAGTGACTATTTTCCCTTTATTTATTTATATTAGAAACAGAGTCTTGCTGTGTTGCCCAGGCTGGACTGCAGTGGCACAATCACTGCTCACTGCAGCCTCAATCTCCCAGGCTCAAACGATCCTCTGCCCCAGCCTCCTGAGTTTCTGGTACTACAGGCATGCACCATTAAGCCCAGTTAATTTTAAAAAAATGTTTTGTATATACAGGGTCCTGCTATATTCCCAGGCTGATCTCAAACTCCTGGCCTCAAGAGATCCTCCCACCTCGGCCTCCCAAAGTGCTGGGATTAAAGGCGTGAGCCAGCCACCATGCCTAGTCTATTTTTCACTTTTAATTGATTAATATCCTGGGAGAGATATTTTGGGACAATGCAAATATCCTGTTTCTCCTCCAACTTTTACTCACTGATTTTAGCACATATCAGTGGATCTTGCCTGCAACCATTTTTACCATGGTGTTTGCCTACTAGTGATTTTTCTTTCATTTGTTCTCCATTTATTAACTGAAATTCTTCTGTAAGGAGGAGTTGTCCCTTCTCCCCAGCTTATCCATTTATCCAATTTTTTGTGTGTATCCATGGACTCATGGGCATCTATTTTATTCCATGGGCTATAACTCAATGCCATCATCATTTAGTTTCTTGCTCAAGTTATTCCAACTTCAGCCATTGGGAGCTCCTTCAGATTGGCTAATATGCTCACTTATCACACCCTCACCCTTTTTCTAGCACTTTCTTACATTCTTACAGCAAAGACATTACAGCCTCATCTTGCATTTTTCCCTGCTTCTGTCCAGAATCAGCCATTATTCCAAAGATCCCTGGTTCCTTTATTGGAGAATGATATTAGACACAAAGATGTGGGTACTAGGTATGCTCATTGCTGTTGGGGTGTTAATTGCTTCTAGGTCCTCCCACGACAGAGCTAGGAAATGAAAGCATACATAATAACCCATGCATACACAGAGATCAATATCTATTCCTGTATACATACACATGTATCCTTTCTAATCTACACCACAGTATTCATCCTAACCTTCCCCTTTTCTTCATTTTTAACTTTTTTTCTCTGACAGTGAGAAAATAGGCTCTCATTACCTACTCTCTATATATTTATTTGTTCAACCACAGTATCCACATACTTACATATGCCTGTGAGGAACAGATTTACTAACTAGAGTCCTGTATTCATGTGCAATTCTTTTTATCATTATTATAAATATAGCACCTCCAGGCTTCTTTTTATTAATGTCAGCATGACATAGCTTTTCCCATCTTTTTACTGTTAATGTTTTAAACTTAAAAAAAGCAAGGAGGAGAACAGTATGCTACTATTTATGTAACAAATGGAAAATAAGCATAGAAATATTTGCTCATATATATCTAAAATATCTATGGGAGAGGGAAAACTAAAATATCATTTTGGAGGTCAACTGATTAGGGAAAAGAGATGAGGGCAACACTTCACTGTATATTATAGTTGAATTTAAACTTTTTTATTGAGTATAATTCACAAATTATAAAACTCACCCTTTTAAAGTCTACACAGCAGAGGCTTTTAATATATTCATATACAAAGTTGTGTCACTATCACCACTATCGAATTCCAGGACATTTTCACCACCCTTGAGAAAACTCTTGTACCCATTCGCAGTTACTTCTCATACCCCTCACCCCTCACTCACCCACCTACTGCCCTTTACAAGACTCTGGCAACCACTAATCTGCTTTCTGTCTCTATGGATTTGCCAACTCTTGATGTTTCATATGAATGGAATCACACAGTATGTGGCCTTTTGTGTGTGGCTTCTTTCACTTAACATCACGTTTTTAAGGTTCATCCATGCTGTAGCATGGATCAGTACTTTGTTCCTTTTTGTGGCTAAGTAATATTCCATTGTATATATACCACATTTTGTTGATGCAGTCATCAGTTGATAACTGTTCTGCTAAATTTTCAATTTATGAAAATATCCATTCAAATATTAAACACAAAATAGAAACAAAATGAACAAGCCCCCTCACAAAAAAATGAAAAAATGTAAAAAAATCAAGCAAATAATGTATGAAAAATAGTAATGCATGGAAAAGCTTCTTTGACATTTGCCAGGACTCACAGAGTCAATAGCAACTTATGTTCTCAACTAAAATTTATTACAGCATAAAACACAGAGGAAAAGTAGCAGGAAAAATATATGTATCAGTAGTCAAGAGAAGCCCAACACAAGCTACCAATGTCCTTTCTAGTTTGACGCCACACTGAACACACAAAAACTCTCTAGTAGCAAACTACAGAGGCATGTATGGAATGTCTCACCCTGGGAAGCCCAGTTCTAGTCTCAAGGTCTGAGGCACAGATGGGTCCTGGTCACATATGCAAAGCCTGCTACCAACTGGCCATGGCAACTGTAATCCAGGACCCTAACAATGAATCAGTCATCAATCTTGATCTTGAGCAAAGCAACCCTGACAAGCTGTTATGGCATGGTCCATTGTTCCAGGTGTATATAACACAATAACCAATCAGTGACAAAATGAATGTGGCCACATTCCCAGGGGATATTTAAGGTTTCCCTTGGAGACATGCAAAGAGTAAGCCACCAAACCTGCTATGTTAACTCTTTCCTCACATGAGATTTCTTTATTGCTAATCCCCCATCATTGGCGTATGAACTCGAGTTGAGGTACATGTCATAGAAAGAAGGGAGTGAAGAAAAGGGATTTGACTTCTACTTCACCTACAAACAAGAGTTATTTGTCTTCATGGAAATTATTCTCTTTTCCATTTAAAAAATATAAAGAATAAACACCTCTGCTTTGTGTGGGCTTGCTTTCCCCTGATTATGTCAACCTTTCCAGCTCTTGGAACAGAATCCAAAGTCCTCAGTATGATACACAGAGCCCCAAATGATCTCCCCACCCCCGGGACCTCCCTGTCCTCATTGCTCACTGCCCTCTCCCTTCATGGCTCTGCTCCAGCCATGCTGGCGACCTTGAGGTTCCTCACACACACCAGGCCCCTGCCCGCTTCAGGGCCTTGACTGTCGCCGTTCTCTTTGCCTGGAGTGTTCTTAGAAATCCTCTTCACTGTTCCCTCATCTCCTGCATGCCTCTCCTCAAAGGTCATCCCACTGGAGGCCTCCTGGCCACTGTATCTAAAACAGCAGCCCCTGCCATTCTCTGTGCCCTTTCCTCTCACCTGACAATATATTGTTAACCTGAATATTTACTTATTTTTTACCTGCTCCTCCTTTAACTCCCAACGAGAATGTCTGCACCATGGAGGTAGGGACTGTTTCTGATTCACAGCTAAGTCCCAAGGCCGTGAACAAGAAGGGGACAGCTGTCACACTCTGGAGGAGTATATGATATGCAACCATATATCACACAACTTCTAGGA
The DNA here is from genome assembly GCF_049354715.1 of Callithrix jacchus. NCBI lineage: Eukaryota > Metazoa > Chordata > Mammalia > Primates > Cebidae > Callithrix > Callithrix jacchus. Next base: position 127,976,531 of record NC_133524.1, read on the forward strand.
CTTCTCACTCTCCAGTCTTCTGTCTTTCCAGTGGCTTGTTCCTGCTATTTTCTCTGTCATGCTCATTTCCCCTTGCTCCCTTTCTTGATTAACCATAATTATAGAAGTGCATTACCCATCACTTCTAAGATGAACCCTTGTTCACTTTTTAACATCTAGAACATTGGGATGCCCATTACAATCAATGGCATATTGTAGGGGATGATGAATAAATGGGGAAGATAGTTATCAGTTTTTAAAAAGAAAAACTGGTTATGTTATTGTGGAGAAACCCAGTAGACGCCACCTTCACCAAGTGATTAAAGTTAACATAATGAATGATAAGATCTATCAATATCATATACCCTCAGATGTCATGCACATCATTTCTGTGTGTGGGTTTCTTTTTTTTTTTTTTTTTTTTTTGCCAAAACCACATGATCTCAGTCTAATCAGGAGAAAACATTCAGTGAGATATATTTTGCAGAATAATTGACCAGTGCTCATCCAAAGTGCCATGTTCATGAAAGACAAGGAAAGACTGAGAAAGTGTCACAGGTTGGAGGAGACTAAGGAGGTATGATGAAGAAATGCCATGCGGGATCCTAGATTTGATCCTAGAACAGAAAAATAACATTAGGAAGAAAAACTGGTGACATTCAAATAAGGTCTCTAATTTACTTAAGTATCTTGTACCAGTGATAATTTTCTGGTTTTGATGACTGTGCTATGCATGGCATGTAAGTCGCTGACATCAGGGGAATCTGGATAACAAGTTTACAGAAGTTTCCTGTACTATTTTTGTAACTTTTCTATAAGCCTAAAATTATTAATATTTCAAAATAAAACATTTAAAATGCAAGGCTGAACTATCAATATATATTTGTTTGGGTACCATTAGGTTGGTGCAGAAGTAATTGTAGTTTTTGCCATTACCTTCATGGCCAAAAAAAACCACAATTACTTCTGTACCAACCTATAATTGTAATTCTATTTTCCTTTTCAAAAGAGGCTTTTGAAATGTCCAAAATAGCATTGACTTTTACCAGTCAAAGATACTTCCTTTTAAAGATTAGCATCACAAAAAACAGAGATCCTTAAATAAAATCTTATTTTCCTTGACTCTCAGGATGACAGGTACTGCTTATGTATCTTTATAGTGCAGACAGGCCTCTCTGATGGAGCTGATAAATGGTGCTAAGTCTTGCACAATCCAGTGACCCCTGGGATTGTGTTGCTAGGCATCTAGTTTCTGTTAAACTTTCCCTTAGCAAATAGGGATGAGTAAGTATTCAGTCAAAAATACACAAATTTTAAACTAATGAAAACTACTGTGACGAGTGGTAACTTGGGCCAGTTTGACCTGCAAGAATGGGTTCATATCCATATGCTTATACAACAGGCTTCACTTGTCACAATATTATTTTTTCTTGTGATCATATGTGATGTCTGAAGACATGGCATGTGACTGCTTTATGTGCATTTCTCACC